>NC_135428.1:9987551-10587551 GCF_051991245.1 Festucalex cinctus | reverse complement strand
TTCTGGAAGAAAGTTCTTAAGTAGCAAATTTTGTAAGTAGAGACGCATTTTCCATGTAAATGCCCTAATCCGTTCCAAGCCTCCCAAAATTCAGACATAAATGTTTTATAAAGCATAAAAATGCATCAAAACATGTAACAAATACATGTTATAATTAGATTGCATAATAAATGAGAGTTGTGTGTAATGTAAAAAACAAAGAATAGAGTAAAAACTAAAAAATGATGGTCATTTACCTTTTTAACTGCTGTCCTCATCGTTTTTTGCCCTCTTTGGTTCATGTTCTCTCTCAGAAGTGTTTTTTTTTTTTTCCTGGTGTTTTGTAAAGAACTGATGGATGTTTTTTTGTTTTATTTATTTATTTATTTATTTATTTATTTATTTATTGTTAAACAATCCTTCGAAAATGTCCAAGACAAACATCATCTTAGTGAGCAAACGCCCGACTGGTGAACACTTTTTCTGGGTGATACTTTTAAACAAATTCCGAAACTTCATTCAAACTTCCGGTATGGCGAGGCATCTTTTTCCAAAAAAGGCCCGTCTCATCGCAATTAAAAACTTACTGTGCCTTCATCAATCACCAATTGTTTGAATTTTTGCACAAATTCGTCCGCTGTTAGTTCATACATTTACGAATAACACCTCATGGGCCGCGGGACGAATGATGAGGACGCTGTATAGACACCGATCTATTATCTACGCTCATAGATACCTATGGTAGGAAATAGCCAATGTTGAAAGTGTGTTGCGTTCGGTCATGTATTTTTACCTTTCGTATCTAGAAATTTCTTTCGTAACAAGAGGCAATATTTTCCCGTTGAGGCGTTTCGTAACTCGGAAATTTCGTATGAAGAGACGTTCATAAAGAAGAAGTAATTTTAAAAAATTTAATACTAATATTTTCGCTTTTACTGCAAACAAATATTGGTTTAAAATATCGGTTATTGGTCTCCTTGACTGCTAACAACCAGTATCGGCCTTGAAAAAAAACATCGGTCTATCACTACTAATTTGCTTATCACTGGCAAATTTTCAAGTAAGCAACAGACCACAGTTGCTTTTACTCAGTTGGTAGGTTACTACTGCATGTGAGCAAAGCGTCACACTGTGATGGTGTGAAACTCGGGAGCACAGGTCATCTCTTACAGATGGCTCCCCAGCCTCCAAGTCTTGCCGTCAGGAGGAATGGACACGCTCCGTCCCTCCCCCGACGACCTGGTGATCGCACTCCCCACTGAGTAAGCTCGCGTTGACTTAGAAAAGAAACATCGCTGGCGGGTGCAGAATGAAATCTTTTTTGACATTTTTGGATGCCCAGTTTTGAAGTGTACGTTGTTCAAATAAGCAGGGGTGTCCAAACTACGGCCCGGGGGCCATTTGCGGCCCGCCGTCCATTTTTTTAGTGGCCCGCAACATATGCTAAAAATTGCATTTGACTCAGTTCAAATAAAATACAAAAAAATGTTTGGAGATGGTCAAAGTAAGAAGGGAGGGTGTCGACATACACAGGTGCTATTAAAGGTTATTTTAGTTAACTAAAACTAATGAAAAAACTAAAACTAAAATTCAAAAAACTATTTTGTTAACGAAATAAAATAAAAACGAAGATGCTTTTTAAAAAAGAAAACTAACTGAAACTAGATTTTATATTTACAAAACTAACTAAAATAAAACTGTAATTATAGCAAAAATGTCCTTCGTTTTAGTCTTTGGTAATTAATATAATGCATGAGCCTTTAGGGATGATTTTAAAGGTGAATTTTAGTAGATTTATTTTTATATAAACCGGAATGACGACGTTGCGCCCATGGTGTTTTTTAAATATTGCGCACAAGTTATACACATTAAAAAAAATAAATAAATAAAACTAAAACTGAAACTAACTAAACTAAACATTTATTAAAGAACTAACACTAATAAAAAGTAACAGAACCACCCTGAAAACTAATTAAAACTAACTAAATAAAAAAAATAAAAAAAGCAAAACGAAATAAAAACTAAAATGAAAAATTCCAAAACTATAATAATATCCCTCCTGCCATATTACAAATAAATTGGTTTATATACTGTAGCATTTTTCTAAATATGCAAAAGCACAAATAAATTATTTGTACAATTCTTAGGACTAAACACAATTTCTCTTCATAACATTATGTGGCCCTTGCGTCCTTCGGATTTTCTGTATGTGGCCCTCAAATGAAAAAGTTTGGACACCTCTGAAATACAGTGAGCTATGGCTGTTCTTTTCCCCCCACTACATACAACACACCATCTGAACCTGATCCTATTCATTTGCTATCCCACTGTTAAGATATTAGCGCCTCATTTTGTCCTCACATGGACCTCCTCGCGGTCTTGAACACCTCCAGACTTGTCGAGCTTCAAACTGGCAACGTCTGCGCCGACTGTCAGATTATCTGCCATGCAACCCTGGGGACTTGGCTCAGCAGACTAATAACTGTCAACTAGCGTCAGACAAAGTCACGGTGCTAATTTCATTAGAGTCACAGAAGGCTTTGCCCTCGGTCCAATATTCTATTATTAGAACATACTAAATATTTTTCTTCTATCTACTCAACTTGCAGCCTTCGTGCACTTATGCTAAACATTTCAGAGGGGGTTAAAAAAAAAAAAAAGCCATCTTTTTTAGAATTTGATCACACCCTTGCTTTGTAGGGGGGAGAGTTGATTGACTCCTGCAGAAAAGCCGAACTGATTTTTATTACACATTTCAAAAGAGGTGCAAAGGAGAAGCGGACTCCAAGGACACCTCATCTCACACTCTTGGTTTCCATTACTTAAATATAACGCCAAGAGAGATAAAAAAAAAATAAAAATCCTATTGCTAAGGAAGGAATTCATCTTGAGACTATTGCACTGTTTTAAATCACCTTTCAACACCTTTTGATTATTTGCCCTTTACATATTTATGGGACTGCGATTGGTTGGCAACCAGTCCAGGGTGTCCCCCGCCTACTGCCCAGAGCCAGCTGAGATAGGCGCCAGCAGCCCCCGCGACCCTTGTGAGGAATAAGCGGTCAAGAAAATGGATGGATGGATGGATATTTATGGGAGTCTTTCTGCATTGGAACCTGTATCAAAACGTTCCGATCAAACGTTCCGAGTGGTCGAAGAATGCTGGAAAGTGAGAGTGGAGACCTTTCTTGAACAGCAAGTAATTAATAATTGAGCAGGCAACCAAACATTGATCAATACCTTTTAAAGCAGATAAAGAGGAGTCCCAACATGCTGATATCAGCACAATGTTTGCTTGCACATAGAATTGGAAACATTAGTTTGAGGAGAGAGTTTTCCAAAGTTTCTTTTTTTAATTCTGTAGCAGAGCCGAAATAGGAACTATTTTGAAACCTGCCATGAGCCTCTGATCCTGCCTGTTTTTTTTGTTTTTTTCTCCCCAGGAGCTGTCAGGGATGGGCGGAGCCTTCTACAGACACCTGGTTCTTATTGCAATCAGCTTTGGGTTTTAAAGCGTTTGTGTTTTGTTTCTATTTTTATAACGGTAACTCTTATATCATTTTTTTTTTCTTGTGCTCCTTTTGTTACGGCAGAGTCTGTTATTCGTCTTTGCTGTCATCCGTCCATCCACTTGTAGATTTTGTTTTATTCCCAACCACACTCAGTTCATCCAGCTAAAGTCCTTTTGATCAAACTTCCACCTATTTACTTCAGGTGTGCCCCAAGGCTCTTTCCTGGGGCCCCTGCTTTTCTTTATCTTCCCTCTTGACACTTTTGTCATTGAGGTTTTATTTGTTTTCTGTCATTCTTTTTGCTCGACAACTGCCTTGTTTTGTCGCCAACTCTTAGCTGTGTGCTTTGGGGTTCCAAATGTGATCAAATGAGCCGCAAGAAAACCAAATTCATGTTTTTTTGTTTTTTTGGCATATTCTGTGCAATGTACAGTTGTCTTCAAATGTATTGGTGTTGAAGTTGCTTCAAAATTTGGCACCAAAATGAAATGTGGGAGTTCCTGGCTGCACTTGATGGTTTTATGGTGGGTGGTACTTGTAAAGCATTGCGGTTTCACTTGAATTTCTAATCTAAATCATGCAAACTCTTAGTAATGACTCTCTTGTGATCATCTTTTTTGGCACTTGTATCCAATGTACCCATGTACAGTATTCTTCCATCGTCTCAGGCTTGACCGGATGATTGTGGATGCCCTACTAGGAACATATTGGTGGCCAAGTTCCTGAATATTTCAGATAGAAGTTGAATTGATTAGAATTATTGATTCCTAAAATCTGCAAACTTTTCACCCTTTAGGGATTAGGCATAATTAAAGGATTTATATGAATTATGTGGAATGAATTATTGATTTATAATTTTCTTGAAATCGGTACTTCTCATTCCAAACTATTTGCCAGCTGACAAATGAATCAAAGAAGACATGTACCCCGCTCTGCTCCTTTATTCAGAACCACACCCAAGATTCAATCGATTCTTCGTTGGCTCAACTCTCCGCAAAGTTTCAAGTGCTAACACTTAAAACAAACGAGCACAGAAACTCTCACGTCCAAAAACATTACCGCCTTGGCGGAGGTAATACAAAACCCCTTCCATCTGACTCAGCTCCCAATCAGTTTCTACTCCCCACCCTCCAAATTGTTTGGTCGAACCAATTCGACTGGACAGGTTTCTCCCTTTGTGTCCTTTCGGATATAAACAGCTGCCTCTCAACTAAGCGGCTCCAACATTTACACCAATTAGCTGAGCCAAAGAAAATGGCTGCGAGAGCGTGTGTAGAAACCTCCGTAAGGGTTTAATGGCCATTAAGGGGAATTCATATCATTTAAGCCACAAGTGCTTTTCTGGCCTAGATTGGCTGTTTTAATTGTCCAAAGTGGTAATGCTTCCTGAATTTCATTGAGAAAAAAAATCCTTTTAATGAACACACAATTTCAGTGATGGGTGAAAAAGTGCACTATCATAGCAACAACAGGGGACAAAATTCAGAACTGAGTGAAAAAGTGGCTGGGTAGTTTGCATATTCATTTCTGTCAGAAGTCTTCTCCATCTCAGTAAACCTCTGTAATTACATCCCAACAGAGGGAGGAATTATAGTCACTTCCGTCTATTTGGGATGATGGATCTGACAGCGAGCAGTTATATAGTCCTCATGTCTGCAGACAAACACACATAAATCGCCACCTGTGACTGTGCTGCTCGGAAGGCTGTGTAATTAAACATTGTTATATGAGAAAGTGAATTCATCTATAGTCTGCGAAGGTGCCATCGAGATGCGGCTGATGGCAGGCGGTGTCGGCGGGAGGATGATTTAGCGGGCCGGGCTGGCCGTATGAAACCTGGGGGATTCAGTCAACAGCGAGTAGAAAATGAGAATAATTTGGAAGATTCCTAAATGATTCTGCCGTTCCCGGCTCCGTGTCACATTGATGGAGCGGAGACGGCGGCCGTGAATGAAGAAAACAGCACAAATTTGAGAAACATCTTGCTCGTGTCCCTGAAATGTCATTTCTTCCTTCTCACGACTCACACAGATGTGATGAAAGAACAATTACTTTATATTAAGCATAAACAAGCCACATAAAAGAACCAAAACACTACTTAAAAAAATCACCTCCCTGAAAACAAAATTCAAACAAAGGAACATACACAACGAAACACTTACGACAACAGCAATGACCAAACAGAATGACAGAAACCAGAGAACTAAATATAAACTCTGTGATGAAACAATGAAGGACACCTGGGTAAGATGCAAGTAGAAGGAGAGAGCTGATTGGTTGACACAAGAAACAGTGCTGATGAGAACAAATCAGGAGGAAAACCTAACAAGTAGACGAGACGTGAAAAATGGCATAACATGAAACAAAACAATCTAATAAACATACTGTACATATTTATGTAGCATAATAAGACTCGTTTTTACTCGTAATTAGCCACATTAGCATTTGGCACAGTGATTAGCGTACACATTAGCTAGCATGCTACATGACAGTGATGTGTCATGGGCCACATTTTGATTGACTGCATTATTTGAACCTGACCATTATATTGAATAACGTTTTGGGCACGAGAGTGCTTGTAAAACAAACAAACAAACAAACAAACAAACAAGCAAGGAGAGCAGAGTTGTCAGTTACAAACTGGCAAAGATGCTCTGACAATTCTCGTTTCCTCTCTTTTTATTTGGGATTGTTCCCTATCCGGTTATAAAAAATAGCCTTGCTGCAAAGGGGTGGGGCAAGCGCAATAGTGCAACGCTGCATTATCTTAGAATAACATATCTGTCTGTTTGGATGTAAGTGTGTTGTAAGTAAGAATGTGATTATCTTTTAGCAATGAAAGTTCTTGTTTTCGCTTCTGCCCCAGACGGTGTGACTCATTTTAAACACAGCCACACTGTCTGGTACAGTTCATCTGAAGAAATGGGTGCAAAGTAGTTGACGTAAAGTTCATATGAGTGTGAAGCATTTTAGCAAATATATAATAACTTAGATGCACTTTAAACGTAAGATTCTGTTATCGTCTTTGTCAATTATTTTCATACAAGAGCTTTTGGGGTTTTGTTCTAAATGTAGCTATTTATTTCGGTTTACCGTTTAGCCGTACAGAAGAAGGAAGTCGAAAATGTTGGTTCGGGAATTGTAGTTTACATGATCACAAAATCCTTATTGTGACTTTTAGTTCTTTATTTATATAGATCTTTATTAAATCTCCATAAAATTACTATTACAAACCTAAAACTACTACTAAAACTATTAAATTAAAACAAAATGTATCTAACTAATAAAAACGACTAATAAAAACTAAAACTAAAAACGAAACAAAAGTCAAAATGAAATGAAATGTAAGTATATGAAAAATCCTGAACTGCTATAACCCTGCCTGGTGTCCATTTATGTATCTTCTAAGTAGTATTACTTTAGTCTCTGAATTATGTTTTCTGCACCATATTATAGTCTTTTGGAGCAACACCAGACCATTTTACTCGTTTCCACGAATATGTTGTCTGTCAAATTGGTTTTGTGCAATTTAATGGCCTGCTTTGTGTGTATGGGACAAACGGTTCCAAGATTCAATCCCTTTTTCTAAACAGGAATTTCAGTTTTTACAATTATTATTGTGTAAGACCTAACCGTATTTCAATACAATTATCACAGTCCATTGGTCTGCATGTGAATTATATGTGTGCTGACTGACTTTTTTTTTTTTTTTTTCCAGCGGACGAGAGAGACCTATGGGAGCCAATTAGAAGGTGTAATGTTGGATATGACAAAAGAGAGTCGGTTTGGTCATGCCCACTCGTCTCTGCCTTGTAGCCCCTAGCTTTTATAGCCAAACAGAGGTTTAATAAGAGAGGTGTCTGGCACTCTCATCTCCTCTCCGACACACAGGAAGCACAGTGGTCACAGAGTTTGGGTTTAGATGAGGTCAGCGCCCCCGTGGGCTCAGCTGCAAGGGAGAAAAGACGGCGAAATCAACGGGCAGGAGACTCGGAGAGCTGCGGCGGCAGTTATGGAGCAACAACTGGCTGCTTCCCAAAACACATGAAATAAACCAGATATGAGATGGGACTACAGATTTGCCCTCCGTATGACATCGCTCCTTTGAGCAGGACCACGGTTGCAGGGTGATTTTGTTGAGAAGGAAATTGAAACTAGCATTTTGAATTCCCTCAGGAATTGCATTTGAATTTCGAGGGCATTTTTTTTTTCCACACCATTTTCATTTGAAAAATTTGCATGTAAAAAAACCACACTGGGGTCCCGGTTGCTCACGTGTGTTTCTTGTTCATCTCGAAAGAAGTTATTTTTCCATCAAAAGCCGAAGAACGCAAAAAAAAATAAAAAATTCTTATGATGAAAGCCGTGAGATTACCGTATTTTCCACACTATAAGGCGCACCTCATTATAAGGCGCACCTTCAATGAATGACATATTTTAAAACTTTTTTTCATATATAAGGCGCTACAGTAGAGGCTGGGGTTACGTTATGCATCCATTAGATGGTGCTGCGCTAAAGGGAATGTCATCAAAACAGATAGGTCAGTCAAACTTTATTAATAGATTACAAACCAGCTTTCTGACAACTCCAAAATGAATAAACAGCTGTTTTATTATTTTCTCTGAGGTAAAGTATTAGTATTAGCTAGCGATCCAAGATGGCGCGATCTGGCCCGATCGTGCAGGGTCACCGATAGCGTCTTGACAGCGAGACCTGTTGCGGCTCAATATTGATCCATATATAAGGTGCACCTGATTATAAGGCGCATGGTCAGCTTTTGAAAAAATTGAAGGTTTTTAGGTGCGCCTTATTGTGTGGAAAATACTGTACTCTTTCTTTTGGTATCTTTGCTGCTTATATTGTCGCAGAACACAACATAATGTAGGTCAATATAAAAGTGAGAACAGTTGTGATTATGGGAAACTGATTTGAAAATGGAGGTGAATGAGTTCATTTACTGCTCGGAGCTGTACCAACCAATTTTCCACTCAAATACTAACCTAAACAATGACTTTTGATTGCATTGTAACAAAGATGTGTAAATAAATATTGCTGATTTTGGGGGGGACTTGCTATGAAGTTGTTGCGAAATCCTGTGGTGAAAGCAGCCTCCAAACGAGAAACTAAATTGCTCGAACTCCTCTGATTGTTGTTGTTGCCAAGGTAACTTTTTCCATATTACGTAGGTTTCCCAAAGATGAAGCACTGAGAAAGCAGTGGGGAACAGCTGCCAGCTTTTCTGCTAGTCCATCTACAATGATTTCACGTATTAGTTGTTAGATTGATATAAATAAATCACTGAATGTCACAATTGGACTACCAAACATCTTTTTGTGAAAATTTGATATTTGTTTTGAGGTACAGTCAGTTCAATCAAATTCAGTTGGTGCTTGAGATCCTTTTGAGTTATTGATTGAATGTGTCACATGAATTCCAATTTGCAATTTTGATTTTGGATAAAACTTTTGGTTTTGAGTTTCTTTTGTATGGATTCGGGGGACATGTTGCCTTCAAGGTTACTGAGAGTTCTCTGAGTCAATGTTTTGTACATGGAATGTATTATTTATTATTAGTCAAAATTTCATCCAATCAAAAATGTGTCATTTGAAATGCTGAAATGTTGTCATGTTGGTTAATAGGCACGTGCTAACAATGCTTTTGAAATGACTGACTCTCGAATTGTACCACAAATGCAGCTTACGACCTTCTATGTTGAAATAAATATATTGTCATTGTAGCTCCACTTCATTATTGTTTTGATTTTTTTTACATAGCTACCATTAGCATCTCCTGATGTGCAGTTAATGTACCCAACCAAGCACAACCTTGGATTAAGAGCAGATGATTGAAAGTGAAAGTCATTTTGACAGCTCATTTACTGGTTTCAATGCAAAATGTTGATAGATTGGTGCGTTATGGAGCTTGTTGAAACACATTGCCTCTGAAACAGAAAAAAATTGCAACCTTTTTTTTTTTTTTTTTTTATAATCGGCCAGCAAAGATATAATAACGACCCCCAGAGACCATGTAAATATGCCCACTGGGAGCTGTGAGCAAAACAGTGATTATATGAAGAGAAATCTGATTGGATGCTCATAATTGGATGCTTCGCGCAGGGATTCACTCCCATTGTAAGATTATTAGGTGTGCCTTGGGAAATTGCACTATTTCACTTTTTTTGCAATACATTTTCACAAAAAATATTTATTTGCTAAAAATAATGTACCTTTGTTCAGCTATCTATGGCAGTGACATACAATGACAGGAAGATTTTTTTTTCCATTTGATGGCAAAAGGTAAAGTCTTCATTTCCACCTTTTGCCATTTGTAAACAAAATAATCAGTGAGATTTCACTCTGAGTTAGTATATTTTAGAGCAAATTGAAATCCAATTATTATTATTGTTTATTTTAGTGTGCCTCCAAACTGAGGGAAGATAACAGTGCAAAGAAGAAAAATAGTATATATTGATCAATTTTGCTTTTGTGAGGTGAAATTTAAAAAAAAATATATGAAATAAAACCAGCTTCACATGAAAGCAGCTCAATGGCAGTCTCCATATACCATCTGAAGAATGGGCTTGGATATTAGTATTTTATTTAAAGTCACAGCAAGACAAAAACACCTGATTTGCAATTAGTCGGTCATTGCAAAATCGACAAATCAACCCGTGTTTACTTCTCAAAAGCTTCAATTTATCACGCCATTCTCTATAAACTTCAACCTCTATATATAGAGTGCCTTAAAATATTTGCCATTTGTTCCAAATGATCTTTTCTTGTTGGACAATATTGGGGAAAAAATAACCATTTGCCCCCAAATAGTGCCTTAAATCTGTTCTTTTATTATTTGACCTTGATCGCTGAACATCTCGTAAAGACGCGGGTCACTTCAGGATACAAAAAAAAGTTGCCTCGTGCTTTAGAATCCGCAGCCAAGCAATACGATAAAGCACCATTTCACTCACCAGGATGGGAACAACACAAGGCTCAAAGTGTCTTATAAAATGGCCCACGTAGGCTGCAGTTGTCATGAGTAACTGTCTCTCCAAAAAGGACATTGGTGCCTTTACAGCCCTTTGAATCTCATACAATCGCCCGCTTGCTTTGAGTGTGACATAAATGCTATCAGGAATCCGTTAGAGGTTTCAGGTGAACTTCCTGCTGTCTGCCTGCTCGGATGACACATTGTACAAAAAGGAAATGGCAGCAAAATAAGTGTGAAAGCATCGGCAGCACTTGCTGACCTTTTGGAGATGAATGTTTTCTTTTTGACTGGCTTGTTTTTGGGTGTCTTTTAGCAAAGTCAGTCGAGCCTGCGCTAAAGGTTAACGTTAACTTTTTGTTTGTTTGTTTTCACATGAAATATGATTTCCTCGAGTCTGTCCCTCATAAATCTGTCGTCATTCTCTGGTTTACCAGAAATTTACGCACCGAATCGCTTACAGTGTTTAAAAATAAGTAAATAAAGGCTACAATCTTAAAAAATTAGTTTGAGTCAGTATGATTGCAAGCTAGCAACCAATGTTAGCAAACTTAGCTTCAAAATTCACTCATTGTTCATCTATAATAGACACCTTTAGAAATATTTGTATTTTATTATATACATTATATCTTTATTTATGTTTTTGTTAAGAAATTTGGTGACTACCGTCAGTGGGCGGAGTGCTGCCAGCTAGCTTGCTGTGTGTCGTCGACTCGTAACCTCAAAATGGATGCCAATATGCTTTCCTCTTCATCCTGTTATTGTTGTTCGTCTTCAATACAAAGGGAACTGAAAAGTTGCGGTCTAAATTAGAAAATATGTATTGAATAACAGTTCTGGAAGCCAATAGGGACAAATAGTTAAGCCTACCCGCATTAAACAGCAACCTGCCACGACTTTCCCCAAACATGCTGTGTGCAATTTTTTCCAACTTGGCCTTTTTGTCCCATACTCCCTAAAGTATTTCGATTACCCTAAAGGCCACAAGCTGACTCTCGCGATATTTATCAATCAAGCAGGTCAACGCCAACAGAGAATAGTGGAGTGGCACAGCAAAGAGCACTTAGCCCGGATAAACAGGCGGCTGGTCCCATGGATCACTGCACCGCTAAGTCAGCCACCAGCCACCGGGAGGGGAGCTGCGACATGGAGGAGGAGGAGAAGGAGGAGGGAGGAATTCTGGAGTCTGTGTGCGACTGACTTGGAGGCAAGCTTTGGGTAGAAACACAGGCCTGGTCAAAATGTCATCAGCGTGCCAGCTTATAGCAGCTTGAAAGGCTTTCGAGTTGTGAGATTTATCCTGTGGGCTTTGGTAGTGAGGTGGACTGGGAGAGAAAATATCTATAATTTCATGGTGTCTTCAGGGGAAATCTGATTTCAGACGGCTGGCAGTCTGATAAATCGGAAGTGCTGTCTGCAAGCCCTTCCTGGAGAGAGGCCACAGTTCTCCTGTATGTCAAATTTGCGTCCGTTTACAATTTTTTTTTTTTTTTTTGTGCGTGTATTTCACCACTTGAGAGCGGCACTTTAGAATGAGCTGCTCTGAATGACTGGATTGGTTTTGATTTACCCGCTGGGCCGCGCACACGGCATGCATTATATCCTTTAAGAACACTCGTTTGGCGAGTTAAATAAGGTCAGCGATGGTTTAATCTCTGCGACTAGTCCAACCAGTACCGCTGTTGCCTTCACTCATTTCTTTTCGGGGAATTACTGCCGACATCCTCGCCAACTCGCCATGAATTTTTAACAAGGAAATCGTATCCTATTAATTCAATACAGCCCTCTAAAATTCAATATGCTGTTTAAACAATTTGATTTCTCTGCCCATCATTTATCTCTGTTTATATTTAATGTGATTCCTCGCGCAGACATCCAAGGGGGCTGCAGACGACAGGGGAGAAGGAGGAAAGAAAGAAAACTGTCGGAGAGGAAAAGTTCTCATTTAGACCCACAAAGGTTGCTTTCACACTAGCTCATTATAATTGAACACAAGTTTCCCTTTTGATGCCGTTCTTGATGCTCAGGTGTGAAAATACACACATGCCTTCCATACAACTTGTGTGGGAAGATGTTATCACCCTTGCTTGAACTTGGAGATATTACAACCAGCACTCTTATCACCTTCCTTTATGTGTGTTTTTTTTTTTTTTTTTTTTTTTAATGGACGTTTGCTCCACTCTCATATCTGCAACATGGAGTGCATCATCATGAGAAAACATGCACATGTGTATTAAAATGATTTGATCAGCTTTGAAGCACAGAATTGTTGACGATTTTTGAAAGATGGGATCAAACAGACAGTTTTCAATTCCATCAAGTCAATGTCATAAAATCATAAAATTCATCTGCTTATTCCCATGAAGATAATGGTGGGAAGGCCTGTTTCTTTTTTCCTCTTGGGCAACCTTATCTACTTTATGCCAAGATATTCCTTCATTCTTTCCATTTAGCCCTTTTCACACTGCACTTAGTGTGAAGGAGCCACGTAGGTTTCCAGTGTAACTATATAAGAAAATGCTAATGAAGCAGCCTACGAGGAAGTTAAAAAAAAAAAAAAAAAAAAAGATTTAGCTGCTGTTTATACCGCACCTCCACATTATGTATCGATCCTTGGTGCATAACAAAGGTCAAGGTCAAGCTTCATTTATATAGCACATTTAAAATACAGTAACACTACCCGTATTAAAAACATCATGATAAAAACATCCATCCATCCATTTTCTTGACCACTCATTCCTCACAAGGGTCACGGGGGGTGCTGGATCCTATCTCAGCTGGCTTTGGGCAGTAGGCGGGGGACACCCTGGACTGGTTGCCAGCCAATCGCAGGCCACAAAGAGACGAACAATCATCCACACTCACAAGCACACGATAAAATCAATAGGTAGGAAAGATTACAAATTTAAAAAAAATAAAAAAGAGCTATCCAGCTCAACTAGCATACATTTAAAATGTCGTAAACACTATTAAAAACTAGAAATGAAAAACAGTACTAAAATAAAACACAAAAAAAAACAGTCACAACCAAACACTCGGCACACGGATTCGCTAGCAGGTTAGCCAGTTAAAATCCAGACAGTTCTACACTCTCATTCGCTGACTCACACGCCACTCAACAGGCCAGGCTCCGCCTTTTAAAGACGCACACATTCACAGTCACAGATGCCGCAGTGTAAGGATGGTGACCCCAAGTGGACAAAAACAATCGATTATGAAAATGTTACATGACGAGGAAGTGTTTATTAGAGTGTGGGGAGAATCATAAATCTTTAGAAGATGAAATAAATATTTTATGATAACATTTTGAAAATATAAAGACGAAATAGTACATTATTTCATAATGAAATAAATATATGGTCGCTAATCCACATATTTTTGTCTCATAGGAAATTAGTAATTGGTGTCAAGGAAGTGATACATCTTGTTACCTGTTTGTTTGGTTGGTTGGTTGGTTGGTTTGTTTGTTTGTTTGTTTGTTTGTTTGTTTTGCTATTCACAACAGGACTTCCATCAAGATAATATTCTCTATTTGATTGGAATCCGAATTGTCATTTACCAAAAAAAAATTAAATAAAAAAAGATGACAAAAAACAGACACGTAATCCACATGCATCCCATATGGGACTCTTTTGAAATTGGGTGTGGACACCTGAAATTAGACCCAAAACAACGAGCACAATACACATGAACAGAAAGCCTTGATATCATGTTATATAACAAGTCACCTCCACACTGGCACAAAACATCCTTTCACCTCTATTGTCATACAATCCCAGCATATCATTTACTTTGCACAAATCTCCAGGTCAATTACAAAGTGTGAAGTTGCAGGGGCACGCACCCACCCACACATTCGGAGGCTTTGATGTGAGCCGCGGCTGTAATGATTAGGGCTTTGCTCATCTCATTTCCTTGATTGAAGCTGTAGTGCAGCATAAATAATTCATTCTCATGTATATTTCAGCGCTTCAAATCATGTTTGTAGGTTTCAGTTTGATCAGTCAATTCCAAACACATGTACACCTTCGCCAGGCCTTCTGTTCTGATGCTAATTCTATTTGGGACCCGGCCCTCCCTGCAAGGCTGATTTCCCAACTGCACGGCATCTGACTGAGCGCGTTTCCATAAGCCCGCTTCTGTCACCTTGTTGAAACGTGCATCGTGCCAAAAGACGTTTCTTTAAATGTACCAAGAACATTCGCGGAGAACATTTTGTCACTCGCATCAAGGAGTGAGCCTTAATAGCTAAAGGGAGCAACATTTTGAACAGAATGTAATTATATCCTACACACTATAAAAATGATACACTACTTCGTCATTTTAGTACATTTGACAAAGCCAGAAAAAAAATGTAAACTTGTAAAATGGGATTTACCATTTTAAATATTGCAGAAGTTGAGCGGAACCTTGTACACTGTTAAAAAAAAAAAAAAATGATGCATGAACTAAAAAATTTCAAGATTCTACATTCAAGATAAAATTCTAAGTTTGACAATTATAAAATATTTAAAGTTTTCCTATTGGCTTTCCCACATTTCATAACCATGAATTGGTTTACTGAACCCACAACTTAAAGATATAAGTAATGTGCCAACACTGTTGCCATACATTGTTCCAACTTATTTTAGCGCCCCCCCCCCCCCCCCCCCCCCCCCCCACACACACACACACACACAAAGTGGGTGGGGTTACATCACTTTTCAGGAGACATCCAAAATGGCATATTTCTTCAGCTATTAGCATTCCGTGTGGGCTGATAGGTTTGTGGAAAAAAATTAAAAATGTCCCAAATTGTGGCCTTATTATTATTATTATTATTATTATTATTATTATTATTACTATTATTATTATTTGATTGATTAATTTATGATCCGGAACTAGAAATTGTAAAAATAAAAAATTACTTTCATGCAATTTTAAGGGAAAAAAATCTTATATTGGTGTACATACAAGTAGAAATAATCTATCATTGTTTTTTTGTTTTTTGTTTTTTTTGTGAAATGTTATGTAAACGTAGTAGTGGTATTGGTCCTTAGTATCGGCATCAGACAGTGGCTACTCAAGAGTTTAGCTGTACTGGTATTGATCTGAAAACTGTGGTATAGAACATCCCTAATTATTATTGCTTTGCTTTTTCTTATTTGATTGTATGGTGTCTCAAAGGTTTGTACCTTGAAAAAAAATGTATTATATCTGTTGGATCAGGATTAAGCATCTACAAACTCATATACATTTACTTCGCATCAGATAAGATTTGATCACGTGACATCAGATTTTTTAGCACCTTCAATGTGTGGATTCAAGCCAAAATCCATGTAATTCTGCACAAATAAACAAATCAATGCATATGGAAACATTTCCTCAAATGCTGGCACCAGCTCGAATAGATGCCATGCCTCAGTTAATCACTGGTGTACAAATAAGTGCAGCAAAATAACAGGTGGTGCAACTAGGTAGCCGTAATTACCTTTACTCTGACTGATGCCACCATGTGTTTTGTGTTCGACTTCATTACATTACTCCATTCATGCCACCTGTAAAGCTGAACTTTCAGGAGAAGGTGCCGCTTCGTGCAGCAAGGGGCGTCACTGAGCAAAAATGGGAGGTTGGTTTGAGATATGAGTTGCTGTTACACAGCATTTGCTTTGACTTAAGAACAAAAATTTTAGACATGAGTGCTCTATCTATCTATCTATCTATCTATGTATCTATCATAGATAGATCTATATCTATATCAATGGATAGATAGATCTATATATCAATGCATAGATAGATAGATCTATATATCAATGGATAGATAGATCTATATCTATATTGACAGAAATATATATATATATATATATATATATATATATATACATACATAGATTATACCCGTCAGCCCTTCTTTTGGATGTCAATGTTGCAAATGATGTGATTGTTGTAAGCTGTAATGTGTCTGAAAGTAAAAAATGAATAAACCAAACCAAACTAAACCAAACTCAACAGATAGATAGATCTATATCTATATCGACGGATATATAGATCTATATCTATATTTATACCGATTGACCGATAGATCTATATATCGATGGATAGATAGATCTATAACTATATTGACAGATAGATACATCTATATCTATATCGATCTATATCTATGGATAAATAGATCTATATCTATATCGATGATAGATAGTTCTATAGCTATATTGATGGATAGATAGATCGATATCTATATTGACAGATAGATCTATATCTATAGCTATATCGACGGAGAGATAGATCTATAGCTATATCGATGGATAGATAGATCTATATCTATATTGATGATAGATAGATAGATAGATAGATAGATAGATAGATAGATAGATAGATAGATAGATAGATAGATAGATAGATAGATAGATAGATAGATAGATAGATAGATAATCTGTCAATTAAACAAAGATGATTCATGCTGAAGAGGGGGTTTCCTGTGTGTGTGTGTCCGACTGGTCAAGTCGTCGGGTACAGAATGGTCATTCTGTCAGCACAGATGGACAGGAAAAAGCCCGGGGGGGGGCAAGTGCGACGCCACAAGGCTATGCACTTTGCATGTTGTGTGCGCATGTGTTTGTGTGTAACGCTCGTGCGCACGATTGTATGATTTGTGTGTGTAGCCGACAGACGCCAACCCCCCCCCGCTGCCCGTCGCATGCAACAAATGCCATCCCGATCTGCTTGAGTTGCCCTCTAACACACCAGATCACAAACACGCGTACACACGCAGCGACTGGCACAAATGGAGATCGTTCAAGCGGCGCCGGATGCCGTGATCTCCCTTCACAATTCTAAAATGAAGTGAAAAGATAAGAACACCGCTCTGGCCTTTAGCCTTTTTATTTTCATGGTTTCATTTTCTTGCAATGTGCGATTATGTCATTTTTGTGATACACAAATATCTTTTAGAACTCAAAAATTCCTTCAGGTTGTATATGATCCAAAATGTAAATGGCAAAATAAAATATATGCTAAATTGCTAATGTAATTTATATAGTGTCATGGTTATTTGTCTAGAAGTGCGTTCCCCCTTTTCCCACATTATTGTTATCGTTCATCAAGCTTCGCTTGTTCAAGTTTCGTCAGTGACGTTTTGGTTCACAGATTAATTTGGTCCCATTTGAACTTTTTAAAATTAATTATTTAATTTATTATTATTATTATCATTATATTATATATTATGTTTATATTTTTATCTTTATTTTATTATTTATTTACCTACTTAAGATAATTATTAATTTATTTATTTTGTTGTATTGTTGTTTTTGGTGTCTTTATTGCATGACTGATTTTTACATCTGCATGTAAAGCACTTTGTATGCAGCAAGTGGTTGTTTTAAAGTGAGTTGAGAACTGAATCTAAGTTGTCCTTTGTTTACTTGTTGCACCAAAAAAAAAAAAAAAAAAAAAACACACAAGAAGAATGCGGACACTTTTGTGCATATTGGATCCACAGTCCACAGACAGACTATTTAGAAGAAAATAATGGGAAGATATTGCCATTTGACTGTCACGGAACGGAATTACCATATTTCCGCTCATAGTGGCCCAGTTAATCGGCGGCTGCATTATCCACTCGACTGACCAAACGCTGTATTTCAAATAGATTCCTACTTTTACACTTTACAACAGGCGTCCCCCAATGACCAGGCTGTGGACCTGCACCGGGCTGCAGGCCATTTGCTACTGAACCGCATAAGAAAAAAAACAAACACTTCTTGCAGTTCCTTATGAATGTAATTTTTTATGTATTGACTTCCCACTTGGACTCCACTTTGATTGGCAGCGAATCAAGTCAGCTGTGTTCACACCCACAACGGTGAAAAACTTCTGCGCCAAACTGCGTGTGCCTGCAAAAATACTAAAACTTTGTCTAGCCCATCTCAACAAAGAATTTAACAGCTCGACTTCGATTATTAAGTAAAAACTTCCAACAAGCCAACATCTTACCCCAAAGATCTCCTAGTACACTTTTGAGCGAATAATTTCCCGATGCCAAGATGTAGAAATACAATAAACAATCCGAATTGGCGAGAGGGTGCGTTGTAGATGGCATAGCGGCGATGCATC
This sequence comes from Festucalex cinctus, assembly GCF_051991245.1. Lineage (NCBI taxonomy): Eukaryota > Metazoa > Chordata > Actinopteri > Syngnathiformes > Syngnathidae > Festucalex > Festucalex cinctus. The sequence goes on along the minus strand of NC_135428.1, from coordinate 10,568,984 downwards.
CACAGATTTGAGTGCTTGTGTTTGCTGCAAGAAAACCTTTTGGCCTTTGTAATGCGGGAATCAACGGAGATGCCAAACGATTCCCAAGCAAGCACAATAAAACAAAACAAAACAGTGTCAAGAAAATACAAGCACACTCTCTTGTTCAGTTGTTTACTTAAAACAACATCACAATGAATCCATCCAACGCTCGTAGGGTGAGGCAAACTTGGACTTTTTAAAATAACATTTGTCGAAAGACTCATTGTGTCCAAATAAACTTACTTCAATTCAATTCAATTCAATTCAATTCAATGTTATTTCATTCCTTAAAAAAGAGAAATGAAAAGGGACAGAAAGAAGTAAAAAATACACATGGAGGGAGTTTGCTCCATTAGCTGACACTATGAGTTGAAATACATCGTTCTTTTTGTTTTGGAGAAAATATCCATTCCTCTTAATTTATACTCACTTTACCTTTTTTTTTTTTTTTTAATTAATTTGTATATTCATGATGGGCTTTAAACATTATTTTCAGACAGTTAAACTCCATCAAGTCATTCAAATTTTAGTTGTATAAATAATGGATTAGTGTGGTCTCTGTATCCACAACCGCAAATGACACAAATGCTGTTTCACTCTTTTTTTTTTCTTTTTTCTTCTTTTTTTTTCAGTATTGAGACTATTGACATTGAAATTATTTAAATGATCTGCCCACTTGTGGTTCACTGTCTTGTGTTTAACCTCAAACAGAGTTTCTCCGTTATTTTACTCTTTTGTCCACTCTGGAGAGGTGCAGTTGAAGGCGAGAGGCTGTTCATGAAAAGCGGTTTACTGCTGAAAAATGTGTTCCGAAATGATTACCGTAATGATCACTTCCAAAATGATGACTATGCTGCTAAGCATTTGTTTCCTTTTGGAATCACTCAATGCCAAACAGTAAAGTGGCCTTATTTTTTAGACATGTTCACCTGAAGTGCTCCAAAGCACACGATTGACATGAAAATCATACATAAGCTCATCAAGAAGCTTTACCTTCAATGAAAAACCTTGTGTTTTTTTTTCTCCCTTCAAAGCTCTACTTTTGCTTTGAATACTAACACACTTATATTGCGCTGAAAAGCAGAACATGACCTTACAGAATATGCAAGCGTTCTCTATTATACGTTTTACCCGAATAATAATATAATAATAATAGCATCCAGTCAAAAAGTAAGGAGAACTCTTGAATATCATAGTTATGGCGAAAATAACATGCTTGCATGTGTGCGACAGAAACAATTAATACTACCTTTGAACATACAGATTTGTTGGAGGGGGGGGGGGCATAAATAATTACTAATTTTTAGCTTAAAACTATGTTTCTGCCAGTGAGCTGACAAGCATTAGGTGTTTCATGCTTGGAAGCTGCACTCGCCTCAGGCTGCTGGAGGGTTCCATTCAACACCATTTTGTGTCAAGTGTGCAGATTCAGCCACATGACCGATTCAACACAGAAAACTCTGCTTCATTCTATGTTGTAAACTTGCTGCCTAAAGTACTTTAAGGTGTTTGACCTGAGGGCATTATTAATTAGGATAGCTACTGCATGAATCAGCACAACAAATAGTCAGATGTAAATAAGAAAGTACCCAAAAAGGTTTCATTCTTGGCTAATGTTAGCATTTTACGAGCATGTGGACATCACTTAGCAGCAAACTTCAGCTAGCAAACGGGTGACCAGACGTCCTGTTTTGACTGAGAGTCCCGATTTTGAGCCTTGGGTTGTTGCCATTTGTAGGGTAGGGTGGGGTAAGATGAGCCACTGGGTAAGTTGACCCACCCCTTGTATCTAGGCAACCATGCTATGTGTAGTCATGTGACCACAAAGGCGGGAAGCCCAAATCATGGTCATCTTGTTGTGGTGAAAAAAATCACATTGGAAAAGATGTAAGCCTATTTTTACTAGAAAAGTTGTTTTTTAATTGTCAAAGTAAATTTTCTGCATTTTAGGTAAAAAGATTATCTGAGACTAAAATTATTGGTAACGCATATTGGTGAATTTGTAACATGTAAAAACATGTCAATCACTTACCTCAAAAAATTAGCCACGTTTTTTTTAAGCGAGCCTGCTTTTCATAAAATGGTGGCTATGGGAAAAATTGAGCCAGTGGTTCAACTTACCCGTTAAGGCACTGAAATTCAGATGAATCCTTATGTATTAAATTCAATTTTACTGAAGTACACTCAACTGATTTGCTGTGTTTATCACATTTAAATCATTATAGAGAAGAAAAAAAAGATGTAGCATGCCAAGAACCTATAAGAGGAAAACAAGCTGGAGCTCGACACCCTTTGAAGAGCTGGAAAGAGCAGTTAATGAAGTCAAAAGTGGAAATTCCATCAGATCAGTGGCAAATGAAAAAAATATTGACAGGTCAAGAATCATGGGAAATGTAGTCCTACTACTGCGGTCAGAGTTGCAGAGCAATTGCACATTTCTGCTGGCTTATTTCCAATGTTGCAATGCAGGAACTGTGTGAGGTAAACGGCACAGCCAGCTTCTAATAGTTGCCAGGACTGAGCAAAAATAATGGTGAGTGCATGTTGAGCTGGCAGCCAAGATAGCATTTACCATTTACTTTCCCTAGTGACACATCTAGGACAGTTTTTTAAAAGACAAATGAATTTCTACTAGTAGATGCCAGCTTTTCCTCCTAAATTTTTTTTCGTTTTGACGTCTTCACCGGAAAACACAGAGCGATCATCTGTAAAGCTGAAGTTAAAAGAGTAAAAGATAATCAACATATGGTGTAGTGTTTGGAATTTGTCCCTGTAACGACTGCTCCCTTCATCTTCTTGACATTAGCAGCTGAATATCTCCTTCATCTCTTATCTCACCTTTCCCCTCCTCTTTTCTATGTTTTTATTTTTTTATTTCGGCGGACCCCGCACCGTACAAAAGTCACCATCTCCCCTGAGAGCATTTCTCACAACTTTGCAAACACTCCTCGTTTTGATGTGTGTGTGCATTTGTGAGTGTTTTTTTTTTGATGACGCGGTACGTTTCGCTGATCAAGGGCACTTGCGGCGAGGACAGTAAAGGTGAACGGATAAACACATACACACACACGCGCGCACGCTTTGAGTTGTGTGCCAAAACACCTGCACATTTGAAAAAAAGAGGCAGCAGCACAAAGCTCTTCTCTTCTGCAGCCATGAGGTGACACGTCTTTTCCTCCTCTGAGCATTTGGATTGGGAATACGAATGAGCGTATTGAAGTGAGAGGGCCTGATGGTCGCTTTCAGTTTAATGGAATGCATTGATCCGATTGTCCTTCGCACTAGATGACCCAAGAAGCACATTTTACGAACATATGGCGGGAAAAAAAAGTGTGGAGAGACTCTGGGGTATATTCACGGAGAATGCGAAGAATCCGGTTATTGCGCGAAATATTGCACCACAACTGCACCCGCAGTCTGCGCCCAGTTACCAACCTATTCACGAAGGATGTTGCTCTAATCATATACCGGCGCAAACACGCCCATAAAACTGACAGCTTGGAGCAAATTTGCACCTGATCTACCACACATGGCAATGGATTTGCGCCAAGAACATGGTTGTTATAGTAACAGTTGCGAGAAAGATGACATTATCAGAAAGCGAGGTTGGACCGAGAGTAAGCATCCATCAAGCTGGACAGAGCAGAGAGGACGACAATGGCATCATTCATTCATAAAGTACTAATTATTGGTGCGATCGTATTTTTAAAATATATTTTTGGCGTGGCCGTACAGTATGCAGCTGGCACGTAAGAATGATCGTGAAATGCCTCCCCGCCATTGCCGATCAGCCCAGATTACGTTATGTGTCCTAAACTAACACGGTAAAATTCACCCCACCCCCACCCCCACCCCTCCTCTCTGTGTGATCAGCCGCGTATGTCGTGCCGCTAATGGCATGCACTGCTGTCATGATCCCGGGATCGAGGTTGCGTCAGGTTAATACATGCTTTCCAAAAACGATATTTGCGTCACGCAAACTCCGTGTTGCTATTTGCGCCGGCGTTAGTGAATTAGACGCTGCATATCAATGAGTCTCATTTGCATTGGGGTGGGCATATTTTGTGTCAAATTTATGCAAATTACCAAATTTACATAAGCGCAAATAACACCGGCGCACAGTGGCACATTCTTGTTGACAGTGCACTTAGTGATGGATTTCCCCATCTGCACGTGTTTAGTGAATTAGGCGCACCCGGATTGCTCCATTTTTACAGGTTAGCGCCATGCAAAGGTGACGCAAACCTTTAGTGAATAGGCCGAAATACACATCTGCAGTCAATCAATAGGGTGATCTAACATTGCCTCTCAAAATATGAATTTCCTCTCTATGGCAATATATTTCTTTCTTGACAATTGCACCATGTTTTTGTGGTTCATTGGTGTGACTGGTTGTGCCCAGTGATTGCGCTCGAGTAGCCACCGATTCCAATACCAAATACCAATACTACTAATACATAGCATTGCCAAAATAAACAATGACATATCATTTGAAAAAAAAGGCCCGCATTTTTCAATATAGGCTTTTTCCTTAAAATTGCACGATATTAAAGACAATTTTCTATTCTTCTAATTTCTAGTTATTGATCGTAAAATGGCCCACTGATGCAAGTACCAATACTTTAACTCACTTGCTTCCAAAAACGTATGAATACGTTCTATTTTACATATAATAACTGTTCCAAAGACGTATTTATACGTTGTTTTGTTTTTCTTATGCCAGAGCATACAGAAGGCTTTGAAGCAGCCTCTCAACTACAGAGAATGGATGAAAAAAAATAGTAGTAATCACAAAAACGGCCAACAGGTGGCAGCAGTGTATAATTGCTCAACCATGATGAAAACAAGCTGTTTCCCCACAATTCTAAGCACATTTGTGAATAATGATGAAACTTAGCTATATTCTAATGCTAATTGCTGCAAAACCGAAACAGATAGAAACATACTTTTTTTCTGATGGGCTGACTCTAATCTTTCTTTTGGTAGGTTCCATGTTTTTATAGCCATAGAACACAATATTCTGTGGGCCTTGCAAAGTCAGTCAAAATCCAGTAAAACAGCCGGGAGGAAAGGGGTTCCTTCATTGAAAATGGCTGCGAGTGAATGACTTAAAATAGGGCTGGTACACCAATACCTGGTTGTTATTATTATTTGTAATTGTAAGTGGTCACTATGATTGTCTTTCCATGTGCATAACATTATAATGAAGTTTGCAGAGAAGTCCTGCTGGAGCTTTTTCGTACTTACTTAGCATGCCGTGCTTTGTAGAGCATCTTGAAGAGAATGCAGGATGATTCATTATCATTTAATAGCTTTTCCAATTATGTCTTGAAGGACTCAAGAAAGAAAACAACCTAAAAGAGAGAAGGAAATAAATCAGCGCAAACTATGTAGTACGTCATTAAAAACATAAAAAGGACGAAATGGCATAAACATCCTGATTGTGCCTTTACAGCCGACTTGTTTCGGCTCCCAGGTGCGCTTTCGTATTCCCTTCCTGGCGCTGTGTTTTTGATAAGGTACATTGCAATTCAAGGGTCCCGTCTCAGGGGCTTGTTTCAACACACAACTTTAATGGGTTGGAGGGGAAAAACACAACATAATAATATTTAGAATATGATGGAACAAGCCAATTAAAGATGCGGAGTGTCTCAGTGGGCATGCGTAAGTGGCTCGGGCTTAATGGAAGAGGAAAATGAAAGATCCGTAACTTGCTCCCTTTTGCTTTCAAGCTTAGAACGCGCAGCCAAGCTTGCAAGGCTGTCAGTCAGCCGTGGGGATGTCTTTATTCATGAGCTCCATTCCAGTAAGTGGGCGAAGGGAAAATGTCATCAAATGCACCGCCCCGGTATGCCACAAGGAGTCTGAGGTAAGGGAGTGGATCTACAGTGATTACATCATTAATAGCGAGATATAGGAAGAGTAAATCGATAGAGCAAACACAGGCATAAAGGACTATGCAGAGATGGATGAGCGGGGAAATGGAAATAAACGAAGCCTCTTTGTGCCTTCTATTGCCTTCTCCCCTTTTCCGTGTGCAACCTCAGGCCCATTAAACTCACTTTAACATTTGCTACATCTGTAATGTGGCATCTCAGCATCCCTTCCACCCTCCCCCGGGACACCGGAATAATCTCTCCTAAGCCTTCAGGAGAGAGAGGGATTTTATCCTTGCGCTGACAGATAGAGAGAGACAGAAAGAGGGAGAGAGGGAAGGAGCTGGCTAGTGGAGGATAACGACATAGATAATGAGCTGGCTGTCAAGACTTTTTTTTTTTTTTTTTTTTTACCACCTTCTCCCTCCTCTTGTCCCGATTCCTCAACTCGCCCTGCTGCTTAATCGCTGCAGTCTTGCATTGGCTTACTATTGCTATCTGTCTATTAGCCTAATGTCTTGACAAGATATGGTAACAGAGTTTGCACAGTTTGTAATTGGTTCCTGTTATGAAAATAGTGCTACGCTACTAGTGTTAATTTCGTCAATGAAAACTAAACAAAAATACTTTTCGTCAACACACATTTTTCACTAAAACTAGACGAGACCAGACTAAAACCCTCATTAATAAACAACTGAGACTAAATCAGTATGCATTTTCGCTGACTAATGAAAACGAGAGGAAAATGTACTTCACTTAATAAAAACTGGACTAAAATCTATGGACATTTCAGCTCATAAGCAAAGACGAGACAAAAGTGATATAATTTTGTAAAATTTTGTCTCTGCTAAGAGTGACAGACCCCCTTTAATTTTCACAAGGCATGTTTTGGCCCTTCCATGTTTAAAAATGTGGCGTAACTCAATGTATGCTTGTATTACAAATAAGTGTGTCAACATTAAGTGTTATTAGAGATTGTAGGTGTTTATATGCATTGCTATAATGTACAAAAGCACAATATTGTGATTTTTTTATATTTTATTACTATTTTTTTTTTAGTATGAGCTCATTTTTTGACAATATTGTGACCTTTTTTTCGGATTGCCAACCTCTTCACAATATTGTGATAATTATTGTATCGTGACCTTCATATCGTGATAGTATCGTATTGTGATGTTTGGGTATTGTTACATCCCTAATTAAAACTGAGACTAAGTTTAAAAATGCCGAATAAAATTAACACTATATGCGACTATATATTGTACTCTATCTTCGAATTGTGTGACTCGTTTGTTTTATCCAAAGAAGAAAAAAAAAATTCTTCTTTCAGGGTAAAAGGAAAAAAAAATATTTATACTGCCCCCGGGTGGCCAAGTTGGGCACATCAGAAGGAGCAGCGCAATATTCATTGAACTGAGGCAAAATGTGACAATTAGTTCTCGGCAAACGTCAGCTGGCATAGGTTCCAGGTCACAAGTGACCCCGAGGACATGTGCAATAAGAAAAATACTACATTTCATTGTGTTTAGTCAATGAGAAGCCTCACATTGGATCAAATAGCTCGTCAAAACTGGTTTAAAAAGACAATTCTGGCTTTCTTAAACATGAAGCTATGTTGACTCCTAGTGGGTGACGTCAACAAAAATACAAAAATAAATTGCCCATGTGTGATGTGAATATGAATGCTCAAAATCTTACCCAAAGGCAGGCTCCACAAAATGGAGGGTTCAAAATAAAGTTGAGCATCTCAAGTTATTATCGTTGTTTTTAATCATCTTTATTCAAATATACTTCGGCATGATGATACCTCAAACTGCAGAAGTGGTGCAAGCCTCAGTATTGCTATGGCAGACTTGCTCAAGTAGGTGACAAGTCAATTAGTCATTTACAGGAATGTAACGACATAAACAAGCATTGATATTTTGGTTGTTTTTCGATTTTAGTTAAGTAAAAATGAACTGAACATTTCTTCCAAATAATGCAAAACTGGAGTCGACACGTTAGCGTTCTGCTAATGTGAAGCATCCACTTTGTTTTGACAGTTTAATACGACCTGCTTACTCTGTTCCTGACCCGCCATTAGACGCATTTTGCTGAGTGGATCCATCTTGAAGCAAAATTTACAGAAAACACAGGAAAATTGGACCCTATTATGAAGTGCTCAGTAATGAGGACGCTAGCTTGTTTTTGTGTGCCACTTTTCTGATTACCTCCAAATTGGAGGTTTAAAGGTAAGCAGTGAACAGCATAATGAGACAAGACAGGCAGTCACGAGATAAATTATCCCGATAGAGCCATATTCTGCATCTTTCTGGAATCGTTTTACTTATCAGATTGGTCGATTCAAAAATCCGCAAAATGAGTTGAAGCGGCTAGCGTGCGTGTACCAAGACTGTGCCCTCAGGTTGCGTGAGCACTCAGGTCAATGTCAGGTCATGGCAGCGGACCGTTTTGATGTTGACAAGCTCGACAAAGACATAATTCACACGACTAGCGGGAAATGTCAGGGATAAGAGCCAGCAAGGGAGCGGTGGCGGCCGGGAGACAGACGTGGGACTGACAATTGAGGGTGGTGGGGGAGTGGACCATAATACCAGCAGCATTGGGGACCCTTGGGTGACAAGTGGGGATTTATGAGACCAATTATGAGAAAATGTGCAGCCAGGGAGCAACGCGTCAATGGTGAGCAATGCTGTTTTGTTTGGAGATGGTTGATTGGAAATACAGAGGAAGTCAAGTGGCTGTGAGTTTCATGCTTTGTTATCTTTTATTTGTTTATTCTTTTGGACGGCGCTGCAAATGGTTGTCATTTGACTTTTGATTTACTTTATTATCATTCAATATACTAAGTAGTGCATTAATTTTGAGTTAATTTAAAGTTCCTTTAACACCACTATTTTTTTTTAACGCGCGATTAATGACCGCCCCTTACTTGCAGCAAACACATCCATGTCAAAATTTAGTAGTAATAAATGTAATCATAATGCATATATTTGTGGAGAAATTGTATTTTACAATTTTTAAAATGTACAGAATTTCACATCTTACTTCATGTTAAAGATTAGATAGCGCTTAATATGAACAGAAAAATGCAGAGCTTTCATAATGTCTAACAAATGCAATTATGCCATCTAGTGGCAGAAAATGACAACATAAATCACACTTGTTTTGTTTTTTTCCAGTACGCCTTGTAATTTTAACTCAACTTTATGAATTATTATGAAATCAATGACTAAAAGTTGCAGCCATATTTCTATTAGTTTAACATTTTTCCACTTTTATGTTAACGAGAGTATCAAACTTGGAAAAAGAATATTTTATTGTTCTGTACATTTTACTGGGGTGGCACGGTGGTTAACTGCTTAGCACGGACGCCTCCCAGTACTGAATACGCAAGATCGAGTCCGGGCTTCGGCCTTACTGCGTTTACTGCGTTTGCATGTTCTCCCCGTGCCCGTGTGGGTCTTCTCCGGGTACTCCGTTCTCTTCCCACATTCCAAAGACATGCATGGCAGGTTAATTGAACACTCTGGAATTGTCCCTAGGTGTGATTGTGAGTGTGAGTGGTTGTTTGTCTCTGTGTGCCCTGCGATTGGCCCGAAGACGGCTGGGATAGGCTCCAGCACACCCACGACTTGTCAGGAGTAAGTGGTTAAGAAAATGGATGGATGGATGTACATTTGATTGTATATTTGGAAAAGATATAAAATGGGGGCAAATGTAGGTGAAATTTTCACCTACACATACTTTTTGAAGGTGAACAGCTACTAACACACATTTGCAAAGAAACATCAATGCAAATCATGACAGAGTTGACACCAGACTGTGACACAATCACAATCAACATACATTAGTTACTGTGAAGTAATTGAGGGCGAGACGGAAGCAATCGTAAACGGAAGGACCGCTTAGTGAAAACGAGGCGAGCAATTGGCCGATGTGGTGGGGAGGGGGAGGGCGGTGGGGTTGCGGTGTCAAACCACCAACACAAGAAGCACGTGTCCTTCAAGACGAGTATCAGTGAGTTTCAGTCTCACTGGAACAATTAGAGTGTAAAAGAAAGGCTGCGCTCCTGTCAGCTCGCCTTCACTGAGCATTCATTAAATCTGCTATAATCTAGAAGGACTGCGGCAAGGCAGTAAAGGCGAAAATAATTTTGGAACTACTTCACAGCAACTGTAATTGGCACAAAACGCACACTATTTAGTCATGACGAGAGGGTGGAAATCGAAAATGTAAATGCACTTTCGGAATTGTCGATACTTGAGCCTTTTTTTTTTCTTTTTTTTTTTTGGGATTAGCATTCACAGTATTTTTTGTTTTTAAATAGCCTCAAAACCTAATCTCTCTTTTGTCTCCTAAGGTCTTTGTTCCTGGAGAACAATGTGCCTTATTGAACAATATGTGCCAATGTTGCTGAATACATAATTGCATAAAAACAAGCAAAATTGTTTGAAAAAAATGAATAATGCCACACTCATTCAAAATAAAGATTTTATAGTGGGCAGTCGGGAGCTATACTATGCTGATGTCTGATATTAGCATTGCATAGCAACATGAGATGTGGCGGCCATCTTTGAGGAATTGACTAAAACACACGGGTCTCCTCACCAATAATCTTCCATTAGTGTGAGTTAACTCGAGCTTTGAGGGAAAGTGACAGCGTTTGAAACATGACGCTAACTGTTATTGTATTTTGACCTAGCTGAAAAATTAGTGGCTATTTTGAACTGAAACCTGTCAGCCAATCGGAGAAGGCGGTTCCCTGAGTTAGACGAAATGAAAGAACTGAGAATACTCGGAAATAATTCAGTTATACCAATTTTACTCTATCCATCCATCCATCCATCCATCCATCCATCCATCCGGGTTAGTCTTCCTTTCATCCATCCATCCATCCATCCATCCATCAATCCATCCGTCCGGGCTAGTCTTCCTTTCATCCTTTCATCCTTTCATCCTTTCATCCATCCATCCATCCATCCATCCATCCGGGTTAGTCTTCCTTTCATCCATCCATCCATCCATCCATCCATCAATCCATCCGTCCGGGCTAGTCTTCCTTTCATCCTTTCATCCATCCATCCATCCATCCATCCATCCATCTATCCATCCATCCATCCATCCATCCATCCATTTTCTTGACCACTTTTTCCTCACAAGGTTTGCGGGGGTGCTGGAGCCTATCTCAGCTGGCTTTGGGCAGTAGGCGGGATACACCCTGAACTGGTTGCCAGCCAATCGCAGCATTTTACTCTAATTTTACTAATTTGAAGACCAGAATTTCGAAAGGTGATATCACACAAAAACGTTCCTCAAAAAGGCTATTTTCCCCCAATTTTCTAAATTTTTGCTTCTTCCGTTGCATTTTTTTCTTATCAATTTTTTTTTTGGGCTTAGCCCCTATAGCAAATCTCTGAACCTTCACCTTGTCGAACTGATTTGTGATCACCACGCCAGTGCTCCGATATGCTCATTGAGACTACATTGTCTGCTATCCTCGAAGACCTCAGACTTCACAAACAAAATTGACATTTGATATGGTTCGTCTGCGAACAAGAAGAAGCGCCGTAATTTCAAATCGACGCTTGTGTGAAAAGTTCACCGACTGGAGCTTATGTAATGAAGCGCGAGAATTTATTTTTGCCTGAGGCTTCCAGCAAAGTTTGCTCAACTTTTGTCTTCTTCTGTCTTTGTGTGTGAAATGAAGGGAGGCATATACTTTCTGTCTCTCTCTCTCAAAGTAGCAGAGGATGCGAGTCTTTTGTACTTTTCAATCACAGCTCAAGTCTAACTCCCTCCCCCCCTCGGAATGCCTGCGGTGACTTGCAGTGGAGCATTTGTGCTTCATCCGGAAGCATAGAAATTTGACGGCGAGTTCACAGCATGTGATTCTTATATGTCTTCTGTTAAAAAGCGGTAAGGACACAAGACACACGTTCACCTGGCCATTGAGCCTCGCACACGTAACTTATTATTATCAAATGACTGATCTGTAGTATCTGTTATTCAACCACAAACAATAGGGTCCTACTTCTGTTATTGTGGCTCAGTCAGATGCTGTTATATTTGTCGTTTATTATGGAGGATAAAGAATATACGGAAGTCAATATTGATATTTGAAATCTCTTTTTCAAAGAATTGTTCAATATTTACTGCTTGTTATTGTGAAATGAGTAGGGATAAGGGCAATATCGTGATATCGTGATATTAAAAATGCCACAATATCGTCGTCGTCATGTTCACAATATTTAAAAGGAACACATCTGTTAAAAAAAACTCAGGTTGATTTCCATTTGTGCAGTTCTAGCACCCTCTAGTGGCTATTTTATTAGTGCAATTCTATTTTCATTGGGGATGTTTTGGCCTTCTATGTTTAAAATCTATGCTAATTGTCAGATGAAGGGTAACCGAATTTGCTTGTGAAGCGATCAATGTGTGCTTGCATTAGCAAGTAAGATCCTCACTGTTGTTATTAGAGATTGTAGGTGGTTTATATGCATTGCTGTTATGTACAATAGCACAATATTGTGCTTTTTTTTTTTTTTTTTTAATATTGTGATCTTTTTTTAAACATCGCCAACGCCCCCACAATATCGTGATAATTATCGTATTGTGACCTTCACGTCGTAATAATATCGTATCATGATGTTTCGATATCGTTACATCCCTAGAAATGAGTTGAACTGAATTCAAATGTGTATTATGAAAAGCTCATGTGGGCGTTTTTGATCAGCAAATACAAAGAGATGATAGCAGAACAGCGCTGTAAGTGCAACAATATCAATGGAGATTAGCACTATAAGCAATATTATTATATAACTGTTCATTTATGATTTCTGCCAGATGACTCAGCTCGAGGATTCCAGTGAACCTGAATTGATAAGCATTAGAAAATGGATGGAAGGAGCTTTTCAGTGGAGGGATTGGCCTTGCAATGGGCATATATCAGGACATTGTGAGAGTATTCATTCGAATGGAAATTTGTATTGATATGGAGAATAAGATATTTTCACCTCCCACCATCAATTCTAGCCTCGAAACCACTGGTGTCTAAAGTCTGGCCCAGGGGCCATTTTTGGCCCGTTGTTTGTTTTTAGTGGCCATTCACATATTCTAATTACAAAATTAAACAAAAGATTCCGAGAAAAAGTCAAAATATTACATTATATCACACAATTAAATGTGTAATAAAAATGTTTCCATGTGATTTATTTCATTTCAAATTGTAAAGAAATTAAAATTTTACATACTAATATGTAATTTGATATTTCAAGTATAAATATAGACATTCACACATTTATGACAATTTAATATGCATGTTTTTGGAATGTAGGATGACATAAGAGAAGGCAGAGACAACCTACAAAAAAAATCAAACTAAAAGCTGAGATTCAAAACCAGAACCAACTAAAAGGCAGAAATGCGAGCCACTAGGACACACTACATGCCCAAACCAAATCTCACAATCTATAATTCCTAATTACAATATTATGCCATTTTATGAATGGTAAGAAGATACTACAACTACTGCCCATAAATTCCTTAAAATGATTTTTGGAACAAAAACATTGTGCACACATATTTGCATCAAACCCAGTCAATGATCACAGTTGAAAGGAATATGAATAAACAAACGCGTTCCGGGCCAAGTTAATTGTACTGCAGCAGCTAACCTGCTGAGATTTTGTGCGACAGCTGACAGCCGTAGTGACATTTACAAACACAAACAGCTAAAAATATCCTGATAAAATATGCTTATGAGTCTGCAGTCTGATTTTTAATTCTGGGAGCTTATGTTGCTTTTTCACTGTGGCTAAATTAGTTTTTGGCGTGTAGACAACGGAATTAATGACAAATAAATTGAGCGACAAAAAAATACTGCATATACAAACATGTCTCATCGGTGCTTTATAGTACCCTGCAAACTATATTGTATGATACAGTAAATTCTGTACAGTAAATTTTACTCTAAAAAGTGTCAAATTTACACTTCCAAAGAGAGTAAAAAAAAAAAAATTTAAAAATGGGTTGAGGAACAAACTCACAACCTTCAGTTTGGGAGACTGCCACTCTACCACCTGAGCTATGCCACTCCTACTGTTTACTTATATCCAGGAGTTATGAAGAGTCCAGTTGACACCAGCAATATAACACAGAGCGTGGCTCATGGTGTAGATTGGCTGTCTCCCAACTTGCAGTTGTGGGTTTGTTCCTCGACCCTTGAGTGACTTTTATTTTTTATTTTATTTCATTTTACTCTGTGTAAATTTGCCTCTATTTAGAGTGGGACCACATAGACTCCGTTCAGACATAATTTACTGTGTGGACCAATGTGAGGCTTGCAACGTCCAACGTATGCCCGGTCTCTTGACCTCTTGACCTCAGATTGCCCTTGACCCTTAACAGTTTGCATTGGATGTTTACATGGCCACTGAAGCTGAAGACAGCAACAAATCAAATAGTATCGAACTGCTGTGACAGGACCTATAGCTCTTTTTTTCTTTAGTGCGACCATGTCCTGTTGCAAGTGACACAGGTAGAAAGGAAGAAAAAAAAAGACGCTGACGGTCAGACACTGTGACAGCTTGCAACTCTTTGTGTGTGTTTGTGTGCATTCACATCAGTGACTTTCGGATTTTGTTGTCAGGTTGACGCCTCGGGTGAGTTATTAAGTCCCCTCGGGCCACCCGAGGACCTTCAATGTCTCCTCGGGCGGCGGCTGTGTACGTCCTTCAACAGGCAGAGGCAATTGCGACGCTTTCGTCTGCTTGCAAACGGCCGCAGTGTATGCACAGATGGGGAGGAAAACAAAAGGGATGGAGGGAAAGTGTGAATAAAGACATGCTGGCTTGTGGTAACACAAATGAAGGCTTTACTCTAACGGTTTGTGTTTGTCCTTATCAGGGGGATTTCTAGTCTCTTTCACCCCTAGGTTGCTTTAGAGTTTTCTTAGATTAGGATTTGTTTTTTTCCGCCCTCCAGGCAACCGACGATAAGTCTCCACTATCGGAATATGTCAGCTATGCACCCATTGTCTGCCTGACTGCTGCTGGCAAAACAAACCTCATCCTCAAACTGTGCAGCACAGCTACAGGTGAAAAGGATTTTATTAACACAGGAGGAAGATTACATTACAATTTACACTGCCGGAAAGGTCTTGATTGGAAATATGGAATTCATTATTTATTAATTGAGTTAAAAACTCTTGTTGCTACAAGAAGAAAGCAGCATTATTCTCAAAATGTAAACAGGAGTTCAAAACATTCAGACAGACATACACCACATGGTGATTCGTGGAAATTAAATAGTATTTAGATTATCATCATCCAGTATTCACATAAAACAATTTTCTTCTGCTAATTGTTGAATGAATCGTAATTAGCAGCACCATATCCATATTGAGCTTCATCTAGTTGAAATATTAAATGGAACATATGATGAAAATTGACTTTTTAATTGCTTGTATACAGATAGTGGGGTCTCTTGAGTGCCGATGATTTAATTAACCAGTGGTGTCTTCACACATGCATGATTCATTTGCAATCTGGATGCTTGGGGTGAACTCGTGCTCTGGAGAGAATCTCCCAAAAACACCACAAATAGCATTTAAATATGTTAATAGTGTCGGTCAGAATAGTTGCCGTATATCCAAGTTCCACTTTGAATAAGTGGCACTTTCTGCACAATGTTGCCAACTCCCCAGTAAGCAAAGTAGTAGTAGTAGTACATCACTTGTATAATCTGAAATTTGCATGTACCGTATTTTCCGCACTATAAGGCGCACCTCATTATAAGGCGCACCTTCAATGAATGACATATTTTAAAACTTTTTTCATATATAAGGCGCTGATATAAGGCTGTGGTTACGATATGCATCCATTAGATGGTGCTGCGCTAAAGGGAATGTCAACAAAACAGTCAGATAGGTCAGTCAAACTTTTTTAATAGATTACAAACCAGCTTTCTGACAACTCCATTTACTCCCAAAATGAATAAACAGCTGTTTTGTTATTTTCTCTGAGGTAAAGTATTAGTATTAGCTAGCGATCCAAGATGGCGGGATCTTCTGCGCATGCGCGTCACCGATCGTGCAGGGTCACCGATAGCGTCTTGACAGCGAGACCTGTTGCGGCTCAATATTGATCCATATATAAGCCGCACTGGATTATAAGGCGCATGGTCAGCTTTTGAAAAAATTGAAGGCTTTTAGGTGCACCTTATAGTGCGGAAAATACCGTAAAAAAAAAAAAAAGTGAGTAAATAAGTCGCTTTTGACAAAATTAGTCGCTTTTGACAAAAAAAAAAAGAGAAAAAAAAAGAAATAATTAGGCTTTGGAAAGTGGTCAGATTTAGCGAGAAAGTCACCAAGTTGTCAACACTGTTTCTGTTTATTTGTGCCAAACAATACGACACCAGGAATTTTTACATTGTAGCTCCTAAAAGTCAACATTTATATGTTAAAAGTTAATGACCTGCTAATACGCAAAAAAAACTAAATTTCTGGTTTCTTGGTCTGGTGCAACTGCGGATTTTGGGGTGTAAGCGGACATTTTTGCATTTTCATTAAGAAGTAACATTATTTTTGATTGCTTTTCCATCCCAATGATGTAATGTAATATAATGTGTGTTTAGCCTCCACACCTTTTGTATGAATTCCAAAAGCTAGTCTCCATCCAAAACACTTGTCTTCCATCATCACTATCAGCCATGTTGTAATAGGCTGCTTCGAAAGTGTTGGAGTCACAAGCCTTTGCATGGGGGTAAACAGGCTTATATTCCATTTTTGTCACCCCTCGCATTATTTCTCCTTCAATTTCGGTGCGTGATGAGGAACGCGGGGCTTCAAACCCTCGGAGCAACGCATCCTCTCGGATTTTTCTCCTTCTGTCATAACGCATTTCAAATGGGAATGCGGAACAACTGGGGACAAAAACATCCATTCCCTTCAGTGTATTCATTTATTGCACTGAGCTAAAATAGCCCGCCGGGGACAGGAGAGGGTAAAGGAGGTGAGAAGAGGAACACCAAATAAACGCGAATGGCGTCGGTAGTGAGTCAGAATGTAGCCACGCGTCTTGGCATTTAATCACGAGGGAACACAAGCTGTTTGTTTACTTGCGGCTTAATGACGCCGCACAATTATCCTCCTTGCTCACAAATGTAAATACATGGATTTCGTTCTTATTTTCCATAGCTCTTGGTGGATTCTCCATGCCAAATCAGCCCTAAAAAAAAAAATCTGAAAATTTTAACCAAACAGATTTAGATTTTAATGAAACTTGGTGTACTTGTTGATAGTGATGACACAGCATTATATCTCAAATTTAAGGTCAATCGTGCCGGAGTTTGGGCGATATGGTCTGCCAAATTTGTATATTTTTGGCAAAACGGGGCATGCTCACCTTCCTTTGCATCCTTATATCTCATGAACTAATTGGTCAGTCTTCACAAAAAGGATATTGTTGGAAAAATAATTCAACAAGGATGTAAATGATTGCAGATTTGGAATCATTGTTGGATTCCTATTCCAGAATACCTGTTGTGTAAAGATTGAACCAGTATTTCCTGATATAAAAGCATTCAAATGAAGGCGGCTACGCTCCTATTGGCAAAAAATGTCCAAATTTGGCGGAGTGTAGCTCCCAAACCTCTGCTCCAATTGACCTGAAATTTGAGATTTAGTCTTGTGCCATCACTGTCAATAAGTACACCAAGTTTCATTAAGATTCAATTCTGTTTGGTTAAACTCCCATGGTGATTTGTCATTGGGCGACAGAATCTCAGAATTGTGAGGCTGATGTGTTAATCTTCACCTTGCTGCCCAACAACTAATATTTCTCAATATTTATTTCAAAATTCTTCATCCTTTGATGAATTATAATATAAGTAAATTTCTTGACTAGACTGTAAGAACAAGAATGGGTGGATTTTCATATGTCTTGATGGAAGCAGGTGACATGACATGACAGGCCTGTAATAAAGGTGGCGAGCGCACCGCAGGGAAGAATTTGACCACTCTGGCTCTCCTGCTCGCCTCTTTGGGCGGCTCAAATCCGCTTGCCTCCCTGGCCGCTCTGACAGGCAGATGTTTGGGCCGTGAGGTGAGAAGGTGACTCCACTGAGAGTCATCTCCCCAGTAATTGGCTGTCACACACAGCTTCCCAAAGTTGGCAAATCGGATTGGCACCCGTGAGGGTGTGTGTGTGGGGAAGGGGAGGCCATGGATAATATGGCAGGGTGAAGGCTTTAACTGCAGGTGCAAGAGCATGCACTTAACCTCTTTCTCACATTAGGCCTTCTGTCGCTCACCCACCTACTCGCTTGTGTTACTTCCGTTCTTATACCTTGATGTGTTACTCTATAAGTATTTATAAAGATTTTTTATGTTTATCTTTAATGCTAGCGCATACAGAAGACTTTGATGCAGCTTCTGACCTGAAGAGGTCGCTTAAAGCAGTGTTGATTATTACAAAAAACGGCCAGCAGGTGGCAGCAGAGTATAAGAGATCAACAAGGGCCATGTTGCAACAAGCTCTTTTCCGCAGTTTTTTAAACGGGTTTGTGAATAATGATGAAACTTAGCTATATTATCATGCTAATTACTGTGAAAGGGAAAAAGATACAAATAGATAATCAATCAGTCAAAACCCAGTAAAACAGTTGGGGGCGAAGGAGGTTGCTTCAGTGAAAATGGCTTAGAGTGAATGAGTTAATTTTTACATACCACACATGCAAAAACAAACAAAAAAAAACTACTTTTCCTGGCTAGCTGTAAACACAATACAAATATTGGAAAAATACTCACTACCGGTACACGTTGATATGGCCTTATTTTTCTTTCCTTAAATAAAAAGCTATTCAGTCCAACTATTTCTTAATCATGGAGTTACACAAGCAGGGTATCCAACCTGCTGAGCTTCCCCTTTCATCAAATTCAGTATGGAGATCATCACAGTCGCTGAGTGCGCTCTCAGAACTGGCCTCTTATTTGTCTCCCATTGAGGTGCATTGTGTTCCAAACGCCACAGAAAGAACATATTTTTTTTGTTGGGAAAAAAAGAAATCCAGCAAAGACTTTTGTATGGCGCGATTCAAAGAAGCAATTTGAAAAAGCGTGAAAACACCACGGGAGACGGCAGTCGGCTGTGTCAGTGCTGGAGTCCCGTGGCCTCGGGCTCCTCGACAAACATGCGTCGCGCCCGTTGGGAAGCGAGCGCAGTGATCAAGAGCAAGATAACCTGATGCAAGTAATGTTGCGCAATGTGCCTCGGGTGGCCATACAGTATGCGCTCAAAAGCTTAACTTTTACAGTCCCCGGAAATCTATTTTTGGGTGCCCTGCTGAGTGTCTCAATTGAGTTCTCAAAAGAAGGGCAGGTTACATACTCATGTAATATAACTTGATAAGAAGGTGACATAACCAGGAAATATGATAGATTTCTGGCAGTTTCCTTTTGGATTTGAATGTTTATATTTGTGTTTGTAAGGTAGAAGGACCAGATATCAAATCCTTGTCCGACCTTAGTCAGGTCACATATGAGCTGGAGTCTATCAGAGCTGACTTTGGACAAGAGATGGTGTACACCTTGGACTGGTCAGAAACCAATCGCAGGGAATATGTAGAGACAGACGACCATAAACATGTAGGGCCTAATGAGAGTCTTCAGTGAACCTAGCATGCTTGTTTTTGGAACGTGGGAGGAAAATGAAGTCCTAGGAGAAAACCTCGAGCACGTAGAGAACATCACAAGGCCATAATGTTGACCTAGTCTAAATTTTGTTCAACATAAATGTAGGAAATATTATAAATATAAGTTCTCATACATTTGTTGCAATGAAGAATGCTTTGCTCTGCTCCACACTCACATTCACATTTATGTTATCTTAACAGAAGATGGCTCAAGAAGCTCAAGAACCAGAAAGTCTAACACAGCAGAATGGTTAGAGCCAGTCTGCTGAGGCCACCTGTTTTCTGCTAAGAAATTAGTGCAAACTTGACCACACATGTACTCAGCAATCTTACACTCACATGCACACACGTAGTCAAACACGTACACTGTGTTCCAAATATGCTTTGCATTTGCATTATTAGGGTTGGAACACCTACGTAACTTGGGGCGTGGAAACCAAATAAAAAGAGGGTGAGCAAGGGTTCACTCAGTAACAGTGTGACGGTTAGTTGTTAATATCCTATGAATGGAGGCAGAAGTGGAAGACCCATGGGCTTCGACCTCTCTAGGCAAGGTGGAATAAAATCTCAAAACAATCATTACACAAAGTAATAAAGAGGAACAAAACATTGAGCGATGAAAGCTACATGCGGTAACAACGGACCAACATATGAAAGAAAGCAGGGAACTAAACACAAACAAATTCACGAGACAACGAGGCACACCTGGACGCAAAATGCAGCGCACGACTTGTTTGCAACGCACAGAGATGCTGATGAGTCGATCTGAACTAGTTTACATTCTGAAGCAGAAAAAATAAGATCAGCTCTGGGAAGTTCAGCTACTTCTAGCTCAAATCGTGGAAGCGGCATTATGGAAACTGGACTAAATAAGAATTAATTCCTAAATCATTGATGAATCATTAATTCATCTGATAGTTGATCAAGACTTGCTCATGCTTTTCAGTATGTGCAAAAAAAAAAGATGCATGTTTTATATCATGGTAACATCCCACGCCTCATATTGCTTCTCTAAGTCAACATTATCAACCAAATACAAAGAGCAGTAGTTTTTAACAGGAGGAGACGGCAAACTCGGAGGCAGTGTAGCTGGCCGGTGGTCTGTGAGGGCGTCAAACACCTCAAGGCTTCTGACAAGTTTGGTGTGAATATATAAGATTCCAGAAATACGCACAAAATTAGCACAAGGTACGGACAGAAGGCTCTGTGTGCATCTTTGCAGAATGTCTCTACTGATTGTGATTGATTGCCTCACAAATAAGCCAAAGGTCAAACGCCCATCCATAGTCATATATACAAGAGATGTTCCAAATTTACATACACTTTGCATGCATTGCGATGCAATGAGCTCAGTCAAGTATGATTAATTCTTTAGTTTGCGCTGGACGTGTTGTAGGTGAAGAGTGGCAGCAGAGCATGAGTGTGGAACCCTCAGCTCGCAAGCAACAAGACTCGAAGGGATTGTGCCTCTGTCAGATAGGAAAGTAAAAAAAAAAAAAAAAAAAAAAAAAAAAAGTTTGTTTTTTTTCTACCAGCCTGGTCTTTGGTTGTTTTTTGGGATGCGCACAAAGAGAGAAAGAACAAATGGTATTCTTCTATAGGAGAGATGGAGTGCTAATGCTGCAAAATGCAATCTATTCTCAGTAGCTCACAAGTGGCTGTGTCGTAATTTGATGGGAGTGAAGCAGAAGATCAGAGGCGATGCAAAAACTCCCCCTTGAGTTTCCATTTGAACAATCTCATGCCGTGAAAACACTCGTTTTCACAAAGACAGTCCGGTGTTTATTCAAACCGCAAACCACGACCTTCTTTGTAAAACCGGCCGAGCGTGTCAACTTGCTACTTAACAAAAATGGCTGTGATGCACAAAGTCAAGAGCAAATAAAAGAGAATCAAATGTTTTCTACTGGCTAAATCCTCCGCAAATCAAGCAGAGAAGAAACCTTTCCGTTGACTTTGGGAAAGTGCAAGTTTTTCTTGACCAAAGTTCCCAGGAATTGGTGAAGAAAAGCAGCGTGGAACGTGAGCAGCAAGAATAAAAACAACATCCTCGCGCTTGTCAGGTACAAACCGTGCGAGAGAAAAAGAGACTAGACTGGAGAAGACATCGCCGTTTGATCTGATTCAGAATCTCGAATCCGTGCGCGCCGCACCATCCACAGATCCATGTGGCTGCGGCCAGGTGTGCACTGAATTCCATAATTCATTTCATGAATTATGTTCTTTAGTTTTAGCTATGTCAGTCAACATTTTGTGTATCTTCTTGGAAAAAAAAAATCTCTTGATAGCTTGCATCCAGTAGAATACTCCTCAGCTGAATTTATAATACGTGTTTGGATTTACTACAGCATGAAGTCGTTTGTATTCAGTATGGTGAATACAAATGCAAAGCAGTCAACAACACAAGCTAAAGAAGCTATGCTAATTATAACGAACACATTTAAGTGAACACGTGGCCTGATTTTACTAAAGGTTTACGCATGCAAGAAAGTATGTGGAAGCTTCCACTAACAATTCCAGTTCCGTCACTTTGAACTGCTTTTTTTTTGGGCTTGTGTTGTTTTTACAAATTCTTCATGGTGAAAACCATCAGAAGTACCTAAACGCAAATATCTGCCACTTTTACATCTGTGCGTAATCTGTCAGTGCTAACAAGTAATTCCACCGGATGCTATTTGAGATCACACCCAGAGATTAAAGTCAGAAAACAGACAAATTTAAATCCTGTCTGTCCCCATCAATGAAAACAATTCACAAAGTCACGGGCAAACTTGGGCACCCACCTGAGGGAGTTAAGTTGGAAATATCTTACTTATTATCAGACTTATTTTAGTCATCCAATTCAGTGGGAATAGATTTTTTTTATGGGAGCGTAGATTATCAGTAGGGATAATTGGGGTCTTCTCTCATCCCTCCCTACAAGGACACACAACCTTCAGAAATGACACATCTCAGCTAAGACAACGTAGTCGTTCAAATGCTAAATGGACCGCAGCATAGACTGTTTCCATCTGCTTAACTCATTGGATCCCAAAAACGTATAAAAACGGTCTATTTTAAATATTGCCATTGTCCCAAAAACGTACATATGCATTTTTGTTTGTTTGTTTTTTAATGCTAGAGTAAACAGAAAGCTTTGATGTAGCCTTTGACCTGAAAAGGTCACTTAAAGTAATGGTAGTTATTACAAAAAAACGACCAGCAGGTGGCAGCAGAGTATAAGAGATCAACCAGGGCCATGTGGCAAAAAAAGCTGTTTTCTCAGTGTTTTAAACAGATTTGTGAATAATGATGAAACTTGGCTATATTCTATCTAGTCTTTCTTTTGGTATGTTCCATGATTTTATAGCAATAAAACACAATCTTCTTTGGGCCTTGAAAAATTTGTCAAAACCCAGTAAAATAGCCGGGAGCGAAGGGGGTACCTTGGTGAAAATGGCTGGGAGTGAATGAGTTAATAATGACAAAAATGGTCTCAGATTTACCTGAAAATGTGTAGTTCTTTTTGGCACTCGCAGAGCACATCATCCCAAAAATGTTCTTTACTATAATATGTTGTATGTGATGTATGTGATGGACTATGAGTTTAGTAAGCAAAATCTACCTGTTTTTGTCCATCACAGGGGACGGCCATTTTGCCGGTTGTTGTCGACTGCAAATGACATCACAGTTAGTCAGAAAACTGGTGACCAATCACGGCTCAGCTTCAGAGAACCCTGATTGGTTGCCCGAAGCAAATGTGATGTCTTTTTAAGTGGACAGCAAGTGACAAAATGGCCGCCCCCTGAGATGGATAAAAAAAACAGGTGGCTTTTCTGGTTGAACTCACATTCTACAAATGCAGTATTAACCAGAATACCGTGTGAAAAATTTGTTTTATTTTTTGGGGTTGACTTCCCCATCATTCCAATCTGTACGTTAACTAAGACCGTCACAATAAAAGTCTTCACCGCCCAATTCAATTTTCATGGGAGCATTTACTGGATGTGTTTAATTTGTTAGCCACAAATACTCTTTTGAATAAAACTAAATTCTAACCAGCTATGAAAAATATCTTCCTAGGTGAGCATGTTGTGATTCTGGCGAAACTGTGTGAAGCCGTGTTAAAAGAGCTTCATTAAGTTGCAGTGATTGTGCGAGTATCACACGAGTCCACGAGTCCGTATAGTGTGAGGAGATGTTTTCTGTGTGACCATGATCAGTGCTACAAGGTTTCCCTTCCGGACTTGTGAAGCTGATGGATGGCTGACAATGACAAGGAGATTGATGGGTAGGTGGAATGAAAAGCTGATGGATGAAGCTCACCTCAGTTGCGTGTCAGTAAGCATCGGAGTGGAATCGGAGCTGCAGCTCAGCCCTTCATTATGGAGACATCAGCTGTCCTCTCGCCTCATGTCAAGAGAGCCTTTAAGAAGATGACAATTGTACTGATGCTTTTTTTTTCCATTATCGGAACCTCTTGTGGTGGCACAACATATCGCTGTTCACCGACTTTGTGTGCATTTAACAACTTCGATTTAACTGAGTCACCTACACTTTAATTGCATACTGTCTGAAGAAATGAAGAAATCGACTCATTTCAGTACTCACATTCATTTGATATCTACTATTTCATTTCAACATTTACATACACAAGTGTCATTTCAGTAAACAGTTCAGTTTGCGAAAGCAGCTTTTCATACAGCGTTGTTTGTGTGCATCCGCTAATGGCCCCTTAGCACCAGCCAGCTCACATGTTTTGAGCCTGTTCCATAAAAACAGTTTGCAAAGCTAAACACCTGCAAGTGATAATCACTGCCAAAATTCCTGAATGGATTTTGTGATGCATTTGAAGCATAAACACAAATCCCCTTTTCAATATCCAAGAAAACATTTTTTCTTGTTTTTGCAGTTTCATTAAAAAAATAAAAATAAAAAAATACGGCTGCATTTACCAATGGAGGGAAGTACAAATATATTTTGTTGTACTTAGGTAGATTTTTCAGGTAAAAACAGAGTAACCATATTTTCAAAATTAAAAACAAGAAATGCCAAAATAATCGCTAGTCAATCTTCGTCGTCTTTACGTCAACTCAACAAATCCTTTAGTTTAGCTAATGCTAAATGCTATCTTGGTTGACAGTTCAACAGCGTTAAATGAGGGTGACCAAAGTTTCAAAATTAAAAACTGAGACACTTACAATTTTGCTAATATAAAATAATTTCTTACCAGGAACTACGGTGACCAATGGTTGTGTTATTACTGCTATGACTTTAGTTTAGCTAATGCTAAATGCTATCTTGGTTGACAGTTCAACAGCGTTAAACGAGGGTGACCAAAGTTTCAAAATTAAAAACTGAGACACTTACAATTTTGCTAATATAAAATAATTTCTTACCAGGAACTACGGTGACCAATGGTTGTGTTATTACGGCTATGACTTTAGTTTAGCTAATGCTAAATGCTATCTTGGGCAATGCACCCATGATTCTTAGACCCAGAAGCAGGAAGTAGTTCTAGTTACGATATGATGAAAACACACCTGCTAGTGATTAGATGTACAGTAATTAGATTAGTCGTATGAATCGCCTTGACAACTGTGATGGCCCAAACAATTGGCCTGCTAACTGGACTAAAACAAAAATCGAGACGCCGGGACGGGACCTCCATAAAATGAGACATAACTATGGAGCTGGCAAACTCAATCGGGAATCATGACAAGACTAAAAAACGGGACTGTCCTGGATGTCTGGTAAGCGGCATCCCAGAAAGTTCAAACAATTGGTGGCACAATTTGTTTTAAATGTGCCAGTTGGCCACATCTCAATTAAAAGAGGAGCTGTTTGTAGTGTGTGGGGAACTCCATGGTGCTCATACACACGACTTGCAAATTCATGGACACAAGACTTCCTGTGGTGTTATTGATTGAATATCATTGATTGATATT
This sequence comes from Festucalex cinctus, assembly GCF_051991245.1. Classification (NCBI taxonomy): domain Eukaryota; kingdom Metazoa; phylum Chordata; class Actinopteri; order Syngnathiformes; family Syngnathidae; genus Festucalex; species Festucalex cinctus. Next base: position 10,543,468 of record NC_135428.1, on the reverse strand, counting down.
TCAAAAAGACACAATAAAAGGAAGAGCAAAACGAGGGCAAAGGCTCACAATCAATACTTATGTGGGGTGAAGGAGTCACCATCAGCAAAGTTCCTCGCAGCAAGCAGGAAACAATGAATACTGCATGAAAATTACAGAACAGTATAGTGCCCATCCTACCATCCACAATTTACATAAATCGATTTAATTGGGGGAAATTATTAGTACTACTAGATGTGATACTCAATGTGAATCAATATGAGTGAAGGCACCAACTGCTGCTTATTATGGTGTGGTATTTTCTCACACCAATTAAAACGTCTGTTTCAGATCTATCTTGAAAAGGATGACTAGCTTTGTTTCTCTTCATGTGGACCACAGACAGAGAGGAGCTCCATTTTGATAACCAGGCCTGTGGATGCTAACAAGGCACATTGGGGCCTGATCCAACTCTTCTTGGTAACTGTCCAGTATTTGGCCGCGTACCTGCTGTATATGAGAAGAGACAGCTGTTGGACCATTGTTTTGTCCATGTTCAGTGCGACTCCCTTTTCACTGGGAAATGTTAATATTTTGGACTGACTACAACACGCCTCGCACATTTTTCTCAAAAGCCATGGAACATGTTTGGAAGACAAACCTGAATAAATTAGCACCAAAATGTGACAAACGTGCACTAAAAGTCCATTGACATTGTCGTCAAGAGTGGAAGCACTAAGGTCAATAGTATACATTAAAGACTATGTTAACTTAAAACACCACAGATTAGAGTGTTGCTAACAAACTTGCAGAATATGAACAGTTAAAACAATCGGCAAGTATATCAAATAAAGCTTCCAAATAGTGAAAAATCAAGCTAATCTCTGTTTCTTACCACTAAAACCAGACCCGGCTCCACTGTCAAGCAAAAACACACACACATTTTTCATATGCATACACATCCAATTGACTGGACACGATCGCTCTAGCTACTTGCTAGCTTGCGCGCTAACAAATGTTCCCTTCACCTGACACATGGGAAGTTGAATTACAGTCAAACAGTTCGGCTTGTAACATACCACAAATGGTGAAAGTATACTTTTGAATTTCAAATACAAAATATGACAGCAAGAAAACGAAAATAACAGCGTAAAATGGTTCCTAAGCAACATTATTCCTCTCCCGGCTACACAATAAAACGTCTCAGTCTGCTGCTGGTCGAGAGTCAATGATGAAAGCTGGTCGAGAAGGAACGAGACAGTGTCTTTTGGGGGTGAAAGGCATCTGAGCCAACCCAATACCTTGTGTTTGCCCCCTGGGGTGTCTACTAGAAAATCCGAGTTGCTCGAGCCTCCCGTGGATGCCTTCCACTCTGACAAACTTCATGAATTTGTTTTCTCCGCATGTCCAACTTTCTTTAAATCATGAACATGGAAGCAGAAAAATATGCATAGAAGAGGCAGTGTTGACAGAATTTTGTGGAGAAAAGACTGCCACCTTTGTGAGCCTCATTGTATAAGGACGTGGGTGAACTGTGCGGGTGTGTGTGTGTGTGTGTCTCAGAGTGTGTTGACAACAGGGAAGTATTAGCATATTCTGCCAAGCATCCCTACTGAATATCATTAAGTGGCGTGTGACAGGAAAGATACAACATCACAATAGAGAATGGTACCGGACTGGACTACCACAACAAATAAAAGGAGCAAAAGGTTTTATCAAACATTGCATCTTTTGGACAAACCTTATCAAAGCCATTTTATCTCTGATGGTGCACAACCCTGAGTATTATTTGTATGTATAACACAAGATAGAACAGATTACCATGCAAGAAAGAAGTCGGTAGCATGGGTGAACGGGAATTTTTAAACAGCATACAAAACAGACAATCCCGCCACAGCAGACGTGGCTCTTTAACTGATCTTTCATATTAACTGAAATTAAAACTGCATCTGCAAAAAAAAAAAAAACCTAGCGAGGGCTGCGCAAGCAACTATGATGCAAATATTGCTGACACCAGAGAGTACAGCCGTGCGTTTGTAGGCTGCAAGATTCCAATGGATTTGGACGAAAAGTGCGTGTGCTTCGAGGCAAACATTCTCACACAACATTTGACCGTTTGGAATGATGCGAATAATAATAATAATAATAATAATAATAAATCGGGCTTTTCCACATCAAACTGATCCAAGTGTGCCTCTATCATTAGTACTAATGATGTACTGGAAGTAACGCTTTCACTGAACTGTTCCCCCAAAATTGGAATTTGAATTAAAAAAAAAAAAAAAAAGAGCAATGATGATAAGATGTTGAATAGGTAAGACTACCAAATGAACAATTCTGAGCTCTAAGGAAAAAAAAAACAAAAAAACAAAAAACAAAAAAAGATGTTCTTCCCCAAACTTTCGTCATGAAACTGTATGCTCATGTGCAACAGGCTTCGACGAATGCCGCAGGACTCGTGCCGGTTGCCCTTTGTGTGTCTTCAACCCAGTAACATTTCAGTCCAACTGAGAGGAGCCAAAGGACACAAACTCGTATAATAAGTGAAGTTGCATGAGCTTGCAGCAGAGTGGAGAAAGATCACGGGTAACATTCCCTCTTCAACTGGTCTTTGTGGAAAAGAAGGCGAAAGTGACGGTTGGGAACAGGTTCCTCATGGTGCAAGTAGTGTAAAGCTTTTGCATTAACTTCTTTGATGCCTCTTTGTCAGCCACTTCAAAGACCCCGAAACGTTGTGGAGCGTGGCCGCGTTTTTCAAAAAGTTCCACTATTTGCACTGCCCAAATCGAGTAGCGTAAGGCCACGCAAGAGGGCAGCCGTGGAAAGCAAGGTGCTGAAGAAATCGTGAGGGGAAAAAAAAGGCTGTGGTGGGAATTTCAGATTTTTATTTGTGCCTTTCATTAATATTCAGGGCAGGTTATTGTGGAACATTTGTGGACACACGTTACCTCTTGATCCCCACGGTTTGGAACTTCTGGACCGTTCAACAGTTGAAAGTTATAAAATGGCATTAAAAATCTATCGGTTAGAAGATCATTGAAGATTTTGTGGTTTGAGGCGTGAATACCTGCTAATTGTGGTCCAAGGTAGCCGAAGCAGTCTTTGAACCCTGCATTTGATGTTTAAATAAATGTTTTATCTGTGAACATGTGAACTTATGGGGCATACACTGTCATTTCTAAGACAAAGAGGTTGTGTACTACTCAATAACTGGGCCTGTATAAAGGTTCTGAATACAGAACTATGTAATGTGGTTTGACTGAGGGTTCTGATAGAACACAAAGGTGCGATAGAATTAAATAACCTGACGACACACTGAAACGAGGGCAACGCCTGAGGCTCTCGGTAGGGAATCCATCTTTGGAACGATGGATTTCAAAGTGGAGGTGTTATCTTGATTTTTTTTTTTTTTCTTCTCTCCACAGAAGGTGCTAAAAAAACAGGCTCACATTAAACTGAAGCACATGAAATTTAATTCAGTGCACATAGACATGTAAATCCCCATTTTAAGAAACTTAAATAGGTGATCATGTTTCATTGTCTGGTTATTTGTTCATTTACTAAATTTGTTTGTGAAGACTGTACTTTCAAGTTTTATTTCTTTTTGAGGTTGACAACATTTAAATTTGACAGACAAATCTCCACACATAAGGGACGGGCGATTCAAATGTGTTGCATTGATCAGATTTTCAAAATTAAAAAACGGGACACGAAAATTTGCAGAACATATACAATAAATTCTCACCAGGAACTATAAAAAAAAAAAAAACCTTAACTACGAGTCAATCTGGTGACCGGTGGTTGTTTTAGTACCTTAGCTAACGCTAAATGCTATCCTGGCGCTAAACAAGTCATTACAGTCACTATTATCCAACCTTTTTGTTCGGTCCCCGCAGCTATTGGAAGCTGACTATGCCGTTTACCATATTCTAACATTGGGAATATGCCGCCAAAAAATCTCAGCTTGCGTTGTGTCTGACCGGCAACTGCAATATTATGGTAGTAGGACTACATTTCCCATGATTCTTAGTAGTGTTGTTTTCCGATACAGATACTGGTATCGGCAGAGGCGCCGATACTGCATTAAAAAAGTGGTATCGGTATCGGTGCCTACTCACAAGTAACATGCCGATACCATTATTTCCAAAGCTGATATAGTATTTTGGATGCAGCATCTTGTGTCTTGCTCGTGCACGACATTCACTGATATGTGACATGCTCACTGCATGCCGATCTAAGATATCCTATTGGCCCTTGAATGTTCTGAACCAATGGCAGGACAGCTTTTTCATGTTGAGGAAAAAAAAAAACGTAGGTATCGGTATGGTATCGGTCTGGTATCGGTATCGGCCGATATTGCAAAGCTGGGTATCGGAATCGGTATCGGGGGCCAAAAAAACACTAATTCTTAGACATGGAAGCTGGGCGAGTTTATCATTATTTTATATATATTTTTAATGTTTTAAATTATTATATTTGATTATTTGATGTTTGACAAAAACACACCTGTTAGTGAGTAGATGAGTTAAATTAGGTGCATGAATCGCTATGACAACTGTGTGATTTGCATACACATGGCCCAAACATGGATGTGGATGGACTTAAAGAAAAAAACGGGACACAAGGCTAAAAAAAATAAATAAAACAATCATCCGGAATGTCTGGTCACCCTATCCTATAAACAAAGCATGCAACTTCCAAAGTACTAAACCTCTTTTTAGCCATTGAGGTTCAAGATCACAGGCAAGGATTTTACGTATCAGTGAAAAATGCTTCAAGCTAGTCCAAGGTCTGTCTCCACTCACATTTAATGTATAGTGTTGGACCAACATAATGATTGCTAGGACAAAGAAGTGAGATTACAGAAGGTCAAAGCAAAGTGCAGAGTACTTAAATGAATGTTAGTATGGACCTTACACAAGATCACACGTCCATGTGAGAGAATCCTAATTATAGCCTTGAACAATAATGCTGGCAGCTCTCTAATTGCCAATTACCTCAGGGTCACCACTGTTACCTCTCAATCGCACACCGTCTCCCCTGCTATGCCCCTCTACTCTTCCTCAAGGGACAAAACGGGTGCTTTACGCGGCGCCCCCTTGCTCGCTCCCTCTCATGTGTGCCAACCAAAGCGCTTTTTAATTTGTGGCAGGCCTTTTGAAAAGCTGCGCGATGGCCAGAGACATGACAACTAACTAAATGGCTATCATTTCGTGTCGCCGCAGAATTGTCTGAGCTCCCGGATGCTTCTGTGCGCTGCGCGGCTGCCTCTAAATCATCGCACAATCCACCCCCGCCTCCGCCCGGCAACGCGGTTAGCTGCTAAATCACAGAAAGTAAATGTGACAGGGTAGCTAATCTAACTGTAAACACATTTGCTCCTAATGCTGATATACAAACGGCCTTTAGATGATACATAATGGGAATGGGTGGGGGGGAGACAAGTCTCTCTAGTAAGCTTAAGATGGCGACAGGACTGTTAGATGCATGCATCCTGGTGATTCAGTAGCAGAAACTGCTGCTGCATAAAATAACAAAGACATACTAGAAACTATGTTGGGATACTTGCACGTTGGGATACTGGCACATGGGAGAATTACCCTTTAAAATATAAAGGTTTTGTCAGGCCTTATGAGTGTGCAAAGTTCCCAGACAGCACCAAGATTATTTTAGTTAGCTAAAATTAACGAAAAAACTCAAATTAAAATTAAAAAAACAACTTAGTACACAAAATAAAATAAAAACGAAAATGCTTTTTAAAAAGTTAAAACTAGCAAACTACATTTTATGTTTACAAAAGTAAAACTATAATTATAGCAAAAATGTTTTCATCTTTGGTCATTATTTTAATGCATGAGACTTTGGGGATGATTTTAAGTGCGCCTTATATATGGATCAATATTGAGCCGCCACAGGTCTCGCTGTCAAGACGCTATCGGTGACCCTGCACGATCGGTGACGCGCATGCGCAGAAGATCCCGCCATCTTGGATTGCGAGCTAATACTAATACTTTACCTCAGAGAAAATAATAAAACAGCTGTTTATTCATTTTGGGAGTGAATGGAGTTGTCAGAAAGCTGGTTTGTAATCTATTAATAAAGTTTGACTGACCTATCTGACTGTTTTGTTGACATTCCCTTTAGCGCAGCACCATCTAATGGATGCATAACGTAACCCCAGCATCTACTGTAGCGCATTATATATGGAAAAAGTTTTAAAAAAAGGTCATTCATTGAAGGTGCGCCTTATAATGCGGTGCGCCTAATAATATATAATATTAACCAGAAAAAAGACATTTGAAAGTGTAACACACAGAAGTGATGTCATCTAGCAGCAGCCAATAGAAAAGTACCTTCAGATGACGTCGCTTCCATGGTGTTTTTTTTAAATATTGCGCACAACTAATAAACAATTATATATATATATATATATATATATATGTATATATATATATATATATATAAATATATAAACTACAACTAATACTAAAACTAAAACTAAACAAAAACGAAGCATTTGCATTTATTAAATAACTAAAACTAATAAAAACTAACAACCACCCTGAAAACTAATTAAAACTAACTAAATTTAAAAAACAATATTCAAAACGAAATCAAAATTTTACTAAAATGAAAAATTCCCAACCTATAATAACACGAGACAGCACCCATTGTTCTTGCAATCGCCACAGCAACAGTGTGAGCCAAAATAATAGCTTTCGATCTTAAACATCTTTAAATGAAACAGAGTGTGAAGACTATTTGGATAAATTCTGCAAGATGAGTTTGTGAAAATATGACCTATATAAAAGGCCCCCAAAAACTTGTGACAAGTTCCAAATGAAATTCAAAATGGCGGACGTCCTGTTTGGTTTAGCATATGGCTCCAAAAGACTTTGTGGGCTGTTCATACAACTGAGAATGCTTCGCTAAGAAGGAATTTTGAAAAGGAACATTTGATGCCCCATCATTTATCAATTACAAATAATATATAAACACAATTGATTGCGATGACCTGCAAATTCTCAAAGCACATCTCGACTATTTTACTTGTTTGTTCGCTCACCACATTTCAACTGGAAAAAGAAGCAAGTTAATGAGTCAGGTCCAGGGCATCACGCGGCGATTCAGGAACATCTTAAGGAGCTCGCCTAACAAACAGCATAATGCTAACGTGCAGCGTTTCCCTTTTAAGTAGGCAGTTTAGTATTGGCGAGGAGTTCTTCAAACGTCTGCCAGAGACACGAGTGGGTAGAGGGCAGGATGGTGGGAGGTGAGGCTGACGGTGCGAGTAAAACCAGGAGAGGTGGAGGATTAAAGCTGACAGGGGAAAAGGCACTTATGTCACCAAAAGGTTCTTAGCACTGCAGGGGTAACGAGTAAATAATGTGTCTATATTAATTTCTCTCTGCCTTTTACCCCACCCAGACGCTTTAACGCTTTTTCTTTGAGATCAGCGTTTGCCCAAGACGTGAAAGGTTCAAATGGATGAGTGCCCACTCATTTCTATTGCATCACCTGCATTTACTCGAAGCTTGAGCGTATCACCGCAAATATCAAAGCTGTAATGGCAAAGTTAAAGACCCAATATTTGCACGCTGCCACGATAATGCTGAAAGGCTCAGAATGGGCTTCTGTGATTAACCTTCAGTGCAAATTGAATTTTTAAAAATTTAATAAAAGGTCAGGTGTCTATGTATATACACAAGACAATATTTAGATACACCAAGAAGGTTAAGTTTGTTAGTGGGAGCAGGAGTCAACTCTTAATTCCTGTACTTAATGAGATTTTTCAACGATCAATTTTGCATCATATTTATGTGCCACAAAAATGTGAAATGTCAGTCATTCGTTCAAAATAAAAATAGTTCTCTACAATGTTTTTTTTTTTTTGTTTTTTGTTTTTTTAGGATTTTGTTATAGTCATTGGTCCTGTGTTCCGCCGAAATGACATCAGGAGCATTTTGTATTAATCTGACCTTGGCATCACATTTTACTCAATGATGTGTGATTGGTTGAAAACAAGGAAGTGAGAGATGACGTCTTTTCTTCTCCTGTCATGCAACCCTGTGAGTAAGTATTGTAGTACAATGCGGGCAAATGACAAGGCTGTGTCAAATGTTTATTTTAGCCTATGGTACGGGAGGCTAAAAAAAAAAAAAAAAAAAAAAAAAAGGATGGATACAGTAAATTTCGAAGAGTAAATTTTACTCTAAAAAGACTATATTTGGTACCAGGCTAAACTATAGTAAACTTTACACTTGGAAGAGAGTAAAATATCCATCCATCCATCCATTTTCTTGACCGCTTATTCCTCACAAGGGTCGCGGGGGGTGCTGGCGCCTATCTCAGCTGGCTCTGGGCAGCAGGCGGGGGACACCCTGGACTGGTTGCCAACCAATCGCAGGGCACACAGAGACGAACAACCATCCACACTCACACGCACACCTAGGGACAATTCGGAGCGCCCAATTAACCTGCCATGCATGTCTTTGGAATGTGGGAGGAGACCGGAGTACCCGGAGAAGACCCACGCGGGCACGGGGAGAACATGCAAACTCCACCCAGGAAGGTCCGAGCCTGGACTCGAACCGGAGACCTCAGAACTGGGAAGCGGACGTGCTAATCACTCGTCTACCGTGCCGCCTGAGAGTAAAATATATATTTTTTAATTACACAAGGGTTGAGGAACGAACACAGAACTTTCAGGTTGGGAGATGGCCATGGTGTCAATCCTTGTGGAATCCTCATACGTCCGACCATTTTTGGTCTTTTGGATACACCAGCAATGTTATCCAACAGTGAGCATGGCATAGCTCAAGTGATAGAGTGGCCATCTCACATGCTGAAGATTGTGGAATTGTTCCTGACCCCTTGAGTGATTTATTTATTTATTTATTTTAACTCATTCAACCCCAAAAATGTATAAATATGTTTTTTAATACTTTGCCCTTCACTCCCAAAAACATATTTATACGTTGTTGGGGTTTTTTTTGTTATGTTTTGGGGTTTTTTAATGCTTCAGACATGAAGAGGTCGCTTAAAGCAATGGTAGTTATTACAACAACAAAAAATGGTCATAAGATGGCAACAGAGTATAAGAGATCAGCAGCTTTCTTTTGGTAGGGTCCATGTTTTTATAACAAAGTGGGCCTTGCAAAATCAGTCAAAATACAGTAAAACAGTGACAACAGCAGGGAGTGAATTAATTAATTATATTTAATATTGTACTCTCTCCGAGTATAAAGTTTACTCTGTTTACATTGGGACAGAATCTAGTCTTTTAATGGGCAAAATTTACTCCACAAAATTTACTGTTAGACACCCCATTTAAACCATACAAACTTTTTTGACCCATTTATGCCACAACTGAATATGAATTCCATCTTTTTTAGCACAACAGCGACACAAAGCATGCATCCAAAATACGGTGAACAAAATGTCATCCACACTTAAGCACAACATAACGCCATAATGTCATCTTCTGTTTCCTAATTTGACCGTTTGGGTGCTGTTGAACATCTGACAGTATTGATCAGAGTTTAGAGGCCATAAGAGATCACTGCGCTGTTGGGCATGCCTGCGGTAACACTACGAGTGGAATACATCCATTAAACGGACCTTTTTTTTTTCCCTCCTCCACAAACTGGCCTTCCATCTCTTTATCTACCACAACAGATAAACACACACACACACACACACACAAGGTAGAAAACACACACCTTTGACATATTTGGTATGAATAACAAGCTCTCCCGAGAGTTCTATTGCATGCTTGAGAAATGTCGGGCCCCGTTTTGCGTTTAACCCGCAGCTTGTTATGAAAGCAGAGGTTGTTTATGAACAAGACTACTTCAAATAAACCACAAACAAGCAACAAAATGACAGAATGGACATCAGATATTCCAAAGTCGTGGTGCAGGCGCTTCCGACGCGATGCTCTCTCATTTAGATATGCAAATGCCGGCGCAGACTTGGCCTCTGAAAGCGGCGGACAACAATAATTGGCGGCGGATAATGGAGACGACGTGTTCAAAAGCCTCGTCGATATTTGCACATAGATTTAATTTGCGACTCCTGTTCACATTCTATTAATTGCTGCATTCGGCGTGGGGCCTTGTTTATGTTGTTGTCCTTTTGGCTGTTTGTTCGGACCAATTAGGGCTGATCCTCCCGAAGGGGGAACCGGACTCCTCAGATGTCTGCTTAAAATATTGATTGCTTTCATCCCGCCTTGCTTTTGCATGCGCGTGTTTGTGTATGACAGCATGTTTGTTGAAAACAGATGGGGGCGGGTGTTTGCGTATGTGCTGGAAAGGAGTCGATCTCATTTACACGCACACACTCGAGCAAAGGAGGGAGGGCATCCCGCACGCACGTTTGTTTGCCTCGATATTTCCCAGCTCCATCTTGCTCTCCCTGCCTCGCCACATATGCTCATAGCGCTGTGTCATTATCCTTCTCCGTCTCATTTGTCTCTCCCTACATCTTCTTTTTGCCTCGCAGCTTTGCATTATAACCCTCCGTCACTGTCTTTTACTTTCCGCCCGCTCACCCTCAATTTCTCCATCCGCGGCCGTTTTCTATTATTCTGCCTATTTTTATTTCACTATCACTCATTCAGGATCCACTCTCATTGCTTATTCACTCATCTTGGCCAGTCTGACTTGGAATCTCCTCGGCTTTATTCCACCATCCATCAGTTTTCTTTTTAAATCACGCACGGCGAGAAGCTAAAATATAGAAGACAAAGGTAATCATTCCAGACAAAATGAGGATGTGATTTTTGTGCATCCCGTATTTGGATGTTGATTGGGTGGAAAGTGTTGTGTCCCAGTGGTGCTGTGGAAACAAACTCAGATGAAGCAGCTTTGCAGCAGCAGCAGCAGTTTTGTTAAAAAAACGACCATGTATAGTAATGCGTTTTTTTTTTTCCACCTAAAAAAAAACAACCATGTATAGTAAGGCGTTTTTTATTTGCTTAAAAAAACGACCATGTATAGTAAGGCGTTTTTTTATTTGTTAAAAAAACGACCATGTATAGTAAGTTGTTTTTTATTTTGTTAAAAAAACGACCATGTATAGTAATGCGTTTTTTTTCCACCTTAAAAAAACGACCATGTATAGTAAGGCGTTTTTTTATTTGCTTAAAAAAACGACCATGTATAGTAATGCGTTTTTTTTTCCACCTTAAAAAAATGACCATGTATAGTAAGGCGTTTTTTTATTTGATTAGAAAAACGACCATGTATAGTAAGGCGTTTTTTATTTTGTTAAAAAAAACGACCATGTATAGTAATGCGTTTTTTTTTCCACCTTAAAAAAATGACCATGTATAGTAAGGCGTTTTTTTTATTTGATTAGAAAAACGACCATGTACAGTAAGGAGTTTTTATTTTGTTAAAAAAAAACGACCATGTATAGTAAGGCGTTTTTTATTTTGTTAAAAAAAACGACCATGGAGGAGTGGTTGCTGTTGCAGCATCACAGCAAGAAGCTGAAGGTTTGATTCCAGCTTCACTTGACATTTCCACCACTTATAGAAATGACGATCCATCCATTTTATATTGCGTTTTTCTTATTAGAGTCACTGGTGACTCATACTCAGCCCAAGAAAGAAAGAAAGAAAGAAAGAAAGAAATGAACAATGCAGAAAAATAGAGGCGTAAGAAAATGGAGAACTGTCAAAAAACTGAACGAAGCAAGCTCCCGAACCAGCAGTCGAGTGACTCAAGACAAGTATGGCCATAAACTAAAGAACAAGGAAGATATAAAACGGAGATGGACGGAATAAATTGAAGAGTGCTATGTAAAGAATGAAAAGCAGGACGGTATACAACGTCAAGAGCCATTATCTCCACTGATAGAAAATGGAAAAGCTGAAGGAGTGGATGTTGTACTTGTAAATGAAAGATGTAACTCACCAGAAGACTTTGTTTAGACAAGAACAATGCCAAAAGCAGAAGTCGGATACAATAAAATGCTCAGACTACTGAACGATGTGTCTTGTATCTCATGCCTCGTTGATAATCTTGAAAGTATTGACAAAGTGCCTGAATTGTGTAGCTAAGGACTACCTGGGAGAGGATCATCTTGGATTCAGGACAGGCTGACAGATTAGGAAAGCAATGTCAGAAAAATCATTGACTAATCTTGAAATGTATGTACACAAAGTAGACCTTGAAAAGAAGTCGGAATTGGAATAGCAATGGCCAAATCCAAATTGGAATTTAAAAGGAATGGTAATGACAAAAGGAATATCCAAAGAACTGATCTCATGAATTGTATAGTCTGGCAAGATATGATAGATGCACACGAGTGTGGCTTTGGAGAAAGATCTAAAAGAAGTGGCTAAGACGCCCCAATAATTTGTGTCTAGCTAGCAACTACATAAAAGTCACATTTTGTTTGACTTTTGTTGTTGTTTGAATCCAAAAGACTAAACATAGCACGGAGGCAAACCCAACAGAATCCAAGGAGAATTCACAGCGTAACATCCTCCTGCCTAATTACAACAAAAAGTAGTATTTTGGGATGTCACGATACAACCCCAGCTTCCTTTCCCAACAGAATGAGCGGATGACAGAACTCCGAGTGGAAAATCAAGCGCTGCTCGCTCTCTTTACGGTGATCATGATCCCATCGCCTCTCGCTCATTGTACAACTTCGAGCTACCATTTCCATCCATCACCATCCGTTGTAACGTTACTGTGGCAACCTTGACACTTTCACAGTGGGAGTCACTGACTCAGAGAGACAGAACAGAACCGCGATAACATTGCTTACCAAACGATTCCCCTTTGCACTCTCACTATATTCTGTGGTGATGTCTTGTTGCTTAACTCGTTCTCCCAGCCATTTTGACAGAAGCAATCCCGTTCGCTCCCGGCTGTTTTACTGGATTTTGACTGATTTTGCAAGGCCCACAGAATATTATGTTCAATTGCTATAAAATCATGAAATCTATCAAGGATCATCAGGGAAAAAAAGTATGTTTCTATCTGTTTCCGTTTTGCAGCAATTAGCATTACAAGAGAGCTAAGTTTCATTAGTTTTCACCAACATATTTAGAATTTTGAGTAATTGAGGTTTTTTTTTAAACATGACCCTGGTTGATCTCCTTTGCTCTGCTGTCACCTGCTGGCCGTTTGTGTAATAACTACCATTTCTACAACCGTTCTTTGCTGTTGAGAGGCTGCATCAAAGCCTTCTGTATGCTCTAGCATAAAAAAAACAACAACAACAACAACAAAAAACGTATAAATACGTCTTTGGGACACTTAAAACTAAACAAAAAAAACGTATTTACACGTTATTAGGAGCAAATGAGTTAAGGATTAAATAAGTTCCTGTTATGGTCAATCTGTCAATCTCTATAAGTAAATCTTTATGTTTTACAACTGAGACCAATCTACAGATCAGGAAAACACAATAATGATACAAACACTGTTCAGTTAATTGGATGAGCTGAAACTGTTATTTAAAAGGTTGTAACATGAAAGTGTGTCAAGAAAAACAAAATACCGTTTTATTTTGACGCTTACTGTAGAAAGTGTAGATGTTATGTTCAACATTCATTACAATTTGCAAATAACATTAAAACCCTAATGACAAGCAACAAACACGACCAACTGCGCCTTGTTTTCTTTAAGCGAATGCAAATTCCGAAGGACCTGGCTGCTTTGATTTTGTTTTGTAATGTTTCATGTCGAGAAAAGCTGTTGTTATTCTTGGATACAAATCTGCATTAGCACTAATTGCATTGTTTCACAGATGCGTCTGACTGAACGTGTTCATTCTTATTATTTCAAAGGAAGGAAGCCAACTGTGTGTGTGTGGGGGGGATATTTTTGTGTTGTGGTAAAGCAAATCAACCTGTTTTGACTGCAGTAATCATATCGGTTAATTCCACTTTGAGAGAAAAAGGAGAAAAATGTGTTTCGCTTTTAGGTTATGTTGTAAATCTAGGCATCTGAAATATGTTTTAGATTTTTTGTCCATTAAACTCTTTCTGTTGGTTCTTGTTGAAACTTAATGAAATAAATGCTAAGTCGCCAGGTCAAATCTATACTTCAGTCTCTATTAGATTAATTACCATTTAATTCTATGAATAACACATACCCATGTATAAGAAAATGCTTAGAATGATTTATCTCGTTCTCACTGAAATGTATCATTAAAACTAGGGTTCGGTATTGATTCTATTTTCCTCAATCAATTCAATTTCGATTCACAAGATTTCAGGTCTATTTGATTAGATTTTTTTTTTTCCCTCAAATCGATTCGATGCACTTCACTTCAATCTGATACTGATTAATTATGGAACATCAATTGTTGATAAATATCAAGCATATGATAAAAACTCCACAAATATGAAATTAATATTAAATATTGTGGAGGCAGTAAGTTGATAAATGATTCAGTTATAATAAAAGTAATGTGTTATGATCACTTAATTGTTACACAAATATTGATATCAGCAAGGATGAGATGAAAATATTTTCACAATTCTAATTAAATAATTGTGGATATAAATTTAAAAAAAAATGCCTTAAAGTGAAATAAGTCAGGTCTTTCATAAACGTAAACAAAAATTAAATTCATGTGAACAGGAAATTTCAAGAAAACAGTAAATACAAGAAAAGAAAAAAATGGCCTTTAAAATTATATTTTCTTTTGAATTTATAGGAAAAAGATATTAAAATAAAAAAGCTTAAAAATTAAAATCGATTCAATATTAATTATATATTTTTTTTTAACCCAACCCTAATAAAAACCTCCCATTTGAACAGGGGTGGGGACGTCTTTTAATGAAACTTATTTTATTTTATTTTTTTTATTGCTCCTAAATGTGACATACAGGACTGTAAGAGCAATGCTTGATTTAATTCTGACAGCGCAAGGAGGGTCCAAGAAGTTCACGGCCACACACGCCTGCCGTTTGATTGAACATATCGACTCCATCACGCAAACGCTGAAACTCGCTGAAACTCCTACTCGCCTGACCCTTCATAAACCATGGAACCACCTGGATAGATGTGAAATGGAGTTCAGGTCCACAGTTCAAAGCAGCACAAATGATGGCTGCCCTGTATGAGAAGGTGCTATAAAGAAGTATCCATCTGCTTTGAAAGGAAATAAAATCCAGTCTAAGGCTTGTTATCAAAACCTGGTCTACTATTGGCCAGTCAAAGCCTGGGCAAGTGACGAGTGTAACACATGTCAGCTATGTCAGTAAACGATAACTACTGACGCGTTCACGCAGCCGCGGGAGATTTCGTCTAACATCCATTTGATCAGAACAGGCCCAAGTGGAAGCGGTCTCAGCTGTTCTCTGATTTCTGTTGTTCGGCACTTTAAAATATTCAAACAGGAAAGAAGTTCAAACTGAAACAACAATCGGCGACATCTTAGATTGGGGAACGCTTTTGATTGAGGGGATATTTCGGATTCAAGCCGTTCGTCTTCCTTGTGAAGCCTCGCCAAGGCTTTGTTTTACTTGTCTTCTTTGATACGCTCTCTCTCTCTTTGGGAGTCTCCATCCATTCCCTTCTCTATCTGAAGACTGCCGGAGTTGAGGACTCTATCATGGGATAATTTCAACACAAAGAAGCCGAGGGAATTGAGAGAGCTTGAAACAGAAGAGGAAAGGAGTGAGAGATAAGTAGCACAGGTTTTTTTTTTCTCATCTTCTCCGATACAATACGCAGTTGACTGCATAAAAATCAGGGACATTCAAGATACACTCGTGTGGGCCACTATCGTTGCAGAAGGTTTTTTCAGATAAAGACAAAAAAACAAAAGGGATTATTTATTTATTTTTTTTAAATCTAGTCCACTTTACAGATATATACCAGGAGCTGTTTTTGTCTAATGTGTTTTTATGATTAGAAGTGTTTTGTTCTTTCATCCATTTTTGCAGCCATGGCAGCCTTGAGGAAGCGTTTTTGTTTTTATTTAGCTCGTACTTGACTTTCTCTATCTTTTTCATGTCTTTTTTTTTTTTTTGTTCTCGCAACATCAAGCCTTCAGGCAATGTGTCTTATGAAAAATAATAGGGGGAGGAGAAAAGACATGTCGAGCTCAGGCTATTACATGGTGAAGCGCTCACCCTGGTATCATTTTAAGTTCTTTAATTAAACCCTAACGGGCAGAGACAAAACTGTGAATTAACTAAGAATTGGTGCTTGTTGTTGATCAATCATTTAGACCGGTCCTTCTCAAATAGGGGGGCGCGGTGCAATGCCAGGAGAGGCGCGTGTGAAACTTTTTTTGCCGTAATAAAGTGTAATTGCACATCCACTACAGTAGGTGGCAGTGGCGCTCTTATTGTCAGACTGCGCAAGGAGTATTAGCTCCTCTGTAAAACAATTTTATAGATAAATTAAACTATCTATACTATAGATAGTGAGGAATAGGTGTCAAACTCATGTTAGCTCAGGGGCCGCATGGAGGAAAATATATTATCAAGTGGGCCGCATCGGGAAAATAACGGTATATAACTTAAAAACAGTTGTTATTTATACGCAGATTTTCATGGGCAAGCCCTAAATTACGGAGCTCAACTGTACCTTAAAAAATAACACAAATGCAAATGGATGCGACAACACTGCCGGTATATGTTCCGGACGTATACTGCCTTTTTTGCATATATATTGTTACCAGAATGCATTGCGTGGCACAGTTAACGATGTTATAAGGACGTTAATCCGTGTCATATGTATTTGTGTTACCAGTAATTGAATTTGTGTCGTATTTAACATGTTTATGTTGGTGTATGATTACAAAAAAAATAATATAATTAAACAAACCGTAGTTTAATTGTGTGTAAAATAATGACATCCAGGATGACGATTCCCTGTACAAGTTGCATTGCTCATCTGAGGACTGCTTGCAAAATTACAACTTTATATGTTTTGATTGTGGACGGCTAATTAATTAGTCCGTCATTACATTTTTATTTTTTTTTTTTTTACTTTAAAAAATCATCTTGCGGGCCGGATTAAACCCTTTTGCGGGCCTGATCCGGCTCGCAGGCCGTATGTTTGACACCCCTGATCTATAGTACCGTATTTTCCGCACTATAAGGCGCACCTAAAAGCCTTCAATTTTTTCAAAAGCTGACCCTGCGCCTTATAATCCAGTGCGCCTTATATATGGATCAAAATAGAGCTGCAACAGGTCTCGCTGTCAAGCCGCTATCGGTGACCCGGCACGATCGGTGACGCGCATGCGCAGAAGATCCCGCCATCTTGGATCGCTAGTTAATACTAATAGTTTACCTCAGAGAAAATAATAAAACAGCTGTTTATTCATTTTGGGAGTGAATGGAATTCTCAGAAAGCTGGTTTGTAATCTATTAATAAAGTTTGACTGACCTATCTGACTGTTTTGTTGACATTCCCTTTAGCGCAGCACCATCTAATGGATGCATAACGTAACCCCAGCATCTACTGTAGCGCATTATATATGGAAAAAGTTTGAAAATATGTCATTCATTGAAGGTGCGCCTTATAGTGCGGAAAATACGGTACACAGCGGATAGTTGTGGGTGGGCGCAAAATATTGGAAAGCAGTGATTTTGACGTAAAAGCCAATGTTGTGGCCTTACAGGATGAGTTTTTGATCAAGAGAGGAATCATACGTTTACAGACAGACAAACAACATGCTGGACTGTCACAAGTAAAGTGACACGTTGTGCGAGGGACCTTGAAAGCGGTAATGAAACTTGGACTTGGAAATATTCCATTAAGGAGTCGCATGTCCTCTTGTGTCCTTTGTCTGCATTTCCATTCAGTCACTCTTAAGCCATAAACACGCTCAACGAACAGCCCGTGGCTAGCCGAAAATGACGTTTTTTGTTGTTGTTGTTTTTTAATGCTATTCGTCTTATCTGCGTGAGTCATAACTTTGTTTTCTTGCCTTTTTGCTTCTGTTGCCGAGGACTGAGTTAAGAGAAGAAACCAGAATGAAGGATGAGTGCTGGTCATCAAAATGCAGGTTAGATGAGATAATTGAGGTCTTGAGGCAGACATGAGACGTCCTTGTGTCTTCATCCCCAGAGGTTGGCACGCTCAACGACGACTTTTTTCCCCCCTTTAATCCATTACAGCTCCTGTTTTCTCTTCTTCAGAAATGTCTTTAATATTTCTTTCAACTTGCTCACTCATCTCAACATCCATTACCAGGTGGAAGACAACAGCAATGACCAGCTTCATTTGCTTCAGATAATGAAACGCACTGCTGTGTCAATTCCACTCGTACCTTTTAACACTTTGATGTCGCTGCCCCTTCACTATAACATAACATTGTGTTCACGACTGATGGAGAACTTCAGTTGCCATGGAGATAGAAGCAGCTTAAGCAGCATTTATCACATCCATATGTCGTCTAATCGTACAAATGTGCAGCGCTATACACCGTGCAAAATCCCCAGCTTGCTTATGGACAAATTGTTCTGTTCCCTCAATTTAGTTCTGGCAGCCAGTCTCTCACTTGCCTCACTTTCTAGAATGACTGTGCCCCCTACTGGAAGTGTTGTATGACACCCACCAAGCCATTTAATAATCCATTAATCATTAGAGTTGCAGGTGCGCCGATCGCAACTACAACCAATAATAATAAAATGCATATTGAGACGAGATTCAAATCTCAAACCTCATATCTGTGAAGAAGCCTACCAAGGATTTAATTGCATGTTTACCTCTCTATAGACAATTTTGTTTAAAAAAAATAAAAACATAAAAATAAAAAAATCACACCAGGAAGTTCATTTATCTGTACGTGGGTCAAACTGAATTAGCAATAGTAATGAGTACTAACACCAGCCCGTATTTCAAGGTATCAGTACTCAAGATTGGCCATCCTCGTGTGGCTGTTTTCCAAACAGAAATTAATTAGAAATTAGAAGAATAGAAAATTGCCATTAATTTCTGTTCTTTTTTGTTGTTCTTTAAAATTATCTGTCATTGTTTTTTGTTGGGAAAATTTTATGTATCAAACGTACTAGTGGTATCAGTTCTTGGTATCGGTATCGCTGACTACTCAAGAGTTCAGTACTTCTACTGGTAGTAGTCTGAAAAAAGTGGTACATATTAATTTACATATTAAATACATATTAATATTCTTAACGTGATTTCAAGTGTACAAATAAGTTTCATTATTAAGAGTTAAACAATACAATTTTATAACTCATGGCAAGCATTTGATATTTATGATGATAATTTATGAAAATACATTTTTATTTACCAATTAAGGAAAAATGGTTAAAATGAACTGTTTTGTTGCATTATTTTGATAAAATAATGTTATTACTTTGTATTATTGTTGCTATTATATTCACTGTTTTAGCATTTGTTTATTTTGTTTATTTTAGAACATAACTCATAGTCAACAGATTAAGTATAAAATGTACATGAATAGATAAATAAATGAATATACATTTTTTTTAATTTTTTAATTTTTTCATTTAAAAAATACATCAATTGACTAATTTTTTAATTGCGACCATTTGTGGTCCGCGGACCACACTTTGACCACCCCGCTTGGCAGCAACATTTTCAGTCAACAAAGCTTGAGCAAAGTCACACTAAAGCCTTGGCGGAGGCCGTCTTGCCTCATTTTACTTCCTGTGCACTCTAAGCAGCCGGCGCACGCAGCTTTCAATCTCAAACGTCTGCCTCGAACAGGACTGCATGTCCTCATCGCCGCGTTCGGCGTGTCCTTTCCCGCGCCGCGTCCGCCACGTAGCATGAGATGCCATCTGCCAAGACGTGGCAATTCCGCAGTCCGCCCCAAACGAAACAACCGCGTGCGTCGTCGACGTGTTTTTACGAGACCCATCAAGGGCAAGCGGCTAGTAAAACGTGTTTGTGAATATGTGCATGCTCGAGTGCACATGAAGGAGAGATTACGTGAGCGAGAGGGCGTGGAGGTCACTGTCAGCCCCCAACAACGGCTGATGTTGTTAAATTACACAGTCGGATACTCATAAACACTTAAATTCATCATTTATGGTGCCGCGATATGCGGTTGTTATTGCCTTTTTAAATATTTGACCTCTAAATTGGTTCAGTGAACAGACCTTTAGAAGTTTGTTATACTGCAATAACAGTGTCACGGCGCAATAGTACAATTATTTTGCTGTCATTGAACAACATTCATCAGTTTTTCAGGGTACAGTGAATGCAAGTTAAGAATGTAAAAATGTTACACCATAAAGCTTTTATGATGGTGCCACAATCACCCTTGACCGGATTATTTCTGTTTCCATTATTTCCTGAGGGAAAATTGTTTCTAAATGCAAACATCCAAACCAAACAATCATCCCTATAGACTGGACAGCATATCATAGCAATCCACAAATGAGATGTGGGGATTGAACCAACTCTGGGTTTCTGTTTGACTAGACCCAAACTCTCTCAGACTTCTATGCGCTCCAGTCCCGCAGCAAACTTACAGCGGATTTTCATCTGATCAAGCGGATTTGACACACTCCCCTTCCTGTGAGCACATAACAACATGTTCCTGAATGTGCAGTGGACATGTCACATAAGTATTCAAAAGTCACAGTTGGTCTTGAGAGTTTTTACAGCAACCTCAAATGAACTTCGGCAAGCTTTCCTTCAGTCTTTCCTCGAAAAAGATCTCACCCAGTTGTTTTTTTTTTTTTTTTTGTTATGTTTTTTTGCGATGTCTAATCATCTACCGTTTTCACCAGTTTCATCACAGTGTGTGCCTGAGAGGTGAGTATGACCTCTAAAACAGTCTTGCCTATACTAAATAGCCAGGAAAGCGATAAGTAAGACACATTTAAAAAAAAATGTTTACAGTAATAGGTTGTATGCACCCGTACTAGTCTAAATACGACATTCTGATTCATACTGGGTTTGTGTAATACAAATTCAGCCGCAAAACCCACCGGTTTTTATCCATCTTTAGGGGCGGCCATTTTGCCACCTGCTGTCGACTGAAAATGACATCACAGGTAACGGCCAATCACGGCTCACCTGTTTCCTGAGTTTGGTCATTCATATTCCCTAATCACAATATTGAACATACTTGACTCATTGAGCCATTTTCAGCAGTAAATATTAATATTTGGTCCAATATCAATTTGCTAACTTCATCATATTTCTTGTACAATTACTACCTTTAAAAACAAATTTTTCCACTTGGTGTCGACTGAAGATGACATCACATGTGCTGAGGAAGTAGTTAACGACCAATCATGGCTCACCTGTTTTCTAGGTTAGGTCAGCAAACTGAGCCATAACTAGTCGTTACCTACTTCCTCATCATAGGTGATGTCATCTTCAGTCGACAGCAAGTGGAAAAATTCGTTTTTAAAGGTATTAATTGTACATGAAAAATAATTAAGGCATCAAATTCATTCTGGACATGTATTAGTAACTTTCTTTTGCTGAAAATGGCTCAATGAGTCAAAATGTTGGACTTGACTTCCCCTTTAAAGTGGTGGTAGCTCAAAAAGTCAAATCAAAAACACTTGCGACATTAATCTTAAATGATATGAAATAACTTTTTGCGCAAAATGACATTCAATTATTATGAATGCAGGTATTATCAGGACTCATTTTTTTTAACAGTTAATAGTTGTAGATCTTGTAAAAACGTGCACAACGTGAAGCGATTACATTCAAAAATCACAACAACAAAAAAATGCTTTAGATTGCAATATGACATGACACAAGAAGTGTTCTATATTTCATGTGTTCATCTAGCTTAAGTCTTTTGTCTTTGTCAATTGTTTTTCTCTCTCTCTCTCTCACACACTCACACAGGCACGCGCGCACACGCACGCACACAGCTATGTATCCCCTGAGACCAATTTGCTCCTGCAGGAATACGGTAGGAGGTACAGGCCATGTAGCATTCACCCATTTACCAAAGTAATGAGGCTTACTACTATTCATGGTCTCTTTTGCCTTTACTATGAAAAAAATAGAATGTTCCAGCATTTTCTCCCACGCACTGTGAAGGAAAGTGCCTGGTTGAATTTGGCTCAAGCGCGGACAACACATTCCGATACGGGCGAATTAAAGTGGTCTGAACAGCAATTTAGCCCTCTTTAAGGAAGGACCTAAAGGAAAAGCGGATCTACAAGCAGTCTGGCTCTGCACTCACCTGTGTGTAGTAAAATCGCTGGTGGAGAAAAAAGGCAGCCAAGCAAACACGGCGTCTCGGGAATATGAGCTGGTTATAAAAAAAATAAAAATAAATAAATAAAAAAACAGGGAAAGTGCAAAGTAGACAAAGATTACCTGTGACAAGAGGAGATGGAGGAGGAGGTCACTTTGGGTTAAGGATCATTACGCTTTTCCTTGATCCCAAAACTGCTTCTCTGACATTTTTCTGCCCAGATGCATCCTAGACAGCAAACAAACAAGAAATACACATTTGCCTGTTAGGGCACATAACAATCAACCAAACAATGTCCGCATTCATTGTAGATCCCTCTTGGGCAAGTTGCTGATGGATGCTTGACAAAAGTGGAGGTGACGATAGCATTAAACAAGTAACTCTCGGTTTGCATGATTGCTGCTTGAAAGAAACAAACACCCTAAGTGAACACACCTCTGAATTTGATCAACCTCAACAACCCATCAGATGATGTGAACCAAGTCTTAGCAGATACACATTCCAAATACTTTTCAGTGGAGGAAGGTAAAACTGAGTAGAAGGGCTGAAGGGACATTAAATGCCAAGCGATTGACTCACAACCAGTCCAAGCTGTACCCTGTGTCTTACGCGAAGTAAATTGGGATTGTCTCCAGCTCATTTGTGACACTGAAAAGTATACCTGGTAGAAAATGGATGGATGGATGGATGGATGGATGGATGGTGTATATGTGTTGAAATGTTAGACAGGAACAATTATCTCACCACTCTTTCGGTGAAGTCAAAAGATTCCTGGGTCAATAACTGTTTTTTATCAAGATACCTGGTGGTCCTGGTCTAGCGTTATAGTCTAGTCCTGGACATTAACCAATAATCAGTAACTTTAGACCTAAACTAAACTCCTTGGGTAGCAAGTCCCAAAAGAAAACCCTTGACAGCAGCAAGACATTGATGGCTCTTGCCGATCTCTCAAGTCAAGGATAATGGTCTCCGGTTAATTCCAAGGGGATCTCATTGGAGACACGTGTTTGACTTTGATCAACATGAAGATCTCGTTGCGCCCCGGGAAGCCCGCCATCTTGACAGCTCTCAAATAGGATCCAACGGCTGGGGAGCCCAAATGATTGGGACCGAGGCACCGCCGCAGCCTTCATAGTCGTTGAGTCGCTATTCCGCCTGGTCCGCAGTTGATGTCTTATTTGATGCCACAGGGAGTTCTACAGGGTGCCCATCCACCATTCTCGAACAGTTTTAGTCGACTGTTAGCCATCCATGACCTGAGTTTACATGGTTACGCATTCGGACCATGTCAATGGTGTCAGCCCAGACACAGACATTGATAATTGTGATTCACTCAAGAGAGTTCTTCGCATTATCAATATGGTAGTTCACTAGGCAGACCCGTTCGGGAAAGGCGGGACTTGCTGTGCTATACTTTGAGCTGAGTGGACGAAGGTACGGCATCTTTGCACCTTTGTCGTTAGCGCGAACATCTTTACCAGATAAAAATGCAAACAGAGCCTTTCGCTGGTCAAATTTAACAAGAAAACGGTGAGTAAATCTGAGAGAACAGAACTAACTCATTTGCTCCCAATAACGTGTAAACATTTTTTTTTAATGTTGTAAGTGTCCCAAAGACGTATTTATACGTTGTTTTTTTTTGTTTTTTTAATGCTAGAACACACAAATACCACGAGAATTCATCTTCCTGGCCAGGTTATGTACAGGTGTAAAACCATGTGACAGGCTTTTTCCAGAATGATCAGACGTGTCTTTATTTTAGGGCATGGCCTAAAGGAACACCTGGAAGATACAGGGTTCCAGGGCAGACTGTATGCCTGGAAGGTCATTCGTTTAGCTGCGCATGCAACCTGTCAATGCATCCACCAGTAGTTTCTGTTTATTATTGAATAGTCGTACCAAAAACTAATACCTCAAGCCATTCTTTAATGTGCTCACAACAGCCATTGTGCTGAACACACATCTTCCATTTCTTGTTCAGGGGACCAATAGACTTCAGCACAAATGAGCTAATGGTTATAATAATGGAGGATCTAAAACGGGGAGCCCGTGGCATGAGTGGAGTGTTGTGCTGAAGTCAGGAAGATTTCTATTTTATCTTCGAGTTGGTGTGTGTGTTGACGTTGGGGGGGGGGGACCAGAGATTGGCACTGACAATCCGAGGTCGAAAT
Source organism: Festucalex cinctus (assembly GCF_051991245.1). Classification (NCBI taxonomy): domain Eukaryota; kingdom Metazoa; phylum Chordata; class Actinopteri; order Syngnathiformes; family Syngnathidae; genus Festucalex; species Festucalex cinctus. The sequence goes on along the minus strand of NC_135428.1, from coordinate 10,519,181 downwards.
CAGAATTACAGTCATCAGATGTCCTGTTTACCTCAAAGACATCCCCCTGCCGTGAGAATTGCCCAAGTAAACAGTGAGTCTGAGCCTGACGGGCAATTAGCACAAAATCCAACAGAAGTTATGATTTGTTTTGCGTGGGTGATCTTCTGTGTGTAATTTCTGACTCTCTCGCCAGTTTATGAGCACAGGGGAAAACTGTCATCTGTATTCTCCTGCACTTCTGTTCATGTTGAAAAACTGTCTGGATGTGAACTTTAAGCAACGTGAACGTCTCTTGACAAAGTAAAGTTCAGGCTACAGCCGTGGGACTTCGAAGTTCTTTGTCTGTTTTTTTTTTTTCTTCAAAAAGTACATCTCAGAAATTTGCCCTAATTTATCCAACAAAATAAACCCATTTGAAATGTCTACTTTTGATGTGGAACACTGAAGTGCAAAAGTAAAGATTGCAGAATGAGTAAAAGCTGTTGCATGAAGTGAATTCACTGATAGTTTCAGTTTCAAGACTGACTGAAATTATTGTCGGCTTGTTTCCCAAAACTCCCTCATCCCGTCATTCTCCTGTGCTTCAAGTTCCTGGTCTCCATGGCAATGAGACGATATGCTTTGACGTGCTCACTGGGACCCACTAGTCCAACATTTTGCAATGCATGTGCTTTCCTTCTCGGAAAAAGCCGCAGAATCCAATATTGTTCGACACGATAATCAATTCTCGAGTCATTTTCAAGTCAAGTCACCTTTCCTTTTTATTGCGACTCCCCCACCTCCAGCTCCCAACTCATCACATCTCAGCCATCTCCTCATGTGGGCTGCCGTGGAGCAGCAGTAAAAGTTTGTGGCGGCTGGAGAAAGCCGCAATGGCAGGCAGATAACAATGCGGCAACGGCACACTAATTGGCCCGGGGCTTACCGGGAGAGTCGGATGTTCAGCCGCCTGGTATTTGGGGAGAGGAGAGGAATGAGGTGGGGGACGGATGGTTTGGAGTGTGTATGTGTTATGGGGAGGGGGCGAGTGTCAGTTTTGATTACGGATGTGTGAGATAAGTTTAGTCGGGACGTGTTTGTGTGAGGTGGAAAGAATTGTGTGGGTTTGCATGCGCGCGTGGGTTGTTTCATGCATTTCTGCCATACAAAGCTCTAATCAGAGGAGATGGCTGATGCTTTAGCACTATTTTTTTTTTAGGGGCAATTGAAGGGAGAAGTCATAAACTATGCTAATAAAATCACTTCTGCCGTATGCATTTACAGGCCAACCATCGCGTAGGCACTTTCTTAAATGGCAATTTTAAAAATTAAGGTTTTGACCTGCGGGATTCAGATGAAACTACTAACAAACCAACCATGCAAGGTAAATCTACTGTTGACTTCACAAAAGGAAGATTATACACATCTTATCAAAGTGAAAAAAAGAAATAGCATGTACAGATTTATATGTACCGTATTTTTCAGATTATAAGTCGCAGTTTTTTTCATAGTTTGGCCAGGGGTGCGACTTATACTTACGTGTGAAATTAACACATTATTATATCATTTCACATGTTATTTTCACACTAAAGCGCAAGAGGGCGCTCTAGGCCTGTGTTGATAATTTCAACATTGCCCGTAGAAGAGGAAGTGGCGCATCGTCTACCTCCCGAGTTGGGGGAGTTGTTTAAAAGTGACACCGAGGATGAAGATTTCATTGGATTTAGTGATTTGGAGTGAAACTGATAGTTTGGTAAACTTGTTAGCATGTTTTTTTATGCTAGAGTTATATGAATAACTTGGAGTGATGTGAACATAATTCACCCACGGAACGTTGGGACAAAGGGAGAGTTCCGGGTTTTGTTATGTGGAAAAGGGGAGTTAGCCTGTTAGCTTCTAGCTGAGTGGGGAGTTGCTGTTAAGACCTCAGAAGCTGATGTCAACACTCCGCCTCCGACTCCCGTCACTGCTCGCTACAAACTCTTAATATGTTACGTCGTTACTGACATCACCAGGCATGTCAGTCATGTAACGTTAGTATACCGTACACGAATTCAGCCTGTTGTTCTCTCTTTTATTTTTATTTGAAATTGCCTTTCAAGATGACATGTATGTTTTTGGTGTTGGATTTTACCAAATAAATTTCCCCCAAAAAAGCAACTTATACTCCAGTGCGACTTATATATGTTTTTTCCTTCTTAATTATGAATTTTTTGGCTGGTTCAATTTATAATCTGGAGCGACGTATAATCCGAAAAATACGGTATCTCTCATTACAAAAATAAAAATAGCAAAAAGTCGGTACAACATTGCACCAGCTAGCCTTGTTGCCTTTAAACGTAATATGCCAGCAATCTGCATCATAAAGGGGGAAAGACGCCATTAGGCAAATGGATTTCTGACATACAGTAGGTTGGGAGAGAAGTGGGTGGAAGTAATACAACTTTAATGAAGCCCGCATATACAGAACATATTTGTACGTTAGTCTATCCATTCACCTGTAAATGTAAATTTAATTAGCAAGGCGCTGGAAACTTTAATAACGTCAGTCAGTTGAAAACCTTCTAGGATGTTTTTTAAACAATATATATTTCTAGTGCTCTACAAAATGGGGGAGTTATCATTATATTACTCGATCACAATGCAAAAGCATGAGGTACAAAAAATACTGTTCAGAGGAACTTTATATCATGTATTAAAATTAATCTTTGAATTCACTTTACAGGGTCTTTAATTTTGTCAGCTGCTGACAAAAAACAAAAAGTTCTAGCAATGGAGACCACAATGTAGAGGAAGAGGGCTTCTACTTTTTCTTCACCCCCTTTAAAAAGTCTCAGTGAATCCTTTTCGAAGGTTTGAGTCAATCAGTAGTCTGTCAGATCGAAAGCATTTTCACCTGGTGGTTGTTTCAGCCGCCGCCGCTCAACTCAATCCCGCTTTCACCTTGTTTTCAGCCTTCCTCTCAAACTTGTTTTATTACCTTGACTCTATTGAGCGGACCTGCCTGCCAATGAAACATTGCCCCCCCCCCCGATACCCTCAGCCAACCTTACGCTGCTCAGGCTCCTTATAAAAGAAGGGTCATGGTGTCAGACATACTCAGCAAATTGGGTTGTGGGGGGGAAAAAAAAAAAAAGACACTTTACAGTGGGTGAAGTTAATCCTGTAAAACTAAACCACTACTCTGCCTCTGTCAAGTGCCTCTTCCTGCTGCCATTTTTTCTGCCTTTTGTATGGACAATGTTTACTGTAAATTGCAGCCATAAAGACTGAAGTAACGTTTGAACACGAGTTTATTTCTAGTATACAAGCACGCAATGAATTTTTTTTGTGAACAAGCCCTGAATGTTAGCTTCCTCGCATTGGAGTGACACTTGCTGCAAATCTACACAGCCATCTGGTGCCCTCCAGTTCCAAAACATTTTGTCCTGGTTACTCAACATCAGCACAGTAATTCACAAGTTGACAATGATAGTAGAAGAAGAAGAACAGATTGTATAGCAGGAAGTGAACTTAAAAAAATGTATAAATTTGAGATCTACCATCATAAGCACTGTCCACAATTTTTGGACAGCTTATTTTGATAAGGTCCATCTTGTGAACCTTTATTTGTCCTCTTAGTCCTAATAAAGTCGTCATTCAATGCGAAGTAAAAAAAAAAAAGCTAAAACCTCCAGAGAGGTTTGCTCTGGAGACCCGGGACGCCCTTCAGCACCGGCAATCATCAGCTGTCAATCATCCTTCACTCAGCCTGTCAGTGCATGATTTAGATGATTGATGACCATCTTGATAACAGGGGGGGGGGGGGGGGGGGGGGAGTAGGTGCGCAAACTACAGCGGAACCTCCAAAGTCGAACAAAGACGATGAATGATGATAATATTAGACTTATTGTGACATATGAACGCATCTGGTTGTCCAAGACAATATGAGCAATTGAATTAAATGAAGACTCGAGCTACTCGTGACGCTGAGGATAAGCAGTATATAAAATGGATGAATGATTCAAAATTACCATATCGACATAGCAACTACAAAGCTAAACATCTGTTGCTAGCTTGCCTACCTACAGATATAAAAGGTTTTACTAATTCCAGTAATACTTTTCGACAAACAAACAAAACACCCTCCCATTCCTACCCTTTATTTCCCCTCTGATGTCACCGGAATGATAGCTGACTCTCATCATGCTAACCGCGATCTAGCCTTGAAGCTAACGTTAGGCAAAGTCAATGCGGTTTTAGCTAAGGTAAGCCAAACTGTCAAACATTTCAGATCATTCTTTTACCGCCAAAAACGTTTAATAACGATTAGTAAAATCACAATGTATGCTGCCATAAACGTGAAATGACGTCAACTAAGTTTTTTGTTGTTGTTTGTTTGTTTGTTTGTTTGTTTGTTTTATCAATGGGCAGGTCAGCTTCTTCTGGAGCTCTGCCTGGTCAGTAGGTTTGTGAAATCAAAAACACCCACTAACTATGGCAAGCAGATGGCAGCATTGCATCTCTTTTCAATGGGCTGCCTGCCGGTGTATGAAATTACAATGAAACATGACGAATCTGATGAAATCGGATGAAATAGAACGTTTTCAAGGATCATGTGAATGATGGAAGCCTTTGTCACATTAAATCTAATTCATAGAGCGTCACTAAACAAAAAATAGTGTCAGAGTCACTGTTTAGAAAATTTTTCCTCCTTATCTTTTCAATTTCCGCTCAATGTCACTCAATTTACCTATTTTCAAATGGTGATTACTAAAGAACGGAATAAGGTAGAAACATGCGACCTTTCATTTGGCACCCACATTGTAAATGTAGTAAAAGGACATAATATTCTGTTTGCTTTGAAGGATGAGTTAAAATGCTTGAAATTGGCTGGCACTCACTTTTTTTTTTTTTTTTTGATAACGTGTGGCAGTAAAAGAGTTGAAAGAGATGCAAAAGAGATGGTGCATCCAAAGTTTTTGCTATCAATATCGTATTAGCCGTCATCTGGGTACATCTAAAAAAAAATAAAAAATAAAAAAGATTGGAAAGTTTATAACACAGCTGAATAGGGTTATACAGGAAAGTTAATTAACATGAGCCATCTACTAGTCTTTCCGTTTTATGCCAATTCGACCTCCAACATGGCTGATCCATAAATGATCTATATTCAGCATCAACTAGCATCACAGAATGGATTTTGTTTTGACTTTGGTTCCACACTAATTCTAATGAATACTCACACACTCATGCAAACACTTGATAGCATAATGCTCATTTACTTAAAGAAATGTTCAAATGTGCTCTGGGGAAAATAAGGATTCTCTGTAATTAGCCACAGAAAAAATCTACAGAGATACATTCCTTTCTTCATCAGAACATTTGTGCATCAAAAGGCAGTGCCATCTCTAGGCATTACTCTAATGTGTTTATTCTTTAGTATCAACTTGCTTTCGCTTTATTTTTTCCATTACCACCCTTTGTGAATTCATGTTTATCCTGTATGGCTTTTACAGTGTTGCCTCATCTTGCCCATTAAAGCTTGTTCAAAGAGAACCACTTGGACGGCTCGGGAAATGAACAAAAGGGAAATGCCGCCTTACATAGCGTGTAACATCACTCATAACGGAGTGTGATGTCATTTGCCAAGAATAACGCACAAGTCTCTACAAAGCAAGCTTTTCTCTTAAATTGCCCGTTTTGCTTGAGTTTTGCTTAGTGCCCGTGGAAGGTCAGTTTTGAGCAGAGAAGTTGTTTCTAAGCGAGCAGGTGTACGAGTCGATGTGATGACACAGACAGCCTCAAGGTGAAAGCGTTAACTCAATACCTGCTTCAATACAAAATCCAATGTTGACGCATTTAAGAGCAGAAATTTGATTGTCAGAATTCTCCAGTAACAAAATAAAGGATAAGTGTAAAAACCTGCGTTGAATTCATTGTGTTCCAACTCCGTTATCAACCTCATCAACATCAATTGAGTGGGTGTGCTGAAGCAGGGCGACACGCAGCGCGCCGGGGTCCCCGGCACCGTGCCGGAGAGACACGTCGTTACCCAAACGCGTCCCAATAAACGCTGAGACTTGGGCCGGGCACGCTTCTTCATCGACCCGTGCGAAAAATGCCTTAAAGTGCATCGAGTGTGAACCCCGGTGGGACGGCCGAGTCAATATGAGCCAACGGGAGCGATGATTGATTGATCCGACGCTAGCCTAGTCGACTTGCCCCACCTTTCCTCGCCACGCCGATCTTTGGGATCGTGCATGAGTGTGAATTTTCCCAAATTGGATCTAGATTCAGTCGAGATAGATTAGCCTGTTCGGGTGGTGTGTTTTTTTGTTTTTTGTTTTTCGTCAGATCCAATCCACACTAAACCTGAACGATGATAGTGTGCAGGACACCTTGTTCTAAAATTGAGTGATGACCCACCGGATCCAGGAGCATATTTATGATTAGATATATAGTTAATATAGTCATAATTTCAGAAGTACCTGTGCATAAAAAGTAGGGATGGGTGAGTATCTGATACCAGGTATCAGTTTCAGGCCCTATTTCAAGGTATCACATTCTTTAAAAAAAAATTCCGTCGTCGTTATTTGGTGGAAATTCTATGGATTAAAATTTGTAGTTGTATCGGTATCTGTGACTACTCAAGAATTGAATAGTGGTACTGATATCGGTCTAAAAACGTGTTAGAGAACATTTCTAATAAAAGCAAAGCGGTGAGAGTCTCTGTCGCACTCAATTTCCGACAGGCCACAATTCTCTGCCGCTCATTTTCTTTGTAGCTATAGTGCAGGGGTGACCAAACTACGGCCCGGGGGCCATTTGCGGCCCGCCGTCCACTTTTTAGTGGCCCAAGACATATGCTAAAAATGGCATTTGACTCAGTTCAAATAAGATAAAAATAAAAATGTTTGGAGATGGTCAAAGTAAGAAGGGAGGGTGTCGAAAAACACAGGTGCTATTCAAGTTTATTTTAGTTAACTAAAATTAACGAAAAAAATTTTATTCAAAAAAACTATTTCGTTAACAAAATAAAATAAAAAGGAAGATGCTTTTTAAAAAAAGAAAACTAACTGAAACTACATTTTATGTTTACAAAACTAACTAAAATAAAACAAAATAAAAAATATTGCGCAAAGTATTACACAAAAAAAACAAAACTTAAAACTAATACTGAAACTAACTAAAACTAAGCATTTATTAAAGAACTAAAACTAATTTAAAAAAAAAACAACAGAACCACCCTGAAAACTAATTAAAACTAACAATTTAAGAAAACAAAACTCAAAACTAAATAAAAACTAAAATGAAAAATTCCAAAAGTATAATAACCCTACTGCCATATTACAAATAAATTGGTTTAAATACTGTAGCATTTTTTTTAAATATGCAAAAGCACAAATAAATTATTTGTACAATTTTTATTACTAAAGACAATTTCCCTTCATAACATTATGTGGCCCTTGCGTCTTTCTGATTTTCTGTATGTGGCCCTCAAATGAAAAAGTTTGGACACCCCTGCTATAGAGGTCTCAGCAGTGCATCTTCTATGACAATTAGATTAGATTAGATTAGATTATTAAAATGTATCTATGCGGACTACACCCAAGGCAGTTCTACAGTGAATCCCTGGTCTAAAAATGTTAATTTCGAGTTTCACTTTTATAATGAAGCAAATATTTTCTTTTTCTCCTCTTTTAACAATGCCATGAAAGATCAATTTGAAAAATGATCATCAGACTGCAAGAGTGTACTGTAGATTTACTTATGTGTAGCTCACCTTGGATTTCAATTTTTTTTTTAAATTTAAAAAAATCAATAACCCTCTTGTGAATAAATAAACATTTGTGAAATTCATCCACGGTCATGATAAGAATTCACAAAATTCCCCTTGAATGGCTGTCGGCTGCACAAAAGGATTGCATTTTGCTCTGTGAAATGTTGATAATGCTAAAGAAGCAATTTGACTTTGTGAATAGCATGTATCAGATCTTTTCTGACATAGTCAAGGCAACAAAATCAAACATCCAGCATTTCTTTGCCTCGCTCTCAGTCAGACTAATAATACCAGTAGGTTTTACCATCCAGGAGGAAATTTCACGTTTGACTACCACCGTGGCGAGAATATGTTGAACTCACCTCCGGATCCTTTATCAGGGTACATATTTTAATGAGCCGTGCACAGACGGAGACAGGAAGCGAGGTCAGCTTTAAACACGGCGATTAGCAGTTCAAAGAGAACAAGCGGGGGTTTCATCTACCTCTCCTCCTCTCGGCCTTCCCTCCGCTCGCGCTCGCTTCCTCTCATCTTCAAACGAGCTGGGCGGAGGGTGACGGATAGCCTCTCCTGGGTCCACCGACGGGGAGCATTGAAGACAGGACGTGTAAGGCTCGAGGACGGCTTTGTTGCCTGCTTGCTCGCGCCTCTCGCAGGGCAGTGATTAAATCAAGGCCCTGGTGCGAGGCCTTCTGCTCATGCGACACCCTGTTCGGCTTGCACCCCGGGTCGCTGCTGTGCTGGTGTTCTTGAGGGGCTTTCAAATGTCATCTATTTTAATTCAAGTTGCCCCGAAGGCACATTTTCTCCTTATGCAGGACAAATAAATCACTCAAAGAAATCTCACACCGGCGCAGAATCCTAAGCAGTTATTGTTAACCTGCCGCATACTAAGTACTTGAGCAAGGATCCCTCATGCTCAACAACACGTTCTCTGCACTGTGGCAAGAATCACAAAAACAAACATTTGATTTTTCATTACTTCCACATGACATTGTTATTCGTTAGCAGCATTACTCAATACTTAAGACTAAAACGGCCTGCCAGAATCAAAAGAATTAAATATACCCACTGAAAACAATAGAAATGGAATTACAATTTGTGCCTTATGCACAATTTGGCCACCTGGGGGCACTATAATACAGTCGTGCAGACTCTATCATAGAGGAGTTTCACTACCAAAGTACGTGACTCAGTAAGCCGCTCTTATATTAGCCGTTTCTCGCAGAGGATGAAGATTGTGAGTAGAGATGGAACGATTAATCTTATCAATAATCAAATTAATTGGCAATTTTTCTTGCTGGCCAGCGTGCACACTACCTTCCTCCGTCGAGGAACGACAAAATATGGTTGGCCGCATGTCGTTACTGACCCTGGCCGGCAAATAGGATTTGACTCATGTTGTTTGTTGTCCACCAAAAAAAAAAAAAAAAAAAAAACATTTAAAAAATATATATATAATTTCCACTGCCATGTTGAAAAAAATGTCCTGTTTTTGAATAATGGAAAGGAATTTTTTTATTTTTTTATTTTATTTTTATTTTATTTTTTTATTAATGGACAAAATAATCGATTATTATTGTTTTACTGCCAAAAACGTATAATGACTTATGCTAAAATCCTAGTGAATGCCGCCATAAACGTGAATTGACGTCAACTACTTTTTTTTTTCTTTTCTTTTTTTTTCTTTGTTTTTTTTTTAAAATCAAGTCAATGGGCATTGCAACATCTTGTGAAACACTGCCTGGTCAATGGAGTTGTGAAATCAAAAACACCCGCACACTATGGCCAGCAGATGGCAACGTTGTATCTATTTTCAATGGGCTGCCAATGTATGAAATTACAGTGAAACATGATGAATCTGATGAAATAGAACATTTTCAAGGCTGACTTGAATGATCAAAGCCTTTGTCACATTAAATCTAATTTGCAGAGCATCGCTAAACAAAAAATATGAGTGTCAAAGTCATTGTGCAGAAAATGTATCTTTTGAATCACAAAAAAAAAACTTGTTTTCTCCTGATCTTTTTCTATTTTTCTTATGTCACTCAAATGATCTATTTTCAAATGATGATTACTAAAGAACTAAATATGGTAGAAATGTACTTTTTTTTTCTAATGAAAGAATGGAAACCAATCTTTCAGATGGTATTTATGTAGTCATAGTGCACAATATTCTGTTTGCCTTTAAAGATGATTGGAAATGCTCAAAATTGACTGGCACTGTCGGGGTTGTTTTTTGGAAGTCAAAGATTAGTTGAAATTAAGCAGTTAAAATAAGGCTCAGTTGCAGCCCTACTTGTGAGCATTGTTATGTTGTCTGTCCACATGTTTTGATCCATCACTTTAATCCTGTCCATGTTTGCACTGTTTGTTCGCGCTAAGCTAAGCGGACATTTGTTTGGGAGTTCAGTGGTCGCTAATTTACATAATAATATTTGGCAGACAAGCTGGCCTAACATCCATCAGTTCACTATCGTGTCCAAGCTAAAAGCGCAACATGCACGGATCCGCTCCACTAATTACCAGATATAATTTGACGTTGAAGTGCTACATCCATGAGTGAAAATCATTACCAGTGCATATTTTTTCCCGTTTTACACAGTGGGCTAGTAGAAGTGCCTCAGCAGTTGTCATGGTAATGAAATCCATACTCTGCATTGGCCCAGCAGTATATAGAGAGGCAGGGGGAGCAGTGGCTCATGTGGATGAGATGGGACCGCTCCTGAAAAACAGGCTAATTAAGAATAATGGGGTGTAAATTCACCCTTATAGGGTATTTTGAAGAAAACATGCAAGGTTATTAACTCATTCACTCCCAGCCATTTTGACTGAAGCAACCCCCTTCGCTCCCGGCTGTTTTACTGGATTTTGACTGATTAGAATATTGTGTTCTATTGCTATAAAATGGAACATGGAACCTACCAAAAGAAAGAGGAGTCTCTTTTTTCATTAGGAAAAAAAAAAGTGTATTTCTATCTATTTCTGTTTTGCAGCAATTAGCATCAGAATATAGCTAAGTTTCATCATTATTCACAAATCTATTTAGAATTGTGAGTAATTGAGCTTTTTTTCAACATGGCCCTGGTTGATCTCTTATACTCTGCTGCCACTTGATGGCCGTTTTAGTAATTACTGCCATTTTTCACCCGTTCTCTCTAGTTAAGAGGCTGCATCAAAGTCTTCTGTATGCTCTAGCATAAGAAAACATAAAAAATAAAAAAAATAAACGTATAAATATGTCTTTGGTACACGTAATACATTTTAAAAAGAACGTATTTACGGTATCCGTTTTTGGGAGCAAATGAGTTAAGTTGCACATCTTTTAGTATTATTGTCAACTTGTTGTACTTAGTAACAAAGACAAAGAAGCAGTCGATTGACTGACTTGGGAGGGAGTGGATGTTGCTAAAAGTAGCATTTCCTGTTTTATGTCCGACATCATCATATTCTTCCAGTGACTTTGGAGTCATTTCTTTCCACCAAAAACTTTAGTCCAACTCCCCCGAATATACAATTTAATTGACTTTCGGTGTTCCACTGTCCTGAATCTTAATGACAAACATCAGACATATGCATGAGGCGAAAGTATTGATCGTAACAAAGATTGGTGGGCCGTGCCAGAGGTGTCACGCATTTCAGTCGACACGCACAGAATGTATTTGATGAAAGGCCAAAAAAGTTGAACAAAACGAGCTTTTAGAGGGAACTTGTGAAGAGAGCTGCCCGTCTACTTTTTCTTGAAGAGCCTTTTGAGCAATCCTCGGTTGTTCCCTGGGAACAGCATGCACTTGGTCTTGGCAACTCCCTGCTTGGCCTCTTTATATCCGGGTGAGTATGACACAGTGTGGCGCGGGAAACCGGCGTGAGGGCGAAGGCAAAGCCCCGGGAAAAATAAAGACTTACATTTTCGACGAGCTCCCGCAAAGCACCAGTGAGTGATTGCAGAGCCAGCGGTGTCGTTCCAGTCGGCTTGACGACGCAAGGCTCAACATATTCGGGGAGGTTATTCTTTTCTAATTGCTCTCAAATCAAAGAAAAATACTTTTGTCAAGTTTTGGGGAGTGCCGCGAGTGATTGCTTGGCCCCAAGTGCTATTCGGGATGCGTTGACTGAATGATGCCACAGAAAGTCATCGTTTCTCTTTCCATGTAATCAAGCATGTGGAACAACTAAATGTCGACTGACTGGGGATGGGAAACTCCTGAAGGAATGTGTGAAATCCATGCTGGGAGAGGATTTTCAACCAAGAAACGAGGAGATGAGAGGGAGGGGAAGTCAATGCAAGGTCAAGCCTTTTTTTTCCACGATGGACTAATGAGCAGTCAGGTCTTGTGATGAATTAGTAGAAAAAGAGTCTAAAAGCATTCATTGTGTGCAATTTGCTCAAACAAGACTTTAGTAGGAAATCTTTCAAAAAATTAAGTTGAATATTAAGACAGATTTCTTCATGAATATTTGTGCGGGCTCCTTGCACAAAATTCACACACCAAAAGCTGATACGTACAAAAAAATCATTTACATGAAAGGTCAATAACAACTCAACATTCCTTGTCGTAAATGATGCCAATGTATCCTACCAAAAATCCTCTTCTTTTATTTATTTATTTATTTTTTATTTATTTTTATTTTTTGAATGACTATAGATTAGCACGTGTCGTTTCGGCAAAAAAATTGGAATTTCCATTTGTCATTATAATGGAATAGATGGGGTTTTGGGGGGGGGGGCAAACTTTCAGGATTTTCCCGCCATTTTTGACCGTGTGCCGCCATTTTGAAATTTCCGCAAATTTCATTGACAGATATAACCGAGTGTTTGCACATTAGGTGTTTTGGACCAAAGAGATGTTTAGCGACTATAAACACTCATTGAATGTTCCCGACAATTTTGACTGCCATCATTTAAGTCATTTAGACCCTTTTAGCTCAGCTGTGATTATGTGCCGTATTTTTCGGACTATAAGTCGCAGTTTTTTTTATAGTTTATATAGTTTTATAGTTTTTTATAGTTTTAGTTTATAGTGCGACTTATACTCTGGTGCGACTTATGCGGGAAATTAACTCATTATTATATCATTTCACATGTTATTTTCACAATAAACCGCAAGAGGGCCCTCTAGGCCTGTGTTGGTAAGTTCAACACTGCCGGTAGAAGAGCATCGTCTACCTCCCGAGTTGGGGGAGTTGTTTAAAAGTGACACCGAGGATGAAGATTTCATTGGATTTAGTGATTTGGAGTGAAACTGATAGTTTGGTAAACTTGTTAGCATGTTTTTTATGCTAGAGTTATATGAATAACTTGGAGTGATGTGAACATAATTCACCCAAGGAACGTTGGGACGAAGGGAGAGTTCCGGGTGGGAAGGTTTTGTCATGTGGAAAAGGGGAGTTAGCCTGCTAGCTTCTAGCTGAGTGGGGAGTTGCTGTTAAGACCTCAGAAGCTGATGTCAATACAACGCCAGCCTTTGGCTCCGCGCTTCAACACTCCGCCTCCGGCTCCCGTCACTGCTCGCTACAAACTCTTAATATGTTACGTCGTTACTGACATTACCAGGCATGTCAGTCATGTAACGTTAGTATACCGTACACTTATTCAGCCTGTTGTTCTCTCTTTTATTTTTATTTTAAATTGCCTTTCAAGATGACATGTATGTTTTTGGTGTTGGATTTTACCAAATAAATTTCCCCCAAAAATGCGACTAATACTCCAGTGCGACTTATATATGTTTTTTCCTTCTTAATTATGCATTTTTTGGCTGGTTCGACTTATAATCCGGAGCGACGTATAATCCGAAAAATACGGGAGTTCGGTTCTGAGAGTTCTAATAATGAATAATGATTACAAGTGAGGGCGGCACGGTGAATGAGTGGTTAGCACGTCCGCGTCCCAGTACTGAGTAGATTTTGCTTGTTCTCCCCGTGCCTGTGTGGGTCTTCTCCGGGTACTCCGGTCTCCTCCCACTTTCCAAGACATGCATGGCAGGTTAATTGGGCGCTTTGAATTGTCCCTATGTGTGTTCGCGAGTGTGGATGGTTGTCCGTCTCTGTGTGCCCTGCGATTGGCTGGCAACTAGTTCAGGGTGTAATCAGACGGATGTTTGTATGTCAGTTGCCCATAAAAGATAGCCATCAAACAGAACATTTTTTTTCATGAACAATTTGATCTTGATTTGGAATCATATCTCAATAGGAAGTGAACCTGTAGTAGGTGTGATATTAAACTTTTAAAGTGTGACCTTTGTTCATCTCACCAAAAACACAAATCCAATATACAGCTGCAAGTAGCACTCTTGCTCCTCTCCCTTGTAGTGGCCGTCCTATAAAGATCAATCCAAGAGCATGTTGCGGAATGCTCAATGAGGTCAAGAAGAATCTATCCTAGTGCCAGGTTTGCTAGACAACTTGCATAATAATCTGTGGACAGATGAAACCAAAGTTGGGCTGAGGTTTTATTTCTTTTTTTCACCCTAATGTTATCAACTCAACTGTGAAGTATGGTGGAGGGTCATCATGGTTTGGGGCTGCTTTGTTATTTCACAGCCTGGACGCAATGCTATCATCAGTGGGAAAATGTATTTCATTTAAGTTTATCAAGACATTTTGCATTGGAATTTAAAACATTAAAGTAAATAAATGAATTGCTTTCACATTAGAACAAATTACATCCATTTTATTCTCAGTAAAGAGAAGTAAACCAAAAAAATGTCACTTTTCTCCTAATTGTAGTGTTTGGTGCTTTATCCTACTAAATTCTTGAAATAATGAAGAAATAATTATGTGAATGAAGTCAAATATCTGAAAAGAACCTTAAGGCATTTTATTGAATACGATCAAGAATGAATCTAAATGGAAAAATCACCTCGATTTATCACCACATTCGCGCATTTTGCTGCTGTGCTCAAAAACGTGCACAATGATACGCTAATTAGCCAACCTCGCGCTGATATGCTGCTAGAGTTCCATCTTGTTCATATTCCAAACATTCACATTAAAAATTCTCTTTTCCCGCTTTCTCCCGGCGTAATTCTCCCCAACAAGTGTCTCCTCGGTGCAGCGGCGCCTGCTCCCCCGTACTGCCAAATGAAAGCTAACTCGATGAGCGCTAATCTCAAGGCCATTATGAGCATTGCCGGGATGAAAGAATGGTAACGGAGCGGATGAAAAGCTTCTTTTTTTCTCCCTCCCTTCTCCTCTGCAGCGCTGTCTGCTGATGAAGGAGTTTAGAGAGTGTTTGTGGTGATCATTAAAGATAAAATAAATCTTCTCCCCTTACGATGTACTGTACGCTCTCTAAGACAACATCGGTTTTGCGAGTAGCTCGTTGCCGTTCACTTCAGTCTTTGACAAACAAACAGGAGCTTGTGGGGAGCTAAAGAGCATTTTGAGTGCGCGGCTATGACAGGAAATGAATATTTAAGCACGGAGGCGCAGGTGGAGGAGCTGCAGCCATTTCGGCGGGCTCCTTGAGCGCATCATTTATTTACCAGTTCGGGAGACTTCAAAGCGGGTTTAAACATCATCATATTTTTCACTATGTTCTTCTTTAAACAGGCACATCATTTCCTGCTCTCCAGCCGCCTGGCCCCGCAGGTGCTGCGGTGGCGTTGCCGCTCTCAAAGCGGAGGAGCGACAGATCGGCGCGCGCTCATTTACTACAAGTAGCTCAGCAGGTTGCAAGGCTGATTTTTCGCCGGCTCTCAGAAGAGGGATGATCAATCATACAGGTGGGCAAGAGGCCTGCTGGTCTTTCTCTCATTCAGGACACATTCGAGAGCAATTGTTTAGTTTGAAAATCTAACAGAATATCAAACTCTGAGGGCTTTTATCAGTGGCCAAACATTTGCTCACAAACCAGTAGAATGATAAGTCTTCAAATGTGATATTGACTCGAGTTGGTTTCCCAGTCATGACGGCCCTCTGAGGGGAAACCGCCAAAACGACAATGTGGCCAAAAACGAGTTTGGCAGCCCTTGATTTTATAGTCTTCAATTATCCTAATGTTTTTTGGAATGTGGGAGGAAGCCGGAGTAACAGGAGAAAACCCACGCAAGCACAGGGAGAACAAGATGTTAACGCCACATGGGAGAATGGGAGCTGAGATTCAAACCTGTGACATCTCGACTACCAATCTGGCGTGACACCCGTGCTCGTCGAATGTGTTGCAAATTGCCTTCAATTTTGACCTCCCCCAAGGACTATATAGCGTGACGATAGCAAGTATTACAGACAGACTTTTTAGTAGGATTATGCAAAAAAAAAAAAAAAGACGAGTTCCATTAAACTTGGTACGTAGAATATATAATCCTGTATGCTGATACATTTTTGTTTAAAAATTCAGGTTTACATGAAAATCCTCTATATGGTATAGAGGATTTTCATGTAAACCTGAATTTAAAAAAAAAAATGTATCAGCATACAGGATTAGATTTTTTTTTTCCAACTTCCATTTACAATGGAAATATTGCCCCTCTCTACTACCGCTACTTTGAAAATCTAATGGTCGATTTGTGGATCAAACACTCGTTTAGGGCTGCAAATAACAATTATTTTAATAATTAATCTGTTGGTTATTTTGTCAATTAATTGATGAATCAAATTTTTTACCGTTTATTCAATAATTTTGCATTATTTGAAACTGACACACACCGGCGCCGTTTCCGGTTGCTGTTTGCGACGTGTGGACCACGTCCCAGTGGTTGCATTTCTTACTTACGGAAGTCGGAAGTCTGTGGCATCTACCCCATTGTTTGCAAATGTCTTATTTTGAAACCACACACACACAAACAAATATATACTTTCATGGAGGACTATATAAATTTGAGTATTAGTTATTGTTGAGACGATTTGGACATTTTAAAGTCTCTAAATGATTAGCTGATTATCAAAAATAATACGGAATTGATATAACTGAATATTTGGTGATTACTGTTGCACCTCTACACTTTTTTTTTTTTTTTTTTTTAAGGGCCTATACCGATGCTGATAACTGATATTTAAAGCCAATATTCATTTGCGATAAAAGTTACAAAAGTTTTAGTAACACAAACTTCCAACACTTGACTTCATTGAAATGTCTTTAAGCACGTTTCACAATTTTTTTATTTTTTTTTTTATGTCTTATGCCAATTTGCACCAAAATTTCACCAAATTGTATTATTTGGTTCCTTGATTAAAAAAAATACAAATGAAAAATAATAATAATAATAAAAAATAAAAACAGAAAGTTATGCCTTCAAAAGTTAAGAGAAGGTTCAAATAAAATGCTGTTTCTGGTCATTGTGCATTACAGGATCATCCTGTAAATTCTCCCTGCACAGTTGTTTCAATATCCCATTCCCATTTGGTTGTGTGTGAAAGACACAGCTGGATAAACGCAAAGTCTTCTGTAGATTCGCAAAGCAGCCTTCACCAATTTATGACATAACGGTAGTGTTGACAGCCAGCCCAAACGGAGGTTTTCCATGTGTGGGTGACTCACTCTCCTCTGAGTCCCTTTCACTGTTGAAGATCTTTGACACAACATCCTACCTTTTGTTGGAGGGCATTTCCCATTGAGAGAGTACACACGGAGAAACAGTAAAAAAAAGGCTGCTGTGCAAGCTTGTTTCCAATGTTTTGTCTTCTCCTGTGTAGTGTGAACTATCAGTGTCCTTGAGGGATCCATATTTCCCCTCCGTAAGATTCCTTCACGAGCCAAGATGTGCAAGTGTGGCTCCTGGTGATTAGACTTTGATGCTACCTTGACTGATAGTTGAGGGAGGAGGTGGAGAGCGAAAAGGCAAGCAGAGGCGCTGGTGCTGACACAGTACTTTAGTCTGATAACTTTCTTATACTTTGAAAAGTGTTTCCTGCTCTTCTGCCGCCAAAACAAGGCCTTTGCTTCTGTCAACCAAGTTAGAATTCATGCGCTGAATGAATTTCATGTGAAGAAAGACATGCATTTGAAAGCACGTTCTTTCAAAAATGGGTTTTATATTTAATACAGAGTGTCGACCTTTCTCCTCCAAGTGGCAAAGGGGCACACATGATTCTGCTCTTGCATGTGCGTGGCATCCTCTAGCCTGCTATTAGTGTTGTTCCGATACCGATACTGGTATCGGCAGAGGTGCCGATACTGCATTAAAACAGTGGTATCGGTATCGGTGACTACTCACAAGTAACATGCCGATACCATGAATTCCAACGCTAATATAGGATTTTGGATGCAGCATCTTGTGTCTTGCTCATGCACGACATTCACTGATATGTGACATGTTCACTGCATGCCGATCTAAGATATCTTATTGGCCCTTGAATGCTCTGAACCAATAGCAGGACAGCTTTTTCATGTTGAGGAAAAAAAAAACTTAAGTATCGGTATCGGCCGATACGGCAAAGCTCGGTATCGGTAGCGGGAGCCAAAAAACGGTATCGGAACAACACTACCTGCTATGCAGCTAATCAGACATCGGAAACTAACAGTTGCCAAATAATCACCTTCTCATTCATTCGTTCATTACTGTAAGTCTGTAAAATGAGAACAAAATAGATGTTATCTACCACGTAAGATATTTACAACGGAACACATTAACAAAAAAAAACAAAAAAAACATAAATTTGGCATATTCAAAATGATACGAAAGCACCACTAGCTTAATGCTACTGTCTAACTGAAGGAGAACGCAACTGGTTAGCTTAGCAAATGTCTTGTCTTCTTAGCTCCCGTAACTAAACACTCTCTAATACACAGGTGGTGGGTAATCCAGGTCCAGAAAGTAAAAACCCTGCCACAGTTTGGCTTTAGTCACAGGAGGTTCTACTTGACCGATTGGTTAATAACTTGTTTACCTGCTGGTTGATTAGATGCACCTGTAGCTAAAGCCAAACTGTGGCAGGGTTTTTACTTTCTGGACCTGGATTACCCACCTCTGCTAATACACAGTATGATACCAGAACATACATTTTTGTGCTATATAGCGTTTAACAAAGTACACAGCAACTAGAGTAGCTTTCCTGCTGTCTTTGGCGCTCTGACTTCTTGTTTTCCGTACAAACTAGAGAAATGGTTCTTGTAGGAGATACAGTTTCCTATACGCAGTCATCAAGTCCTTTTTTTAAAAATACTATATGGTTTCTTAGGTCGCCGCTCATGCCAAAATCATTGGCCACTCAAAAATAAATGCCTCATGCAGCCTATATTCTTACAATGCACTGTGAATTGTTTTTCTGTTTAAGTCGCACCTTCCTGCATGGTTTGATTGAAGATCTACATCAGTCTGCGTATATTCAGGACTTTATATCGTGAGACTCACTGCCTTACTTGAATGGTGGGCTGGCGTGTGTGTTTGTAATACCTCCTGAGGCGGAGGACTAAAATGTTCTGAAATGTTCTCTCACCAAGCAATTTCTGATCCCCTGTTAGAGATAACAATAGTAATTAATCCACAGTTGTCATATTTACTTTACGTGGGCGTTTGTATCATGACAGCAATCTTCTGCCTTCAAAGGACGCTATTACCTGAGATCACTGGGACATGATAATTCCAAAATTACATATCTGTCATTATTACAAAAAAAGGGAAAAAAGTAAAAAACTTCAACTATGAAAATATGCCTGCTTTCATACTGCTGTTGGGGGGGAAAAAACGGACTAATTCATTAATTTTGACATCCTAATTTTCTCCAAGCTACCAAACATAACCTTGCATTAATGAAAGAATTTAGTAAAAGGTGAAAGGTGCGGCTCCTGTTGCCCTTCAATTACAGTGCCACTTACAAAAAAATAATAACTCTGTCTTCATTACCTCTTGACATGCACTCTGTGTATTTAATAAGCCAGGGTAGCCAACCCTGCTGTTTGTCCCATCAGTGCAAATGAAACCAGGGCCTTCAATCACCTTTTCACTTACTGCAGCTCAAATTAACATCACTAATTTAAGGCAGCGGCCACTCCAACTAACCAAATTATGAAAATATTCTCCTACACAAAACGGAGTTGATGAAACGCTCACGTAAAGCGTAACGTGGAGGCTTACTTGATGACCCTTTCAAAGTGAACTATTGATGCAATCTATATTCCTGCTGGCTTGCAGCAGATACAGACCGGATCAGGAAATGTCATTGTATTTCATTAGCATTCATACATGAGTGAACTGTGAGGTTCGCCACGTGGAGGACAAATGCGTTTTTATGAGAAGGGGCAACAGCGCCCCCAAGTGGCTTTAGAGTTTAATGTCAACTCGGCTTTGATACAGATGTGATTCTAGAATTGTCTTCACAAAATCCCTAAAACTAATATTAATCTAATCTTCAATGAAAATAATGCAATTAAAAGATTCAAATTTCATTTATTAATAATTTTCAATGATGTTATGGGAAAATGATACCATAGAAATTCAAATAGTGCCATTAATTTGAGGACATTACAGTTATTTTATTTTTTTTTTAATCCAATTATTGTTTTAAAGGCAAAGGGTCATCTTGATTTTAATTAATCACAACAAATCACTCCAGCTTCCTCTGTGGTGACACTTTAATTTCGGCAGTTATTATCTTTGCCACGGCGTCGACGCAGCACGTTGAGTAATGGCTCCGTAATGACCCTCGCTAACTGCATCCCGCATGTCTGCCATTTAATGACGCTAGTGAACAATGTCAGCTGTGCAGAATGCATATTGTCTGATCAGGAGGGACATGCCCCGTCAACCTTTTCACTGGCAGTAATCTGTTTAACATGGTAACAACATGCACACTGTGGAGTGTGGAGCAAATCAGGCGTAAAGGCATTTGTGTCGTTCATTCTCTGCAGACAGTTTCTGAGAGGCGTACAATTGTGAATCAAAACAAAAGTCAACCGCACCAACAGTGAATAAGTAACTTCATGAAAATGGCATTTAATAAACGGGGCCATGATTGACTAACTGGTAATTGCCACAAGAAATCCAGAGGCCCACAAATGTCTCACAAAAATTGAACTGAAGAATCCTTTTCTTCAATTGAAAGCAATTAATATTGTTTGCCTTCACGTGATTTGAAGAAAGCATCAACAAGATAAATTTGAAAATTATTGAATACTTAATTTATTCCAATAGTTTAAATTTAAAAAGTGAGTCATACATCAAAGAGATTGACTGCACAGTGTGAAATATTTCATGATTATTTTTTTTCCTTATATAATTTTGATGATGAGCTTACAGCTACCAAAACCCCAAAATTCATCATCTGAAAAAATTACAATATTTCGAAAATAAATTAGGTATTTTCAATGTCAGTTTTTAGAATGGTTGTGACCATATGCTGTTGTGGTTATTATTATTATTATTATTATTATTATTATTATTATTATTATTATTATTATTATTATTATTATTATTATGCTGCTTTTGCATAACTATTTTCAAATCATTTTGTAGCAGACCGTTGCATTTTGCAGTTTGAGCAGTAGGGGGGAGTAATGAACTATATAGCCACTAAAACAGTCACGCTGTGAGAAAGAAGAAGAAATGCACCACTCCGGCAGAAAATGGCTCGCTAAATAAGAGAATGCATGTCAACTGACCCGTGCGTGGTTGATCTCAAGTCTATCGATACTTGAAGCATGCTTGATCACAGCTGACTACGAAAATGTTTAAAAGGATCAAACGCGCCAACTTCCGACGAAGAAACGAGTCCGACGAGGACGAGCGGGAGGAGAATGTGCAGCCGATGCTGGCGCCGACGTTGTTCGGGCCTGTTTTGGAGGAAGTCCCGTTCCTGGAGACGTCCAGCGGCAACAACGACGGGAACTTGAGCCCCAGGAGCAATGGCCTCGGGGGCGTTTTTAAAAACACCAGGAGGGACAAGAAGGGGAAAGACAGCGGTATGGTGCTCGGGCCCACGAAGGCCAGTTTGCTGAGTTTCGACGATGACGAAGAAGAAGGTACCGGCGTTCATTTTGGCTAGCGAATGTAGCTTGCTGTGCCGCCATTTTCACATTGTTAGCCCACTTTAGGTTCTAAATTATAATTCATATCAATAGCGAATTGTCACAATTATGCAACGGGACAATTCGTTAGTGCTACCTGAATGACAGAAAACTTGTATGATGGAAAAAATAAATAAAATTCTGTGCACCCCGACTATTCGTAGTTACAAATTCACAGTTTGCAACTGTCTTTCTTTCATGTCATGGCTGCGAACAGAAGGACCAGATGTCTTTCGAGTGAAGAAGTCTAATCACAGCAAGAAAATAGTCAAGCAGCTTAAGAAAGAATACAAAGAAGACTTGGAGAAGTGTGGTATTGTCAAAACAGGTGGGGTACCATTTACTGACATGTGATTATATTCACTGGGAAATAAAGGACAATATGAATACTAATACACTGCCTGCTAGGCACAATTTTGCCAAATATAATTCAGTTCATTGTAATTTTGCATCTTTCTTTGTGCTCAATAGAAGTCGTGCCTCAACCTGTCATTGCCATCAAAGAAGAATTGTTCAGTAAAGTGGGCAGTGAGCATGGTGAGGAAGAAATGGAGGTTGATAGTGCTGACGAGCAGCGGGAACAGTTGAAAGGCAGTCAAGTACAGAGGGGCAGCAACAACACTGGAGCAACTTTCAACACGTTCTCCTCCCTCAACACTTTGAGACCTGGTACCACTTCGCACCATGTTTCCTGGACTCGACATGTATTGTTGCCATCATCAGGATTTCATTTTGGGTACCTATGTGTTTCTCTAGGGGAAATCCCCGATGCAGCGTTCATCCATGCTGCCAGAAAGCGGCGACAGCTGGCCAGAGAGCTCGGAGGAGACGCCCCGCTCGTCGAGACGGAAGCCCCCAAGAAACGTATGACACAAGAAGACCAAGACGGCAGCGACGACGAAGACGAGGATGAGAAAAGGATCCGCTTCAGCGGCGTGCGGAGTAAAACCCAGAGGCAAAAGATCGCAGAGGAAATAGGTACGTTACCTCACTCAGACATGTTCAGCATCCGCCTTTTGCCGTCGTGGCTTGACCGTCGGCTGTGTGTCCGTGGAGGTATCGAAGGCAGTGACGACGAAGCGCTTAATGCGGGTCAGGATGAAGAGGTGAGCCGGTGGGAGCAGGAGCAGATCAGGAAAGGGATCAGCATACCACAGGTGAGATTCCCTGAAAAGCATAACACATATTGAGCAGTTGTTCTGTCCTGTAGCCTAAGTAAATAAAAGTGAAAATAAAAACGGATATAAAAATATAATTCAAAAATGATATCCAAAAAACTGAATGGAATTAAATACATAGATACATGCATACATTTTCTTGACCCCTTATTCCTCATAAGGGCCCCGGGGGGTGCTGGAGCCTATCTCAGCTGGCTTTGGGCAGTAGGCAGGGGACACCCTGGACTGGTTGCCAGCCAATCGCAGGGCACACAGAGATGAACAACCATCTACACTCACAAGCGCACCTAGGGACAATTCGGAGTGCCCAATTAACCTGACTTGCATGTCTTTGGAATGTGGGAGAACATGCAAACTCCATCCAGGAAAGCCGGAGTCTGGACTCGAACCCGAGTCCTCAGTACTGGGAGGCAGACGTGCTAACCAGTCGCCCACCGTGCCGCCCGGAAATAAATACACAACTTTTTTGGTCCTCCATACTGTAGGGAATTGGTGACAGTCTAGAAAATACAACAGTCCCAAGTGACCATGTCGTCTTTTGTGTCTCAACCAGGTCCAAAGCAGCCAACTGGAGGACAGCTCGGCTTACTACCAGAACAGCTACGACACTCAACCTTACGGCACTGGCTACAGCATGCCCTTCACCTACAGCGTGGTGCCCCCGCAGGCCAGCAAACCCCCAGCCCCGGCAGATAGCGCTTCGGCTCACTTTGGGCTCTCTGTTTGTGACTTAACCCCGGTGTCCATTGATCTGGTAAAGAAACGCCTGCAGGATAGGTAGGTCATGTACAAGACCGGCCTAGTCATGTTGGCCAATGCCTTGTCGCTTTCTCTGGTCTGGGAGACCCGTAAAGCTACATACAGAGCTAACCACATTCTCATTTATGGCCAGAAATGACTTAGAATTCTCACAACTGCATTTAAGCCTTCTGTTGCATCTAAATATGCACTGTAAAGCAATTGTCAACTTGACCTACTTCCTACTCCGTTGTTTTTTTTTCTTTTTTTCTTTTCTTCTTCCCTTGCTTCTTAATGTGTGCAGGCTCGGTCATATGCATACAGGCCACAACGCCAACGTCAATCGCTACACGCAGATCCAAGAAGACCTCAATGCCTCCGAGAGCGCCATACTGCAGCTGGACGGCTCGTCCAATGACAATGCAGATCAATATCAATTCTTGCAAGAGATGCGAGGGTATGTTGGAGACTTGCTTGAGTGTTTCGGTGAAAAGGTAAGGGAGATTGTCTGCTCTCTGTTTAGATGTTTTGTGTCTTTTGTAATCTGAGCATGTGATGATGAAGTGACATAAAAAAGATTTCATTACGAAAGATATTTCTAACTGCTAATAGTTTGAAAAACATGGTCAGTGTTATTAATATTTTGGGGCATTAACATTGCCTCTTTTACATAAAGATATTGACAAATGTGTGCACTTTGGACACATAACCTGATAATGTCAGCGTTGTGATGTAGAAGTGCTTGTTGTCACAGGGCAGGAGAATTGAGTGCTAAACTTAACTTTGATAAAACAACTGATAAAAGGTGGAAACTGCCCGGTTACATTTGGCATTTACACAAAATGGCGTCATGGAAAAATGCAGACGATAACACTTTTGTGCAAGCAGTGTTAAAGGGTTACAGGGGGTCGTTGTTGATAAGAATCCCGACACGTTTCAAGCTAACTGAACAGTGAAAAAATATGTCGGCACAAGAAACAAAAAGGTGTTTCAAGTGAAGTGTTTTTCATACACGTGAATTGTAACCGTGACTTACTGTTGTGTTAGTGATGGACTACAGAAAGTGCATTTGAACAGAACTCTCATAAGCCGAGGACCCACCGTATTGGTTTTATGCAATTCAGTTCATTTTTAGAGCACATTAACAACCACCCCAGCTTTACAAAGTGCTATACCTTGTAACAGAAGACAATTAGTACAAAAATAAAATGTTTCTACTTTATTCCCTCTTGTTACAGTTTGAATGGATAGTTTGCATGTTGAGAATACTAAACAAAACAGTGCTATGCATTCTCTTGGATTGCATTTGCTAAATTGTAAATGCATATTTAATTTAAAAAAGTTTTTTTGCAGAATCAACTCCTTGAAGCAACCTGCATCTTCTAAACTCATCAATGTTTCTTTTAATTCTAGGTGACTGCTCTAAACATAGTAATAAGAGTGGGATAGCAACCGACCTTTAAATGATAGTGGAATATTGTTTGGTGTTGGGTAAAAGCGCATCTGTATATTTGCTGTCATTTAAGGCTTCAAACACTGGCGAGTTACTTGCTTTTACTCCACACTGGTAATATTCCAACTCCGCCTTTTTGTTATCGTACGTCACAATCCTGCTCTCCCCAACAGCAGCGAGGCATTCCTGTGACTCGGAGCCCTGCTTTTTGTGCAGTTCAGAGGTCACAGAAGGCGTCATATGTTTCAGGTGCCCGCCATCGAGGAGCTGGAGGCTGCCATGCACCAGTTACTAAGGCAACGGGCCTCGCGACTCGTCCAGAGAAGACAGGATGATATAAAAGATGAATCAGCGGAGTTTGCAAGCCTTTCAAGTCAGTCCATCTTGAAGGTTTTTATGATTCATTCGAACGGCCTCGTTAGTTCTGTGCGAGTGGGCGAGCTCTTGTGTCTGTATGGTTGGGATTTGTAAACTTTAAAATGTGTGAACTGGCTTGTGTGTGAGTGAGTGAGCGAGCATGTACACATGAGAAAAATGTATTGTCTAGTTTTGCACGGCTGTCAGCGGGATGCCGGTTAAGCCACTTTTAAAGTGACAAAAGTTATCTTGTGAAATCTGAGCTAACGAGTATGTTGCAGACAGGTAAGTGAACAGGAATTTCTACAGCAGCAAAATGGGCAGAAAATGAAATGATAGTTAAAGGTGGTCCTCTGTTTACAATTATTTTCTATAATTATTACTTTACTACGAAACCGAGGACCCTTGTAATGACTCAAAATTATGTGCACTTCTTGTGTGTGACCAGCAGAGGTGCTGTTGAGTTGGTCCCCACTAATTTGACATCACCTCAGACATTTTTTATTTTTTTTTTGTCCTCAAATTTTTACTGATTGTTATTCTCTCATGGTCAAATGCCCGCCTTGAGTACAAAGATGAATTTGTAACAATTATTGCTAGAATAAAAGTTGGTCATGATGAAATGTTTAGCAGTGTTAATGTGAGGTCAGGGTGATGTCCTCGTAACACAACTGGCCCTCACATCCCTCCTGTCTCTTGCAGATAAAGCCGTCATGGCTCCCAGTCTGGACTCGTTCGGTCGCGACCGCACGTTAACCCAAGAGAGCAGTCTCCAGAGGAGGATAGCAGAAAGAGAGGCCCGGCGGTAAGACGAAAGAGAATAAGTGTAATTTGAACATATCATCTAATGTCAATATTGGTTTTGCCAGAGCTCGGCGACGTCAAGCGCGAGAGCAGAACGGAAAGTGGGCAGAGCACAAAGAAGGCTTGTCGTCCGATGACGAGGAGACGTCCACGGACATCACCAGCTTCAACATGGAGCACGGTATTCAGTCGCCTTGACAAGATTCGACAAATTCAAAACATCAGCTGACGCAGATGCGCAAACTCGATCCCTTCCAGATCGTATCAGCAGAGAATGTAAGAAAGTTTTTGAAGATGTGGTGGAGGACTTTCATTCCCTGGACTCCATCAAATCCCAATTTGAAGTGTGGAGGCGGGACTACGCCGAGTGCTACAAAGACGCTTACATCGGCCTCTGCCTGCCCAAACTCTTCAGCCCTCTCGTTCAACTGCAGCTCATCACATGGAATCCTCTGGATGTGAGTGAGGACTTTGGTTTTGCAACCTGCGATGAGCAAAACCTCAAATGTATTCTTATGATGTCCCCTCTCCAGGTGCAGTGTGCAAACTTTGAGTACATGCTCTGGTTTGAGACGCTGCTGTTTTACGGCTTCGAGGAGACCAGCACGTTGCAGAAAGGAGACAGCGACATCGGCCTGCTCCCGGCAATCGTGGAGAAGGTCGTCCTCACCAAACTGACAGGTAGGGAAAGAAATACTTGGACCTACATCAGCTTTTCTTAAGATGGAACCATGGAAAAATCTAATAGTTTCTCAACCTTTGAGTCAACTCCGTATTCTGTATTTGCACAGTGTTGGTGGAACAAGTATGGGACCCGCTGTCAAATAGTCAGACGGCACGGCTGGTGGGTTTCATTCGCAGGCTGATGAAAGGTTACCCAACTGCGCTGCATGGGGACAACCAATACACACGGGTAAGGCCTACTCGCAAAAACACCTTCATCTGGGTAGTCTTTGTCTTAACAGAAGCATTCTAAATCGACTTTTACTCTTGTCAGGAATTGTTGAAAACAGTCGTCCTGCGTGTCCGGCGGACATTGGATGAAGATGTCTTCCAACCACTCTACCCCAAAAAGTATGCTGTGTTTTTGCTAAAATGGGGTGCATACAGTATATTATGCTACTAGTGTGATTTTGCTTTTGTTTTAGTTTGCTAGAAAACAAGAATGGTGGTCCCTACTTGTTCTACCAGAGGCAGTTCTGGACATGTTTGAAGGTTTGTAGAACATCCCTCACCTATTCACAGTTTCTGTGAAATCTGTCTTTGTGTACTCTAATGTCCTAAGATGGCGCCAAAGCCTTGTTTTATAGGAAAGTAATCCAAATCTTCTCTGATAGCTGTTGAGGAACATCCTCCAATGGGACGGGATCATCTCCACTTCCTGTCTGAAGGACCTGGCTTTGGACAGCACTCTGAATAGGTACATCGTCTCCGCGCTGCAGACCACCGATGCCAGTGAGGACAATGTTCAAAAGTCCCAGAAGGTAAACTCCTGCTTGATTGTTGGCACATGCTGCGTTCAAGTGCTCAACTCTCACGCTTGCTTTTGTGCTTTTTTTCCCCCTCTCAGGTGGTGGACTGTTTGCCGCTGCAATGGTTCAATGGGCTGAAGGGCCAGCAGACGCTGCCCCAGTTGGAGCCGCTGTGTCGCTACCTCGTCCATTTGGCCAACTCGTTGCACCGCAGCAGCTTGGGCGCTTCCGATGTCGAGCGCCGTGTGATAAAGTAAGACCGTGTGTTCCTTTCTTTATAGCTTATCTTGTTTTGCAAGTCAACACGAAAATAAATATTGTACTGATTATGCCTAATAGTTAAGCACATCACCTTGCCATTGGGCCTGATATATACTGTAATCATTTTCTTGGATAAAGAATCAACATGATTTATTTTGTCACCATTTTGTGACCACAGGGATCACGTGAAAGAGATTGTGAAGATGCTGGTGTACATGAAGGCCGTGGACCACATCATTGCCGTGGCAGCTGAGCAAGGCATTAAAGACATCAAGTCTCTGTTGGAAACCAAGCCGTAGACAGAGGCGCGGCAGCATTATTGTTTGACTGCTCACGAAATTGGACTCTGGGCTTAAATGTGCATACGGAATAAAACACGTGTATATATTGTGAATAATGTATAGAAAAGCTCCTGTCTTCATGCACTTGTATGATACAGTCTATGAAACACTGCCAACAGCATTCAACATATATTTGGACTTAAAATTAGAAGATAAGATGTTTAAAAAAAAAAAAAAAAAAAAAAAGTTCAATTACTGAGTTATGTGTAATTGTCTTGATACTCCTCTTACATTTCCTGTGCTAAAAGTGGCTTCCTCTTGCACCACACAAAAAATAACGCCGCCTCACCAGCCCTATCTGTACACCCATCTGAAAGTTGTACCGTAGTCTTTTTTTTTTTTTTTTTATTTGTCTGCTGCTTGTGAATAAAGTATACATTTGAACATACAGCACTGTATCAGTTTTGTTTGGTTCCCAGTTTTGTCAACCTGACTGATTTGACATTTTAAAGCCCAAATTGACCGTCACTATGGTCAGTTACTCCCAACTACTGTGCCAAAAGAGATAATCAGGTGTGCTGCAGGAAATGATCCAATTTCACTGAAGTGGTCTGAAAACTATTTACTATAAACAAATGTATGACAGTGACCTTTAGTGAGGGACATAAGAGACTTTTCCATGGTTGCTACACAGTATAAACTTAATTTATTAAATATTTTTTATCGAAATTAGATATACTACAATAACAATTCTGCTTTTCTGTGAATGTTTTCTATATTTTTTATTTTTGGGGGACTAACCTGAGTGACCGATCGGTTTCCTTTAAAAATAAAAATAAAAATATCTGTGATCCAAAGTTATTTAAAAAAAAAAAAAAAAGTCAAAAATATGCCGTGCAAGGGTTCACACAGGGTTTACAGTAGTTTGCATACTGCTGGCTTAAATTCGGTGACTACAGCGCCACTTGAGCCAAGTTGGCGATATTACGCAACTGCGTCGGACTCAGGGCGGGCGGGGCTAGAGTGTGTGAGTGTGAGACCACGTTTTAAACCAAGTGGCCCCGAGGAAAAAAAAAAAAGAAAAAAAACGAACCCGTTTCTACTCTACTCTGCAACCGGATCGGAAAAATTTGGACTTATATCGTCTGTCGCAAGGGTGTGTGAGGGGAAAGAAAACTTTAACATAATCTGATGCTCTCGTTCAACTTGTACAAGGTAAGAGACGTGTTGCTTCACTACTACTACTACATGTGCACGCACACAATACAGAGCACTGTTTTATACTGCATGGAACTTCATGTACAGGTTTCGCAACAGATTCGCTGGTACATCATCATTGCAAATCACGTTTATTCAAGACCATCCTACGCAAAGATAAAGAACTGTTAAAGGACTTGCTGTCCCCGTCATCAACATTGCAACCCGCCAATGCAGCAGCCCCATTGCGGGCTGTTTTTTGTTTTTTTTTTGCACACATGATAATGTAGACCACAGAGGTACAATGTATTTGTTTAGCTTCGATTAAATACCGTACAGTACATGTGACTTCACGAAGTGCATTCAATGCTTTGAATACTGCACTAGATAGTTACTATTTAGTTACTTGAAATGGAATAAAGTAGTTTTTAAAATCTAGATATACAGTATCCGAATGGAAAAAAAAAATAATAACCAAAACTTTTTTTTCTTTCTTTCTTTTTTTTTTTTTTTTAAATAAAAGGATTTTTGTTGTTGTTGTTTTTTATTGGAGAGAGCCAATAAGGATTGGAGTAGCATAAGGGGCGACGTCAGCAATGCGATTGGATGCTGTGAAGGGAGGATTGGGGCCATACTTAAAAATGCAGGAAAAATAAGATAATTTAATGCAACATAAAATAATGTCATATTACAAGACTAAAGCATGGCTAAGTCTTATTTTTTCAAAGGGGGGAGTTACAGCTACTTGTCAAGGAATGTTGTGAGAAAATGCAAAACTAAACAAGGGCCATAATTTTAGGACAAAGTAACGTGAAAACGCAAAAAGTCATAAATCATAGCTTGTTAACTTCTAATCTTCAAACATCAACATTTTATTTAACATAACTTTATTCTATTATTTAAATTCTATGATTTCTATAAAGTCCAATATTTTGGAATTTGTTCTTTTAGTTGAATCCATTGAGAAGAAACCGTACTACAGAGGCCCCATCATGCAACATTTCGAGTTGTGAATGGTTGCAAAATACTGTATTCATGGTCACGGAAAACAAAACGTCACCCTCAGTGGCAGGCGTACTGATTGCTTTTCATTTTATTTACGGTCTAAAAAAGTTATTCATATAAATATTTACATCCTTCTACTAAGTAAGATTAGAGATACTGGAACACGCCCTTTGTGTTCTTCTCAGTCCTCACACTATGAATATTTTGATCGACCTACACTTGTTTTATTACCTGCCCATGACAGTGCTGGGATGCAACAGTACAGGTTTCAAATAGTATACATGAGCAGCACTGAGGGCGATGGGGAAGCATCTGGAGTGAAAGCAGCAAGTGGTTACAACAAGACTACACGGAGCAACAAATCAAAAGTTGTGTAAAATGTCACACGTGACAAAGAAGTACAAGTAGTACCGAGCACTGTAAATAATAAGTAATCTAGTTTACTGTAGATAAACACAAAATCCTTCCTGTAACTGCTTTCTGAATTACATCTCGATTGTGTCCACTTTTTGTTGTTGTTAGCAGCCGTGCCGACCGTATATCTAATTTATTTCCAGACCGTCTAACTTTAGCTGTCGTGAAAGTGGGTCAGCAGTGGTCTGACTGCCGGAATGGGAGGTATCCTGTATGTCCAGCTATGTATATCTTATGCAAGCTTGTGTGGCGGCTTTCCAGGTTCGCCGAGATCAGACTCGCTTGCCACTCCTGTGGGCTGCCATAGTGTTTATGAGGCCATATAATTCTACGAAAACTACGTTTTCAAAGCAAAGCATGGTTACAAATGAGAGTGGTTGCTGCTAGAGTAAACAGAATGAGATGTGTACATAAAAACAGTGAAGAGCTGCTTTTCCATTACACTCACAGAGAAATTGTGTACATATTGAGTCCTGTGGAAGATATCACTTAATAGTTTTCAAATTGTCATTTGAAAACTTAATTGAGTAAAAGAAAATCTGAAATACTTTCATTGTATTTTAAAATCCAATTTTAAAAATAAAACATGAATATATGCAGAAGGACGTTTTTACAATTCACAATTTGAACAAATTGTTCAGGAAATATACACAGTAAAGTCGCAGTTATTTCACGGCTTCGCACAAGAGCTCAATTCAGCAGGCGATGGCAAAAGCAGACACAACCACAACAATAGAAGAACGTGAGACGAGAATGGGGCGCAACACCCTTGCTCCAGTGAATCTGTTTTAAGCAGGTGATAAATGAGGCACAATGTATTCCCATTCCCATAATGTGCTCGATGGGAATATGAGGAATTTGACCTCCTTCCAGCTGGACGTCGAAACAAGGGCACAGCCGGCGCGGCACGTGTTGCCTCGTTGTTATTGACGTGCTCAGTGTACAAGGTTGGCCTATTCGTTCACAACTACACAATCACATTTGGGGATTGTTGACGTTGAATATATACGGATATAGTCATGTCATATTTCCATGTGGACAATCCTGAAGTGAACACTAAGTGAACCGGGACACAATTTAACATCATATGTGATGACGTGCTTTGGCTCGGAACAGATAAACACATTTCAACACTAGTGAACACGGTGTTACAAGTTCTTTCTGACCCACTGGAATACCTTCCACTCAACTCTTTGTTGTGTTCTATTTTTATTTTAGCTTCATCAAAATTACTGCCATCAATCCACATACACAGTGTCGAAATGAATCCACGTCTCTGTTGTCTTCTCAATGCTCCTTTTTGATTGGCTGTCAAAGAACACACCTTTGTTTTCCATCTGACACACCTCCACTGAAGGGCACTACTTCTACCTACACTCACCAACATTTTAAACTTACTTAACAGCAAATGACCTGGCAAGTTGTTACTATTTACCAGAGTGCTCATAGCTTGATTTCAGGAAATTGTTTGAATTTAGAACCGTCCGCCTCTGCATGATGACCGATGCTTCAGTGTGTATGCACGTCAATGCTGCTTGGAATAGCTCAGCCATGTGATTCCCGCCGCTCCTATTTTAGAATCCTTTAAGTCGCCGCACGCTCCTCTATGGAGCTCAAAGAATAGACAACAAACGTGCGATTTAATCCCGTTTCTCCGGAGGCATGCAGCGTTGCAGTGTATCCGCAGGAGAGGAGTAAAAAGTAAGTCATTGCCGCCGTTTGCATATCTTGTAGAGTTGCCGTGTTTCATCTAATTGACAGTCCTCTGAGGGTTATTATTTATGGGAAAAATACATTATATATTCATATTTAATGGCTATTCAATCTGGTTGTGTTATGACTGATGCTAAAGCTAAATGCTATCTAGGCTGACATTTCAACAGCTGTAAACAAGCAAAGCACTCACTCACCATTATTATCCAAACTTTTTTTGCACAGTCCCAGCAAGGAAGCTACCTTGCGTTGGGTCTGACTGGCAACTGCAGCATTAGGCTAGTAGGACTACATTTCCCATAATTCTTAGACAAGTAAGCAGGAAGGTTCCCCATACCCTGATTTAAGACGTCCTCATTTATGCTGCTTAATTCTACAAACAGTCTGCGTTTAACTTGGCACTCAGTTACCAAAACCTGGTCACTGAGGGAGTCATGCGGTTCATAAAGACAGCTTTGATTTACCGTTTCTGTGTGTGGTTCTGTAAGCACTCTACCAGTTGTACTATTTTTACACACTGCTTTTTAAAAATGAATTTTGTCAATGAATACCATCAACATCTTCCAAATGGGTCCCCTTGGTGACCCTCATTGAGCTTGACGAAACTGATCCAAGTCAGATGGGAGTTGCATCAGCTTGGCGATTCTTCTCAGCCAGGCACTGTCGGAAGCTCGGCACACTGTGAGCAAGTTAAGTCGCGAAGCGGTAGGCTATACGAGATGCCCTGACTAGCTTCAATTCCCAGTAACACTTGGGAACACTTCATAGCAACAATTCTGAGAAGCCGGAGTTTTAGACGGTGGTCTGCTCCTTGTATAATTTATCCCCTGGAACTTCCTGTGTCTCTGTGTAAAGAGGGGGGAGAAAATTGTAACCTTAAGTCACCCTAAAGGAAGTTTCCACGGGGTGTGACATGACTATCACTGTCCTTGTGACCTTTCGGAGTTTGGGTCACCATGTGAGTGAGTTATGGAAAGCGCTCCTTCATGGGACGTTCTGGATTCTTTCCCAATCACTCCAGAAGAACTGAAAGAGTGATTAAAGAATTTCCCAGCCCCACCACCCTACTTTCTGTTCCTCTAACTACTCCCTTTACATGAACTTAACACTAAGGAATGTAAAAGAAATGTTGAACTGCTTCGTATCATCCTGGGAGTAGTTTCCACAAACAGCTGTGGTACTGTAAATTGGGTTTGGTGCAAGACCAAGCGTGTACAGCTGAACACAATCTGTGTCAGTGGTTGACATCCAATTTGTTCAGATTAAAATAAACAAACTGAATCATAACTGATTAATCACATCCCTCTATCCATTTATTATACTGCTTATCCTGTTCAGGATCACAGTAACTTGGAACCTTATCCCATCTTATTTGGGATGAAAGGCGGACACACCCTGGACTGGACGCCAGTCAGTCCCTGAGCACGCATAGAAACGGATAAAAACAGTGTAACATTAATCCGTTTTGAAAACCCAATGAGGAGGTCGTTAAATACCCACTTGGCAGCTTGCAGGCTAACAACTAGCATTAACAGCTAACGTTAGCCATCAATTATACTGCTTGGCTTTGTCCTACATCTTCAGTTTCACTCAACGACTATCAACTAAGTGTTACATCATTTCATCTAACATAGGACAGAAATACTCCGGAATTTTGAACAGGTCGCTGTGACATGCAAAACTCTTTGAACTCGAGTGTGCTCACTTGCTTGTTGTTTTTGGTAACTGTTGCGGCATATCTTCCTGAAAAAAATTCTGGATATTGCTAAAGTGGGAGTTCCAATTTTGAGGTTCCACTCTATGGACAATGATTGTCGTCGTTCATAATTAGTAACTTCTGTTTTGCTTTTGTATGAGACTCTAAACCAATTGCAGTACTTGCATCACGAGTTATGAATGTTTATGCCAACTAGTCTGTTCAGGGGGATTTGGTTCCACGTCTGCGAATTCTGTTATGTAACACATGTCAACAAAACATCCAGCAATAAGATGGATTATCCATAGACTTTTTACGTTTTTGGACACTTATCAGAAATTGTGGATTTGGGATGTGTTATGCAACACAGGAAACTGTTCTACTTAAGTTTGTCCACTATGTCCATAGTGTAGATCTGATTGCAAGTGTGACCGCTAAAAGCGTTGCCACAGCTATGTGCCTCTCTGCCAGTGGATCAAGCTTCTTCTGTTAACCGCTGTATATAACTGCACGCTTCAAACCTGTGCTCATTTCTACCAGCGACAGAGACCATTGCATTGTCTTTTATCGCTAAACTTCTCCTTCCTCCAAAGGGTGTACGCTGCTTCTCACCTGTGACCCCTGAAATCGCAGACAACCGTCTACATCTTCTCTTCATTTGGACCAATGGGGCTGAATAAACTTGTCAGATTTGGGAAGCAGTTGCTGAGGGTCAAGGTGGTGGATTGTAACACGGAGGATTCCCGCCTGTCGCGATGTCTCAACACTTTAGACCTGGTGGCGCTGGGAGTGGGCAGTACGCTGGGGGCCGGTGTCTACGTGCTAGCGGGTGCTGTTGCGCGGGAGAATTCAGGTAATCGCCGTCCGTGATTTAAAGCACCTGTCGTATGCTGTTTAAGTCTTTAATTCCAAGCCGTGCGCTGCCCTCCTAGGTCCCGCCATAGTGCTATCTTTTCTGATAGCAGCTTTAGCATCAGTCCTAGCCGGCTTATGCTATGCTGAATTTGGAGCTCGTGTTCCCAAGACGGGCTCGGCTTATCTGTACTCTTATGTGACTGTTGGTGAACTCTGGGCCTTTATAACTGGATGGAACCTCATACTCTCCTATATCATCGGTAAGCCTGCATTTCCTACCCTAATAAATACCAACAAGAGCATTCACGGAGTGGTAACTTCCAGCTGAAATGTTATCCCCATTCGGCCAATTAAACGTGACATATGAAATGACCTGATCTGACAAAAATGTGTCTGAAAATGTTCAGTGTAATTTTCTATGTTAAATGTCAGCCAAGTGAGTAGTCTAATTAAGACAGATTTAATTATAACCAGAGGTGGGCGCTTCAATGAATTTTGAGCGTCCATCAATCCTCATCAATTGGGACACGCTTCAGTCATCGCCAATCCGTCAAAATTTCAAGACGGACCTGGACCGCATTGTGATCCGTCATTCGGCATTTCACAGTGAAATGAGCGTCCGTCAATCTTACCATCATTCGTCAGCAAAATAGGCATTCCGTCATTGACGCATTGATGATTACGTTGACGGACGAAAACCCACTTACGGTATATGCGTAGCCTTTCAGTTTTTCCAAGCTTCCCGTCATTCGTCAATCATCAACAAAACGTTTGACAGAATGTCCATCTCCGATGATAAACCACCACATCAAATCTCATTTCCATGAGAATTCTTACAGCTCTGACAAAAACAATAAGTCTCAATAATTCATCCATGTCATTCAGGTACTGCTAGTGTGGCTAGAGCATGGAGTGCAACCTTTGATGAGTTGATAGGGAAGCGGATAGAAGAGTTCTGCAGAGGCTACATGAAAATGAACGCACCAGGAGTGCTGTCAGAATACCCGGACTTATTTGCAGTTGTCATTATAATCACCCTCACAGGTAAAATATGAATATTCATATTAGCTGTTTAAAATGTTTTTCCCTTTCTGGCCATGCGGTTGATCTTATTTTTTTCTCCCGTTTCTTGTTCACATCTAAGGACTGCTGGCATTTGGAGTAAAAGAGTCTGCAATGGTCAACAAGGTTTTTACTTGTATCAACATGCTAGTCCTGTGTTTCATGGTGATCTCCGGCCTGGTCAAAGGTTCTTTGAAGAACTGGTACCTGGACCCTGATGAAATCCTGCATGCCAGTAATAGCAGTAACTCCAGCCTCAAGTAAGGACATGCTCACATACAGCCACACTCACCATTAGGTTCATAAAGAATGCGACAGACCTTCAGTTTCCATATTGATTCAAGCGTTGAGAAAAATTAAATTCATGAGCACTTTAAGGCCCACTACAACCTCGAAACCAGCTGAGTTGATGTGCAGTATGCGGGTTTTGGCCACTACCTTTCATGAGTAACTAACTACTAGCCACTGTCACCAATTTTAGTCGCCAACCATTGATCGAGATACAATATAAGAGAAAATTTCTTTTCTCCTTCACTACAACTGTATGTCATACACAGTGGAATTTTCGCCATAGATGCAGAAAATAACGTGAAAACGCTGCCAGAAAATCAATGTACTCAAGTTAGCAGGCTTAGTAGTGAGCAACAACGTAAGATGGCTGCCGGTGCCTTCGCTTCTCCCAACGCCGAGTAAGCGGCATTGTTAGTCCATTCATATAAAAGTCCATGGTTGCACCAATAGATGTGCGGCACTTCTATTCCTGCAGATGTCACTTTGCTAGTTACCGCCACCTACAGGATTGGAGTGGAACGTTTTGCAACTGCTAATCATTTATAGTGTTTATTTATTAACTTGTATTAATCTCAGAGTTCATTTATATATCTCAGCTGTCTTGCTCATGATCCAAGTTCCTTTTTTTCACCCTCTGCGTTTAGTTTTACAGATGTATTACCAACGAGAGAGGAACTAGGAGTTGGTGGCTTCATGCCATTTGGTTTCACAGGCGTCCTGTCTGGAGCTGCTACCTGTTTCTATGCATTTGTTGGATTCGACTGCATAGCAACCACAGGTCAGTGTTGATTCGGTTGGCCCTCCAGTCTTCCTCTAATTTCCCCATGCCTAATATCACCCAGTGGACATACTTTTGGGGGAGTGTAACTAGATCTGGAGCAGAGATCATGTCCCAAAAGCTTGTCCAAACATTTGGCGCTCTTACATAAGTGGGGCATAGACAGACGTTAAAGTTTTAGAGTGCTTGGCGCAATACGAACTGCGACGCCGGTAACGAGAACCACTCGGACAACCTTCCTTTTAAGTACTGTAGCTTCTAATCTGTTCACTCTGTAAAAGGACTTTTAAAGCTTGCTCTCACCTCCTCTTATCCCACCCATCTATGTTCTGAATTCTAATTGGCTCCTGCGCCGTTAACCCTGAGCAATTATTTGAGCTTTATTTATGAGGGCGCAGAAAGACTTTAGTGTGTGTAATCTGGGTCATACCGGTGGCTTTGACCTGTCAAAAACAGCAAAAGGACACAGACGGTGTTGTACACACTCCCATCATTGCAATGTGATTTTTTTTTAAGTGCACAAGTCCTGAGTCTTCGTCTCAGGAACGCCGTTGCGTAATGGCCTGCAGTTGAATAGTCGGGTGTTTCAGTTCTAACGGTGCAAAAGAAGCTCCTTGTTCAATTCTGTTGCAAAATGCAGCGGAAACTATTATTAAATTAACTCATTCACTCCCAGCCATTTTCACAGAAGCAATCCCGTTCGCTGAATTTTACTGGATTTTGACTTATTTTGCAAGGCCCACAGAATATTGTGTTTGATTGCTATAAAGGCATGGAACCTATCAAAAGAAAGATTAAAGTCTCTTCTTTCATCAGGAAAAAAAAAGTATGTTTCTATCTGTTTCCGTTCTGCAGCAATTAGCATTAGAAGAGAGCTAAGTTTCATCAGTTTTCACAAATCTATTTAAAATTGTAAGTAATTTAGATTTTTTTCTAGATGGCCCTGGTTGATCTCCTTTGTTCTGCTGCCACCTGCTGGCCGTTTGTGTAATAACTACCATTTCTGCAACCGTTCTTTGCATTGAGAGGCTGCATCAAAGCCTTCTGTATGCTTTAGCATTAAAAAAAAAAAAAAAAAAAAAAAAAAAAAACGTATAAATACGTCTTTGGGACACTTACATTAAAAAAAAACATATTTATACGTTCTTGGGAGCACATGAGTTAATCCGTTTGCACCGTCTTTCCACTATGTTTACTGGGATTCTGCACACATCCAGAGAGGCCTGAAACTTAAATTAGGGTAAAGTTTAAACAAAACATCCATTTGTTATGACCAAACAGTGACATATGAGCTAATAAAAAATTGAGATAAAAAAAGATGTGATTAACCTGTGAATCCAGCCGTTGCTATATAAATAACAGAATGATCTTTGTGTTCAACTAAACAGGGCCAGGTTTTCGTAATTAAGTGTATTATGATTTTATTTTAGGCGAAGAAGCGAAGAACCCCCAGCGAGCCATCCCGATCGGCATTGTGTCGTCGCTGCTCATCTGCTTTGTGGCCTACTTCTGCGTTTCTGGCGCCCTAACGCTCATGATGCCGTACTACCTGCTCGACAGTAACAGCCCCCTGCCCGTCGCCTTTAAGTACGTGGGCTGGGACGGCGCCAAATACGCCGTGGCTGTCGGCTCCCTTTGTGCGCTGTCTACAAGGTAGGCCCAGTATTGATGTGCTTTCAGTCTGTGGGTCTATTTGTGTAAGCGTATTTTTAAAGTCTTGGCTTGCGAGGGATTTGGTGTCATCAGACTGCATGGGTGGTTATAAGATCACTAAAGGTCACTGCAAGAAGCGTCTTTTCTAAAAATCCGCCTTGAGTAGTTCATGAACTTTTGAATATGTATGCATGACTGGTACCAAATTTGCAACCATGTTGTTATGCTAGCATGGACTCTCAGAAGAGGAACATTTCAGCAGTTGAACTAAATTTAACCTAAAGTTTGTTGGAAAGTATTTTTAGTGATTTTTTTTCCCCTTTGGCGATTCCTCTGTGTGTATGTGTGCATCAGAGTTATAATAATTGTGGATTTGTCACTGTAGTTAGTTTTGACTTTGTTTTATGTTTGGTTATTTTTAATTTGTTTTAAGAGTGAATTTGTTTCTTTTTATTCTTATTTTTTGATAATGCTTTTTTTTAGTGATTTTTTTTAGTTTTAGTATTAGTTTTCATGTATATGGAATATTTGTTGAGTGCAAGATTTAATTAAAAAAAAAAGATTTAAAAAAAAATAATAAAAAAAAATAAAGGTCACTATAGGGATAAAGTGAAGTAAACCTTCCTGCTTTTGTCCGGTCGCACTGTAATACCGGAATATATACGTATATACGTTTTTAATAGATTAAATTAATTGACAAAGACAGTAAGCTAACAAAGGACATTTTTTGCTATATTTATAGTTTGTTTTAGAAACGCCAAATCTTGTTTGTTAGTGTTCTCATTTTTATTTAAATTTATTGTAATATTTTATTTATTTAGGTTTTTTTTTTTGTTTTGTTTTTTGCAATTTTAGTTCTACAAGATACAAGTTTTTTTTTTTGTTCTAGTTCAGGGATGGGCAATCTTGGTCCCCGAGGGCCGCAGCCCTGCAGGTTTTGCAGGTTTCCCTGTCAATGGGATCGTTATCAGTCTAATGCATGCAGAGCTTGCTGATGAACGGATCATATATCAGCTGCGTTGGAGAAAGGCAACATCCAAAAACCTGCAGGGCTGCAGCCCTCGAGGACCGAGAGTGCCCATCCCTGTTCTAGTTATTTCTGAGTGTGTATGTATAAATGACTGAGTTTGCGACATATACACGTCTTTGAAAATGTTCAGCACAATCTGTAAAATAAAATAAAATAAAAAAATGTAAAAAGTGAAACAATTTGATTAAAACCAACTGGTAACCGCCTAGTCCTAGATACGACATTTATATAAATTCTTATGGGGGAAATGTTCTTTGACAGATGGAAAAATGTCTTTGAATTTCATTTGACTTCTGAGGGTCCATTGTAAATTAGTATAACTTATAGCAAATAGGTTATTCCAAGCGATATACTGCAAAGAGATGGATAGATACAACCAGTAATTTTAGTTGCATGCCACTCTCTCACTGCATGCACAGTACCATACCACTGTTATGTATGTGACTTATGATGAATGCTTTGTCATATTTGTTGACTATTTGAGATAATGCCTGATGTGTGTGTACTGCCTTTACGGTTTCTATATTCCCTGGCCCCCCTCCCCCACCTCTGGTAGCCTGCTGGGCTCTATGTTTCCAATGCCGCGTGTCATCTGGGCAATGGCTGACGACGGGCTGCTTTTCCACTTCCTGGCCAAGATCAGCCCGCGCAGCAAAACCCCGCTAACCGCAACCCTCACCTCTGGCATAGTGGCAGGTGAGACACTAACACGCATGTTTTCAAACGGGCATTTGCGGTTTCCTTTTTCATGCTGCAGGTCTGAGGAGGCCAGATTGTCGATTCTGTTTTTGTTGTTTCGAGAGCCCCTGGCAGGAACCAGTACCGACGCACGCAAAAGGAACTCACTAATCCTCTCTAACGTCATGCAATTTCTATTCCGAGGATAAATGCATGATGTTGATATGACAGATTACTTTTGTTGGAATGCAGATTGAAAAACAAGTTCTTATTCAAACTTTCTGCATGCAAGCATGAAAATATATCAAGTCCACCGTCGTGGCCTGCTGCTCATGTGCAGCCGCTTTCACACCCCGCTGCTTTTTTCCGTCCGTGGCACGACTGCAACTTTCCAACTGCATTCGTTTCCTATTGACTAATCATTTCCCTTCTCCCACTACTGACCTTTCTCAATTCCACCCCCACCGTGTCCTGTTCTCATGCCTGTCACCCCAATCTGTTGTTTACCTGCCCACGCCACCCCAGTCTGTTGGGTTCCATGTTCCCCCTGCCTCGTATCATCTTTGCCATGGCTCGGGATGGCCTGCTCTTCTCCTTCCTGGCCCGCATCAGCGAGAGGAAATCCCCCATAACGGCCACTATGACTGCCGGGGTTCTGTCTGGTAAGATGAATAGGGCACGCAACGATATCTGCATGGGTTGTTTTGAAGTTCGTGGAATGATGACGTGCGTTTAAAAATATGTGTGTATGCTAGCAGAAGTAGCTACACGCTCATAGAGTAGCCTTCTGTTATCTGCAATTAAACTATTTGCATGGGATAGGGACCAAGCCATGCCATAAATGTTGAAAAAATGTGAGAAATTGATAACCAAATTGTCTAAATTAACTCATTCAAACCCAGAAACGTATACATGCGTTTTTCAAAACTTTTTCCTTCACTCCCAAAAACGTATTTATACTTTTTTTTTCTTTTTTTTTTTTTTTAATGCATAGCGAAGGCTTTGATGCAGCTTCTGACCTGAAGAGGTCGCTTACAGCAATGGTTGTTTTTACAAAAAAACAGCCAGCAGGTAGCAGCAGAGTATAAGAGATCAGCCAGGGCCATGTTGCAACAAGCTTTTTCCCAGTGTTTTAAATAGTTTTGTGAATAATGCTGAAACTTAGCTATATTCTCATGCTAATTGCTATAAAATGGGAATAGATACAAATGTACTTTTTTTTCCCCTGATGAAAAACAAGAGAGAATCTAATGTTTATTTTGGAAGGTTCCATGTTTTTATAGCAATAAAACACAATTTTCTGTTGGCCTTGCAAAATCAGTCAGAATCCAGTAAAACAACAGGGGGGTTGCTTCAATCAAAATGGCTGGGAGGGAATGAGTTAATAGTTTTAAGTATTGAAACTTTAACACAAAATATGATCTCAAAAACTGCAAAGCTCCTTTTTTTTGTGGAGGGAGTGGGGGTCAAATAAAATTATTTGCATTAGTTTTGTGTTAATTTGCAATACTAAAAAGTACTGATTTAGTTATTTAATTAATTGCACAATAATAACCAACAATAATAACAATATTATTTACTCATCTTTGAAATCTATAATACCCCTGGATGTGGGAAAGGAGAGCCACAGTAGCAATTTGTAATGGGCTGACGGGTTACTGTGGTTTTAAAAAGTCAAGGTTTCAATAACCGGGTGGCATCGCTAATGAGGTATTCTTTTTTGAGTGGACGAGCCTCCTCTTTTAAGTTAATTTATTCCAATCAACATTTTTTTTCTCCACCTATGTGGTCACAGAGGGGATGAGGAGGAAAGGGAACCGAGGAGGCGTTGGATGAAAGAGACATGTTGCAGTTACACAAATGTCTTCTGATTGATGTGAATTGTCCTCATTAAAAATAAATAAATAGATTGCACCGGTGTGTACTAATTACCCCCAAGGACAACATGAGTACCCCACAAATATATGGTAACTTAACAGTGATAGGACACAATAATTTATTGTGATAAGTTGTAATATTACCAATAACTACCTCGTGAATAGGCTTCACTGTATGACTTTCTTCTCTATTCGTATTTAATACTTTATGAAAGACCACACTACAACCAAATTTCTAATTTTCTCTATTTCCATTGTTCTCCCTTTCAAGCAATCATGGCATTTCTGTTTGACCTGAAGGATCTGGTGGATCTGATGTCTATTGGAACCCTGCTGGCCTATACGTTAGTGGCTGCCTGTGTCTTGGTACTAAGGTGAGTGGAGCACTGTCAGAATCACCAACAGGTTCTCGTGTCCGGCCATTACGAGCAGGACATAGTTGACTGTCAAAGCCAATCTGGCGTATTTTGCTCTG
Source organism: Festucalex cinctus (assembly GCF_051991245.1). Classification (NCBI taxonomy): domain Eukaryota; kingdom Metazoa; phylum Chordata; class Actinopteri; order Syngnathiformes; family Syngnathidae; genus Festucalex; species Festucalex cinctus. Next base: position 10,476,248 of record NC_135428.1, on the reverse strand, counting down.
GGTGATGAGTGGAAATAATAAGTAATACCGCCAAACAGGCGCTTCATCAGCACGGTCGCCACCCCCGCACTGCAACGTCTGCTCTCAAGCAACCGTTCAAATTGAGCCCTGCATCCATAACCGAATGTCATTTCACACCTCATCATCTTTTATACCGCTGCACAGATTACAACCGACATTATGATTGACAGAACGCAGAAGCCGGATTATTGCCTGCTAACGTTACAGTATGGCGGCGTTATTACTGCGAGGACACAGGTTGTTGCGGCTAGTTTCAAGTTGATGCGCCCGTTTGATTGCCAGGTACCAGCCCGAGCAGGCCGGCGCGATGTATCAGATGGCCAATATGCAGGAGGAGATGGAGCCGAGCGATGGCAGTATGGGAATCCTACCCGGGGTGGAGGAGCGGTTCCGCTTCAAGTCCTTGTTCTTCCCGGACAACCTTGATCCGTCCTCCCTTTCGGGCTTCACCGTCAACATCTGTGCTTCTGTTATGGGTAGGCGAGAATGCAAGTGGGCTCCTTGCATGCATGCGAAACGCGTAAATATTTAAAAATATTGAATGAGTGACTATAATTTCGGAACAGGCTTCAAAAAACAGGGACTCCCTACAGCACTGGTGTCCAAACTACGGATTGAGGGCCATTTGCAGCCCAACGTTTGTTTTGAGCGGCCCTCAGCTTTTAAAAAAAAAAATAAAATAAACTTTTGTCCTGAATTTGATTTCTAGAGCATTTTTACTTATGCGGTGAAACAATTTACAACTAAAATAGTATCAACATTTCTCTTTGTAACTGAATAGATATATTCTATTTTCCTCCACTTTATGATTTGTGTTAATTTGTGAACCTAAATGCTTTATAACTAAGATCCTCAACTAAACACTGCTTTAAAAATTTTTACCATTATGATTAGTCTTGCTTTGATTCTGAATGTTGGCATTTGCTCAGGGCAGGGGCGGCTCGATTGTAGTGGGATGCAGGGGTTTGCACCACCCTAAAATCATTAAAGAAATAATAAATACATTAAAAAAATAAAAATAAAAAAAATCACAAAATGTTTGCTTTATTGCCTTTAAGTACATTTTTTTAACCCTCTCATTAATTTTAAATGCCAAGGGAATTATTATTATTATTATTATTAGATATTTAGCCATTGTTGCTAGTTGACATCCACTGCTTTCACTCACATGGCAACGAACAGAGAGGAGATGCTTTACAGTTGATGCCAACTACATTTAGCGACGTTTCCAACCGACCCCAGTTTGAGAACACATTTTCCTCCAGACAATTGAGAACAAAATCCACAAAAATCCATGCTAAGTTTAATTTAAACTGTAGCCAAATGTGCTATCAAAATCACAACATACACGTCTAATTATTTAAATTAGATTCGATTTGACAGATATTCCGATTTTGACTCCACTATTTCGTTGCTACTCAGGACTGCTGATCCTGGTTTTCAGTGCGCTGGCAGTCCAGGGAGGCTCAGCTACGTGGAACATCATATTCCTCATTATCATCTTCATCGTGTGCCTCCTCCTCACTTGTATTGTCTGGAGACAGCCGCAGAGCAAAACAAAGCTCTCTTTCAAGGTGGGTGTCTTTGCGCAGCCACAAATTAGCACCGAGTGAAATGAAACAGACTTCCTATACAGCTGTTACTTTTCTGTCATATTTTTGCTTTTTAGGTTCCGTTGCTGCCGATTCTTCCGGTCGTCAGCATGTTTGTTAACGTCTACCTGATGATGCAGCTGGATAGAGGCACCTGGATACGCTTTTCGATCTGGATGGCGTTAGGTAAACAGGAGTCAGTGTTATTGTTGGCGAGTAAGGCATGGGCATAAGCTGTGGCGGTTTCTGGCATGCGCATCATGTGCGGCCCCCATTGTAGCCCGTAAAAATTCTGTCATGTTGTCAAGCAGTAAAGAGCTCTGTCGTTTGTTTGCCTGAGCTTTTTAACTCATTCAGTGCCATTGACGACTATCGACGTCAAAAGTCCATTTTAACTAGGCTGGCAGTGAATGAGTTAACAGCCACTCCACTTTCAACTTTAAACATTGGTTGACATTTAAAAAGGGATTTACGGTATTCATTTTCCTCGTTCCTCGTTTCCTCCTCCTTCAAAGTCGAATGAGAAACCGTCACAAAGACTCATTGAATTGTCATCTAGTTAACATATGTCTGGCTTAGGTGTAATATTAATATTTTGAAATATTATTTTTTATTTTTTGGATAAAATATTCTTCAAATAAAGTACCGGTCGTAATTCAGATTTTTTTTTTTTTTTTTTTTTTTTTAAACGATTAATTGAATATGCAAAAAAATGCCACACAGTCCAAATGTTTAAATTGTCAGTAAAAGAGAATTTAAAATGACCTAAAAATGTCCAAAAAGTGACCTAAAAGGGCAGAAAAAATATCCAAAATAAAATAAAATATCCAAAAACAAAAATAAATTCCGAAAATTCCCATAAAATTTACACAAAAGTGCAAAAAAAAAGGCAGAAAATTTATTTTAAAAAAGCAGAAAAGAAAATGTTTAAAAAGTACGGCTGTAATTATAAAATGTAAAAAAAATTTAAAAAAAAATAAAAATTCTGAAAATTACCATAAAATGTCCACAAAATTGTTAAAAACGTCAGACCATACAATTGCCAAAAATTTCATATTTGACAAAGGCTGAAAAGTCTAAATATGTATGAAAAATGAGTATGAAGAATTACAAAAATGTATAATATATATAATAAATAAAAACTAAAACGGAAGGTGAAAGGACAAAGTATTGGATGCTGCATATTTTTGTGCTATAGTGCAGCTCGAATTAACTCATGCACCCTCAATATTACACTAACACACTGTTTCCTTCATGTTCAAAGGTTTTGCGGCACCAGACAGATTATTTATTTTTTGGCCTAAAAAAGCTCTTGACAGGAAAGGTCGCTGACCCCTGGTCTGCCTTGAGTCACATTTCCAACACTGCGAACAACAACTCTATTTGTTTCCCTGCAGGATTGACGATCTACTTCTGCTACGGCATCCACCACAGCGCCGAGGCGGCGGGCGCCCGTGCGTCTCCCGACACGGAGATGAACGGCTTCAAGCGCGATTCTGTATCCACGACGCCCGAAAAGGAGGCCTTCCTTTACAACCGCATCGAGGTCAGGGAGGACGACGACGGAGACTTGTAGGGAGCTTTTGTTTCGCATACACGACGAGCTGCCCTAGCAACGGCGTCATTTGGACAGCATATCTTATTGTAAAAAAAAAACAGGCAAGAAACATCTTGTGACCCAAGTGCAGTGGAACATGCCTTACTGTGATGGTAACAGGTATAATAAGATCGCTTTCTATTTGTAATGCTTACTGCATTGCAGCATAAAGTGATACTTATGCATGGGAGCGTCTTTCTTGACATGCACCAGTACATTCTATAATTGCCAACACTTATGTAAGTGATGTTGAAATGTTCCCCCCCTCTTCTGGCAGGACACACCAACACAAATAGCTCATCTCTCATGTTATCGCTATCTGTCAGTGGCAGAAAAAAAATGACTGCACCTGTTGGGGCAGAAGCGGAGGATGCAGGTCATGTGTCCAGAATAAGGTGGCAAGTAGTCGTTGTCGTTTGGATCTAAAAGATTAATCTGACGAGTGTTGAGCATTGCGTGAACATTTTCACAGTGCTGGTTGCTGTGCCCTTTAGCACCCCTTAGCTAATTACATTGTTGATTTTCTAAACCTAATGTGAACCGATGCATTGCGTGGATTGTTTTTATATAAAATATCTTTTACTTTATTATAGACTTTTCCCACTTTTGTATTATTCTATGTATTTCCCCATTATTAAGGCCTTTCAAGACATATTTTTTTTTGTATTTTAGTTACAGAAGAATTGGATCCAAATAAACAAACACCTGCATTTTGTTTTAAAGTTTGTACAAATTAAATATAGTAACAGGTGGCTTCTATTTACATCAGCCACAATTATTCCTCAGTTGCGGTTAAGGTCTTATTTTGAAGGCCAGGTATTTGCCGTGCAGGTTGGGAAAATAGAATATAGGAAACTAGAATATAATAAAAGAATATGTAAATATGTTTTTGTTTATATTCAAGTAAATTATTTGTAAATGTTGAAGGGGTTTGTTTCTATTTTGTATGTCTGGTGTACAAATTGTCTACAGATTGATTACAGTGGTGTTGTACAGTTACTCGTGTTCTCGGGATTATTCCAAATCTCTGACTTCACTTGTCACCGGAATTGGTATTAGCACAAGATAAGACTGTAGTTGTGAGTTGAACGGGTGTGTGAGTGTGTAGATAGGACTTTAGGTTCTGTTTGTATCTAAGCTTTTCAGGAAACAAAACAAAAAAAGAAAGAAAATGAAACATTGTGCTGTACAGTAATAATAAACTCCATGAATTGTGCACGTGTCGGTAATTTGAACTTGCTCAAACTTTTGTTCATGCAGAGAGAAATATGCTGGTTCTCTGTCTGAAAGTATAAAAAACAATATTCTTGTTTTTTCCATTCTTTGAATTACACTGAATTAATTTTGTCATAAACGGTGGATCCCCCTCCCCGATCATCGCAAAACTGGAGGATGCTCAGCTGGAGTCCATTCTGATCATTTATAAAAATGAATTTCTCATTTGTCACTGAATAAACACCATCCCATCCACATAAAATATATATATATATTTTTTTAAATCACACCATTTGGTAACTATATACTCACCATTCCCAAATGTTATTTTAAGTTTTTTTGAGATTGCATCACCATTTTCTGATAGATTCCGGCCTAATGATGTCATGAGATTTTAAAATAAGAATATTATTATTGGGGCCACACTAAAGATAGAAAACAGTAATAATACTTTGAGAACTTTGAAACTTACAAGTTTATGTATGAGAATAAAAGATAAAATATTCCAAATATGAGATTAACTTTATCGTATCTGTCATAAATATGCGGCTTGACTTCAAGCTAAAATAAATACAACAACAAATGCAAAGTGAACGTGCATGTGTGCCTTTGACAGAAAATTTTGTGGATGGAAAATCAATGACGATTTTGTGTAATAATGTCATAATTTATGATGGCCAAACCACTTAAGTGCTCTTGTGCTTCCGTTTAAAAAAACAAAACAAAAAAAAAACAGACAGCATTACTGCGATGCAGAGAACAGTAAATAAATAATATGTAGGATAGCATGATAAATAATATAAAAACTACGACTGTTACTATTCCACCATTATTTATTATTATTATTATAAAGACGTGTTTTCAAAGGTGCTATACAAATAAAAAGTTTATTGTTATTTGAAAATGTGAACGTTGGTCGGGATTTATTCAAAATGCGCATGCTCAGCGTTTGGGAAGCCCGCTTGGGAAACACGAGTAGCTTTCCAAGTGTTCAACAAAATTTTCTATGCTGGCCAAGATCCGGCAGGGGGCGCTGTGGTGCAGAGACAGAAAATCCGGCACTCTGACACACCGCCAAGAGTGGCTGCAGCATCAGCACCATCAGCTCCTCCTCCTCCTTCTGTCCGCAGCATCTCTCTCCCTCTCGCGTCGCACCATTTCATCCAGAAAGGGAGAGAGTGCAAGGCACACGCGTGTTTCTGGTGGCTGTGCATGGAACGGTAAGCCGTGAATGTTTTTTTTTTTCAGTTAATTAGCAGTCGTAGACTCTTTGCGTTGATTATTTTCTTTGTCAAATCAGTATCCTGTGGCTTGCATTTACACATATGGATTTGTACTTATTTCTATTACTCATAAGAGGTGCGTTGTTTGCGTTTGTATGACGAGACCGTAAAGTCAGACGGCAAAGATCGCGCTGCCGTGATAGATGCGGCAGGTCAAGTCGCTAACGATCACGCGTAGATCATCAGAGCTTGAGGTCGAACTCCTGCGATGATCCACTGCGCACGGATCACACGCTAAACGCAATCATTGTGGACATATAAACAAATGTGAATTTAACACACTGTGATGCTGACTAAACTCATTCAAGATGAAATATTTTTCCAGTCAGATGCTGGGGCATGAATAATTCAGCTCTCTTTTGGGAACACCTTTCTATTTTGGGCCACAACTGTTATTCGTCTCTGAAGTCATTCATGGGGCTTTCCTGTAAACAACCCAAAAGCGGCTTTTAGTTTAGTTTTTGTAGTCATTTGTGTGTTTTAGGCTGATACTGCGGGTGCTGTGGGCATGTGGAGAGGAAGGGGAGGGGCTGGGTCAACTAAAGGTAAGCACGTTGAGGGCATGTCGTCCACAGCTGCCCCCCCCTTGTCATGATTGAGTGTTGTCTGACGGTCAGGTTGTCCTTGAACTGCACGCGTGCACAAAAGGACACTCGTGCTTGTTCGCACTGCACAACCATCTCATCCAAATCAGTCAAAAAAAATTAAAAAAAATGTTGGTTTTCAATGTCACAGCATTTGTTTAATCAGTGATTTGACACTGCATCAAAGTCTGGTCGCCCGTGGCCTCGGCTCGCCTTGCGCTGCCGGCGATGCTGATGCATGTGTGATTGATTCATTATGTCTGACCTCTGCAATGTCTGAACAACGATCAATTCAGCAGATCTCTGCCAGTGAAGCCACCAGGGGCTCGTGGGAGTGTGCGCCTTTTGAGTTGTGTGGCTCACAAGCTTGCACGCATGTTGGCCTATACGATGCACGTGCGCGCACGTCTATGCAGGTGAGACGTGTTGTCAGGGCGTATGAGTGTAGCACACTGGTTTGACCTTCAAGGTCATTTTAATAGGACAGAAGAGGGGGAAGAGGAGGAGGAGGCGCAAGTGAGAAAATAGAGACTAACAATGAGGTGAAGAGGAAAGAGTATGAGGAGACATTGAAAAGGAAAAAAACCTCTTGTGAAGCCTTTTTTGGTATGTTGTAAGTCAAATAAAGTTGTAATATAAAAAAAAAGGTGGGTTTAAAAAGGTGTGAATTAAAACACATTTTTTTCAAGCCGCTGGTTTATTAGTTTCATTTTTTTATTTATTTATTTATTTATTTATTATTTATTTGTTCATTTATTTAATTTTTTTGTATGTTCTAACCCACGTTAAATAAATTGGAAAAAAGATAATTGAAATTATTATTTAGATTTATTTCATGCAATTTTAAGGAAAATAATAATAATAAAAAAATAAACAATGATAATAATAACAAAAATAATAATAATCATCATCATCATCATAAAGCCTAAAGATGCTGCCCCTGCGACCCGATCTCTGATAAGCGTTAGAAGATGGATGGATGGATGGATGGATGGATGGATAACAATAATAATAATAATAATAATATTAATATTAAGAAGAAGAGAAAGAAAGAAAGAAAGAAAGAAAGAAAGAAAGAAAGAATTGTAATAAAGTTGTAAAATTATGAGAAAAGTTTCTAAAAAGTCATATTAGTGTATGTCAGAATTCACACACTAACCAATACAGTAATCAAGACCAAGTCCAGAGAATCAGTATTAAAATTATATTATTAATTGCTGTTAAATTAAAAAAAAAAAATGAATACAATATAAAGGCAAATTATGGTAATAGTATTGTGAAATTTCAACTTATTTTTATTACATTACTGCTTTATTCTCATCAAATTATGACAACTTATTTCATGCAATATGTTGACTTATTCTTTTTAATGTGGACAGCACTTAATATTTTCATTTTTGCTGGTTCGATTGTATTTGTCGTTTTAGTGGCAGCACTTTTGTCTCTTTGCTTGGACACAAAACATGCAAATATATTCAATGCTGCAGTGGCTATTATGTTGCGGATTCAAATGTGTGACGGCATTATTTGGAAATGTGTGTGAAACAACAAAGAGGGCTGCAATTACTTTCCTAATCTCTTTTTTTTTTTACACTGTGAAAAGACGCAGTGAGTGTGTGCGTGTGCGTCTGAGGTAGAGACACACACAAGCATGCATACACTACAAACTGCCTTTGTCTGGAAGGTGGCTTGCTTGAGCTCCTCCCCACAGGCACAAAAGCAGCCGAATTTCATATACATAAACGTTCATTTGTACAAGTCAGCACAAATCCTGCTGTCTATTCTAACACAAATCATTTTATCTTGTGCACTAATATAAAAATCAAAAGCCACAAAAAAAAAAAAAAAAAAAAAAAGAGTCCAGCCCACCGGGTATCTGCCGTGTATGCCCGATGGCCAATCCAGCTCAAGTGACCAGTGCACCTTTCAAACTCTTTGCTTCTTTCTATTGTAGCACCTTCCCCACTCCAAATGTTTTCCTTCGACAGCCAGTTCAAACCATTACCATATTTTTCCCCTCTACCACCATTTCCCCAAAACGTCCATCTCTCTCTATGGTTTGCCTTCACCTCTCACTGATCCTTTGCCAGCTCTCCCTCCCCCACGCTGCTGGTGCTTCATCGCCACTTGCTTATTGCATTTACACACTACAAGGCGAGAGAGAAAACTCTACCACCACACACTCTTTTCTTTCCCTCCGCAGCACCTGTCGTTGAGGGTTTTGTATTCTCTAAGAATAACAGACGTGACTCAGGCTGGCGTCTACACGCCTTCTTTATCCACGCCGTCTGCACATTTCTGTCTGTTTGTGTACGTTTGTGTGGGCAAAGGCTAACTTCCTCGCAGTCCCACGCGTTTGCGGAATCTCCGGCTGAATCGAGCTCCGCATTTGAACTCTGTTTTTCTTTGTCTCCTCGTGCAGCCGTGTGAGAGTTAATGGTTTTCCTCCCGGATGGTGCTCATAACAATGCCGAGCCAGCGTGCAGGAACAGACAACTTCTCCTCATGACACCCCCGTCGGGTTTGAGCTTCGTCGATATTGCGGTCTGCTGGGCATAAAGCAGAATAATTGCTACACTCGGAAAAAGGACGCGTTCGTTAGAAGGGTTTTAGCGTGCACGCTGTCAAATGTTCTTTGTCTCCTCGCTCGCTGGTCGCCAACGGAGTGCGTAGGCGGCGTCTCGACAAACTGCGCACGTTTAACTGTCCTTCATCACTTTACCTTTCTCGAGGTGTTGATTGTGTTAATGAGTGGGCTATTTTTAGACGTGTAAATGGCAAGGAGTCAAAGCTATTGTGCGAGAGCGGCTCGCATGCTGGTGAACGAGCAGTGGCGATTTTTCATCTCACTTGAGCAAATAAATCCTATTAGTGGGCTATAAGTATTTGCACACGCATTCTTAGCAGGTAGCCCGCCTGTGCGCAACGTGGAAATAAATCAGCTTTTATTGCAGATGATCCGATTTCCACTTTCTCCTCATTCATCATCAAGGTATGAACACCCACTCTGACCCCAAATCCTGTTAGAGCCCGCCTTGTGATGACGAATGAATTCCCATGGGGTGCAAAAAAGCATCAGAATGTACGTGTGAGGGAAATGAGAGAGGGAGATGGTGGATTATTGAGGTTTCTTTATGGTTGAAAATAGGATTGATGATGTCAGCCTCCCTCATTGACTCTATTATCATGCTAAAAGATTGACGTGACGAGGGATTTTATTTTAGAAATGGAGGCGCATTTAGATGTATAGAATGACACGTCTCATATCTAATCCAAAATCAGTTATAGACTATGTGAGGTCAAGGGTTAGACTACTAAAATGTCGACTTCTGAAAACTGGAGTAAATAGCCTTTCACTTGTATTGTGCTTTTTCTACCTTTAAGGAATACAAAGTGCTCTAACAATGTCTTGTTATTCATTTACGTATAACAAAAAAAAAGGCTGCAATGGGAGCAGCTGAGCCGCAAATCGAAATCAGCAGTGTAAATTCAACACCTACAGAGTTAAATTTGATACTTCAAAAGTGCCTATATTTTAAATATAGTTAAAACAACATTTTTGAAAGTGTTAAATGCAGAGGTAATCCAACACTAAGTGGTCAACTAAAATAACACCAACTCTGGACACCATATCACTCTGAAAGTGTTAAAATTACATTTCAGGAGTTAAAGGCCCGGTCTGCCGTTTTCACTCAGGAAAAGGCACTTTTTAAATACAGTGTTTACGCCCCTCCAGCGAATCGCAGAGCGGGACGATGGCGTGTCGCAAACGGGGCTGGACGACTTGAGAGCTCGCACGGATTTTTTTTTTCCACTCACTCGTTCACATATGTAAGCTTCTGCGAGTGAGTGAAGAAAAAATAATCCGTGCGTGCTGTCCAGTTGCCGCGGGAGTGACGTCACGCAGCCGACAAATTCGCCCGGCCCCGTTTCTGACACGCCACCGTCCCGCTCTGCGATTGGCTGGAGGGGTATAAACACCGTCTTTCCACAGAAACGTCCCGCTGTTTACAAAACAAACACAAAATGGCAAAATACACGCTGGGGGGGTGCGGATTTAGGACGAAATCACCACCAGAAATTAAGAGAAGCCCATAGCTGTAAATTGAGAAGTAAATTGTTTGTTTAAATCCTGTATTTAAAAAGTGCCTTTTCCTGAGTGAAATCAGCCGACCGGGCCTTTAAGATCAACTCCCAAAAATCTTACCCTTGAATTTAAACATTCCAATTTTTGCTCTGTGATCGATTGGGAGACGACTACACTCTACTATCAGAGTCAAGTAGGAAACTTGGGTTTACTTGACTGAGTTAGGTTGATCTTAGTTTGCTTATAATCAAATCTGTTGCCGGTTTTTGAATGTTTGACTATTTTGCAGGGTTACAACGTTTATTTCCGTGGTGCTGATTGACTACATTTGTTCAGATTCCAAAACTATTTTTGAAACTGTGACCATCATAGAAGCTTCATTAAATGCTACAACAGTGTTTTAAGTGACACTATTTATAAAAATAGGTAAAACGCTGTAATATTACTGTGCTAAAACATATTGCTTGTTCAAAAACGTGACGAATGAGCGTAATCAAAGTCACGTCAGAGATGCGCTTCAGGTGTTAAAAGAAGTTCAATCAATAACACACGATCTTCCTATTTCACGCCACCAAAAGCCATCGGTACCCTTTAGTGGTTCCATTGTGATTTTTTAATCTCTCTGCTGTTTAGCAGAACCGAAAGTGAAGACTGGAGGAGAATGGCTGCATGATTAAGCCCAGCTTATTCCTCAATGGATGCCCTCACTAAGCTTTATCCTACTGGTGGATTCCAAGCACATGAAAGAAAGTATAAGGAGGGAATTTCTGCATTTGATGACAAGACAAGCATGTTTTGACGCGTAGAATTCTATTTGAGTCCATTTCTCACAGAAGGAAACACATTTCATACTTCAGAGTCATGGGAAAGCCTCTAAAAATATGCATGGATGATAAAAGCATCAATCGCGGTGAATTACAAGCGCGCAAATGCAACGTAGTGTATGTGCAGTAGCAGAGGAGAGGATGTTGATGTCAAGGGATAACTGCTACACTGCATTTTTATGTAAGCGCAGCGCTAAATCTAATTATGTCATGTGCGACCACTCCACAGCCATAAATTATGGTTATGCACATGTCAACGCTCCTTCCATTTGCGTCGCCTCTTTTGCTTCCTCCTCACTCTGCTGGAATTCACACGTTGAGAGTGTGGATGAAACAGAGGAGATGCGACAGGAGTGTGAGCCGAAGTGTGCGGAGCCGGGTTCCCCCCCGGGGACCGTGCGGTGTAGAACCTGTCCGCTCTCCGGAGGGGGGAGGAGAGCAATAAAGCAAAGTGCCGAAGACAAATGGCTTCTGTAATATCCACATGTGATACTGGACACACAACAAAAGCGCTGAGATAAGGCATGTCCGCGCGTATGTGAGCACATGGCATTAGTGGTTGGCGGCTTTGTTGGAAACAATGGTCATTTATACATGAAACAGAATATTCATTGATAATCTGTACCTTCAAATTTACTTTGTACCGTTTACCAATCCGTACAGTCAATTTAGCAATCTGTACATTCCATTTAATAACGGTGGCATGGCTCAGGTGCTAGAGTTGCCGTCTCCCAAACAAAGGTTGTGGGTTCGATCCACAGCCATGATGACCATATTGAAGTGTCCTTGAGCAAGATATTGAACCCTAATTTGCTCCCAGTGGCCCTGGCATTGCAGTCCATTTACTACCATTTAGTAATCTGTACACTCACTTTATGTGTACCCTCAATTTACTCATTACTAATCTTCACCCTCAGTTTAATAATCAGCATCTTAAATTTAGTAATCTTGTACACTCAATTTAGTCATCTATTTTGTACCCTCAATTTACTAATCTGCACTCTCAATTGATCTTTACCCTAAATGTAATAATCTGCACGATCAATTTAGTAATCTGTGCCCACAATTTAGTCATCTGTAACCTCTATTTAGTAATATGTACGCTCGGTTCAGTGATATGTACCCTGAATTTAGTAACATGGACCCTCAAGTTTACTAATATGTACGATCAATTTACTAACATGTTTTATCAATTAGCTAATCTGAACCCTTCATTTAATAATATGGACTCTCAGATTAGTAATCTCCACCCAAAACTGAGTAATCTGTACTCTCGGTTTAGTCATCTGTACCCAGTGTTTGGTTTGTGCTGTGAAATTTTACTACAGAAATGTCAGGAAAAGCTTAATAGAACATCCGAACTTTGTTTAACTTGGTCTTATTTTTAGATATATATATATATATAGATATATCTCAAAAATGTAGACTTTTTATATCTACTGTAGCTCCTCCTCATTATACAAAATTTGCCTCTCTGTCGAGGTCATCATTTCCATATTCTTTCTTAGAACAATTGGTCTACTACTTTCCTATTTATACTGAGCTTTGGCCACATTTTGTGGCATTTTAGGAGTATCGGAAAGATCATAAAAACACGACTGGGTGAGGTTTTCAGCTGGTTATAGTTACAGGGGGAAAAAGGCAAGTAGATGAATTTGTAAATACAATTACATTTATAAGAATAACAGTGCTACCTTCCAATGTGACAAATAAAAAAAAATTCACACCCATGTCCCGGCATTATAGCTTTCCCGCTTACACCCATGCAAACCTTAGTGTTGCCATGATGTAAACACAAACATAACACGATGTACTATTTCTTATCGTTAATTAAATTCACCGCTAACGTTCGGAATGATGGCTATAAAAAGAACTTGGCTCTGATAGCACAACGTAATACGAAAGCGTGTTGTCCTGTCAATGAGAGCTATTATGAGCTCATTAGCAGACTATAAGGGAAGTTGCCTTCATTAATTCCTTCACTCTGCTCTTGTGATTTGTGATCACCAACAAACATGTCCTCTATAGCTCTTCCTATAGATGAAATATTAACATCCATGACTGTACCTGTTGTTAACAATGCAGGCTTTCACTCATTTATTCTTGGACCCGCCAGATGCGTTTGTGCAGCGTCGCGAGTCACGAAACATGCACGACAGGATGTATCGTATGCCGGTTGAAAAGCACCCCGCTAACCTTCAGAAGTGACCGTCCCTTTCTGCCGCTGACCTTTCTCACTCACCAAAGACCATACGTGGATTCTGTCGTTCTCATTGCCATGACAACAGAAGCAGGACTGCTCTTTTTTTTTTTTTGCTTTGGTTTTGCATCTTACATTTCTCCCGGCGGAGTCCAGATGTCACGCGAAGCAAAGAAAATCTTTCTTACAAACGCTCCTACCTTGTTCACCTCATGCTTGTGGCCAGGAATACTCAGTTGGTCTTATTTTATTATTCCACTCAAACATCAAGCATAATGGAGGGAAATGAAAAAGACAATCATTATTCGTACAGTATTTCACCTCCCGTCTTCAGTGCCTATACGTGTAATGGCCAGCATTTGTAATACTTTTGTCCTAAAGTCATGCACTGTAGCCTACGTGCAAATTTAGCGTTATTTCCACAGGGCATACTGTAGAGAAGCGTATCCACGTTGTCTAAATCAGATTTGTTACCTCAACAAGGGAATTCAATGATACAGGTTTCTACATTTTATCTATTTATTTCTACGAGTGATTTTCACCAGATTGATGCGGTCTTTAGGATCACCATCCAAAGAGTGCTGCCATCAGTACGGCTGCCAACGCTGCATCAATGCTAGGATGGATCTGTCAGGATATCATCCGAGTAAATTTTATACTCTCTCTTACGTATCCCACTGCTCCCCTGGCTTTTCAAATGATTTCTTTTCTGCGTGTGCTCCTATAATTAGCTAATCATTTGTTTGTGTGCACCAATTGAGGGTAAATATTAGCAGCGAGGTTGAGTGGAGCAGAGAGCATGCTGATAAGCTTTACAATTTGTTTGTGCGCTAGTCTACCGACAGGATTTTCGTTTCGCAGCAGTTGGTGCTCCAAATACAACACAAGCTTGGAATAATGTCAGAAAAAAGCGGTAGATCTTGTGGTAGAAAAAACAAAAAACAAACAAACACCGCCATGTTTCCACCAAGCAGCACTGTTCTACATTCAGTACACCACATCACTGTATGGAACCGTATTCAGTAAACCGCCAATAACCAAGAGAAATAAAACATGGTATGAACTATGAACAGAAAATGTTGTGTTCTGATCACCAATCAAGCAACTGCATTGACATTATAAGCTAAATCTTGAGGGTTTTTTTTCTACCTTTACTCTCTATCTTAGCTTGATACATGTGACCAATGGTTTTGTCATTCTCTCAGCATCAAGAGACGCCACATGCTAATGAGTACTAATGCTCCTGCTGTACTTATTATTAAACCGCAGGAGCTCAGTTTGCAAACTTGGATTCTAATCAAGTATTCATTACAACAAATAAGCATTGAAGGGACACCATCCAATATCAAAAACAACTGCTTGGTTTAAACTTTTTTACATAGCACACCGTCACATAAGAACAACATGCTTAACATCATCTCTTTGTATTTTTGTTGCAAAGCAAGTGGAGAGCTGGCTGTTGTTTTGTTGAACACAAGAGACTCGTGGTCGATTCAGCCATATGGTGTGCTTGAGGAGAGTGTTAACCCCCTGTAGAGATCAGGCCAACAATATGGATTTATCAGCACTGAGCCGGTGCTTTGCTCCTGTTCCTCAACACTAGCATGTTTTTGCTTGCTCACAGAATGCAAAAAAACCTGAAGAAACCACTGCTACATTACACAATGTAGAAAAACACGTTGTCCCAGGCCTTTTTAATTTCAGCGTCGCTGAAAGGAAAGGGCTCATTACAAATCATTTTATACTCTTCTTCTTCCTCTTCTCATCTCTGAGTGATCCCCGGAGTAATTCCAGGCTAACAAGCAAACAGTGCACAGCCAGAACCAACCCGAGCCTCCCTCCTAACTCATCTCATTCATTCATGCCGCTCAGTGGCCATATTTCATCACAAAGTTACCTGAATTAAACTAATGAGTGATTTTTTTTTGCACTGAATATCATTAGTTCCACTTTTCCATCTTGAATAGAGGCTAATTTCGTATCACACTTTTCCATATACATTTCAACTCGCTTCAAAAATTCACGCCTTCTTGGTTCAAGTGTTCTTTTTATTCGTTAACTGTCAACTACAATTAATGCTTTGTAATTTTCAATGTTCTTCATAAGTTTTCAGTTTAGCATTCAGCTATTAGCATTCCCACGCAATTTCTCCAGAAATTGCACTTAGCATAGTTAATAACACTCTTGCCAGTGATTTTGCCAGCAGTTTTAGGAGATGATGCAGCCAACTGGGCCGGAATTATATAATATTAGAAATTGCTTTTGAAAACATTCTACAAAAGAATGGAGCTTATTGTCTTATAGTCCTCTGTTTTGTTTTGTTTTTCTTCGTCTAGATTGAAGAGTCCTCAATGCAGAGTCACCACAGACTGCTTTGCTTACTCAAAGGGAATGCACGATGAGTGGTGAGCTGATGTAAAAAGAATTCATGAAATTCTATTTTTGGAGGACCGCATCACAGCATCACAAAGAACCTGAACAAAATAGAGCGGGAAAAACAGACTTCTAAGTCAATCAATGGCCTCAGGCTCTCGAATTTCCTTCGGGATTAATAAGGTATCTGCCTGGTATCGTTGAGCGCTCGACAGAAGTAGTCCAAAATGAGCATCCCAACTAGTTTCAAGGGACATGGGGTTGTTGAAAGACCAGAAAAGATCACAAACAAAGCTCCAATCCGATTCCCCCACTCTGGCGATGACAATGCCAATCAATTAACTTCATCAAGTAATCAAGGAAGATTTTTAGAAGACACAGGCTGCAATACGACCTCGCTCCCACCTCTGGTATCACAAAGAGAATCCCACGACAAGATGATCATCTGGGGCCCTGAGCAGCAATGTTCAGAGCCTGGGCTGAGAGAGATCGAACTTGTGGAGTGTCCGGACATACATACGTTTTTGAGAAACCCAAATGAAGAAGATGACGATGACGAAGATGGGGGAAGCACAGGAGAAGGTAAAGATGAGGGTCCGATGTCAATATCCTCCAGTTCAACTGCCAGCTCTGCTTCAACGGGGGTGAGGAGGAACGACAACGACAGCAACAAAGTGGAGAACAGAACTCAGAGGGACAAAAATGAGTGGAGAAAGAATACTCGTCATAGTACAGAGCAAGACACTTGTGTGATAGGCTTAACTGAAGAAGAGAACACCAACACAGGTCGAAGAGGGCTCAAGCAGTCCAAGTCGGAAACAAATGTGTTTGTCTCCAATCTATCCACAATGAATCTCAGCGGAAGTCTGTCTAGTACCCTGGATTCTACGCGAGACACGTTTATCTGTCTGCCCAGCTCTAAGACTAACATTTGCTATGCCAACAACACTACCTCAGCCCAAGCTCTAAGAAGGGCCGCTCAAGAAGATAAACCTCCACCGTTGTGTCATCAGGAGAAACGTGATCAATGCCACAGTCAGGATGAAAGACACGAGGAAAGAGTCCAGTACAGGAACGGATCCTCCTCTGATGGCGGTTTGGGCCAAAGAAGAAGGACTGGATTTGAGGAAAGAGTTCTACCACCGAGGCAGCTTGTCAGACCGATGTGTCAGTCAGAAATGGCTAGAGCTCAAAACTTAGCAGAGCTTAGCAGTCAGGGTGCTGAAGTGTCACCAAGTCACACTCACAACGGGTCAAACAAAAAGCTTACAAAATCATCTTTACGTGAACCATCAGATTTTTCCCACCTGTACAACACATATGGAGTCTTCCAATCCAAGCAGCCCAACCAGGCAGCCAAAAAAGAAGTTGCGTTAGTGGACAAGCAGCCAGGTTCAATTACAAAATCTACTTCAAACACCTCCAAATCTTCCACCATGGAGAAGCGACCCCAGACTCAGTTCACCTACAGACGCAATTGCTCCAGTCCCAAAAGGACATTCACGCCTCCCCACTCCCCTCTCAGGACTCCCCAGGGCTCACCTAGCAGGCAAGCATCAATGTACCTCATCTCGAAGGACACACGTAGAGGAATTCAACACGCCCCATCGGGAGGCAGCCCTGACGCAAAGACATCAGCTCAGGGCTACGACAGCGCTTGCATGAGAGCGCCGGTTAAAACCAACACAAACGCGACTGGAATCCCCAAAGCGCCTCTAAACAACCAGCAGAGCACCCCCAACTCAAGCCATAACTCGAGCCCCAAAGACAGCTCTCCTTCACCGAAACTTAAACCGAAAGGGGTCCGTCCAAAAATCATCACTTACATCCGCAAAAATCCTCAGTTCAAGCCTCAGGCTGCTGACGGACCGTATCAGGTATCTTCTTTACCAGCAAGGTTGTCCACGTACACGCATGGTGCAGGTGCGACACCTAGTTCCTTCAAAGATACCCCCAAAGTCCCCTTCAAGACTGACAAAGAAACCAGAGGGGCACCAGTGTTCAGTGCCTCCAACTTGCTTTATGACAAGTACCACAAAGAAATGCAAACAAACATCTTCCCACCAGGATTGTTGAGTAGGAGCATCCGGGGTCCGGGACATACAAACACAGTTCCGCCAACACATACCCACAGCTATGCAGCGCCCCCAAAGCTTGCCAGCAAAACAGAAGACTTCTATGGAGCACACTCTGAGGTAGGTGTTCTGTATGAAGACATTACCGATTTTTACTGAGGGGAGGAAGGGTCATCACATACGAGTGAGGTTATACATTATACATTTAGGCAATTTATCCATCGTTTCCAGGTCAGATCAGCCAGTTTTAAAGAGAGTTCCGCAGAGGACCCACTACAGCTTCGGACAGCTGCTCAGACCGGAGGCAGCGGAAGTCTCTTGGGGTCCGGCAGAGGTCTACGTTTAGGCCTGGGAGCTGTGACCAGAATGGCTTCAGGCTCAGTCAAGTGCAAAGGAGCTAGTCAAAGTCAGAGGTCAACAATCAGCCAACCAATCCAACAAGTCTGCCCGGCAACCAGCCATAAGAGCCACAATACCACAGGTAAAAAAATAAATAAATAAAAAAACGAGTCCAATTTCATTTTATCTAGCAGAGATTTGACACGCCAGAAAGCTGTTATGTGTCTGCTCCGAGATGTCGGTCTGCTCTGACAAATTTGGCCTGAGATGAAAGCAGCTCATTAAAATGCATTTGCTCAAATTCTGGTTGATCCGTTTGGAGGATTTTAAGATGCACACCACTCTAAGGGGAAATGTCCTGCTCCAAGAGGCTGCGTCTGTGAAACGAAATTAATAAATCCCCATCTGCTTTCACTTCTCCCGCACCTTGAGTTTAATTTCCAGTTCAGACAATTCACCTTCTACCTCTGGCACCTGCAGCCTGCTTTATGTTGCAGTGTGGTCGTCCCTGGTAAATTGGAGCTCGAACTCTCCTCATCATCCTTCCTAGTGATGGCTTGAAATTCCATTTCTCACCTCCATACATATTTAAACTTCTCTCGCCTTGGGTCTAATAACATGGAAATCAAGCTGAAAACATGGGCTTGTAGTGCAACACACCGTCAGCTATACAAACGTATATCATCGCTATACGTACAGATTTTATTAGCACACTGCTATCATGTGCCCCATCTTATTATTATGATCTCTGTTGATTCATGCTGCTTGGCCTTCTGGGACGTGCAGGCTTTGAAGTGAACTCCAATTAACTCTTAATTAATGTCCCTATCTTCCTGCTGTATCCATCTCACCCCCCTGCTGCCGACAGTCCTACAAACACTGCATGCAATCTAACATTTTGTCAGTTCCCCATTGAGATATGACCAAACCTGCGCCCTCATTTCCTCTCCAGATTCATGTGGAAAAATGTTGCGTTTTCAATCATCAGCAGGATGTGTGCTGTTTCAGGTTTAAGTGGATATTTGTCACAATCTATTTTGTCGCCACACACTCGAAAGGGGAGGGCCAGAAACGGGGACAGGAGGGAAATTGGGACATTTATCTTTAATGATCCAGAATTACGCACTCGAGAGGAGTGAGCTCCAATCTAATACTCCGAGCAATTGGCTAACCGGCTGACAAGGAAGAAAGAGGTGGAGCAGCAGCAATGATAACACCTTTCAGTGAAGTCCCTACTTTCCCCCCCCACTCCTAGACATAAACAGAGCTCACATTTTCTCCCGTGAAATGTTTTTATTCATGGGTTGATGTGATGGGGACTCTCTCTGCAGCACACAGTGGAGAGTTGTGGCAATTGGCTTGCGGCCTTATCTCTGCAGCCAGCAGGGGATAATGTTTTCCACTGATTCTAGACCTTACTGGGCCGAAAAGGAGTGTGCATGTGTGTGTGTGTCCTTGTCCAACAACAATTACTGATTTTTTTGTTTTTGCCTCCTTTGTGTATTTTCCTAATTGATTGGCTTGACTGAAGGTTTTATTGTCAAAACAAGCTAAGCCACAAATTGCTCTATGCATTTTAAACCCTGTGACAATGTTGGCATTAGATAAAGCATGAGAGGACCACACAAAGCCAAAAAGCCGCTGATAGCCGCATTGGTAATTGTTAAAATTGTGGAGTGAGCAAAGTAACTCAGAAAAGCCTGCGGAGAGCAAAATCAGCACAGAATGATGAACGATTCCACGGGAAACAAACATCTTAGCTATGCAGTATTACTCACACACGCGGTCACACTGCTGAATAATGACCTAGTTCTGCTCGACCAGGGGTTGTCGCAACCTGGCCTGTCAAAGGAGACAATTTTGGCCAAATAACTAAAAAAATCTTTTTGGAGCTGCAAAACATTTAAACATTGCGATGACGGAACACGTACAAATTCATTTTCTTCTACTTTTTGTCTTTTGTTTTTTTCATTTTTTGGTAATAGTTTCAGACTTCATTTTTCACACATTTTTAGACTTTTTGACCTTTCTTTCAAATTTCTGACATTTTTGGCAATTTTATGGACGTGGTAATTTTCTGCCTCTCTCCTTCCTTTTTTTGAGATTTTATGGGTATTTTTTTCACTTTTTTTTCTGTGCCTTTTTTATATAAATTTTCTCACATGTGTGGCAATTTTGTGGGCATTTTTATGGTACATTTCATGATTTCGTCTTTGTTTTTTTGACATTTTATAGTTACTTGTTGAACATTTTCTTCCCTGCTTTTTCTTAAATCATTTTTCTGACTCATTTTGGGCAATTTTGTGGACATTATGGTTACATTTTGATTGTTTTCTTTTCTGACTTTTTTTTTAAAATTAAATTCTCTGACATTTTTGGCAATTTCATGGACATTCTATAGCATTTTTCTGCTTTTCTCTTCCTTTGTGGACTTTTTATGGTCATCTTTTGGATAATTTTTTTTTAGGTAATTTACAATTTTCGACTAACAGTTTTTAAATATTTAAATCTTTTTTCTTAATCTAAATCATGAATTCATTTAAAGAATGTTTTATGTATATGTAAATTTAAATATATGTAAAACAAACTCATTTGCTCGCAAAAACATATAAATCCGTTCTATTTTACAAGTTCTACGTGTCTCAAAGACGTATTTATACGTTTTTTTTATGTTTGTTTGTTTTTAAATGCTAGAGCACACAGAGTGCTTTGATGCAGCCTCTCAACTGTAAAGAACAGTTGAAGAAATGGTAGTAATTACACAAACGGCCAGTAGGTGGCAACAGAGCAAAGGCGATCAACCAGGGCCATGTTGGAAAAAAAAAAAAGCTCAATTACTCACAATTATAAATAGATTTGTGAATAATGATGAAACTTAGCTATATTCTAATGCTAATTGCTGCAAAACGTAAACAGATAGAAATATACTTTTTTTCCTGATGAAAGAAGAGACTTAAAAAAAATTAGCGATCCACAGGGAGCCACAAGAAAGGGACTAAGGAGCCACATGTGGCTCCAGATCCGCAGGTTGCGGACCCGACATCAAGTATGGTTTGGTTCGATTGTGAGGACAAGTCGTACAACACTTTTGTTTTGGGTACCAAAAAGAGTAGGTATCAAAAGGGTGGCATGAAAGTCTCTTAAATAAGTATGTCTTGCAAAAAGTTTGTTAAGAATGTAGAGTATTTTGTTCATTGAATTAGATGGTACAAATTTGACAAGAAACTGCAGTTAACATGACTATTAGCTGTTGGCTAGTTGTTCTGTCTTCTTACTTTCTTCTCTGCTTTTACTCAAACTGTTTACGAATCTTTTTTTTTTTTAAATGTTGCTTTGTGTATGTTATTCTAGCTGACGATGAGGTTTTCACTCCAGCGTCAGCGCAGACGCAGGCCGCGACCTCCCGATCCCTGCTTCCCAAAGCGAGCCAGTCAGGCCTTCGCTCCCCCGGCTTCAGCTCCACCCGCCTCCCCGTGGGCCGCCTGGCCGCCTTTGGCTTCGTCAGGAGTTCTAGCGTGTCCTCCGCTTCCTCCGCACACTCCGCCGACAGCACGCAGGGTGACCCGAGCAGGACGGTTCACCGTAAGTCTCAACGTTTCACAACTTGCGCTGTATAAATAACACGTGACGAGAAATGGTGGAACAAAGTTGCGTCCTAGATTGTTGTGGTGTAAAAGTCGCAGGCATACACGAGAGCATCATTGTGGGACTGCTGAAAGCAACTACAACAACTACTACTACTAGTAGTAGTAGTAATTACTAATTATGTAATTACTTTGTAATTTTAACAATTTATCCTTCATAGGCATTCAACTTAGCATTCAGCATTCCCACGCAATTTCTCCAGAAATTGCACTTAGTCTAGTTATCATCACCATCTTGTTTTTATTACCGCTTTTATGCCTCATTTGCATAAACACTCCCCATCCACATTCATTATGTCGTATTTACAGCTGAAGCTTCTTTCTTCTTAACATCTTTCAACACCGTTTCACGAGACCCACCGGTAGAAACTTTTCAGCCACTGATTTTCTCCAACGGAATGAATTAAAATCAAGCTGAAATATAATCAAACATTTTTGTTTGAAATGATGTATTCTTTTTTTATAGGCCAATAGCTCAGCTGGAGTCAGACATCATTAGCCAAGAAGCTGCCTACTCA
Organism: Festucalex cinctus; assembly: GCF_051991245.1. Taxonomy (NCBI): domain Eukaryota; kingdom Metazoa; phylum Chordata; class Actinopteri; order Syngnathiformes; family Syngnathidae; genus Festucalex; species Festucalex cinctus. Next base: position 10,453,896 of record NC_135428.1, on the reverse strand, counting down.
TGTTTTACGCTGCTGCATGAAATGTGCGCAACCATAACATTACAGTACTTGAAGTGTACGCCGTTTTGGTTACGTGGCTGAATTTGGAATAACCGCATGCGTTTTTAATGTGACCTACATAGCTTGCTTTTTCTCTCCCAGTTACAGCTGACGTTAAAGCTCCTCAGCTCTCGCGTACGTCACGTTCCCCGTTACGTAATCGCTCTTCTCCCTTGTTTCCCCTGAGAACTCGTTTCATCTCTCCTGTCGCCCTCCCATCGGTTGATCGTGAGTGCAAGCTGTGTGCCAATGTGGGGGAGGCCCTTTCTTAACAGCCATAAGGAACGAGGGGAAGCATTCCGCATATACCAAAGGCAGATTCATTTTCTTATCAATATTCAACGAGTTGAGAGACAAGAACAGTCAAGTCACACAAACCTCAGCGTTTACTTACCATCCTTGAATATAATCACACATTTGAAATTATTCAAACATCCCAGAATTGAAAGTTCAACCAAAATTCTCCAAAAGTCGCCGGACAGTTCAACTTGGGAAGATAGATTGTCACTATTTTAACATTTATTTGGCTAATTTTTCTGCGTGCTCTATGCAAAACACAATCAGCAAGGGATGGGCCGGTATCGGGCCAATACCAGGCCTTTTTATTTCAAGGTATCGATACTCACAACGCCTACCGATACCAGTATTATCAGCCGCCGTCTTGTGGCCATTTTATGATCAGGAAGCACCCATCCACTTTCTCGACCGCTTATTCCTCACAAGGGTCGTGTGGGGTGCTGGAGCCTATCCCAGCTGGCTTTGGGCAGTAGGCGGGGCACACCCTGAAATGGCTGCCAGCCAATCACAGATCAGGGAACAGATATTAGAAATTATAAGGATAAAAAAAAAGGAAATTAAGGAAAAATGCTATATTGGAGTGCATGGCCTCTCTTTAAAATTATCTGACACTTTTTTTGTTAAGTTTTATGTATCAAAACTAGGGATGGGTGAGTACTGACAACTACTTATGTACTAGTGGTATCAGTATTTGGTAAAGTGGTATCGAAGTTCCCTAATAAAAAGTAGTAATGGCATCTGTAGCAGTGACTAATCAAGAGTTGAGTACTCATACTAGTATCGGTCTTAAAAAAAAATAAATAAAAAATAAATAAAAATAAATAAATAAATAAATAAATAAATAAATAAATAAATAAATAAAAGTGTCATCTGATCATCAAATGAAAAACAAATTCCACCTTCTTATTTCAAGGCGCAATTAGGAGAAATAAGATAAGCGCCTGAAAATTAAAGCTCTGTGCAGATTCGAATTTTAGATATCGCCACTTCTGCCTATAAATAATTGTACTGTAGCGTCGGCACGTAGCCCAAGGTGTTGTGGGAAATAATGAGCTTGTGAGTGACTGAGCAAGATGGCAACATGACGATTAGAAGGAGAACATTGCACTGGTAATCATGGTTTCCGACTACCAGGGGCCTCTTTCAACTCTGTTTACGTTGTGTTTGCACTACCTTATTTTCCGCTCATCGCGCTGGGTTTCCCCCTCACGGCACACTCCGAAATCCGATCAAAGAGCAGTCAGATTGACAGATGAGTTTTTCACACATCCTTCCAGCTTTCGTCAGGGGAGTTGGAGCAACCCACAACCTCATTCTGAAACAAAGAGAATAGAAAGCGGGCTCAGTTGCGCAGTCGAGCCATTGATCCAGCAGAAAAACAGGCTCCGTTTGGGCTCCGGATGATCCAGAAAGGAGCAATCATTAAGGAATAGAGCGATATGGAGGCAAGGGGTTGCCAAGTCTCAGTAATGTGGGTTAGAGGAACATCCCCTGAGTTTAAGCTCCCCCGCTGCTCAAAGCAGCGACTCAATGCAATATTTAATTCGAGAATAAATTCATCCAAAAATGCTGACATTTATATTCCATTTCGGTCACCACCGATTGGCCAATTTGAACGTAAAGGTTTCGAGAGCTGTCAAATTCATTGGCAAGTAATCGATCATCAAATTCATTGACAACTATTTTAATAATCATTAATCTTTTTGAACTATTTTTTTTTATTTAAAATGGTCAAAATTATCTGATTTCAGCATATCAACAGTAATTTTTCACTGATTTCTGTCTTTCATTAAAAAAAAAAAAAAACTATCTTCTGTGTTTAATACTTGACTCATTGAGGCATTTTCAGTAATAAAAAGTTAATATTTTGTCTATTGCTATAAAAACATGGAACCTACCAAAAGACAGATTAGAGTCGCTTCTTTCATCAGGAAAAAAAAAAAAAAAAAGTATATTTCTATCTGTTTCCGTTTTGCAGCAAATAGCATGAGAATATAGCTAAGTTTCATCATTCATTATTCAAAAATCTGCTTAGAACTGTGGGAAAATCAGCTTGTTTTAACATGGCCCTGGTTGATCTCTTATACTCTGCCGTTTTTGTCATTACTAACATTGCTTGAACCGTTCCCTGCAGTAGAGAGGCTCCATCAAAGCCTTCTCTATGCTCCTGCATTAAAAAAACAAAACAAAAACAAATACGTCTTTGGGACACAAAACATTTACAATAGAACATATTTATACGTTTTTGGAAACTAATGAATTAATGTGGTGACGTCATTATTTTTCATGTACAATTAGTACCTTTTGAAAAGTAATTTTTCTACTTGCTGTCGACTGACGATGACATGACCTGTGCTGAGGAAGTAGGTAACGACCAATCATGGCTCAGTTTACTGACCAAACCCAGAAAACAGGTGTGCCATGATTGGCCGTTACCGACTTCCTCAGCACAGGTCATGTCATCATCAGGTGATGTCATCATCAGTCGACAGCAAGTAGAAAAAATACATTTTAAAAGGTATTAATTGTACATGAAAAATAAGGAAGTTAACAAATTCATTCTGGACAAAATCTTACTTTTCACTGCTGAAAATGGATCAACGAGTCAAGTATTCCTTTAATCAAAATAAGACATTTGCAAACATGTTTTTATTTTGGTAAACAATGACCGAACAGTGCAACATCAATCCCCCTTTTTTTAAATCACTATATGAATACAAAGTATGAAATCACCACCAATCACTGGTTAATAAACATTAATTGTGGGAAAACTTTTTCTTTTTTTTAATGCCAAATTCAAATGAATCTGATTAATCGATGGAATAATTGATCGATTAATTGATTCTAGAAATATTCAATATGACAGCACTAAAAGTTTCTTTAGACGGCTAAAACGCAAGATCAAGAATGCCGAAATGTTTTGATGGCACCGTCGATTGCCAACAACCACATTTACCATCACGTCTCCGTATGACTTTACACTTAATTGTTTTGGCAAGCCGCCCTACATCATTGAAGCTGTCACAAAATCGTTTTGTTGGACATCCCGAACCCTTCCGGGCGCCAGAAATGAACATGCATTATAGATCCCTGGCAGGAAAAAGCAATCGAACTAAGTCCACAAATGACGTGTTTGCATATAAAGCTGCATGTAAGTATTAAATTCTATCAAGTGTGGACGCGTATATGTTATCGCCAAACATCGATTAGCCATTAACGCAATCCCGTCGTCAATCCTTGTGCTGGCATCCCCAAGGTGTTTCCGTGTGTGTGTGCGATAGAGCGATGCATCCATGCATGTCAAGTACACTGGGAAAACGCTGTTAATTCCGCTGTGATTGGCAGGTTCTGTTACAGAGCTGGGGGAGGGGTTACCCCGCAGCGTAAGGCCCAATTCAATAGGCAAAACAAATACAGTCGATCTCCTCTTTAAGAGATAATAAAACTCGACGAAGTGAGTCCCAGGAAGGAAACGTTTCGAGAGCTTGGCACCAAGGAGGAGAGTGGATGTTGCACCCCAGATGCCACGGCTCCGAGCTCAGATCTGGTGTGCGACTCAAGCTAGCTCGCTGTCACCAGATGGTTTCCCGTGATGCGTGTGTGTGCTTGTCGTAGATACACACAAGCACGTACGCGCATACACACAACCGAGGAGAAGCAGATGAGATGGCCAATTAGATATGGATGCCACTTGGCAGCAAAAAGGAAGAAAAACTAGCACGGCAGCCGTGACGGCGTTGATGCCTCGGCTCGCACTTTATTTCAACCAGTGTCACCGAGTGCAGACATTTGATTAACAGTTTTTTCTAATTATTTTTGATTGCATTTTTTAGTCTAATTAATTTCATCATTATCATTAATGTAAAATCGTCACATTATCATCAACTCTGCAGCCTGTTTACCTAATAAATATTTTATCAAAGTAGGGCTGCTCGATTATGGAGAAAAAAAAAGAAAAAAACAATCACGATTATTTTAGTAATAATTGAAACGAATATTTATTTTTTGGGACAAAACAAATGTTTGCACATTTAAAAATATTAAAACCAATTAAAAAATAGAAACACTATAATTCCGTAAGTTCCGCATGGAACAAACATAATTTATAATAATATATATTTATCCATCCATCTATCCATTTTCTTGACCGCTTATTCCTCACAAGGGTCATGGGGGGTGCTGGAGCCTATCTCAGCTGGCTTTGGGCAGTAGGCGGGTTGCACCCTGGACCGTTTGCCAGCCAATCACAGAGCACACCGAGACGAACAAAATATATATTTAAAACAATATTTATTTATTTATTTATTTATGTTGGCAAAAACTTGAAGTTCAAGTGCAATCATTTAATTTTTGGTACAAAACAAGAAAATGTTTAAACGTAACAAAACAAATAAAACAATTTGAAACACTATAATTATGCAAGTTCCTTTTGGATGAAACAATTATTTTATTCAATGTATTTAATATTTATTTTATTAAATTTTATTTCATTATTTGTTTGAATTAGGTATTTATTAAATTTTATTTCATTATTTATTGAATTAGTTATTAAATTTATTAAAATTAGTTATTTTAATATTTAAAAAAGGTACAAATGTATTAATTTAAACAACTCAAAATTTGTATTAATCTTTTTTTTTTTTTTTACGATTATCATGATTTTGTAATTGTGGAGTGTACCAATTGAAATTGTAATTGAACTTCGATTAATTGCACAGCTTTCGTCATGTCTGTCTAATTCATGACCCTGGGTCCAGTTCTGGGCGCCGTGTCATTTTTTGTGGCCCACAAAAGCAAATCATGCTCATCAACTTGCATGATTCTTGCTAAAATCTGTACCAAATTTCAAATTGTCATATGCAATAAATAATAACATTGAAATATCACAAGCATAATTTTTCACTAACCCTTTTTGATAGTAAATTAAACAATTGTTGGATTAACTATTATACTCTACATAATTAATTTATAATCATAATAATTTGTTAATAAAATGTTTATTTTATGATATGATAGGGTGCTTTTACATATGTTCAGTCATAACAGCCCTCTGAGAGAGACCAGAACTACAATGTAACCTTCAACAAAAATGAGTTTGTCAGACTTTCGCATTTAAGACACATAAATGTACAAACTAGTGACCTATAATGTGATGCAATTTTTTCAGAAGAATGTTCAATTAACCATAACATATAGACCTCAGTGTGACGCACTTGCATCTGACCCCTTAATACAGAAAAATCAGAAAATCTTTTGTCATCATATCCAAAAGTCATAAAGCCGATTGAAATGATTTATTCAAACAATTCTTCTGACAGCGCTTCTGTGGCAACGTTGAGGACGTGCCAAGCAGCCTCACACTTGTCTTTTCTATAAGCAGATACTCAACTTTGAGAGCTTTATTCTCTGACATCATCATCAGACTTCTTCTCAGGTCCAACTTTGCAGGGCCATTACTTTGCGCTTTATGTATGCAGCTTTAACCTTGGCCTTCTCTCCGACTTACACACGCACACACATACTGCTGCTCACATGCGGTACTTTGCATTCATAAGCGTTTCCTGCAGATATGTGGTGAAGATATGCTCACTTATTAAGTTTTCATTGCCTCTTTGCTACATTAACTGGCACATTCCTCCAATAAAACACATTACGGTAACAATTGGAATCTGCTCAGCATCAATCACATCGTGGCTTAAAACTAAAGCAACAGTATTTGATGAATACAGTAAAGGTTATTGACGAGGAACACGGCGAAGATTGATGATGATTTGAACAAGTTCAAACTTCGAACAAATGACAGGAAGCAATAGGCGGAACAAATTACAGGCTGGGATGAATTCTATCTCACAGTTTAATTAATGACACATGGTGTCAAGTGTGAGGCACAGCACAGAATGAAGCTGACATCTGTCTGGTATGTTTCACAGACAGCGGCGAGGTTAAGCCATCAAATAGGACGGATTTAAAGAATTACGCACTTTTAAACTTGCCGTTCAGGTTTCGGGTTCCAGAAATCAGGACTGCAAGGACTCGAGATTATGCGGCGAGACCTTGCCAATAAATCAATCTCCAAGCGAGCACGGCTTTTTTTTTTTTTGTTTAATATCCTTGGTGTTTTTCATAAGACCAGAAGCTTGCCACCGGCTCCACCCTCATCTATCTTCATATCTCTTTTTACATTGTTTGCTTCCTCCCGAGCCCAGCTGCTCCTCCGTTCCGGCCGACTTATTATCCTCCTCGTGTGCCCGTATCCATCTTCGGCTGCCATTTTGCCAAGAAGCGTTCGTGTTGACGATGCAACTTGCCTTTACTGTTCATGAAATCCATCGGTTTGGATTCCTTTTTTTTTTTTTTTTTTTATCATTCACGTCCTGCCTCGATTCTGCACGTGTAGAAATGTTGTTACAAAGTTGTCCTCGGCAATTTCACCGTCTTTGATCTGTCCTTGCTTGAAGTCCACTTCAATAAGACCAGTCAGAATCAAAACCTAAAATATTCCCCATGTTAATGTTACTTGAGTTTATGTGATGTTGTTTTTATTGCAAATCAAACAAATATCAATAGAGAACAATAACAGTAATCGGTTTAAATTTTGCAGCCTGCTTGAAATCACCAACTAGGCTTTCTGACGTCCATGCAGAATGCTTGCTTGCTTTCTCTCACATCATGTTTATTTTATTTAAAATTTTTTTTGCTGTAAATTAGTCTGCAATATGACTCAGAAGAAAGTCAAACATGCTAGTAAGAAACCCTGAAAAGTGTGCATGGGATCTGTTGTGCCCTTAATGGTTACGTACGAGAGCGCCATTAAATTTTGGCTATTATCCTTCAAGTATACATTTAACACTTTGCACAGGAAAATACGACTCCTTAACTCACTTTACTCCCAGCCATTTTCACTGAAGCAACCTCCCTTGCTCCCGGCTGTTTTACTGTTTTACTTTTTTACCAAAAGAAAGATTAGAATCTCATTTCATCAGGTACAAAAAAAGTATATTTGTATCTATTTTCCATCAGCATTGGAATATAGCTACGTTTCATCAATATTCACATTCCTGGTGAAAATGCTGACAAAAAGCTTGTTGCAACATGGCCCTGGCTGGTCTCTTATACTGTACTGCCACCTGCTTGCCGTTTTTTTTTTTTTTGGGGGGGGGTGGGGGGGGGTTAACACTACCATTGCTTTAAGCCACCTCTTCATGTCAGAAGCTGCATCAAAGCCTTTTGTATACACTTGCATATAAAAATAAATAAACGTGTAAACACGTTTTTGGGATTGAAGGACAAAGTATTTAAAAACGTTTTTACACGTTTTGGGGTTTGAGTGAGTTAATAGTAACGTTTGTGGCAAAATTACACATGAATGCCAACCTTTTTTTTTTTTTTTTTTTTTAAACAACTTGTGTCTTATCCAAATAAACTACTCAACATACTCAGCGATATAATAAGTAATTTTTAACAAAACCAAACCAAAAAAAAATAACTTTGTTGTGATGTTTTCCTAACAAGCATGAGTGTCTGCTATTCGGCACTTAACATCTAACAATAAAGGCCAAAAGGAGACGAGCGGTAGCCTAATCAACACCTGACGGTTTCTTGTTTACCCCCGTGTGTCACACACAATGACTGTGTAGAAGTGCAATATTGATCGCTTATGGGGAGATAAACAGGAAACACACAGTGTGAGAGTGTTTGAGAGATTATCCACCTGGAAATCAAATCATGAACACAAAAATCTCATTAAGTCATAACATAATTTGGACCTGAAAAAAAATTATTCAAGTCATTCATCTAAATATGTCTATTCCAGGTCTGAGTGTGAGCGAGGATCCCCCCCTCCACCGAGTGGCAGTTGCCCCTCCGTCAACGGATCACCAGAGAGGCGCACCATGTCGCAGCAACAGCCTTCAGCCACCGTCCACCCCAGCACTGCCGCGACGATATCTACCCGCACAACCAAGAAGCTCCCCTGCCAGTCAGTACATCACATTTTTCTCCTCCGTTAGAATTCTAATTAGTTCCTTCTCTCTGCACAGACAATAGACTCCCCATGAACCTCGTCTTTATTAACTACAAAATCCTTCCCTGTCGCTCCCCACTCGCTCCTTCTTTTCCCCATTCCAAAGTGTCTAGGTAGCACATTTCACAGGCTGTTCTAAATCCAGCTACGGGTTCTTAATACCCACGCATCACGCCCACTCCAACTCCAGATCTAATATGACACACAACAGATTGGAAAAGTCATCCCGAGTATCATCCGGAGTTTTAGGATTGTTTTCTGTCTTGTCTGGAAAGTTTGTAAGAGTCATGGAGGGCAGACGAGTGCTGGCTCATCCCTCTCAGGAAGCGTGACTTTGCTTTGTCCCGGATTCCTATCAAATATTGAGCACTTGTAGTTGTAAACATAAAATCTCTCCACTAGTCTTTAAGTGGACATTATTTTTACGGTGATGGTTATTTAGTTCATAATGGTCCAGAAACAATCGACTCTCTCCTTTCTTTTATTTTATGAAGTAATTTCTATGCCAGTCAATTAGTTTTTAGTTTTGTTTCTTTTTTTAAATCAGGTTCAACTTGGACCTTGAGGGCTTATAGTTTTACAGAACAGAAAAGAGAAAAACGTCAGAATCTGTTTCCATTTTTCAGCAATTAGCATTACAATATTTCTAAGTTTCGTCAATATTCACATTCCTGGTGAAAACACTGACAAAAAGAGCTTGCTGCAAAATGGCAATGGCTGAACTCATACTCTACTGCCACCTGCTGGCCATTTTTTTATTAACTACCATTGCTTTAAGCCACCTCTTCATGTCAGAAGCTGCATCAAAGCCTTGTGCATTCTCTTGCATTAAAAAAAAATAAAAATAAAAATAACAAAAAAAAAAAAATATAAAACATTAAAAAAAAAGTGTAAAAATAGGAATGCTTAAATGTTTTAATTTCTAGGGCAGCCCGTGTACGCAGAAAAGAAGTGACTGAGACATGAACGGAAAGATTCGTTCTTGTTGACTGTCATGTTGGGGATTAGAGGTGCAACAATTCATGGACAAGTAATTGATTATAAATGAATTACTTTTGATCAAAGTCATAATATTACTCGCTAGTCGAAACGGTTTTGTATACTTGTTGTTTAACAGTTGGCAGGAAGGAGTTCCAGCGGAGTTCAGAGGTAACGCGCTCCCTCCCATCCTCCCCAAAGAGGCTGGCCGTTGTTCCACCCAAACCTCAGTCGCCAGGTCAGTTGATCATTTCTTAGCTTTTGAATCTCGTCATGATAAACCCTCAGACAAGATAATGGGGAAAATGTGTGAAGCTCGTGGCTATTCCCTTTCCTTGAGTTCTAATGTTTATACTTCCGTTAAATTCTGTGAACCCGATTGGGCACAAGGCACCCGGCTGCATCTGATTCTTGCTAAAGTTGCCTTTGTTTACACTTGACTGCAAATTTGCTGACACATTCTCTTCTCTTGAATAGTAAGCATTTTCTGTTTCTTACCGAGATTATAGAGATATTGACAGAGAAGGTGCTTGTGTGGCAATAAGATGGGGGGAAAAAAAAAAAAAAAAAAAAAGTGAAATTGTGTTGAAACGTAGCTGAAACTGGCAGAATGAGAAAGCTAAAGTTGCCACGCTAGCGAAAATCACCTCATTGTTCCTCGCATTATTGTCCTTCCAGTCTGCCGCCATATAAACTAATTAAATGTGCGGTATTCACTGTTCTCCATCTGTCAAGTATCATTCAGATATGTGCTAGTGTACCTTTTTTTTGGTTGGTTCATCATTTATACACGTTGTGGAGGTTTTTTTGCATGACTCTTTTGTCTAAATTGCTGGAAAGTCCTTTGAACTACAATCATTGAATGGCCTCAGGTACCCCAACCCTCCTTGCTTCTTTACACAGGATTTTTCATCCTATCACCCCCCACCTCCCGCAAACTGATTTTCCACTCATTATCTGGGACCCTGCACCCAACCCCAGCACCGGGTTGTCATGGAGACCGCTCCCCCACGCGTTAATTGGCTGAATGATAAGGTCGAGGCAGTCAAAGTGTGTGGCAGTCTTTTTGATTGCTAATGTTAACAAGGCATTTTAATTTGTTTTTTGGACTTAGTGAAGCTATTGTCGTAAAATAGTTTCACTATATTTTTTTATTATATTGTCTGCCACTGAAAAAAAAAGGATAGGTCACTTGCTCTTCAGACGTGAGGTGTATTTTATTGAGCAACTCCAGAGTATTGTCGTGTAACAATCGGCAGAGCTTGTTGGCAGGGAAGCTGTGCCACTATTGGCAATCCAAATCCATATAAAACTTACAAAATAAGGGCTTAAAACATGCAAATGAGTCACTGTAACACAATACTGTAAAATGGGCAATATTCATATTCATAGTCATTTACTCTTAGTTTTGAAAAGCGTACTGTTCCTTTCACAAACATCCTGCATAAAACGTTAATGTGACCTAGTGGCAGAAAATTTACCTCACCATTTTACATTCATTTGAACTTGTATCTTTTTAACTTCAAATTACTTTCTGAATTACTAGAAAACTACTTTATTAATGAACTACATGATAAAATCATATTTGTAATAGAAAAAGATTTGTCCGTTTTTATGAGTATTAAAAAATGAAAAAAATATATTTTATTAAACATTTAGAACAAATATAAAATGTGCGATTAATTTGCGATTAATCACGAGTTAACTATGGAATTCGTGTGATTAATTATTATAATTGATTTTTTTAATCGACATTAATGGCCCCAGTTAAAACTAATCTTTATTCAAAGTATGTTCTTTTCCCAAAAGTGCAGGAATATACCCTGAATTAGTAAATCATAATAGGGTTTTAGAGTTGCATCTCAGCCATTAATGTTAATCATGAGATCGGTATAAAAGATTCAATTAACTCTGTGTCATTTATCAGCTGAACGCAACCATTAACAGTGGGTCAGGCCAAATTTCCTTGGTTGATACTCATCAGTTTGATGAAGAATTTATGCAGATTCAATGGAAATATTTATGAGTATATGATGACTGGTGATCTATGTAATATTTAATCATAGGCATTTATAATTCTTATTCCCTGTGTTTGCTCGTCCAATCAGGCCAGCGGCCTGCAGGAGGACCATCCCGGGGGTCCGTCCCCGCTGGTTCCCCTCGCCGCGTTCCTCCCCTGAAGCTGCAGCAAGACAAGGAGGACGCTCAGCAGAGAGAAGAAGAAAAGAAAGCAAAGGAGAGAGAGACCGAGGAGCAACGCGAGGAGGTACGATTCAAGGAAAAACCAGTCAAAGGCATTGATGCTAACATTTTGTTTTTGTCGCATAAGCTGGAGAGGCTGCGCGGATGCTGCGAGCAGCAGGAGAAGCAACTGAGAGCCCTTAAGGAAGAACTGAGGAAGACCTCTTTGGGTTTAGAAGCCTTCATCGTAACCACTCAGCATTACTGCCTCAAGGTGACAGTGCTAATTGAATACAGTACGGCATTATACTACCCTGTGCTTGTGCGCGTCAAAATTTGCCTTTTCGTCTACCAAAATGTACTTGTAGTCTGCACACGCACTCAAGAGCACATACAGTATTTAACACGGTGAGGTGAGATTCACAGCGCGGTCCCCGGGTGTGATGATTATGAGCCGGAGTGTTAGTGACTGCGGGGGAGGTTGCGAGAGAGTTCAGTGTGTCATCTCTCTCGCAGCCTCCCGAGTACTCGGGAATGATTTAACCCGTGAGGTGACCAGACGTCTTTATGGCTGATGTCTGAGTGCAGCAATCACAAGCCCCTCGGCGCAAATAAATAAAGAGCTGTTGAAGTGTGACCTCATAACGGGAGCTATCAGCGCCACCTGCTGTCTGTACCAGCGCAACTACAGTTTGGAACGGACAGCACATTAGGGCAGGAAATTGCTGAGTAAATCACAGTACTTGATGTCAGTGATATCAAGAGTGTATCTGATGTTGGTGTATCAGTACTGTACTAATAAATAGAGCAAAAGATATCTTGTTCTCTTTGACATATCCATTTAAAATCATGATTTAAAAAAAAAAAAATCCCATCAGCTGCAGCAGATGATGCAAATGTTTGTAACACGACTTTCACCTATTTCTTCCCCCATCAGAATAAAACCGCAGAAGAGAATGAATCAAACTTGTTCCAGGAAATACAACTGATCAAACAACAACTGGGTGAGTTAAAATTTCCCGTCACTAAATGTCTCATAACTTCCTCTTATCGTATCACATTCGTTTTCTACACACTTCCTGTAGTAATGGGGCAAATGTGGATAAGAATGTTTGCACAAATTTGTATATACCACTTGAATGATTGAATGAAATATTTGTCTAATTTAGAGTCGTCAAACTTGGGGGTCCCAAAATTAGCCAAAATGATGCCCTATTTAAAAAATTTGCATACCTATACATCGCTGGTGTCGGGCCAAAACCTTGTACCTCCAAAATCGTCACTTTTCAGGAGACCCCAAAAAAATTGGATGTTTGTGTAACTATTAACATTACATCATCAAAGAGCGAAAGGCATGGATCCAAAAGTTTGAGAACCCAAGATTTAGGTTACACTGTGAATGTTATTCTCCATAAAAACATCAAATGAATTCCAAATGTTTGAAAAAGTCTTCTAAAAATGACATTTTATCAAAGAGGAAGCTTTCATGAATGCACATTAAAATGTTGTAACTAGGGGTGTAACAAAAAAAAAAAAACACACAAAAAAAAAACGGTTTAACCGGAAAAACGGTATTTGATTTGTGAAAAAGTCTTCTAAAAATGACATTTTATCAAAGAGGAATCTTTCATGAATGCACATTAAAATGTTGTAACTAGGGGTGTAACAAAAAAAAAAAAACACACAAAAAAAAACGGTTTAACCGGAAAAACGGTATTTGATTTAAAAGATGTAAGTGCATCAAATCGAACTGAATCGAATCTTTCAACTTTGAAACATCGAGATATGTATTGAATCGTCCTTTATCGGAGAGATATATCTTAGAAGGAAATGGCAAATTTGCAGTACGAACAAGTTCATTCTAATCTATGTAAAATGACAACAATGATGAATGATACGCTCTCGAACTGAACCATTATATATATATATATATATATATATATATATATATATATATATATATATATATATATATATATGGAAACCAATCGTAATACCCTTCAGTCAATCCAAGTTGAATTGTTCCACTTTCAAATCAAACTAAATCGTTTCGCATCAAAAATCGTACCGAATTGTCTTTTGTGGGGAGATGCACACCCCTACTTACAACTCATCTCTCCTGCTCAGTGTCCAACTCTGCAAACTGGGAGCGGCTCAAGCTGGAAAAATCTGCCGTGGAGTCGGCGTTTGAACGAGAACTCCAAGAACTGCAGGTGCAGCAGGAAGCGGAACTGTCCGCCGTGGAGGAGAGCCTACGGAAGTGTCACTCCGTCGAGACGGAGAACCTGAAGGCGGAGCATCAGTCGGAAATGGAGGAGCTCAGGACCCAGCAGCAGGAGCAGGTGACAAGCGGGCGGCATCAAATTAGATTTCTATAAAAAGTCAAAGCCAAATATTGTTCTTCATATTGCATGTGAGAAGTCCGCGGAAGTCCTCATTCTGTTTGTGCGTCAGGTGGAGGAGATGACAGCACACCACCAGGCAGCCATTCAGGAGCTCAGAGACATGCATAATATCACCATGGCAACGCTGCATGAGGAGCATGCCCGAACCATGAGAGGTTGTATGATTATAGGTCACACAAAAATAACAAACTGACCTTCTACAAGTAACACAAACTTCGTTCTCCAGACTTAAGGAAAGCTCACGAGCAACAGAAGTTGCTTCTTGAGGAGGATTTTGAGAAACTCAGGCTTTCTCTTCAGGTCTGCTCCGACAACATTTAATGCCTTTGAAGCCAAAGCTGGCGCACAACAATGTTTTTTCTGTGTCGTCCAGGATCAAGTTGACACGCTCACGTTTCAAAACAGCAGCCTGCGGGACAAAGCCAAGCGCTTTGAAGAGGCGCTGAGGAAGAGCACCGATGAACAGATAGTTGTGAGTTTTTAACCAAAAGCAAATATGCGCTGCTAACAACTGGTCAGACATTACAGTAAAAAAAAAAAAAAAACTATTGAAAATATATTTGTATCATAATGTAATTCTCCTCCGTAACGTGGACATATTTCGTATATACAAGTGAGATTTATAGACCCCTTGGATAAAGTTGGAAGGATTGGCAAGAAAATGAAACACTTTTGGAGTCTCTGAATAGTCTTTGAATGTGGTCTCAAAAATGTGGTCCTGGGGGCCATTTTGCGGCCCACAGGATGATATTTTACGGCCCTCTACTTGGCTGGCGATGATAATTGCCAATTTCAAGAAAAACGGGAGACACAATATATATTTTTTAATATTTAGTATAATATAAAGTCTCTATGTCAGGGGGTCTAGATCGATTGTGTCGAACAAAAGGTCTAAGGGGCCATTTGTGGCCCGCAGGATAATATTTTGCGTCCCTCTACTTGGTTGGCGATGAGAATTGCCAATTTCAAGAAAAACGGGAGACGCAATTTGTTTTTAATATTTAGTATAATACAAAGTCTCTATATCAGAGTGTCTAGATCAGTGGTATTAAACAAAGGGTCTTGGGGGCCATTTGTGGCCCGCAGGATAATATTTTGCAGCCCCTTACTTGGTTGGCGATGACAATTGCCAATTTCAAGAAAAACAGGAGACTTCTATTTTTTAATATTAGGATAATATAAAGCCTTGATCAGAACATGCAAACTCCACCCAGGAAGGCCGGAGGCTGGACTCGAACCTGAGTCCTGAGAACTGGGAGGCGGACATGCTAACCAGTCAACCACCGTGCCGCCCTGGAGACGTATTATTTTAATAATATATAAAGGTTCTAGATTAGAGGTCTCAAACACGCGGCCCACGGGATGATATTTTGCTACTTGGTCAACGATGAGAATTGCCAATTTAAAAAAAGCAAAGAGGCCCTTCAAAATGAATGCACAAAGAAAGTTGTGTTGCTTCAGAAATCAGGCCTCATTACAGACAGAGGACAAACCACCAATCTTGTTCATATTCTGGAGAACTGTTCATGTTCTGAATCTGAACTGTTATTAATAAAAAGACTGGAATAGTTCAACTTTTTTTTAATATACTATAATATACAATACTAAAGTAATCCCTTTCTAGTGGAATACTTGATGCAGCCCAACATACCCAGACTATCTTCAGTCCCCCCCCACATAAGTTGAGTTTGAGACCCCTACTCTCCATGTTTCCATGCCACAGGACGCCTTAGCTCCATACCAGCATATTGAGAAGGATCTAAAGAGCTTGAAGGAGGTTGTGGAAATGAAGAACCAGCAAATACACCAGCAAGAGCAGAAGATATCCGAGCTGGAAAAAGTGGTAGGCTCAAATAGACCACCTTCACCAGCACTATGCACTTTGTGTGAATATGTCGGACGAATGAATGACATTGCCTGGGTTGCGTTTTTACTTTTGAGCAGGCCCAAAAGAATGTGTTCCTGGAGGAGAAGGTGCAGGTTCTGCAGCAACAAAATGAAGATCTGAAAGCTCGTATTGAAAGAAACCTCACCTTATCTAGGTAAAACATCGCTACATTCCTCATACAAAACCAAGATGAACCTTTTAGTATGCAACATTCTCTTTTTTTTTATCCTTCTCCAGGCAACTGTCAGAAGAGAACGCCAACCTCCAGGAATCGGTGGAGAAGGAGAGCACGGAGAAAAAGCGCCTCAGTCGGAACAACGAGGAGCTGCTGTGGCGTCTCCAGACCAGCCCCCTGACGTCTCCCTCGTCCTCCCCCCTCCATCGCTCCTTCTCCACCTCCCCCATCCCGTCGTCCCCGTTGTTCTCGTCCTCACCTGCTCCTCCTCCGCTGGGATGCCACTCCCCCACCCACTGCCAAGGCTGCCCCCAGCAGCCACAGTCCACCTCCCCCTTCCACACAGTCAATCAGAATTACTCCCCGGGCCCGGCCACGCCCACTCACAGGGCAGCAACCAATCAGAATTACTCCCCGGTCCCGGCCACGCCCACTCACAGGGCCGCAACCAATCAGAATCACTCACCGGGCCCGTGCACACCCACTCATAGGGCAACGGCCAATCGCAATTCGGTAGCTTGTCTCACGTTACAGAGATAAACAATTCTAAAAGCCCTTCCTTTTTATTTACATTTTGTTTGTTAAATTATTTCCTCTAACCACTACTATTTCCTTACTGAACGTGGAATGTATTACGTTGTGGCCAGAATCACAATAGTTTTGAGTTTGACAGCTGATGCTTCCTTGATGCTGATGCTTCATAATTCTTACCAAACATTCACGACGTCTCAGTTCAGTCTTGAAATAGTTGTTGTATACATTATGTACATTAGTGGCACAAATAAGCATGAAGTCAGAGGAAGCAGCACACAACAACAAAATCCTTTCAATTAAATGATGATTTTGCCACTTCTGTTTTACAAAAGTTAAATCCCCAACAAAGCGCCTTATTCTGCCATTTCACCAGCAAAGGTCAGTCAATTGTTATTCAATATCTGTTATTTTTAATTGGTTTTAGTGAAATCTTATGCCTCACCAAAATGTAATATACTTCACTTACAGTGGAACCTCTAATGTTGAGCACAATTTCAGGACGCTGAGCCAAATAATTTGGATTTTCAAACTATTATTCCCAAAAGAACTAATTTCCATGAAACAAAAACAACTAAACTGTGTATTTATTATAAAACAAAATACACATACTGTAACTTGTTCATATACAAAAGTCAGCAAGCTTCATGCTAACAATGTAAAAAAAGAAGAAAAACATTATAAAGACAACATAACAATACTCACAGGCATATATTATTTATTCTCTGTGGAAAATAGCAAATATTAACTTAAAATAGCAAATATTAACTTATTTTCCCCAAATGTTTTTGGTCCAATTCTCATTTATATGAGCTCAGGGGCATTAAACAGAGGTTCCACTGTATCCAAATACTGATACCTTTGCATGATATTATTCCGATAGTGATAACAATGGACTGGATTTATGGGAGCTGTTCCAACAATTTGCTGGATCCATTTCTTGTAAGTTTAGTAGGATTTTGTACGAAAAATAACGAGCATTTAGTTTCAATGAGAATAATTCATTCAAAGGATGGATGGATGGATGGATGGATGGATGGATGGATGGATGGATGGATGGATGGATGGAATATTTCTGCACAACACTGATATTGTCCTAAAAGATTTTCGAAGGATTCAGAATTTTTCCTAGTGACATTTTCATTTTCCGTACAGTTTCCTACTAAAGCCGGTTGGCATCACGACACATTCCTTCAGATAGGCTTCAGACCTAGTTGATCTACGTACTTATTTTTGGTACTTAAGCACGCATGCACTGTGAATGTCTTCCAGTCTTATTATTGCCGTGTTTTGTCTTATTTATTTAGCTAACTTTATGAAGGAAACGAACGATACAGGGGACAGTCTTGAAATGAATGAATTGTCAATAAGCTATTTACAGTGGAACCTCCAAATTCAAATTGTATTCATCATGCTGATTGACTTCTATTTTTTTCAAACTGTAGAATAGTAATGCAAAATC
The DNA here is from genome assembly GCF_051991245.1 of Festucalex cinctus. NCBI lineage: Eukaryota > Metazoa > Chordata > Actinopteri > Syngnathiformes > Syngnathidae > Festucalex > Festucalex cinctus. Next base: position 10,435,917 of record NC_135428.1, on the reverse strand, counting down.
ATCACTGTCTGAAACATTTGCCGTAATGGAAAATGTATTAACAGGGAATATTAACATTTCAACATTCTCAACTGTGTAAAGAGATGTTAACCACTATAGTCAAACTACTCAACTATTGACAGTGTAGATGGGAATAAAATGCCTCGTGATATTAATTATACTGCTCATATAGTACCAAGCAGCCAGAGCTCAAAGCAATTAATAATTTATTTTCTGCCATCATTCCTGATTATGGTTTGATCCGCTTTGACTTTTCAGGTATATGTTTTCGGAAAATTCCTGTTGATCTTCAAATTTTTACAACTTTTGACTTTGGGGTTCCACTGGAACATTAAACTTCAGTTTACCTCTTTGTGAAGATTATTTTCAACTTTTTCTAAAAGAATCTTTGAAAGAAAAAAAAAAAAAAAAAAGAATTCTAACATTTCTGCTTTGTCAGAGCATGTATTTACCAGTATGTGTTCTAAACCTTTTCAAATAACACAAATTTCTCAAGTGTTTGAAATGTTATCATTCAGGGAGTTTCTCTTTAAAATGTTTCAATTTTTGTTATTTTAAATATATCTTCTACTCGGTCTCATTTGTCGTCTTAAAAAAAACAAATGCAATAGAAACCAACCAGGATTGTAATGTACTCACACTTCAGCCTCAGGGTGCTCATGGGGGCTGCCTTGACCAAGTCATCCCGATTTTCAGTCCGTTTACACGTGTGGTGTCCCGCTAAGGAGCGTAAAAAGGTATTTAGTCTTTGCATGAAAACAAACTGCTGTAAATAAACTATGTCAGAGAGAGTGATGGGATAAAAGAGTTATGTAGGGGCACCGGTCATGTGTTCTTTTACAGCAGGGGTGGGGAACCAATATTATTACTGTATAACGCACATTCGAGCATTGTTGTTTAAAAGTAAAAAAAAAAAACATTCAACTCACAAAAATAATAATGGATAATATTTGTGGATTGAAAGACTGTAAAATTACTGGGATCAATTAGCCTGAAAAAGAAATAAAAGATTCCCCACCCCGTGTTACAGCATTTAGCAACATGATGTTGTTTCCGTGTTGCACTTTTCTTTTCTTCTTAGAAACAAACTGTAAAGTTGATGCTAATTAGCCATACCAGCACTTTTGATGGTCATGAAAAGCGAAGTGTGTCATGACGAGGGTTTTTTTTTCTACGGTTGGTAGACAGGGTTGTAAAGAAAAGGAATGTCGAGTCAAACAAAGCATTTGATTGATTTTCAGAATGTTAATTGTACGAAAACTGCCAGTCACTCAGTCACTGTGTTTTCAAATATTTACAATTGTACTTCAGGGTCGCTTCAGGTGTAAAATAATACAGTTTACAACAACAGGTTTTCAACACAATAACAGTATACAGCTACATGTAATTTAAACAACACTAATCATGACCCTGCCAGTGTGTCCTGTGGACATCTGTATCTTGCTCTGAATGTGAAAAACAACGTATTGACTGTATTTTCTATCATTCACGTGATTTGATGACACATAAAAGGACCTCTTGTCGAAACAATACTGCATTTGTAGCAGCCATTTAATATGTCAATATGTAGCACATAGTCCTCGAATAAGAGAAGTCTTTTCCACAAGGATTGCATTTGTAAATGGTGTTACAAAGCGCGACGGCTTTCTTTTCTTTATTTTTCATGGAGGTAAATGACACAATTTGGTCCTGAGGGAATGAATGTGTTTGTTCTGGCACTGATTGTATGTCTGAATGTAAATATATTTACCACACAACGCGTGTCTTAGTGCACCAACAAAGTAATAGAAGCATGTTTTGTCAGTCTTTTGCTATTTCTCTTCTTTCAACTTCTAGCATTCGTGATGGTCGACATGTAGTTCGAAAGTGTTGCAGACCAATTTGAAGGATGATGAATGTCATTTGAAGGCAAATGTATCTGTTTAGAAATTGGTCCTGCACCTCCACTTATCACTTAATTGTGTAAGACTATAGAATAGATATTCATCACAAAACAATTAAAGTCTACTTGAACATTCTTATTGTCTTGTCTCTGTTGATTTTGCTGCAATTGAACTTTTAATTTTAGTCATTATTCTCACCTGTGGATGTGATACATCATGTCCAGGTGTCACCAGATAGTTTGACGTCGGGTGCCTTGCCTTGTCTTGTCTTTCTTGTCCACTTCTCATAACTACGTCACTCGCAACTTTTTCAAAATGACCTGTGTGTCTAAATGTAGTTTTGTTCAATCAATTTGGTTGCGAGTACCGTATTGTTTTCGCGTTTGTATCAAGCGGGCGAGAAGTATAGTTTCGCAATCACGAACCACGTGATTATGAGCCACTGAAATGATTGGTTATGCGAAATTGCTGTTGTTGCATTCAAGGACACCCGGAGTTTTCGCTTTCCACTGGAATTTATTAATGAAAATTCATGTTAATGATATTCTGTTTGTTTGTTTGTTTGTTTGTTTGTTTGTTTGTTTGTTTGTTTGTTTGTTTGTTTGTTTGTTTTTTCCCCACAAACAGATACATTTCAATAATGCAGCACTTTATTTTTACTGGTAAGCTACTGTAGTTTTAGAACAGGTATGCGGTCTTTTGGTGACCACTGTAATTTACCATTCCTGCTTTTATATAAGCGGTTCACAAAATGGATGGATAAATAACTGGAAATCATCATTAAGCAACACCTCATTGCTCATCAGGTATGGGGATGTTAACTAAGTAAACAATTAATACATTACAAAATGAGACAAAAACAACATTGTGAAATGATGGTATTTCTTAATAACATCCAGGAAATTGATAAAGACCAGAATACTCTGCGCATCAAACGGAAAAAGAGAATATTTGAGATTTGATGTATGAAAGCATGCAATGGTTCCTTCACAAATAGAAATGTATACGCTGCAGTCTCAGCGAAACGGCACTCACTACGATGACATTAATTGTGATTACATCAACCAAATCCTCTGTTAAAAGTTGTCCGTTCAACAACTGCATAAAATTATCTGACGTCAGCAAACAATGCTACTAATGTTGTCACTTGCGCATGAAATGCGAAATAACATCCATGGGCAGGGGGAAGATGATGGTGGAGTTCTTCTCTGCGGCGATGGTGTTGAGGGTCTGCAGGTAACGGAGCTGCAGAGCTGATGGAGACTCGGCGATGACCAGTGATGCCTCCTTCAGGGCGCGGGACGCATTCATCTCACCTTCTGCAGCTATAACCTGTAATTAGGGGGTTCAAATTAACACAATCGCTTGGTCCAAAAGGGGACAGACACAACGCGGAGTTATTTGCACCCGACGTAGTAGGTCGAGGATTTGACCCAGCACGTTTGGTCAAGATTAAGACCCAACAAGGGGTAAAAACTACTCATACTGATGAGTTGAAGCTAACAAAAATGGGTCAGTACAGTAAAACTGTGGTTATAAATAATGCTTATTTTGTTACCAACATTTAAAACTTCTGGGTCAAAAACAAACAAATTTTGTTAAAAAATAAAATAAAAATAAAAATTGTACAAAACAACCCAAATAATTGATTTGTTTACATTCAAAACAACCCAAAGTTGGGTCAAATTGGCCCAAGTTGGGGGTCGGCTCAATTTTTGACCAAAAGTGGGTTATTTGGATGGATGGATGGATGGATGGTTAGATGGATGGATGGATGGATGGATGGATGGATGGATGGATGGATGGATGGATGGATGGATGGAACACTAGCCCGGACGGATGGACGGATGGATGGATGGATGGATGGATGGATGGATGGATGATGGATGGATGGATGGATGGAAGATTAGGCCAGATGTTGCATGGATGGATGGATGGATGGATGGAAGATTAGGCCAGATGTTGCATGGATGGATGGATGGATGGATGGATGGATGGATGGATGGATGGATGGATGGATGGATGGATGGATGGAAGATTAGGCCAGATGTTGCATGGATGGATGGATGGATGGATAGATGGATGGATGGATGGATGGATGGAAGATTAGGCCAGATGTTGCATGGATGGATGGATGGATGGATGGATGGAATATAAGGCAGATGTTGCATGGATGGATGGATGGATGGAAGATTAGGCCAGATGTTGCATGGATGGATGGATGGATGGGTGGATGGATGGATGGATGGATGGATGGATGGATGGATGGATGGATGGATGGATGGAAGGAAGGAAGGAAGGAACACGAGCCCGGACGGACGGACGGATGGATGGATGGATGGATGGATGGATGGATGGATGGATGGATGGATGGATGGATGGAATATAAGGCAGATGTTGCATGGATGGATGGATGGATGGATGGATGGAAGATTAGGCCAGATGTTGCATGGATGGATGGATGGATGGATGGATGGATGGATGGATGGAAGGAACACTAGCCCGGAAGGACGGACGGACGGATGGATGGATGGATGGATGGATGGATGGATGGAAGATTAGGCCAGATGTTGCATGGATGGATGGATGGATGGATGGAAGATTAGGCCAGATGTTGCATGGATGGATGGATGGATGGATGGATGGATGGAAGATTAGGCCAGATGTTGCATGGATGGATGGATGGATGGATGGATGGATGGATGGATGGATGGATGGATGGATGGATGGATGATTAGGCCAGATGTTGCATGGATGGATGGATGGATGGATGGATGGATGGATGGATGGATGGATGGAAGATTAGGCCAGATGTTGCATGGATGGATGGATGGATGGATGGATGGATGGATGGATGGATTGATTGATTGATGTGTTGATGACTTAGAACAGATCTCTGAGGTTTTATTCGTTCTTAGAATTGCACAGTGGGTGGAATTCGACACTCTTTTGGACCGTACATGGCACGCTGGTCTCTTTTTTTCCCCACTTTTGCTGTTTTTTTGTTTTGTTTTGTTTTTTTTACCTTGGCCCTGGCCTCTCGTGCAGCCTCCGCCTCAGCAGCCATGGCTCTCTGCAGCTGATGAGGCAGCTTCACATCTTTGATCTCAACACGTTCCACTTTGATACCCCAGTTGTCTGTAGCTTCATCCAGGTTTGTCTAAAAAGATGTAGCGAGAAAAGATTTTTTTTATTTTTTTTTTAACTTCCATTTTTGAATACGTGTATCCATACCTGCATGCTGTGAGCGATGCCCTCGCGGTCAGACAGGACCTCGGCCAGGTTCTTGGTGCCCAACACGTTTCTGAGGGTGGTCTGGGCGAGCAGTCGGGTGGCGAAGTCGGCATTGGATACGTTAGCGACAGAAGCGATGGGGTCATTGACCCGGAAGTACACCACGCCATCCACGCTCACTGTCACTGAGTCTTTAGTCAAAATCTGGAGATGAAAAAAAAAGAATGTGTCAAAATGAATTGTTTAACTTCGACCGATCATCATTACCTCTTGCGGAGGGATGTCGAATGAAACAGTTCTCAGGTCAACTTTAACACATGAATCAGTGCAGGGCAAAATGAAGAAAATTCCTGCGGGTTAACCGAAAACAACATTTTCAGTCCAATCAAACACATGAGGTTCGAACCGTTACGAAAAACACGCTGCTGCTTCATACCTGGTCCTTTTGCCTTCCTGTCTGTTATGCGGCCCAGTCTGAAGATAACCGCACGCTCATACTCCTGAACTATCTGCAAAAAGAATCATGCATGAGCTCAAACCGCACAGATCAAGAGGAAGTGAATGTTCCAGACCAACAAACCACATGTTTTTATTGGGGTTTTTTTTTTTTTCACACGCACTTTCAAACAGAACCAAATGGTGAAGGGGAAGAGGCATATTGTGAAGAAGCCAACCAATATGACGATAAACCACCCGCAGCATCCCAAAGATCCGGTCTTCTCAGCTGCAACGACAGATGAGAAATTGATTATTCAGCCTTTGAAAACTGGTGTGCCCAGTCGGACAATACCATGATTGTGTAATACTTTATTAGTTTATTATTAGTTTGTGGTCATCTCATATTTCCTTCATTCACAGTGGACCTCAACACAAAGAAAATGCAAACAGTGAAATGTTGACGCAAGCTTTATCACAGAAGACGTTTTTCCATACGCGTCATAGTTTCCAGTGCACGTTAGTTTACAATATTACCACAGTAGTTAGGAATAACTTTTGCTCACACACATATTTGTAAAAATCCGTACACGGAATGGCAATTACATCAAGAAATGACCTTTTGTTGTCATGACCTTTTTGCTTTTTAACTCATTCACTCCCAAAAACGTATTTATACGTTTTTTAGGTTTTTGTATGTTAGAGTTTTTGTATGAAGGCTTTGATGCAGTTTCTGACCTGAAGCGGTCGCTTAAAGCGATGGTACTTATTACAAAAAAAATAAAAAAATACGGCCAGCAGGTGGCAGCAAAGTATGAGAGATCAACCAGGTCCATGTTGCAACAAGCTCTTTTCCCCAGTATTTTCAACAGGTTTGTGAATAATGATGAAACTTAGCTAATTCTAATATTAATTGCTACAAAACATAAAAACAGATTAAAAAAAAATATATACCGTTCTCTTTTTTTTTTCCCTGATGAAAGAAGAGACACATTTTTCTTTTGGTAGGTTCCATGTTTTGATAGCAATAGAACATGAAAATGGCTGGGAGTGAATGAGTTAATCGCACAATCAGTATTGTTCTCAATTTTGAGGTCAGACCACATGATTTGCCCACAGCTGAACTAAAGGAAATTTTACTGTTGCTTTTAAAGGAATGACTCGGTAGCATATCAGACAGCCTCATTGCGACACTCAGTCACATGATTGATCATAAACACAGTAGTGTTTGGACTCTTGGAATGCTGTCAAAAATGTGTCATACATATTTTTTTGTTTTGTTTTGTATGTATTTCTATATAGGCTATGTGTCAGAAATTATTATTATTATTATTGTTATTATTATTATTATTATTATTATTATTACGTGGCACTTATTCTATCTGTGTTGTAAATCACCATGGTCACATTGTATCATATCTCACAAAATAAACTGCAATTAATATCATTATCTGCATTTATAACTACATATTTTACAGGCATTTTATCTGTATAGTAAAACGTGATTACCAGGAAAAACAAAATATAATTTAATGCGCCTAATCTAACGTGTCATATTTTACAGTAAAAAATAATGGCTCCCAATTTAAATGGATTTTTTTTTTTTCTGCAACAAACACCTGGAGATGATAATTCTGTGCTAAAGATTTGTGCTTAATAACTAGATGGATACGATGCACAAACAGCCACGTCACATGCTTTGGGGACGCTTTGTCGCCGTGTGTCTCTATGACGACGGAGCTATAAAATGCCTTAAGCCGCTTCGCACCTTTCTACCTGCACAGGTGAGCGTCTCCATGCAGCACACACAATAAACTTGCTCTATTGTACATTATGCCGATTCCATTTTAAACAATTTCTGTGAAGAGAGAACGCTTGTTCATTGTACAGCAACAAACCATTCAAGATTTATTGAAGTACTAAAAGCTATAAATGGAAGAAAAATAATGTCAATCTTACATATTAAGGCCTCTTTGCTCACCCCCGACCTCTTCTGACTTTCCATTCGGTCCTCCATTTCCATATGGTGCAGAAAAAAAAAGTGAAGTGAGAGTCACTTGAGCGAGTGTTACAAATCAGCAGGAAGTCATCCGGAACCTTTTAAAGCTGCAGTCTGATCTCATACAACTGAAGGAAGGTGTGGCTTCGTGTCATCAACTGAGGACAATCAGGCTGCCATGACAGATTAATAGCTTTCCCTCTTGTTTGCACAAACTGTGACAACAATCAGGTTGGAAACCTGACTTTTGTAGAAATCAACCATTTCCTAGTACGGCACATCAGACCACTGGGATTGGCTTGCATCAAAGTTCTAAATGACTGTCAATTTTGGCCCATTTTTTTATTTATTTTTTATTTTTTTATCATTAATCAGTACGAGTTAAGCGCTCTCATTCTCAAAAGCATCCGCTGAATTGAGTCTGCTCGAAAAGTTTGATTATTGATGATAGACAGGCCTTCTGTTATGTTGTCAAGAACAGATCCTATTTCGAGAAACTTGACAAATGTTACATACAAATTAATTCCAGATCAAAACTAATAACTCATTTAGTGGATCTCGTTTCTTTGTGAGAGCTTGGTACATTCATTACATGAAATTAAAGGGATACTTCACTCATTTATCCCATTAGCAATAGCAATGAAAAGTTCAAATTTTGTCTATAATTAATTTGATACTTTCATTATTTTTACACATTTTTAAAAACACATTTCGCAACTTGCTGTCGACTGAAAATGACATCACAAGGGCTCAGGTAACCATGCAGCTCACCTAGTTTTCTAGGTTTGGTCATGTGACAGTCACAAGGTGAGCTGGGATTGGTTACCTGAGCCCTTGTGATGTCATTTTCAGTTGACAGCAAGTTACAAAATGTGTTTGTAAAGGTACGAATTGTACATGAAAAATAATTAAAATATCAAATTTATTATAGGCAAAATAATGTTTGACTGCCAAAAATGGCTAAATAAGTAAAGTATCCCTTAAAATAAATGAATACAATAATGATTTTTTTTTTTTTTTTTTTTAAACAGGTTACAATAGTTGTGGAATTTTCATTAGTTAGTTTATATTAAGTTTTGAGTTCTCTTAATTTAGATAGTTGTAATTACTTTTCAGAGCAAGTTTGTTAGTTTTAATTGGCTTTATTTTTTAAATGCTTTGCTTTAGTTTATTTTTATTAACTTTAGTACAGTATTAAGTTGTTGTTTTTTTAATTTGGGGGGATATTTCTAGTGTGCAATATTAAAAAAACAAGTACTGTGTAGTACAAACTAAACAAAAGTATTTTTAAAAACAACCAACCAACCTCAATTGTCTAAATACTGTACAGTATGCCTCATGGCTAATTACATATGATGACTGGCATTAATCATTCATTGATGCTTATGATAAGCACTCCTTGAAGGTCCACGTTTACAGCATAAACAACAGCAAGTCAGCAATGTAACGTGGCTTTTTTGACAACCTCACATTCAGGAAAATCAATCATTTTGGCGATTCACCTCTATAATCAAATGTAAGAACCTGTTTCTGATGACCGTTCCATTTATTGAGCTGATCTCATTCCATTGGCTTGGCACAGTCATAACACGATATAAACCACAGAAATTTTTACAGTATCCGGTGGTTTACTGGCAAAAGCAATAAAGCAATTTCCAATCCGAGCAAACAAAAGACAGTGTAAAAAATGGAGACCAACTCTCAAAGTAATAGTAGGTATTAAAATGTAAATCAAGACAGAAGGAATTAGTGTTTCACTCGTTATTAGAACATCATAACTAAAAAAAAATAAAATATGACTATCAAAATGAATACAGCATGTCAATTTACATGCCCATACATACTTGATTTCATCAATGAATTAACATGAGAGCGGTCATTTCATTACATGACATCATGTATCCACAGACATTTCATTTTCACAATTCATGTTGGTAAAATTGGCGACAACAATAACATTAAAACTACTCATAATCAATTTTAAAAATAATAAACATATTTATATCTGTTTACTACAACTAACACGCATACTATTTTTCACTCATTTCATTTCACAGTCTTCTGTCTTCAGCTCATGGATAAAAACAAAATTGCTGAAGGCCGCAGATAGGGCATTGAAAGGGATGGACGGCAGTTATCACTGCCAACCTAACTGGGGGTGCAGGCCCGGCTGGAGGGGGAAGGGGTTTCCTGGGCCTGCGGGGTAGTTGGTGAAAGCGTTGGGCTGAGGAGGTAAGCCCTCCAAAGTGGATGTCGGAGCCTGGAACATGAGGAAAAGCAAGATGTTAAAAAAAAAAAAAAGTTCCTAAAAAGTAGTATACAAAACTGTTTGTGTGTGTACCTGCAGCAAGGCAGGCTGCATCGCTGGATTGTGGAGGCCACCGAGAGCAGCAGTGGAAGCGGCGGGAGAGAAGCCCGGGACACCAGGGAAGGACAGCAGGCCCGGGAAGGCGCTGTTTGCTGGAGCCTGGAGGCCACTGCTCAAACTGGAGTACACCATATAAAAATCAACATTTAAATCAAGGTATTATTTTAAGCTAAAATGGATTTCTTTTTATTTTAATTTTAAGTTAAATGGATTTTTTATTTTAAGTTTAAATGCATTATTTTAAGTTAAAATTAAAATGTTTTAATTTTAAGTTAAAATTTATTATTTAAGTATAATTGATTTTTTTAATTTTAATTTTAAGTTAAAATAGATTATGTTATTTATTTTATTATTTTTTTATTTGAAGTTAAAATAAGATTATTTTTAAATTGATTTTTTAATTTTAGTTGTAAGTTAAAATACATTAAGTTACAGTGATTTTTTAAATTTTTAGTTTAAAAAATTATTTTTAATTAAAATTGATTTTTTTATTTTAATTTTAAGTTAATATAGATTATTTTAAGTTAAAATTGTTTTGTTTTTTTTTTTTAAGTTCAAATTTATTATTTTAAGTTAAAACTGTTTTTTATTTTAATATTAAGTTAAAATCGATTATGTTTTATAAATTGATTTAAGTTCAAATTAAAATTGATTTTTGTAATTTTAATTTTAAGTTAAAATAGATTAAGTTAAAAATTGATTATTTTTAGTGAAAATTGATTTTTTTTTATTTTAAGTTAAAAAATTGATTATTTTTAGTTAAAATTGAGTTTTTATTTTCATTTTATGTTAAAATTTATTATTTTAAATTAAAATGGATTTTTTTAAATTGGAAAAAGAGTTCAAATTGATTTTTGATGTTTATTGAATGCTGGTTTTGTACCGCCACATCATAGGATTATATAAATTTATGGTTATTTTTGAAAGGCGTCAGTGAAACCAAAGGTACAAAATAATTTGCAAGGCATTAACGAAAGTAGAAACACAGTGAACTAATACAGTGGAGTCATAAGTGGAATTAACATGACATCACCAAGAACTGGATGTCCTCTGAAAATTGATGAAATTACGGGCAGAAAAGTGGTCAGAGAGGCTGCGAAAACATCAACAGCAACACTGGAGGAGGTTCAGCAATTGCTGGCAAGAAGTGACTGACAACAATCTGCCGTGGTCTTTATTTTTCTGGGCTATGTGTAAGACAAAAGACCAATTTTCAGAAAATAATTACTATGTAAGATATGTTCTTGAATGCAACTGTGTTCTGTGTTGAATTGTCTCAGTAAAAGCAATTTAATTAAAAAAATAAATAAATTCCAATCACTATCGCGGCCGACCTAGCAACACTCCATTCTGTGATCCCCGCTTCTCACCACATACACAATGAATGGGTCTGATTAGGGTGCGCTGTGCCCTGCTAAATGCAGTGTGAAAAGGGCTTCCGCTTATTTTCTGTTCAAAGAGAATCCATTGTGTTGTACAGGTTTTAGGCTACATTAATGGTGGAAAATGTTTTGGAAAAAAACGTGGTATTGTTTTTTGTTTTTTTTTAATATCAGAAAAAAACAGGCATCACAACAGGCACATGCAAAACAGGAGGACTTTAGGTGTGGCTTGATGGAATATAAAATTCACTGCTCATACTCTACTCGAGACAAAGTCCACACACCGCACCTAGGGCAGAGTACAATCTGTAGAACATAATGGCTCCACCTCAGATACAAGTGGGTGGATATAAAACGTCTACACACCCCTGTTCAAATGGCAGGTTTGAGAGGAATAAATGAGCACAAGCTAAATCCTTTCAAAAGTTCAATCACCATTAATGTGACCTATAACCTTTACAGATAGAGAATCTTTTCGAGAGGAAGCATGTGTTGCACAAGTGTGCACACCCTCTTCGAAATGTGGATGTGGCTGTATTCAGATTCAGAATAAACCCAGCATGTGAAATAGGAGTCCGCAAACACTTGAAAGCGCCTCTGACTTACTTTACGTAATATTCAGATGTTCTAGTAGGATTTTCTTGCCCCTTTCTGCTTTTTCGCAGAAGCCTAAAGATGATGTGCAAACAGTAATCACTATTTTTAACTATTCTCAAAATTCTTTCCACCTTGTCTAAGTCTCCAGTTGCAGCTGAAGAAAAACTGTAGGATATGGATATGCCAGGACATGTCAAAGTGTTTTGTTTTGTTTTTCTTTGTCCAAAATGGAGCAAAACTAGTAGGTTTTTCCATGGAGAATCAATCAGGCTTTCATCTTTCCACCCTATACCCCATCTGAAGAAGACGGGAGATTGTCATCACACGTACAAAACAGCCAGTACTTCCCTGCAATCTGCAACATTTTTAATATAGTATAGTTACTAGGAAAAGGCACTCCAACCAAAAAATATTTCACAAAAAAATATACAGTGTTGCCTCGTATACTGGTGGGGTTAGGTTCCAAAAATACCACTAAGCGTTATGTTTTACAGTTATTATAAATGTTTTAAGGGTGTAAAATCCCTCACCACACATTTTATACACTTTTCTCATCGAGGCATTTACGTTTTCTCACATTTCTCTCTTTGGGGTTAAATATTCTCAATGCTCAAACCTCCATCTAGTTTATAAAATAGGTACATTACTGTCAAAAAAACGTCCATGCAAAATTGCACTAAAAAAATCCGCAAAACATAGAGACTGCCAAAAGGGAGGGAACACTGTAAATAAAAAATAAACGTCTCAATGTACTTTCAAATGGAGCTAGTGTGTCTTGTCATACTCTTTATACAATGGCAACAAGTGGAGAGGCTAATTATAGACCTGCTGCCATCTGGTGGAAGAAAATTTAACTGTTTTGACTGTCCTTACACATCATCTCAGGATGGTTAAATCAAAATGTGTGACATACCCAGGCTGGAAATTGGAGCTGAAAGCAGATGCGAAACCAGGTAAAACCGGCGATGACGCCGGGACGCCGGCCGCCGCCGCTTGCATCGGTGCCACCGACGCCACGGAAGACGGAGAGGCTCCTGGTAATCCCATGAATGAAGGCAACACGGGGCTCCCTGCACCGTGCCCTCCTGACACTCCCAAGCCTGTGAACGCAGCGGAGCTCGGACCCGGCGGCAGGCCTGGGAATATCGCTGGAGCAGACGTGAGGCCGAGGCCGAAAGGAGAGGCCGCTCTCGGTGCGGCGTTGGGAGCCAGGCCGTGGTAGATGGCGCTCGGCGAGGGGTTGGAGATGTTGCTCGACGAGGGGATGGAGGCGGGAGGGAGGGCGGAGGACAGAGCGGGAAAAGGGGACAGGCCCGGGTAGTGCGGCGGTCCCGGGCTGCCGGACAAAGCCTGGAGGCTGCTGATGGCAACGGGGCTGGCGAGCGACACCTGAGGGGAGCCCGGTGGGTGCGAGAGCCCCAAAGAACGGGCCACCAGAGGGCTGAGAGACGGCGTGCCCGAGCGAGACGTCCCCTTGAAAGCCGAGGGCGCCGGGCTGTTACTGCCGCCGCCGTGCCTGTTGGCGGCTGCACGTTGCTGCTCGTGCTGAAGTTGCCCAGGCGGGCCCATGGCGGCCTGAGTCTGGCCGGAATGAGCAGGGGAGGGTTTGGGGCTGGGGCCTGGGGTGGAACTACTGGGAATGACCGGAGCGGAAGACCCAGGGGCGTTAGATGGCGTTTCAGAGGGGGCGTGGCTACGGATCACCGAGCCAGGGTGGTTACCTGCTTGGGGGTGTCCGCTATGGAAAGGGTGCTCGGTAGATTGCGCAAAACCCCTCTGCTGAGTCGAACCCATCTGAGGGTTGGCAGGGGTGCCTGGTCGGGAATGAGAATGGAAAGGGGAAGGGGAGAAGCCGCCGCTGCCAGGAACGGGAGTTCCACAAGGGGTACCAGAGGGGGTGTGCGCTTTAATGACAGAAGATGCATGGCCAGTGGGGGTCTGCGGACCCGTTTTGATGACGGACGGTGACGGAGCAGGCGACGGAGAGTTGTGAGCGGGCACCATGCCGGGGAAAACAGGTGTGATGGGGGTGGTGGGAGGGGGCTGGGAGGGGGAAGCGTGCGGTCGGACGGGGGTGGACGGCGTGGAGCCGTGAGGAATTAGCAGCGGCCCACTGTTGACTCCTGGTGTCGTTTTCTGGGGATTGCCTGGTTTGGCGTAGCCTAATGGTGAGAAGACATCAAGATGACTGTCATTCCGTTATCACATGACATGACCACACTTTTGGAAATCCTAAAGACAGTGGCACCTTCACTTAAGGTGGCTTGGTCAATTTTGTGTTTTATGTTGCCGGCCAAAATTTCAAAAGAACAAATTAACCTCCCAAGTCACATGTGGCTCCTCTCCTGAGGATGTCTTTAAAAAAAAATTAAAAAAATATTTTTTTGTTTTGTTTTGTTTTTTAACATATTTGCATTTTTCAGATAAAATATTTGTCAAACGAATTAATGATTTAGATTTTAAAAAATGAATTAAGATTTTTGAAAATGAATGAATTCCAAAAAAAGTTCAAATTTAAAAAAAAATAAAAATTATAATTACCTAAAAATGTCCAAAAAGTGATCATAAAAGGAAGAGGAAACTCAGAAATTTTCCATAAAATGTCCATGAAATGGCAAAAAAAAAAAAATCAGCTTACTTAATTAAAAAAAAAAAAAAAGGCAGAAAGAATGTTCAAAATGTAACAAAAAATGTTGAGAAACAAACAAAAAAAGGTAGAAAATTACCATAAAATATTTTTTTACTTAATTACTATAAAATATTCTTATTCTTATTATTATTATTAAGAAAAAAAAGGCAGAAAACATTAAAAAAGTAACCATAAAATGTTCAGAAATAAAAGACAAAATTCTTAAATGATCATAAAATGTCCACAAAAGTGCCAAAAATGTCCGAAATTTAACAGAGTAGCAGAAAATTCTAATCATGCATGAAAACAGAATTATGAAAAATAAAAATAATTTAAAAAAAAAAGACGAAAGATAGACGAAAATGAATGTCAAAGTATTGGATGCTGCATATTTCTGTGTTAGGGTGCAGTTCTAATTAGCTCTTGGGCCACCAGTACATTAGGCTACATTAGTTTTTACAGTACATTAGGCTCACAACATTCAAATGTTTTGCAGCTCCAGACACATTTTTGGTTATTTATCTGGCCTAAAATGGCTGTTTTGACAGGAAAGGTTGCTGACCTCTGTCCCAAGTCAAGGTACCATTGTAATGTTAGAATCCAACACTTGTAAAAAAAAAAAAAAATAAGATAGAGTAGAAAAGTAGAATAGAGAAATTCCCCACGTGCGACTTCAAAGGTTGGAATAAAAGTGGGTTTGGCAATTTCACTATTAACATGGCTGACAAGCCTGACATCGTCCACTTTTGAAAATGACAAGTGAAAAAAAAATGTGGTTCACATGCCTCCCCAAAGGCCCCGAAACAAGAATTTCAAGTAAGTTGGCACAAAAGAAAAGCAATGCGAATTAAAAGTCCCCTAATGAGCTGCAAGCATGAACCCCGAAATAAAACCAGCAACAGCATTAGTCTGAAGCTATTTGTGCCATAAGCAACCAAATGATAAATGAGCATCTACATTGACTGACCAAAAAACACAAGTTACATATTTCCTCAGATACCTTGACTATGATATGACCATATGTCATGTCTCTGCAAAGTAGACATGGCATCTGTCAAGCTGTTTAAAGAAAAAGCGCTTATGTATGCAATGTGGGTCATTCAGGAGCATAAAGCATTGGATATGGAGACGTTTACAGCCTTAAAATGTACCAGGAGTTGTCATTTTCTGGTCATTCAGTGCACCTGTTAAAAAAAAAAAAAAAAGCAAATTGTGCACCTGAAAGCTGCAGAAGCGCAGGTAAGCAGCATGCCAGCTTTAATAGGCGTCTACTTGCTCATACACATACAGGCTTCTCAGTTGAACCATACCTGCTACTTTGTGGGCAGAGTTGTAGGGGGGAGGGGGCACATTGGCCGTTATGACCCCTCCCATAGAAACAAGGCCTGCGCTGTTGTACGCACCTGTGTAGCAGTTGCAAATACAGGACTGTCATTGCCCAACTTGCAATCAAACAAGATCTGACTTTACGCCCACCACTGAACCTTTTTTTTTTGTCATCAGTCTAGAGCAGGGACTAGCTTTGCCTCTTACTTGGTGCAATGGTAGCATGAGGTCTGCACGGGGGTATGGGGTAGGGCACGGGCCGATGAGGGTTGTAACTTGAAGGGAACTGAAAGACAAGTCATAATAAAATGAAAAGAAGTCATTCACATATCAGGCAGTTCTAGTTTTGGAGTGCTCATTACTGGTTTGGAATGTCCGATTATGCGAGAAGCAATCCCTTTCCCCTCCATACTGTTAGAAGGGTCATCTTTCTTCTCTCCCTCTTTCTTTAAGGGAGGGATTCCCTGTGATACAAGGAACAAAAAAAAAATCAGATTTGGTTCAGCGTCAGCCCTTTACCATATATCAAAGATTGTAGGTATTGCATCGCATTTTCAACAATACAAGCAGATCGTGACACTGATTCCAAACCTTCAATGTGTCTAGATTGGATTTGAAAAAAAAAAACAACAAAAAAAACGTCAACATGGAGCTCAATGGAAAAAAAAATCATTAACAGTAAACATGATTTTGATTAAACAGAATCTAAGAATATCTGCATCTGGGGAAAAATTCTGTATACAGTCAAGAACCTTATGTGACTTACCGGGAATGTGCCTGTAACCAGACTGGGTCTGCCTTTCGGATATGGATTTCCTGGTATCATACCGCAGGATGAGATCATGGCTACAGGAGCCTTGCAACCCACTTTACATACCTTGGAAAATAACGTTAAGTGAATGTGGTATGTTCGTAGAGATTATATGTAACATTCATCACTGATCTTTTGGAAAAACAAAATCATTCATCCTAACACAAGATAGAGCAATGTCTGACTGTATATATAAATACCTGTTCCAGAATCCTGCGAGCACGCTTCTTCTCCGACAAGTGTATGCGAAACAAATCCTCGACAGGACGGTAATTTTGTGCATCTGAAATATTCCTGCAAAGTAGACAAAAAGTTGCTATGGAAATCCAACAATTTCACACCTGAATTAACCAAATAGGATGATCTTCCAAGACGCCTAGTGTTATATTAGCTAAAGTACAGCACTTTGTATACAGTTATGCCTGTTTTTAAAGCACTTTATAAATAAAGTTGAGTTGAGTTGAGTTGAGTTGAGAGTGCACTCACAAAGCAATCAGCTCCAAGACAATAATTCTGTCCTTTGAAAAGGTGAAGCAATTCAGAATGTTCGCAACTTTGGTGGTGGGGATTGCGACCATTTTCTACAAGAAAAAAAAAATCTATTAAACATGAGAAAATAACAGAATGGCAAGACCGTCGTCTATAAAACATTGCTTACATGCTGCAGAGCTTTTACTGCTTTAATTTGAGGTTCTGCCCATGAGAAGTATTTCAGTATGTCCATGACCTGTACATAAAGAAGACATCTTACAACGTGAGACTGCTTCATATAAGTTTGTGAATTTGATCTATTAATCATAATACAAATTTGATCTATCCGTGTTTCTATCTGATAACCTGTTCGCTGGAGAAGTATCCATGGACCTGCTCAATGGCTTTAATCCGCTGATCAGTCAGGACACACTGAAAAATGCACAAATTGAGAAATTAGAAACCGTATTGTTGATTGAGTGTTCATCACAATTGTGTGAATTTTCTTTCCACCAAACAAATTTTACCTTCTTTATTTCATCTATGACGATGTCAAATGACTTCTTATCCATGGTGATACAATTAAAAGATATTTTTTTTTCGTTTTGTTTTTTTTAAATGTACCACAGGCGTGGTAAATCCACTATGCAAATATCGTGATTCACAATAATTTCAAATGATGTAACGCCAAACTATGCTGGCATATTCATAAACCATTGAATAATACCAATACATTTATGGTACTTCACATTCATCTCACGCGACACAACTTTTCCCCCGTTGGAACAATGACTTCCAAAAAAAAGAGAAGCGATAATTTCGAGGTGCAGTGCACAACCTGCCTGCTTCACATCCCCAACAACAAGCTAGTCAACTTTCGCTGCTCCGTTTACAACTATGGTTGAACTAAAAGGCGTTATGCAGCTGGAAAAATGTTTCATCGTCCGTTTCATTTGTGTTCTTTTAAATTCGATACCAGAAAATATTAAAATAATGGCATAAAATAACAAAATTAACAAAAAAACGCGACGGGGACGATAGCTCATATGCTAGCTACAAATGACAGCTGCCGCTAGCACGCCAACACGTTCAAGGACCTCTACAAGGCAGCTCGACAGAACGCCAGCTAGAAAAATATGTACAAAATGTAAATATTTAAAAAATATATAGACAATATAAAAGTAAAAAATATTATATATATACTTTAAAATGTTAATTATGTCATAATTAATAAAAATATATATTTTTAGCAGTATAATTTGGACTTTTTCAATAGGCAGCGCCGGGGCCCTCTTAGACTAAGTATGAACAGGAAGTAAACATAAGATAAGACGCCCCACTGATTGTTTTATTTTTTATTTTGCAAGAAACTATCTGACGCCAGTATCACAAGAAATGGATCGGTTTTCGTGGTCAAACGGCCTTTTGGAAATAAATGAGACTTTAGTAATACAGCAGCGTGGCGTCAGATTGTATGATGGCGACGACAAGGTATAATATTCCTACTCCGCATTCTACGTACATTCATGTCAGATTCAGTGTATGCGGAACTTGGTTTCTTGCACTGTTGTAGGCTAAACTAGATGTTGGAATTGCGTTGCTGAGCACCCATCGCCTGATTTGGAGGGACAGTAAAAACCATGTAAGGGCGCTGAGAAATTGCAAAGTGTAAACATAACAAAACATACACATATTTTCGTGTTCTGTCTCATTGGGACTTGTGAATGTCTGTTCTTTATCACAGGACTGCTGTATTTCCATACCATTGTCACAAATTTTATTTTTTGAGGAGCAGGCTGCAGGAATAGGGAAGAGGTGAGTAAAGTAGTATACTGCACATGTGTTTTGAAGTGTATGTGACCTTGCTGTTAAAGAGCATTGTATGTATTTGCATTCAATTCATATTTTGTTTAATGTATTGTTTTCATTTGTTGCAGTGCAAAAATTGTGATACACCTTCATCCAGCACCAGCCAACAAGGAGCAAGGTCCCTACCAACACAGCAAGTTTTCCTACATCAAACTCTCTTTTAAAGAACATGGACAGATTGAGGTAAATCCCACTTGTTTAAATTCTACACTTAATAAGTGTGCGCCGGGCGGGCACTTCAGAGACCCAACGATTGGTGTGGAAGCATTTAAAAAGCCAATTTTCCATAATATGTCTACTTTATGGTGCAATTTAATCTTTAGTTTTTCAGGAGGCTAAATGAGGAGATGACTCAGAAGAGATGGCAGAATACACCCGATTCCCAACGCGTCCCAACAGAAGTCGGATTACAGGTTTGTACACCCCTGTCATTTATTTCTGCCTTGGACTTTTGGATGGAGGAGTGAAAAGGCAATTTCGCAGGCCACTCCCCTTTTAAAACTTGTCCCACAGGATGGCAGTGTTGCATCCATTTCAGATGCAGACTTGTTTTGGAACCAGCCATATGGGTACTTTGCCACTTTGGTTTACATCCCCTCCAATCTAAATTACATTCATGCAAGCAGTATTTAACAGTATGGAACAATCACCACAAAAATACATTATAGTATTCTCTTGCTAAATTGCAGTTCTGATAATACGACTTTGCAGGTTTTCATTTGTGACCATAACTTCTACAACTGAAGTAAAATGTGTATTTTTTTTTCTTCTTTTAATTTGTTTCACACAAAAAAAACAGATACCATGAACATTAGAGCTGTCGCCCCCAAAATTCCTGCCACTTCACTCAAGACCATTCGGAAACTCAGAATGGTGCTCAAATGTGCCTTCAGTTATTCAGAGTGTTGGGGTGCAGGAGTGCATGTTGCCTCCAGCATCGCACAAGGATGACGGATTTTTTTTAAATTCTAAATGGCTTACCCTAACCAGAATCCTGCGTTGCATTGCATGTACACTCCTGGTGGAATAATGCGCTTTGTAAATTGTTGTGCAACCTGAAAGTTAGTTGTCATGGCTAACATTGCTTCTTCTTTGTCGTCATCGCCTTCATCTTCTTCTTTAGTCTTCTTCTATTTTAAAAGAAGAAGGCAAAGAAGATGCAACGGTAGTCATGGCAACTAACTTTCATTTTGAATAACAACTATTTATAAAGCGCATTAATCCACCAGGATTGTACCTTTGGCAACAATGCAATGCAAGATTGTGATTAAGGTAAACCATTTTAAAATAAGAAGTAAAACTTTAATGTGTGCTGCACTCACATTAATTTATAAATGCAGCCTATGATCAGCAGCTCGACATTTCTTATTGCTGTAAATATACGCATGTTTAGCTAGCCGCTAACTGCAATTTGTTCCTTGCTCTCGTGTATCCTTTGCTCTCAAAACGTTCACATTTTTTTTTCTTTTTCCTTCTCCATTGTGGTCTTGCAGGCAGGAAAGACGCGAGCAGTCGGGATTGTCGGCATTGAGCGGAAGATCGAGGAGAGGAGGAAAGAAACGGACAAAAACATCTCAGAGGTGTTTTAAAATAAGTTGGCTGACCATGTTCGGTCTATTGTCGTGGTGAAAGTAAAGAAAAATGCACTAGCAATTAATGAATCAACGATTTTGATATAAACATGCTTCTGAATTGTATCAATGGTGTGCCTTTTATTGTATTTTTTTAGGCCTTTGAGGATCTCAGTAAGCTGATGGTAAAGGTAAAGAACACGTGTATCTTTTTTCACTTTGTTTGTATGATATAAACAATTAGATTTATTTACTGGTTGATTACTATGTGTTCCCTCGCTGTAAAAACAGGCCAAAGAGATGGTCGAGCTGTCCAAATCTATAGCAAACAAGATAAAAGACAAGCAAGGGGACATAACCGAGGATGAGGTGACAACAAGAGCTCACCAAGTTGGATTCTTTCACATATGACACACAATAACGTGATTATTTCTACTTTGAAGACCATCCGCTTTAAGTCCTACCTGCTGAGCATGGGTATCGCCAACCCCGTCACCCGGGAAACGCATGGCTCAGGCACGCATTACCACATGCAGCTGGCTAAACAACTGGGAGATATGCTCCAGGCCCCTCTGGAAGTGAGCATGAGATACCACGCAGGCCGCCATCTTAAATCCCTTCTCAGTTTATCACACAACACCTTTCCGCTGTTTGATATGTTCTCAGGAGCGGGGAGGGATGATGGCGCTGTCCGAAGTGTACTGTCTGGTCAACCGGGCTCGAGGCATGGAGGTAATCCTATTGTCAAAAATCAATAAAAATACAACCAAAGTTGAATGGGTTTTTTTTTGTTTTTGTTTTTTTAAACAGCTTTTATCTCCAGAAGATTTATTGAATGCATGCAAGATGTTTGAGTCCTTGAAGCTCCCACTGAGGTGAGTTGTCTTAAAAATAAATAAATAAATAAATAAATCCTACCACACTGCCCACATAAGCTCAAAGTGGCACCCATAACCCTCTGAGCCTCGAGTCGCCCCTGGTCGACCTACACAGAAGACCCAGCCAGGCTTTTCCTGTCAGGCTTCCTGTTTTTGAAAATCTTGACCCCTTCCTGTCACTTCCTGGGATTTTGCACCAAGCTACACCTAATAGTCGTACATACTAGTCATTCACGTATATGGCAAAAGATGGAGAAAAAAAGATTGCAAAATCATTTTAATATGACACAATTTTTGCCTTGCGCAGGCTGCGTGTTTTTGATAGTGGCGTGATGGTGGTGCAGCTGCAGTCTCACAGCGAAGAGGAAATGATCGCCTCAGCGCTGGACAATGTGAGCGCCGCTGTTACAAACACTCCTACCATAACAAATAGGGGAAGAATTCATTTTTTAAACACCCTGTTTCTTGTCTCTTCTCAGGTGTCAGAAAAAGGTTCTTTAACAGCAGAGGAGTTTGCTAAACTGTTGGGTCTCTCTGTACTTTTGTCGAAGGAGCGGTAAGTGTTTTAATATGCAACTTGAGTGCAATGGAACCTTCCTTTTTGGGGGAAAAAAAAGACTCTGTGTTAGGCGGCCATCTGCCTTGACCGGTTGGATTGAGATAGAGAAAATGGGCAGAAAAAGAAGATAAATATATTATTAAGGAATTGCAGGAGGGATAAGAAAGTAAATTACAAGGGGGTGGAAATAGAGTTTGGTGACATACATGATCATGTAACTTTGTTGTTGTTGTTTTCTTTCTTTCTTTTTTCTTTTTTGGTCTTATGTGACACTTAAAGCCATAAGAAATGTTTTAGCAAAGATAAACATAATGACAAGAACACATAGACTGGACCAAGAACTGGGGTTGAATGCTAATGCTAGCTAGCTGCTAACACACTGTCCCTCAGCAAGCTAGCTAGCTACCATTTTTTTTGTTTCTATACCTGGACCAGGAACAAGGGTTGAATGCTAATGCTAGCTAGCTACTAAAACGTTACCCCCCCCAAGCAAGCTAGCTACCAATTTGTTTGTCCTATACAGTATGTTAGTTGTTATCAAAGGCAGAATGGCAACTAAATGACCCTTCAAAAGTTTTCAGGTCAATTTCCATTAATTTTTGTTCACTCTCTCTGTAATCTCTCCCACTTCCGTATTGCAGTTTGCTTCTGGCTGAGAAGATGGGCCACCTTTGTCGAGATGACTCCGTTGAGGGTTTGAGGTTCTACCCAAACCTCTTTTGAGGTTTTTGTATACATTCTCGATATACTGTATGTGTATCAGAACTTTCATTTAGCCTGACTCCTCTTTGTGCGCTCTCTGCTATCATAAGATGTTCAGAAGTATTGTTTGTTGTGTGTCCACTCGTTCTTTTTAAACCAAAGTGTACACAATTTAGCATGGTAATAGAATGCATATGAATGAATATGTAACAAATCATCTTGTAAATAAAATCCACCTTTGCCACTTTTATGAATGGCATATTTACTGCTGTGGGTCACTTTAACTTGTAATAGAAAGCTTCCTCTTTTCAAATGGTTCTCCAGAGGTAAAAATCAAAGTATGCAGTCCACACTGATTAGATTAGCCTGCCACGTGGTTTATGTGGCTCATTGAGGAAGGACAGATTATCCTGTGAGTTCTAAATGCACAAATGAACTTGTATAAGGTAAATTTATTTTCATTTTTTCATACGGTAGTGCAACTTGAATGAATGCACTAGCAAAGGATAATTTACATGAATGATTGTATTAGGCTACCTTTTCTTAAAGAGTTAAAAATAAAACTCTTATTTTCAGGTAGTATTATGACTTCATTTACATCTCACATAATATTGCACTTATTTGCACAAATTTACAGTTTGAGTGTGCTTTAATTCACTTTCTATCTGAACTTGTTATATGCGGAATTCAGTTAATGTTTACTGTACATGTTTAGTTTCCATTTTAAAGTAAAAATTAGTTGTTTTAGTAATGTGCAATACATGTTGATTGAATCATTAAGTGCCTCCCAAAACACACAACACACAGTGCAATATGAATGTTCAAACTGTGGATAATATCACATTTGTTTGCAATAATAAATGAAGACTTAATGAATAAAACTGGCTTGATGAACACTTTGAGCTATTACACTTTACTGCATGTTGGTCGTTATGTTTGTCCTTGGTGAGGACATTTTTTAGGGGCTTCTTGCATAGTGTAAAAAGTTTTAGAACCACTGATGTATAACATTTTTGTGCAGGCATTGTCTCTTATTAGACAAGCTCCTTATATAGAGTTTTTATGTCGTATTAATTTTGTTCAATAAAAGATAAGACAATTATGGATATTTTGAACCTCAGAATTTTTTTTAAATTTTATTTCCTAAACCATTTCCACATGCTGAAGTTGACGATAGGTATGGTGATGCATTAAGAAACGAGCATTAAAACAAAAGTAAAACAATGGTGAGCACGTGAGCTGTGTTGTCTGCCACTCTCACGACAGCAGCACACGACCACTGTCGACTTCTCCACACGCTGAAATAAATAACAGCGCAGTTTGGACATCATTCTTACTTAATTGGAGCGAAAACAAGGTGGGAAAAGCAGACTGATGTTGCCGAAATGAGGCTGGACGCGTGAGTAGTTTATTTTTTATGTACATTTTGTTATGTTTATGACGCATTGTTTTGCGCACACACAATTAGAAAGTGGGTATTTTTGTTCAAATGATTTTTACGACTAACGACCATTTGCTTCGAGTATGTTTCAATGAGAGTGCTTGTTGTGTATCAAAGTTGTTTTTTTTAAATTGTCAATTTGAGAACGATTGAAGCATAAAGATTAAACATAAGCAAAAATTCAACGTTCACAAACGAGTATTTTTTTTGTTTTGGTAAATTGGTGTTGTTTGTAAAGAAAAAGGCATATGGTTTCATTTAAAAACTAATAAAACAAGACAATAGGAACCGCAGGGCAAATATGTAAAAAAAATATATTGGGACAATCGACAATTCCACAGAAGCAAACATTTGCTTTTAATCTGGACAAAAATTTTACATTTATTTTATGGTACATTGTGAAATTATCTATCTATCTATCTATCTATCTATCTATCTATCTATCTATCTATCTATCTATCTATCTATCTATCTATCGTAATGATTCTCCATGTTTTTTTTAATGTTAATTGGTGTTGTAAGTTTCTGTTCTCATTGAGGAAGAGGAAAACTCCACAGTGATGTTTGCTTCCTTCCTGTTACTCAGGCTACACCTTGACATCCCCCAAGCAATTTTCTACTATGTTACGTGTAATGTTGTGTGTTGTTTTGTGATTTTTAGAGGTCAGCGATGGTAAAAGAAAGCGGCCATGAGGTGTAGACTGAAAAACGAGAAATCGGAATGCCACAAGCTGTCTCTCTGCTCTCTCTGTTGCTTGGGATCATGGGATATGGTATGCGTGATCACATTGTATACATCAGTGACTTTTTACATTTTTATTTAAATTTTAAATGTGCAATAATGCAATTGAATCATGAGAGCTATTTGTCCATATCACCTAAAAATGTGTATCTACGAAAAGGGGTAAATCATATTTGTGCTTGTCTTATAACTTGTTTAAATGTTTTTTTTACTTGAATAATTCTGAAAGGAGTACAGTAGCTCTTAACATGTATTACTCTGTCGTGATATCCTACTTTTATTCAATTGAGGACCTGAGTCAGTCAAAAGAACCATATAGTAAAGTTGTATTACAGAATAAAGTACAGGTATGTGATACAAAATTAAGTCAAATCGATAAATACTACGAGAATAACTTGTAACACCTTTCATGGACGTATCATTTCCCCGGTGAAGCTTTGGCAGGGCTCAACATCTGGCCCTCCTTCCACGTCGCCCTTAGCAACGCCAGCGTATTCGTGGACTTCAGCACCAAAACCAACAGCAGCCTCATCCGCCACCTGAGCCTCTCTCTGATCGACATGGACACCAACGCCTCCCTGCTGACCAGGACTCTGCCCGACAACCAGTCTGCCGGCAGGGTGGAGTTCAGCTGCTCCTGTTTCCTGTACGCCGGAACTTTCCGCTTCCTGCTGAGGCAGACCGGCATGGCGGTTGAGCCGCACTCAAATGGGACGGGGCGTTCGGAGAGTAGCGCGCGGTGGTGGAGTTCAGAACTGCAGGTGCAGTGGCCCACGTTTCACATTGCGGTTGAGAGGGTTGGAAACCACTCGGGAGCTTTTCAGGCAAGTAACCCCTCGAGATGAATGCGATAAATTTAAAGGGTGGAAGATGCTTATTTTATAAATCTGTCTATTCAGATTTATAGATCTATTTCGATCAATATATCGAAAAAATATCAATATCGCGATATTGGCCTATGCAGTATGCATATCGCAAACACATACAATAAGCTGTGATTGGCTGGCAAACCAGTACAGGGTGTCCCCCGCCTACTGCCCAGAGCCAGCTGAGATAGGCTCCAGCACCCCCCACGAGAAAAAATAATAATCCCCTCCTTACCCTCTCTTTTTATTTGGTTTCTACGCCCCTAGTTCCAAATGTGTTCCAACCCTAATAATTCAAATGCAAAACATAGTTGGAACACAGTGTACTTAAAACGTGCACCACCATCCAATAGTTGGACATATCAAGAGGTAATTACAATCAATTAAAGGGATACTTTACTTATTTAGCCCATTATAGCAATAAAAAGTCAATATTTTGTATATAATTAATTTGCTACTTTCATTATTATTCACATACAATTGGTACCTTTAAAAACACATTTTGCAACTTGCTGTCGACTGAAAATGACATCTCAAGGGCTCAGGTAACCAAACACAGCTCACCTGTTTTCAAGGTTTGGTGATGTGACATTCACAAGCTGAGCTGTGATTGGTTACCTGAGCCCTTGTGATGTCATTTTCAGTTGACAGCAAGTTGCAAAATGTGTTTTTAAAAGTACTAATAGTATGTGAAAAATAATGAAAATATCAATATTATTATAGGTAAAATATTAATGTTTGACTGCCAAAAATGGCTAATTAAGTAAAGTATCCCTTTAAGAATACATTGAGTTTGGTTATTTTGCCGTATGAAAAAAATTGAAGTCTTTCATTAGATAATAAAAATATCATTTCTAGGTATGTGTTAAATATCGTAATAATATCGATGTCGCTATATTCAGCAACTATATCGCATATTTTTCCAATATTGTGCAGCCCTAGTTGCTAGCATCAATGTTGTGCTAGTTATAATGCTTTAAAGCTGAAGTATGTAGTCTCACTTCCTCAGAGTATTTCCAAAAACGAAATGTTACCGGTTTGTTGACACTAAAGATAGGTCATCAATAATGTCACTTTTCTACCGACAATCAAGTGAGCAACATGCACCTTGTTGATAAATTCCTTTTCTCTCCAGATCGGAATATCCACCAATGAACACTTCCAGCCTTGCTCCAGCATCCTCGAACCCGCTCTGCTACTCGAAGTGAGCTACATGGAGTACAACCAGATCGGACGAAAAGGCATCAACAAGGTGCAAGCCCGCACGCAACATCCAATCCGACCTCTGCGTTCCCAGATGATCAAGCTTCCGTGTGCCTTCCCTTTCACCGACAAAGACTTCATACAAGTGTCCCTCCGCTCTCCCCATTCAGCGCAGGAGGTGAAGCGCTCCGGTCCTCTCTACCTGTCTCGCATCTTCCCCTATAAGCTGCGAGTGGAAAACGGCAATATCTATAGGAGTGGCTGTGAAGGGACTGTGAGCGTGAAGCTAGTAACGCCACCTTGCGCTCACATTGACGGGAAAGTGCTTCTGTATAAGGACGGCGTTGTTGGGAGAGGGGTCGGCGTCTCCTCTGGGGCGGGAGCAGGGGGTACGGCGGCGATGGGTTTCGGGCAAGAGGAGCCGTCCTCCCCCCCGTTGGCTTTCAACTGGCTCACGCAGGGGGAGAACGAGACGGAATTCAACTGCTCGGTTTTTTACCCGGGAAGGAGTAAGTACTGCTTCCGATTTGTGTTTAACTACAGCCGCTCGCCTAGTCCGGCTCAGAGCTGCCTGGTGGTGTACAGGAGCGAAGGTGAGCAGTGTGGCGTGACGACATACATGACTTTCTTGTAACATTTCTGTTCAGTTTTGTTCTTATGGATGACTGAAAGTGTTATTATTAATGATTTCAACGTGTATGATAATTCAAATGACTAATAATGTAGCAAATACCAATTGACTTTATGCTTGTGTTATTTCATTTAATCCACGGTCCCGTGTTAAATTAAATATAAATGTACGCCATCATTTAATTATTTTATTGTCATTAATTAACTAAAATTGTGATTCAATACACTTTTATTTAGTTTTTTTTTTTTAATTATTAGTTGTTTCATGGTATGAAGTTCCAAAAGTTCAAAAATAAATAAAAAAATTAATCGGTCATGAAGTCCTTAAGAAAATGAGTTGTTAATAAATTATCATTTGAATTAAATACATAAAAATGTAATTGATTCAAATTCCAATTCATTTTATTTCAAAATGTAAATATTTTACTGTTCAATTTAAAGAATACTTAAAGGCACAACTGAATAATTACTTGAATGTGTCAAAAATGTAAATATTTTACTTTAGAAATAATGTATTTAGAATGTAATTAATTAATTAGCATACAGATTCATTTCATGTTAAAATGTAAATATTTCTCTATTCAATTAATTACTTAATGATTACATAAAGAAATACATCACTGGTGCATCTACTTAAAGTGATACTTCACTTATTTAGCCCATTATAGCAATAAAAAGTTAATATTTTGTCTGTAATTAATTTGATACTTTCATTTTTTTTCCAAGTACAATTAGAAAATGACATCACAAGGGCTCAGGTAACCAATCATAGCTCACCTGTTTTCTAGGTTTGGTCATGTGACATTCACAAGCTGAGCTGTGATTGGTTACCTGAGCCCTTGTGATGTCATTTGCAGTCGACAGCAAGTTGCAAAATGTGTTTTTAAAGGTACTAATTGTACATGAAAAATAATGAAAATATCAAATTTATTATAGGCAAAATATGCCAAAAATGGCTAAATAAGTCAAGTATCCCTTGAAATGTGCCATTAACTACAAATGGAAATAAATACACAAATGAGAGATGTATCAATTAATTCTAATTGAAATTAAATTTAAAAAAAATGTCACACCAATTCATTTCATGTAGAAAAAGAAACCCACAGATCAATTTATTTCACAAGTAATTCCTTTAATGTGTCATTAATCAATTACAATTAGGATTAAATACACGTGCTTATTCATTAGATACTAATTCATTCTATTTAAAACCATATGTAAATATTTCACTGTTATTCCGTATATTTTGCTCATCCTTTTTCGTGAAGAATCTTGGGGGCCCTGGAAAGAGTGGAGTGCGTGCAGTGTGAGCTGTGGCGATGGCGTCAGGGAACGTGTGCGGGAGTGTTTGTCGCCCTCTGGTGTTCAAGGGAAGCAGTGCACTGGAATGGCGAAGAAACAGTCCCTCTGCTCCCTGGAAGACTGTGCAGGTCAGTCAGCCATTTACCCTGATGTTGATTAGATAAAAATCCTGCCAAACATACAAAACTTGTTTTGAAAATCGAAAGTAACGTTTGCTTTTGTTTCCCCAGCATTTCCAGCTCCTTCTCCATCTCTACCTACCGTGCCGGCTGGAGTTGGCCCTCGAGGTGGCAACATGGTGGTGATTGCCGGCATCTCCCTCTGCCTTGCCGTCATCCTGGCCACCGTCGTCATCACCGTGTGGGGGAAGCTCTGCCGCGCCCCTCGGTGCGGCTCCGTCCGCAGAGGCTCCGTGCCTTCCCCCGGCGGCCGCAAACTCTCCGACGAGGCCTCCATTTGCGGCAACAGCCTTCAGAGGCTGAGCCTGGCGGGCGTCGGTTCGACCCAGATCCACGGGCCTCTTCCTCAGACAACGGTGACGCCGCTCTCGCAGGATCCAGAGAGGCTGTCTCCCACCGGCCAGAAGGTCCTGCCTCCCATTTTTGGGTATGTACATGAATCAGGTCTTCAAACTGACCACATACACAAGAAACTGTTATTTTAATGTAAAATGTGTTATGTCTCCCGTACAGGTACCGCTTAGCTCAGCAGCAGTTAAAAGAAATGAAGAAGAAGGGCTTAAAAGAGGCAACTCAGCTCTACCACGTCTCCTCAAGCCCCGTTCACGATTCTTCAGTAGAGACCCCTGCTTCACCAACCAATCCCCACATTCCCTCACCCACCGCCTCCTCCTTTTCCGAACCGCCGTCGCAGGCTTCCAGGATCACGCCGGACCGACCGAGTCCTCGAGTAGACCTCGTCTTGGGTCCCCAAGGGTGTGGACATGCAAGCGGGGGGAGATCCAAGTGGCGAGACCGCACTGCCGATTGGGTGGAGATGGTGGAGAGGAGTGGCGTCGCGGGTCTCGCAGAGAGGCCGACGAGAAACGCGTATCAGAAGAATCCGAATTTCCGCAGGACCTCCAGTTTTACTGAGGCAAAAGCTCAGGTTTCATCGGCGGGGCACTACCGAGACAGGAGCATGACTCAGGTGAAGTCCACAGATTTAGTCAGGTCATTTCTGTTCTGTTGAATTATCCAGTTTTATTAATGGGTCCTAATATGATTTATTCATTATTTATAATGTATCGGTATTCATCTTTTTATGTCAGCAATGTGTAGTGACATGCAGAACCATATGTTTAGGGTTCTGCAAGCTGAAGCTCTGGAACCCTTTTCTATGTCTCCCCATGCATTTCTAAAAAAAAAAAAAAAAAAGTAGAAAATACATGTTTTTTTCATATTTATTTTTAGATAAATATTATACAATGAAGTAATGATTTATATTCAAAGTGAATGATTAAATAATCCAAAATTGTCAGAGTGCAATGATTTAAATTGTCAGAAAAAGGGAGATTAAGTTGTTGTTTTTTTAATTACCTAAAAATGTCCAAAAAGTGACCATAATATGTCCAAAAAAAGAAGAGAAAAAGCAGAAAATGACCATGAAATTGAGGAAAAAAAAAAAAAAAAGTAGTAAAGAAAACGTTGGAAAAGTAATCATAAAGCATGCAAAAACAAAAGAAAGCAGAAAATTACCATAAAATATCTTTGGAATTGCCAAAAAATATATATATTTATAATAATAATAATAATAATAATAATAATAATAAATATTAAAAAATAAAATAAAATTTAAAAAAAACAAAGGCAGAAATGAAAACATTTAAAAAATTAACTATTAAATATTAAATAAAAGAAATCCACATTACCATAAAATGTCCACAAAATTACAAAATATGTCACAAAATTAACAGCAAAAAAATGAAAAAATATTTATTAAAAATGGCTATAAAATGTCCAAAAGAAGAAGAGAGGCAGAAAATTACCATATGTCCATAAAATTACCAAAAAATGTCAGAAATTTGACAGAAAGGCAGAAAAGTCATGAAAGGGCATGAAAAAGAAAATATGAAAAAGGTGTCATTAGCTCTATTAACACTGTTTCCGCCATCACAATCTTCAAATATTTTGTGATTTATTTGGCCTAAAATGGCTTTTTTTTTTTTTTTTTTACAGTAAAGCTTGCTGACCCGTAGTGTAATATAAAATATGTTGCCTGGCTCTGTAAAGATTACGAAACATTAATTTTTGTCCTGTTCAGGTGGGATCTCGGACCCTTCCTGAAGGAAACTCGTGGACCAAAGAGAGACGAGAGAGGTCCCCGTTTAGCTCCTACCCCATTCCAGAGCACGACACCCCAAAGTGGACCCAATCTAGACCCCAGTGGAATCCCTCCATACAGAATTCCATTCCCTCTCATGCTAATCAAGTCAAACACACGGGAACCAGCACCTCGCCGATACCAGTGGACCACAGCGGCGCTGGTGAGAGCGAGGCGGGAAGCAGAGCTCACCAGGGAATCTCGGGGATCGGCGGCCCGGTCACGAGTCCTGCCTGTCAGCACGGCGTCAACCTGAGTGTGGAACGGGCCGAGCAGAACTGGAACCGCCGCGGTCCATCGCCTATCCAGAGGAACATGCTGGCGCGGAAACTAAAGGAGGCTCAGTCCTGCTCCAGCGTCAGAGGACGTCAGCGCAGCTCCACCTTCAGCGTGGCGCCTTCCGAAAACAGGAGAGAACATGGCCGCCCGCGTCCTGGTTCTGGATGCTACGTCGGCACTGAAAGCTCTGCGTATATCCTGAGTGAGGCGGAGCAACAGATGCTGGAGCTTTAACCTATTGTCTGTTATTTACTCACCTAAAGTAATACTTTGGCATCAACTATGTTGTGATTCAGATTTATTGATCCCTAAAAGAGCAATTCCGCCAGTCACCACCCGTCCAAGAAACAGAAGGGGAAGCCTGGTGGGTCGTCTTTCAGCGCCCCAGCTTTCTTAGATGAAAAAGAAACAGAGGGGAAAATGAGGCTCAAAAGCTGATCGTTCAAGGGATACTTGACTAATTTAGCCGTTTTCATCAGTAAAAAAAATATATCGACTGAAAATGACATCACAAGTGCTCAGGAAACAGGCAATGACCAATCACGGCTCGCCTGTTTTCTGGGTTTGGTTAAGTGACGTTAACAAACCGAGCCATGATTGGTCGTTAGCCTCGTTACCTGTTTCCTGAGCATTCATGATGTCGTCTTCAGTCGACAAAATTAGTTTTTAAAGATATTAATTCCATCCATTTTCCTCAAAAGAGTCGTGGGGGTGCTGGAGCCTATGAGATTTTAATTGGACATGGAAAATAAAGAAGTTAGCACATTAATTATAGACAAAATATTATCTTCTTACTGTTGGGAATTGCTAAATGAGTCAAGTATTCCTTTAAAGGGGGGCACAGTATGAACCTGGAAAAAAACCTCATAACACACAGCAACGCCATTTTGTGGCATCTTGGTGGCAAGGAACAATGTTGAAGTGTTTTAGAGGATTTTTTATTTTTTTTTTGTGATTAATAATTTGACATCATTTTACATTTTCAATGAATTTACAAATTTATCCTATTTTGCATTTGATGTGTTTC
This sequence comes from Festucalex cinctus, assembly GCF_051991245.1. Classification (NCBI taxonomy): domain Eukaryota; kingdom Metazoa; phylum Chordata; class Actinopteri; order Syngnathiformes; family Syngnathidae; genus Festucalex; species Festucalex cinctus. Next base: position 10,403,391 of record NC_135428.1, on the reverse strand, counting down.
GTCTTTGTATGTCAACCACAGTTTTTAAATATTTTTTTGCCACTGTTTTCAAGAAAATTAAACATTGCTCTTCCACACAAATCCCCTTTTATGGATGTCAAAATACAATTGTTGTTTTATTATGAGTCACATCACATACATTTGTGGTATTGATTGATTAGTTGTAATGATAAAAGATGGTGATATCCAACTATCAGAATAATAAAACTGTAGTCCGTCACCAACGTTTACGGCATGTTTGACGTTGCTGGTGTATTTAACCTTCCCCGCCACCGCTGCCCATGGCGTCCAAGAAAAGCAGAGGGCGGACCTTCATGGTGGTGTGTCTGAGGGAGTACCAAAGGCCCCGCCAAGTGCCCCACACGATGCCGTTATCAAACTGGCCCTTGTACTCCCCTTTGCGGTAGAACTTCCCATTCAGGTTGGCAACATGGCATCTGTTGGCGGAAAGGGAAAATTACTAACCATAGCGCCAACTAGTGTTGAGGAGGACTTACTCCATGTGTGTCAAAGATCAATATCGGTATAGTTTCACAAGTCCCACCTGTTGTACCACCAACCCGCGTTGTTCTCCTGAGCACAGCTGCCTTGAATGTAGCGGTCATTGTCCTGTTCATGACAACGTATTTAACCCTTTATACGAGAAAAACAATACTTGGTACTACTAATACTACTGACCTGATCCCTAGTGCTAAACTGCATGCCACCGAGGCCCGCGGACCACTGCTCCACCATGCCCCGTCCACCTGCCAGAGCATCCCCAGCTTTCCCGCTGTACAACCCGTACTGTAGCCGGTAGCGATCCTATTTTGAAATCAAGACATTCACAGTGCATGACATGAAAATATTACAGTTGCAAGTGAGTACAAGTAGAATTGTGTTGCATACAGCTTCATTAGTGATCCGGAAGTTCTCATAGTAGGCATGACTTCTCTGTCCCACCCAGTCCATTAAGTCTATCTTCACCAGATTTTTACCTGTGGACACAAGTATGGAAAAAATATAAATCTACATGAGTTTTGCTTTTCAATTAAAATAATAGAATTAGGGGTGTCAAAAATGTAAAGTTCCTTTCACGCCACTAATTCTATAACACGCGATTCCAGTTGCAACGCAGCAGACACGTCCACGTCAAAATTTAGCAGTAAATAAATTTCATAATAAAGCATATATTTGTGGAGACCGGGGTCAAGTTGTATTTTACAATTTTAAAAATGTGCAGAAAGTTATGTCATGTTAAAGATTAGATTGCTCTTAATATAAAAAGAAAAATGCACTGAGCTGTCACCAATGTCTTACAAATGCAATTATGCCATCTAGTGGCGGAAAAACGACCTCAACACAAAACAATTTTAACTCAATTTTGTGAATTGTGAAATTAATGTTATCAATGATAGGGCTGCACGATATTGGAAAATTGATAAGCCATATGCGATATAGTTGCTGATTATAGCAATATCGATATTATTGCGATATTTAACATGTACCTAAGGAAATGACATTTTTTCTGATCTAATGAAAGAATGACATTTTTCATACAGCAAAATAAGCAAACTCATATTTTTTTAGTGAATTAATTGTAATTACATATCGATAATGTTCAACTATTGGATAGTGGTGTACATTTTAGTTAGTGGCTGACTGGTCAAATTCAAATAAAAGCATAAAATTCCATATGAGACTTATTGCATGTATTTGCGATATGCATATTGCATGGGCCAATATCACGATATCGATATTTTTTCAATATATTGTGCAGCCCTAATCAATTATCAATCTATTAGTTTAATATTTTTTCCATTTTTATGTTAACAAGTGTTTACATTTTATTGTACATTTACAACAGATGTAAAATTTGTGATTAATTATGAATTAACTATTGACGTCATGTGATTAATTACGATTCAAAATTTTAATGGCCTGACACCCCCAAATAGAACATTTGTTGTAGCCTACTATACAAATCATATTAAGATGCACCAGTATCCATATATAAACAATTTTGATATTGCTTACCGTTGGAAAGTAGAGAATAGATGTTCTCATTTCCCAACCAAAACTCGTCATTCCACAGTTTGAAGTCGCCAAAACCATCTCTATAATCCACCCAGTCTCTATGAAGAGACACACTCATTAACTCATTCACTGCCAGTTCAAGAAAAAAAAAAATCTTTGACGTCTAAAGCCGTCTATGGCAATGAATGTGTTAATATAAACAAGATGAGTTCATATCATCTTTATGAATAGAACACCTGTCAAAGTCAACTTTTCCATTGCGCCTCCTCTGGAACACCGTCCACCCTCCACCGTCGTCCATGTCGCAGTAGACCAAAACTGGCTCCTGGTGGATTTTGGGTCTGATGCGGTAAAACCCGCTGGGTGGTCTCATTCTGTCGAACAGCTCAGAACAATCTAATATCATAACAAAAGAGAATTATTTTGAATATCTGGATCAATTCTGTGAGTGGGTGCAAACCTCGGTCGTGGACAATCAGGCTTCCTGCTGGTGGCAGACTCGTCATCAGGGTCGTGTTGGAACTTTGCGACGTCATGCTGCCGTTGTTAGGGCCCGATAGAGTTGGAGCAGGTGAAATCGGGCGAAAGAATTTATGCCTCTGCAAGTGTTCCACCTGCCAAGCTCCTATTAGGAGTTTGTTTTCCAGTCGTTTTATGCTGCGCTTGAGAGCTGCAACATCTGGACTGCATCCCTTTGATTGTAAACACAAAAATGACTGAAAATCCAGGTAAGATATAGTAAGATAAAATAGAGCACCTACCGAAAACTGGTTCAATGATGAAGTCTCGGTTGGGGAAACCAGCAAAAACAACATCAACACTGTGAAGGAATTCCTGCAAGTCTAAAATGATTGAAAACATTGCACTTACACATATTTGATCACTTGCTAAATAAAAATATATTATGTACCTGCATTTTGAAGCTTTCCTTTTGTTGTCTCCCGGCTGTGTGCTCTGCAGTCAGTATTTATTTCAAGCTGGGTTGGGTTGGTTCTGCATGGTCCACATTAAAAGAAAGACGTTGCCAACCCAAGTTTCGCTTTTTTTTTCATCCCTCTATCAAACAGTCCAGCTTTCGGGAAGAGTAGCTGACGTCATTCCTTTCATTCCAGGAATACTAGTTGCATTCTTTTTTAGTTAACATGTTTATCTTTATATGACTCCTAAATTGTTACTGTTAAAAGACCATTAATGGACAATTTAGAACAGGGGTCAACAAATCTGGTCCTCAAGGGCCCCTTCTGCACGTTTTAGATGTTTCCCTCGTCTAGCACACCTGCTTCAAATGATCAGCTCACCAGCAAGCTCTGCAGAATCCTGATAATGATCGTTATCATTTGAATCAGGCGTGTTGGAGGACGGAAACATCTAAAGATGCAGGATAGGGGCCCTCGAGGACTGGAGTTGGTGACCCCTGGTTTAGAGTCGTGTGGTTAACCTTGCAAATCCTGCACGGGAATGTTGCAGCTGTGAGGCAGAAATATTACCCGAAAAAAACCTAATAAATAAATAAATAAATAAATAAATAAATGCCATTATTGCCCTACCAACTGGGCACACCAGCCAATAAAAAAAAAAAAAACATAAGCGAAAATAAGAATAATCTGCCAAATAAACAATAATATAAAGACTAAATAAATCAATAAAATTATCAACCTACCAACTGGGCACACCAAAATAAAAAAAGTTAATTAACATAACTGAAAATATATAAATGAATAAATAAATAAAGGACTCATATCATTATTGACCAACTGGGCACACCAGCCTAATAATAATAATAATAATAATAATAATAATAATAATAATGAGTGAAAATAAGATTAATCTGCCAATTTCTAAACAATGGAATAATGAGCAAACATTTCAATAAATAAATAAAATAGTAAGCAAATAAATAAATAAATAAATAAATAAGATTATCAACTTAACTGGTCAGACTTACCAATAATTAAACAAATAAATAATCAATTAAATAAATAAACATAATCAAATACATTATTCTGCAAAGTAGTAAACAAATGAATAGTAGATAAATACATACATACAACTGCCTATGAGTAAAACAAATACAGAGAAATACAATTACAGAAATCTGAGAATATTTACTGCGGAGAAGCTAAAATTCCGAGGATTTGGACATTTAAAAATTAAACAACATCTCTAAATTATTAATTGATTATCAAAAAAAGTCAATAGTCTAATAATTTATGAGTTGTCGATTTATTGTTGCACCTATTTATAAAAATAAGTGAATAAATAATACAAACTAAACTAAAAATGAAAAAAAAAAACTGCTGCCAATAATTAAATGAATGCATGAATACATGCATACATCGTTCATCATCAACCAACCACTTAAGGCACATCTTAATAAAACATAAACAAAACAAAACGAAACAAAACATAAAGGTTTCTGCCAATAAAATGAATCCAAACGTGCTTTAAAATCGGACAGACATTTTGTTCCTTGCATTTGCTATCCTTGCCATGTTCAAAACAATTTCTTTCTTTTTTTTGTACTTTTGTGCAGTAATGAAAAGCAGATGTGGCAAAGAGGAGGAGGAAAAGGAGGTGGCTTAACTTTTGCAACAGCGAGAGACGAGGAAAAAAAAAAAAAAAAAACATCCAGGAAGTCCCAAACACAGAAAACCGCTACGTTAGCACAAAAAAAGGAGGAGTGGATGAGTAGAACACAAAGCATCCGTTTAACCTTTGAACCGTCTTCCTTTTACTCCACGACGAGTCACAAGACCAATTCCCGGTGATTCTCCCGAATGTCATTGCCAACGGTAAGCCAGGGGACACTTGAACGTTCTTCCACAGAGGAACCGGAGGGACTTGCACTCGCGTTCTGCATGGTTTGTGCGCATTTTCTTCCTGCTAATTAACCTCATTGACAGCCTCGCTGTGCTAATTGCGCGCGGTTTTCTGCACCCACGAATTCCACCTTGCGAGTTTATTTGCAAACATCTTTGCACGCTGCTATTTGTCTCGTCTAGAAACTTCAGGACCACAACACAACTTTCTTAAAGTCATGACCACGGTCCACTTCGACCCGGGTTCGGATTGGGGTGTGAATGGGTGAGGATTGAAAAAAATAAATAAAAAATAGACAAAACACATGACTTCCTTTAGGGAAAGATTAACCTGTGCATGTGTGCTTTTTTTTTTTTTTTCTTACTGCATGGTTTAATGTTTGAGCCGTTTTATGCGTCACTTATTTTTCAATCAATTGTGTTGTTTTATGACTTAGAAGTGTAGCAAGGATGAATGATGCCAAAGTGGAGATTGACAACGGGCGAGATGATGGAATGGAACCAGACACTATGTACCAGTGAGTATTTTTTGTTTTCCTCCTCATTTTTCAGGAACAGTCCGATATTTAGTCATCAATGAACTTAACATGCATGTAAGAAATTGTATGCAATCCGCTGCTACTAGCTTTATTCATTAAGTATTCTGATCCATATTTGTATTGTTCTTATTTTCCAGCAATATCCGGAAGAAGATTGCCCCCTTTGTTATGTCTTTTGGTTTCCGGTCAGTATCTTTCAGAATTTTTATCAACAATATCGTCTTATTTTGAAACATAACCTTCCATATTATCCCCCGCAAAGTGTTTTTGGAGTGGTACTGATCCTTGTTGACATTGTGCTGGTCATCGTGGACATTTCCCTGCCAGCCAGGAGCAGAGAAGTTGGCAATTCTCTGGAGACCGTGTCCCTTGTGATCTCCTTCTTCTTCCTGGTTGATGTTCTCCTCAGGGTCTATGTGGAAGGGTAAGAAGAAAATCCAAAGTGTGCTGTGATTGGCTGTAAAAGAGGAAGTAATGAAGGAGGAAGTGAAATGACCTCCTGTGAAAGGAATGTTTTTAAATGGACATTGTGACATGATCACATTTATTTATTTCTTTGTGTGTGCCTTTGTTTAAGGTTTAAAGTTTACTTTGGCTCCAAGCTGAACATCGTTGACGCTTGCGTCGTGGTGGTCACGTTGGTGGTCACAATGAGCTACACCTTCACTGACCTGTCCGGCGCCAGCCTCATTCCCAGGTACTCGCTACAGTGCGGCCGTAAAGTATTTCCGAATTGATTCGAAAGGTCCAATAAAATTCCGCAAGCAAGACTTAACGGACACTTTATTAGGTACACCTGCATGAGACCCAATATAAATGTTTTGAATCATGAGAGGTACTAAAGAGGAAGTCAGTCTTAAACTTTTTAATATGTTTTATTTGACCTCTGATTAATATGACATTTGTGGAATATGCGTTAAGCAGCGAAAATCCAACCGTTTTTATCCATCTCAGGGGGCGGCCATTTTGCCACTTGCTGTCAACTGAAGATGACATCACAGTTGCTCAGCGCCCAGGCAACAACCAGGCAAAGCTCACCTGTTTACTGAAGCTGAGTTATGATTGGTTGTTACCTGAGCAACATTGATGTCATTTGCACTTGACAGCTAGTGGCAAAATGGCCACTTTCTGATTATTATTATTATCATCATCATCAAGAATTTTGGGGGGTTTGACTTGCCTTTAACATATTTACCCTTTGATCATAGAAATGTAATATTTTTTCTTTTTCCATTCATTATTATTATTATCATCATCATCATCATTATTACGTGACTGCTGAATAACTTTTTGCTTCAACTTGGTGTCACTACAGAATTTTTTTTTTGCTGAAAGAGCCTGAGCTGTTGGTAGCCCATGAAAGATAAAAAAAAAATCACGCACACACAAAATGCCCATGGCAAACAGTGGGGGCATCACTAACATTAAACTTTAATGTCAATATTATATAAAATATATAATATATTATCCAGAGTCCAGGGGTCCATAAATGGCCCCCGGGCCCACAAGTTTAAGACCACTGCTATAAAGTGTGTTAGATCTCATGGCTGTGTTGTGCGGGGGTACCTAACTCATTTGCTCCCAAAAACGTATAAATTAGTTTGTTTTGTTTTTTTTACGTATTTATACGTTTTTTTATTTTATTTATTTTATTTTTTTATTTGTATGCTTTATTTATTTGTATGCTGGAGCATACAGAAGGCTTTGATGCAGCCTCTCAACTGCAAAGAATGGTTGCAGCAATGGTAGTTATTACCTAAACGGCCAGCAGGTGGCAGCAGAGCAAAGGAGATCAACCTAAGGCCATGTTGGAAAACAAGCTCAATTACTCACAATTCTAAATAGATTTGTGAAAATTGATTGATCTTAGCTATATTCTAATGCTAATAGCTGCAAAACAGAAACTGAAATATACTTTTTTTTTTTTTTTTTTCCTGGTGAAAGAAGACTAATATTTTTTTTTTATGTTTTTTTTAGCAATATAACACAATATTCTGTGGGCCTTGCAAAATCAGTCAAAATCCAGTAAAACAGCCGGGAGTGAATGCGATTCCTTCTGTGAAAATGGCTGGGAGTGAATTTAATAAAGTGTCTGAAGACTGATTATTTTGTAATTAATGTGCATATTTGAACTGAAGTCAGTACTTGTGAGATCACGACATCATTTGCAATAACTTTCAGTGTTGTTCATTTTCTTAATCACGCCATTTTATTGTCACTTCCTCCCCAGGGTGGTTTCCTTTCTGCGTTTCTTGAGAATTATCATCCTGGTGAGGCTGTTCAGGCTGGCAGCTCAAAAGAAAGAGTTGGAGAAGGTCACGAGGAGGATGGTAATACTCGCGCCTGCCGCTGTGTACACATCGTACTAGATTGACGTTGACAGATCAACTTGTGTCCCTTTCTGTCAGGTGTCTGAGAACAAGCGGCGCTACCAGAAGGACGGCTTCGACCTGGACCTCACCTATGTCACAGGTAGAAACGGCATAGCGTGACGGTAGCATGTTGTCATCATTTTTTTTCTGAAGGGATTTTTCTTGTCCAGAACGTGTCATTGCCATGTCTTTCCCTTCATCTGGGAAGCAGTCCTTCTACAGGAACCCAATCAAGGTAAACTACACAATTATTGCCAAAAGAACAGAAAATAATGTCATGTATTTCGCACATTTTAATAAAATCTGCCATTATTCTCGTTGTGCTTGTCTTGTTTACGTCCAGGAGGTGGCTCGGTTCCTTGACACCAAACACGACGGCCATTACAGAGTTTACAACCTTTGCAGTAAGTCAGCTGAGCTACTTGTAGTCAAAATAAAGGTTCTAATAATAAAGTCCGTGCAAATGCAGTATTAAATCTACTTGTATAATTATAAGAAAAGAAAAAATCAACTATGAATCAAATGTAATTTTTTGTTGTTGTTGTTTTGGTAGGTGAGAAAGGGTACGACCCCAAATTTTTCCACTACAGGGTTGAACGGGTGTTCATCGATGACCACAATGTTCCTTCTTTAGAGTGAGTTCCTCACTGGATAAAGTATGATTCAAAATGGCAGTATTGCACCATATTATCACTGTTGCGCGGAAATGTCCGCTTGCAAATTTGGTCAATTTAATATTTTTTGCATTTCACGTCATATTGGTTAGTTTCCTACATTTTTTTTTTTTTTTTTTTAACGAATTATTGACCAATCTAAAGAGTTGAAATGGCTTGTTGTCTTTGACAATATACAATAATAATAGCTAAAAAAATATGCTCTTTTTTTTTTTTTTATTATTATGATTTTTTGGGGGGCTCGATTATGAAAGAAATATTAATCACGATTAATTTGGTTATAATTGAAATGACAAGACAATCATTAGTTTTTTGGTACAAAAGAAAAATGTTTAAACATGTAAAATACATATATTAAGCCAAATACATATCTTTGAAACACTATAATTATTATCCTTTTGGCCCAAACAAGATTTATTAAATTAGTAATTATAAAATAAATAAAAAAAGGTGCAAATATTTACATTTAAACAACTCAAAATTAGTAGTAATAATCTTTTAATTTTTGTTTACTATTATGCCAATTTTGTGGAGTATAATAATTGAAATTGTAATTAAATTTCGATTAATTGCACAGCCCTAATTTTTGGAGATGTGAGGATTATTCTGCCTGACAACAGCAATTTATGCAGGAGGTCAATGTTGAAAAATGATACATAAAGCTGGTCCCACCCACTTTTTGATGACATATCCATAAAATGATTATCTAATGTTAAGATGCTCCGCCCACATATGTCATAGGCACACATTCTGACTGGTGCTTATTTGGATGAAAATAGATGCTTCAAAACAAAATGGTGGACTTTTTATGTGCAGCCAGTCATGATAGAAATATACACGGATTTTTTTTTTTTTTTTTTTTCTTTTTCTTTTTTTCTTTTTTTTTGAGAACCCTAAACAATGCATTCATTTTGACCAGGATTGCAATAATTGCAAAAAAACAAAAACCAAGAATGACCTTTTCCACAGTCATTTATCAGAAAAATAATAATAAACATTGAATCCAAGAGGGGCTTTACACCATTTAGTAATGCCACACATTGTTCAGCAAGATTCTTTCCAATTTTACATTAAAACCACTGAATAAAACTAACATAAATCACAAAAATTCGCACGGGTTAAAAGGACGGTGAAATGATATCAAATTGTTCGGCCTCTACCGAATGATGATGTATTTTTAATATTATTTGTATATTTCAGGGACATGCTGAAATACACGGCTAGCGTGAGGGAGTGGATGTCAGCTGATCCCCAGAACGTCATCGCTATTCACTGCAAGGGAGGGAAAGGTTCTTCCTTTTATTTTGCAAGGCAACCATCTCTTATTTTGTGGCCATGTACATAAACGCTGATTTTGACTGTTTGTATCAGGTCGTACTGGCACTCTGGTGTGCACGTGGCTTATTGATAGCGACCAGTTTGAGAGCGCACAGGTGAGGCGGACTTTGATGTCTTCATCCAGTGACAGATTTTCATTTTATTTTATTTTGTCTAATAGGACAGTCTGGATTATTTTGGTGAGAGGAGGACGGATAAAAGTCGAAGCTCCAAATTTCAAGGAGTGGAGACGCCCTCACAGGTTGGAAGATGCCCGCACAGGTTTTTCGATTTAAAAAAACAAAAAAAAAACATTTTTTTTTATCTTGACTACAGAGCAGGTATGTGGGCTATTACGAGACCATGAAAACTAAATTCAACAGACAGCTTCCTCCTCCAAAGACCCTCAGAATCAAGAGTATCCGCATCCACTCCATAGCAGGTCCAACTTCAACATTCCGCACGTACGCAAATATCATGAAGACTTTTGAGAGGTACAAATGATGTGATTGTTCCCGTCATCAGGTGTGGGCAGAGGTAACGGCAGCGACTTGAAGGTGAAGATCATCGTCAGGAAAGAGGTCGTTTTTCAGTGCGTGTGCGCCACACAGGAGAACTGCACCGTAAGTCCTCTGAAGTGGGATCACTCGAAAGTGGCCTGGAGACTCACCTGCGGCCGTTTTGGTTTTAGGTGTTTCCCGACGTGGGCGCCAATGCAGCTATCATTAGCCTCCAGGATGGACCCGAGGTTCAAGGAGATATTAAGGTCATGTTTGAGTCCACCGCTGTGAGTGTTTTACACGTTGAAATCACATGTAAACAATACTTTATTCGATATTAATGATCACAATATATTTGAAGTCATTTTTCAAACTCCTCTTCCTCAGGGTATTCCGAAAGGATATGAAGATGTCCCCTTCTACTTCTGGTTCAATACCTCCTTCATATCAGATAACAAGTATGAACATCCTCACCTCTCAAAATCATATTTCTGATTTGTTTTCACTGTAAAAGTGTCTCACTGTTGTGTGATGATTTCTCCGCAGGCTGTTTTTACCCAGAGAGGAACTGGACAACCCTCACAAATCCAAAATGTGGGATTTGTACAAGGAGGACTTTGGCATCACCATGTCTTTCTCGGATGTCTAATATTGTTATTGTAAAAATAAATTACCTTTAGCAATTATGATGAACTATACAAAGGAGCTCTTTTTTTTTCTTTTTCCAGTAGTTGTGGGAATGCTGGAAGTATCCCACGTTATTCGGATTTTTATTCTCACTTTTTTGCCGAGAAACAACTTCCACATAAATACTTGATTTACACCGATCAAATTTCAACTTGCTTCAAAAATTCAAACAATTTCTGGGGTATATATCGTCTGATTTCACATTACTTACAGTACTCACACAATTTGATGTTAAATAACTTTTCCCTCATTCATTTCAATGGTACTGACATTGAACTTTTTCAAAGTCCCACTTTCCACGCCCACTTCCATACATGCAACTTATCATTACCAGCTCAGTTCTTTGTATTCATTTATCTTTTAACTTCAATTAAAACTTTGTAGTTTTCACAAAATGTATCTTTCAGTTTACTTCATAAGCATTCAGCATTCCCACACAATTTCTCCAGAAATTGCACTTAGTTAATTTGGGTTTTTATTAACTAAGCTAGCATCAATATTTTGTGTAGTGAACTAGTGATATTTAATTTAACTAAAGAAAAATTTCTAATTTGAGATGCCACATTTTCAAGTTTCACAAATAAAAAGCCGCATATACCAAAATCTTTTATTCATAAATTACTATGATAAATTTTATTCACAATTTATACATCAACAAGCTACATATTATGTAGCTTTTCATTCCATCTTTATGTCAATTAAAAGAACAGTAATACTGTATTTAAATTGTGTCAACACATCCGAATTTGCTAACATTAAAGTGCAGACAGTAGAACACTTCTGGGACTGATAGTGACCCAACATTGTTGCATTTCAAGTAAACAGAAGACATTCTTAGCTGGAAATAAAAACGAAAGCATGGGAAACGCTACACCTGACACCAATTAAACACGTCATGAATATTCCCCTGCAAAATACCAGCAGCAGGCAACAAAAAGTTCCTCACTTCACCTAACATGGAATTTTTCTCACTTTGACACCATTGAGCAGGTCACACTGCTGCAGCAAGTCATATCTGCCGCTTTGCAAAAAGCACATGACGGCGGTTTTGCACGTCTCCTTGCACGGCTCGGAAACGTGCCCCTTATGTCGGAAGTACCAGAACTTCTGGAAGAGGCGGTCGTCCCCGATGAAGCCCCGCACGAGCCCGTCCAAGTCGGACGGGAAAAGGCTGGAAAGACCGTAGGCCGCTGTGGCGCGGTACAGCAGAGTCCACTTGGGGTTTTCTTGAGGCTCGCCCAATTTGTGGTTAGCTTCGGTCAAGTTGAGGATGTAGGTCTCGTGATCCAGAACCAGCCGGGAGCTCCCTTGGTAGTTCCCGTCTACGTAGTAGACACGGTAACCTGGAAAATGAATTAAAAAAAAATAAATAAATTAAATCAATTAACCTGGAAAAACGGTCAATAAAATTAAAAACTTTAAAATAAATCCATTAGTCTGGAAAATAATCCAAATTAAATTATAAAGCAAATAAATTACATCAATTAACCTGGAAAATGATCAATAAAATTCAAATGTAAAATCAATTAACCTGGAAAAAATTATCAATTTAAAAAAAAAAAATCAAATTTAAATTATAGCCATTAATCTGGAAAATAATAAATTAAATCAAAGCAAATAAATTATATCGATTAACCTGGAAAATAATCAATAAAATTCAAATCAATTGATCTGGAATATTGATCAATAAAATAAATCCAATTAAATCCATTAATCTGGAAAATAATCAGAATGAAATCAAATTAAAATATAAAGCAAAAAAAATTACATCAATTAACCTGGAAAAAAATGATCAATAAAATTAAAATTTAAATCAATTAACCTGGAAAAAATGATCAATAAAATTAAAAAATTGAATTTTAAATTATAGTCATTAATCTGGAATAAAGTGAAATTAAATAAAATAATTTTAATCAAATAACCTGGAAAAATGATCAAATTAAAAGTTAAAATTGAAATCAAATAAATTAAATCAATTAAAAATGATCAATAAAAAAAATCAAATTCAAATTTTAATTAAATCAATTAACCTGGAAAATAATAAAAATTGAAAATTAAAATTTAAATCAAATAAATTAAATCAATTTAACATTCTTTGTGTACATAGAATGGAACCTATGATGTGCTCACCTGGATTTAAATTAATATAGGTGGTCACACTGGGAGAAATGAAAGCAACCCCTAGCGGGCGAGTCAAAGTCTCCTCATCATACAACATCTGGAACTCGTCAAAGTGTGTATGCCCGAAAAACTGGCCTGTAATAGTACTTTCATATCTAGAAGGAAAAACAAAACAGTAAACAGTTTTTATTTCTCTCAAACGAATGTTAACATTTTCACTTTTTAAAACTTAATGTACCTGTTGACAATATGATAGTAGTTCCAGCTCCAGCTGCCCAAGCACAGACCAGGTGGAATGTGACCAATAATATGAACCTGCCCACAGAAAGACAATTACAGTCATAAAGAAACACACGCCACCAACTTTAGCCTCATTAAAAAGCAATTCCACAATGTTTATGATTTCCTCGTTCCTGTTCACCTTCTCCCCCTTGTCTTCGCTGGCCTGGAGAATGTGGACCAACCACTGCAACTGGTTGGCGGGGTCGGTGGAGTTCACCATGAGCCAGAAATTCTCGCGAGCGCAGAAGTTCATGTTGAGGGACACCAGCCTCAGACCCGGCTGGATCTGCATCGTGTAAAATCCTCCGTATCTAAAAATCACATCCGAAAAATTATTTTTTATACAAATATATGGAGAACCAAAAAATGCCAAAATAAAAATAAATAAATGTGAAAATAAAAATGGATATGAAAAAAAATCATTAAAAAATAAATATAAATGGAAATAAAAACAAAATATATTATACATACATAAATACATAAAAAGTAAATATACATAAAGACAAAAAAAGATTCAAAAAATACAAAATAAATGTGGAAATAAATACATAAATACAATTAAATGTCAATCAATAAATAAGAATGCTCTGCTCTCATATTTTTTTCATGCTGCAAAGGCTGTCGGCATGAAATGTTTGTACTGCCCCCTCGTTTCATACTGACAGTATCTGCAGCATGAAATAAATGAGTAGAGCCTTTTTATTTATTGACTGATATTTAAATCTATATATTTATTTTTGGATCTTTTTTTTTTATTTTTGTATTTTTAATCAATTTATTTATTTGAATTTAATTTTAAAATTATATTTTTACATCCATTTTTATTTATTTTTTAACTTGGCTTTTTTGGTCTTCCATACAAATAAACTGACATTTTCTGTCATCAATAAGTTGACCCACCTAACATCAATTTTATCCACTTTAAAAAAAGAAAAAAAAAGAAAGAAAAAAGAAGCTAATATAAAGATGGCGGCACCTTGCGAAAGTATGACTCACATCGCCAAGCGACATGTTCAAATTGCAGCCCACCTCAGAGACTTCAAAGCCTGCTCCGGCAGCCATTTTGACCACTCGTCAGCCATGGTGTCATAGAGCCATGCGGAGGATCTGTTGCCGTGAACAAAAGGCGGCGGGAAGCTGTTCACCGGGGTGCTCTCGTGGTTGCCAATAGCAGGGTAGACCGTCACATTCGGCCCAAGGTGTCTGAATGGAAGATGGCCAGGTTGTTCAAATGGATCCAACTGCAACTCATTCACTGCCATTGACGACTATAGACGTCAAAGATCCATTTTAATTAATGATCAATTTTCTTACTTCTGGATGAGCGTGGTGACAACAGTAAGTGCGGACAGCTGCTGTTTTCTGGTCTGAGACCAGACGTTGTGCGCCGGGATGTCCCCCGTCCAGTAAACCCAGTCCCAGGGTCCGGCCCTGGCCACATTTTCCAGGAGGTTTTCCACCGTCCAAAACGGCAGATCGCACTTGCTGTATGTTCCCCAGTAGCCCGCCTCCCTCCGCCGCCATTTGGGCGTGTCCGAGTCATTACGGCAGCACAGAGGCTCCTTGCAGTCGGCGGCACTGCCAGTGGCGTACTCCTGTCAGTGGAGAATAGACAGTTAATAGTTTGTTTGCAGAAATAATTCAGGTCCATCAACACCCATCAAGTGTAAATTTGAGCTACCATGTAAATCTGCTCATTTCTGAAAATTAAAATTGTGTAAAGTGAGCTGTAAATTTTGATTTCTGTGGGATTTTGACAAACCTGACACAGACATGTTATTAATCAAACAGCCAGAAACTGTTTGAAATAAAATTTAAAAATGTGTAGATAATTAGTTATCTTGTTTACAAGACAAAAACCAGCAGAGGGCGCTATTACTTTGCTACCTAGTACCAACAAGAGAAGAAAACAGGAATTCAGCACGAGGGGAAGGAAGTTTGTTGCAAAACCATTTCAGATGCTTTTTATTTATGGGCCAACTGTGTACATCAATAATGCTCATGGAAAGTGAATATAATGATGTTTCCTTAATGTTAATATATTTAATACGCTGATATGACTCAAGAAGATTCAGTTAGCTGGAGTGGTTTCATTTTGTTTATACCTGAATGAAAAGGGATTTAGCTCAGAGCTGGATTTTCAACTTTCAGTCCCAATTAATAATAATAATAATAATAATAACAACTATTATTAATTATTATTATTATTATTATTATTTTATTTATTTTTGAAAGTCTAAATTAAACATGGCCAAGTGAGCCAGGTAATATGTAGATTAGGTGAAAAAAAAAAAAAAAAAAAAGTGGATATGGAATTATAAATGTAACAATTATATTTATTTGCTGTATATTAATTATTAAACTACATTTTAATAAATCAAGTTTTCATATATTTAAATGATTTAGTAATTTTAGTACGCTACGTTTTATTTATTTGCTTTAAAATGTCATTCATGCTTGGAAATACTTTTCAATTTGTTTTGAATTATGTGAAGCACATTTGTGTATGAAATGTGCTATATAAATAAAAGCTGCCTTGCAAAATAAATACATTGAATTAAAAATTTGAATAAAAAAATATACACTCCTACATTTTAAATCAGTCACTTAGGAAGAACAGCTAATTTAAAGCAATATATATTACAGTACGGTGGATAATAAAAATGCTCAATGGACTGTCCTAATAAAGCAGACTTACGTTGTCCCAGTGGATGTCTGTGAGAAACAGCACCCTGCTCTTCGGCGAGCCGGGTTTAGGCGGCACAGGCGGCGTAACGGGAGGCTTGGGGTCCTTGGGCAAGGTTATGTTCCACGACGCGTAGATGTCGAACTTGCCGCAGGGGGGCCCCACCAGCAGGCCGCACGCCTCGGACGGCCACAGCAGGGACTCCTGCAAGGCCCGGATGAAGTCGTCCCGGAAAAGCTCGGTGATGTCGCGGCACACCTGCTCGTCGGCCAGGTGGAGGCGGATGCAGGCCTCGCCCACGGCGCGCGCCACTCGCTCTTCGTTGATGTCGCTCTGGAAGCCAAAATAAAAACACAATAATAATTGAAGACTTGTTAATCAACAAAATACCCTAAATATGTGTATTACTTTATGAGGCCATTACTACAGCCATAAGAAAAATACAATTTTTGGATACAGCTTTTTGCATTACATCGCATAGACTGTTCACGTATATATTATGGATTGGTGGAGGACGGAGTCCACAATTGAGGTCAACCAAAGCGGTCATATGATTCTTGGTGTCATATCAGCTATACAAGCCACAAAGAAGACTTCGTACCCTTAAATCAATCTAGATTACTAATAGTTTTGTTTTTTTTTGGCTGCCTATTGTGACATAAAAAGATGACACTGATGGTGGAATCAACAATCACATTTATTGAAAAAAAAAAGAAAAAAAAAAGAAAAAAAAAGCCTCCTATTTGGTTTGGACAAGTAAATGATTGAGTTAATTCAAAGAACTGCAGACTGACCACCACTTACAAGTTCAAAATCTAGTAAATGTCAACAGAACTCATGTGTTTGAAATACTCAAGTCCACATTTCCTTGTTTTTGTTCCTCTAAAACCGTGTTTCAAAATCTTTACTGAAACAACAAGATTTCACACTGAAACGGACACATTTGTGAAATCTGAGACAATTTAGTTGAACACAAATGTATTATTCCGTTTTAGAATGGCAACGGGCGGATACACGTTCAAATTATCGGGTATTATGTCAGTTATTATAATAGACAGAACAGACAAATGAAACTTTTGTTTTTGACTGCTAGCATAGATAAAAAGTAACAAAGGCTCATCTTGTGCATTACTTGTCGTACATGAATAATAATGTTCTGACCAATTATTTGTCATTGGATTACTTCCACTGCACATCTGATTTCACACTGGTTGGGAATTACGTCTCTAAAATGAAGCTTAACTTGCACTTCTTGTAGATTCCTTGGTTCACTCTAGTTTAAAGTCTTGCACAAGTATTTTAAAAATCAATTGCGACGTGACTCGTGTTGCCCTCTAAACTGATGAAAGGGGCAAAAGTAAAACGTCATCAGAAAAATAAATACTCAAGTAAAGTAGAGATACTTGAAAAATCCACTCAAGTACTCGTGCAATATCAATTCTTACCAGGAGAGCCACATCGAGTATAGTGAAGAGGACTTGACACGCGCGGCACGAGATGCTGGTCCAGTTGAATCTGAACATCTGCAGGCTGAGACGCTCCATTACGAACTGCGGCTGATCTGAGATCAGCGTCGGGTGACACGACGCGTAGAAAGGCAGCACGATCAACAGCGCGCAGGTCAGCACACCGAAGCGGAGCTGCGGCAAGGGCAGCTGTGTCATTATTGTTCTCCTCGTGGAAGCCTTTAAACGTCCTAGCGTGGAGAAAACACAAACACGGGGAGTGGGTTCGGGGTGAAGTTTAAACATAATAGCGTGAGAATGTTTGACTTTCACGAAGGAATGAAATACAAGGCTGATGAATGCAGACCGAGCAAACTTTTAGCCGCTACCTGAAGCTAATGCAGACGGGAGTTTGTCGTCGTCTTCACCCGGCGACGACTTTGAAGAAGCGTCGTGGGACGAATGTTGTTAATCTCGTCCTCCGACCTCCGTGGCCGCAAGTCAACTGCGACCAGCTGACCGACCGATTCCCCTTTAAAGGAAGTTACACGATCAGCTGATTGGTCATGTGACTCACACGTGACCCGCACTTGTTTACAACAAGGTGCAATGTTTATTTTATTATTATTATTATTATTATTATTATTATTATTATTATTATTATTATTATTATTATTATTATTATTATTTATTATTTTATGTTTTATAGCGATGGTATAAAAGCGTATTGCATTCACTTGAAAAGACAATTGGGGGTTGGGCGTGGGACTTTTTTTTTTTTTTTTTTAATTATATTTTTTTTCCTTGCTTTATTATGTTTTTCCCCGGTATCCTCAATTGTTTTTCAGTTCTTTTTGTTTTTTGTTTTTAATATATATTTTTCTGTTTCTAAATATTTTTTCAGTTTCTTTTTTTTTTTTTCGGAATACATCTTTTCTGTTTTTTTTCTGTGAGTAAAAAAATGTATTAAAAAAATATTCAATAAAATAGAAAATTAAATACTGAAAAAAAAATAGTAAGTAAAACAGAAGTGTTTTTTTCCCAAGTGAATGCAATATGCTTCCATGTGATGGTGTGGCCTATGTAAAAAAACGGAAAAAAAAAATACAATGATTTGCAAATCCTGAATACTCTTCCAATACAATTTATTTAATTTTCAAGCTGATTTTAAACACTCATTTCGAATGCAAAGCCTCAATTTAAGCTGGGACAGGAGCAAGAAAAGACTGGGGAAATCGAGGAATGGGGGTTAAAAAAATAAATAAATAATCATGTTTGGAAAATCCACAGTTGAGAGATTTGGGCATAGTAAATTATGTCCGAAATTGTCATGTGATTTGACTAAGTGTAAAAATATTTTGATTGAAAAAAAAGCCATCCATCCCTAGTTTTGTCAATTTGGCACCACCTGGTGGCATTTTAGGGTCTTACAGAGATAGCACAAATATTGCAAGAACTGCAAAATAGTTATGTCTTTCATTAGTGAAGGAAACAGACCACAGAATGAAGCATGAATAAATGAATTCGTGAATAGCGAACCGCGAATGAGGCTGGAGTTCATTGGAAGCACGTTGTTCCACCTACTCTAATTTTTTCTATTGACTGTTGTTTTGTTTGTTTGTTTGTTTGTTTGTTTTGTTTTGTTTTGTTTCTTTCGCTGTTGTTGTTTTGTTTTGGCTTATTGCACGGTTGTGTCCAACCCGGCCCCCTGGGCAGTGACAGATATCTGTCGGTGGGGACTGGGGGAAGGCTATCTGGGAAATAATCTGCCCACGCGTTAAGCTGCTTTATCCCCGCCGAGCCGAGCCGACTGCTGCGCCTCCGGTTCACCGACAAATCACAACACGAGCGGGAGAAAGAGGGAATGACATCTCATGGTGAGAGTTTGACAAGTTGTTTCCATCTTCAGAGTCGGGTGGAAAAGAGTCTCGACTGGAGCGACAGGAGCAGAGAAAGTCGCTGCTGAGGCAGGCCACAAGTGCACACTGGGAACTGAACCAAGGAGAGAAACTGGCAAAGGTGGTTTGGGCATGGAACATACGACACTTTGGATATTCTTGATAACAACTTACGTCTTGTCAGGTAAACGTTGTTGTCTGTTTTTTTTTTTTAAACTTCAGATAATAGTTATAGCTAGAGTTTGTTTTGATAACAAATTTTGCTGCAAAATGGAAATATTTAGAATTGTATAGTCACTTAACATATAATGAGATTACACACAAACAATATAAGGTGTATGAGATACAAAAATGGTGGCGTTTATAAAGATAACACTCACTCACTCAATCACTCTATCTATCTGTGACCACCTGGTAAAGTTAATTTAAAATTGATTTTACTGATTTTTTTTCCCCTTATTATTATGGTTTTCCTATAGCTACTGAACATTTGTTGTTGTTGTTGTTTATTTCCTTATTTATTTAATTTTTTTGCCAAGTGGTAGAGTGTGCTGTTAAAAATTTCTAGGGTCAGGTTTTAAATTGGCTCCGGCCTTCTTGTGTGAACATGTGTCGTTGAAAATGGGACAGACTTATGGAAGTTCTTTTGGGGAGAAGACAAAAAGCTAAAGAAGATGCAAAACAATAGTAATATTGTGGCTTGTAATGTTTTGTTTTGTTTTTTTTCCCCTGAAACTTTAGAGTTGTATTTTTCCAGAGAATTTTAGTCGAATTTAGATTCACAGATAAAACAAATTTGTTGTTTTGGTATTGAAGGCAAGGAATGAATGGCAACAGTTAATTGTTCCTGAAGTGGAAGAGCATTTAATTGTTCTTCCTGTCACTATACATCACTGAAATTGATAGATGCACAAATATATTAAATAGTTATTTTAAGATCTATGGATTGAAAATGGATAATTTCCCACGGCACATTACTGTATATGGTAAGGTTGACAAACACTTTTAATGAATGGAGCAATGAGAATCTGGTGTCACACTTGTGGTGGCATCCCATAAAAAAGTAGGTTAGCGGGGGTTGGGCTGGTTACGTAACGACAATAGTGGCAGCATACGGATGTGTTGAGCTGCTGCGACATCTGCTCTGATTGCTTTTTTCACTCAAAGCCCTCCCAGCAGTAATTTGCTGGTGCGTTTACATGTGTACATGCCGCTGTGTGTGTGTGTGCCATGTGTTGAAGGACAGGGATTAGAACTGCACACGGAGGGTGAGACTGCCAAATCCCACACTACAAACGTCTTCACCTGCTTGGTGCACACTCATGCTCGTTCCCTCCACTTCCTGTTTTGCAATTCGCCGCTGGAGATTGACAAGCAAATTTCAGCGTAATCCACCAGACTAAAATAATCCAGCCCAGGCCTTCTTGACCTCTCCCTCACCCTTTTACATAGCATTTGCAGACCCATTTTTATGATTGACGATTTAGCCGTCTTCCCACTTGTCCTCCACTGACATTTTGTAACCCATCGTGACTCCTCATCTCCTCTTTCTCTCGCGTCCATGTCCCCAAACAGCAGCAAGAGTCATGCTAATCCGGTGAGCTGGCCTCGCTGAACGCGGGCCAAGTGCACACTCCACGCCGCCGTGCAGATTACATGCAAACATGCACTCTCAAACAATGACAGATTACATTATATGTTGCGATTTGGAAAAACCTGCATTTCAATCAGTTAAAATGGGAGCATGCGAGGGATGAATTCATGTGCCGCTTCTGCGGTGCAATCTGTTGCTTTTAGAGATAAGAACTGGAGTAGAAATCACATGATATCATGGCGGTCAATATCTGTTTATGTGTGTCATTCTGTTACATAGTTGTTATTGTGCGTCAGGTTTCCCCACAGTAAATTCCACACAAACTCAGCGTGTTAATCCGCGATCAATCACAGATTTGATGGCGCGGAGATTAAAGAGTTAATCTGCTCTCATTCGCTTTCTCTTTCATTTTCTTGTCCAAGCACATTCTTCTCCTTTTCAGTACCAGTATTTAGAAAAAAAAAATGTTTATATAAATATGTTTCAAGGAGTTTGGTATTATCAACAACTGACCTTGAAGTAAAGCTGGTCAAGACTGGTTGAAGGCCAATAGATGGTTGTGCAATTTAAGTTTTCCCAAGAGCGAAAAACTCCCCTCACAGTCTTTCTAAAGGAACAATGCATGTCTATCTCAGTGTATTAATCACTCTACAAACATCCTCACACTTTTTAAAGACTGTTTTTATTTATTTATTTGCTAAATTGCAATGAAATTGAGGTTGTACTCAAAGGTTAAATGATCCAAATTGGTTTTTGATGCCAGTTTTTGATGTAATATGTCTAAATTGGACTCATTTAATAGGACTAATTCTCATGCGTGTTCCACGTGTAAAACAACATTGCCATTGTTGTGTTAAGTTCCCATGCTGCTGCTGTTTTTAGGTCATTGTGGCTCATGAGGTCATTTCCCATCATCAGAAACAATGGAAGAATGAATGAATGAATGAATGGATGGACCTGAGAGCAGGAAGGTGAAAAAGAGTGACGGGGTGGGAGAGTGACTTGGGGGGGGGGGGACCAAGGTAGCTCAACTGGGCTCACAAGGGAACTTTCAACTGTGTGAATGTGGTTGGTTAGTAATCGAGATGGGGCCATTTTGTGCCCAATTTTTTTTGTTTTGTTTCAGTATTGCTAATCAAGAGTCACATGCCTCGATAAGTTAATAAACACAATTCAGTTTCCCGTCTATGGAAGTAGCTTACAATGACACCAGGAGAATGTATACACATCTTTACTGTATATCAGATCACATACACGCACAAGACTGAGAGCTGTTTCCATTATTTGGGCAGACTCGTGTTGGTAAATTAGGGAACCAATCTTGGACTGTGTACCTCTTGTCATGGTCACTGACAGACTTACAATAGCCCTTTTCTCAGAAATGAGATGTACAAATAGTGAAACATTTTTGGTTTAGCAAGAGGGAAGAGCTTACAGTAGGTCTGCAATTTCTGCCTGAGAATGGGAACAGCCATTGTTGGGAATATATATATGTGTATATATATATATATATATATATATATATATATATATATATATATATATATATATATATATATATATATATATATATATATATATATATATATTGGTTCATTGTGCCATCCTTGTGCTCTTCTAGGTTGCATTATGAATCAACTTGCAGCGTAGCTGCTTAAAAGTAAGCCCACCACTGACCTGAATATACAACTGGATAGCCGATAGCCCATACTTGGCCGTGCAAGCCGTTGAAGTCCCAGGGCGGCCATCTTGCTTCTCCCACCTTGTGAGCAGACTATCATATACAGCTTGTAGGCAGTTAGTAGTATAAGGCCAGAGGCGGGGTGGTCACTATTATTTAACGAGTAAATAAATAAATAAATAACTAGAGCCCGTTTTTCTTTTATCGCTTAGTTCCTTAGGCCCCAATATTAGATTTGGCAGAGGCATCTTTTGTTGAATTACAGTTATAATTCTTTAATTTAAAAAAATATCCAAGTTTCCTTCTGTAAACATCATTAAGGATATAATTTATGCATGTATTTAAGGCAAGTAAAATATCTTAAGTCCTCTTGTTTATGTTTAATAAATTTAAAACACCATAAATCGTGCTGTTTCTACTAAGTACTGTCTCAAATATTTTCCAATTTTGATACTGTAAATGTACAGGATCTTATGCCGAGAAACGTTTCTTGAGAGGAGCAATATAGCGGCCTCGCGACTTCAAAAGTCTTGGCCTAGCGGCTATCCAGTCATATATTCAGATCAGTGAAGCCCACACACACTTACTAGTGTCCGTCAGGCCATGCAGCACAAGTAAACACGTGAGTGAAGTGGATTTGTTCCAGAGGATCAGTCAGGTAGTGGGGACGGTACTTTACACATCACTCCTATTTATATACTTGACTGTAATCCCCCATCTCTGACCTCAGGTCCCTTCTCATGTTGTCCGATGCTATCACCTTTGACATAAACTGTACTGACCATGTTTAATCCTTTTTACATGCATTTTCTGAAATATTACTGTTGTTTAGGTGGAATCTAAATTAATTGTAGTGTAAAGCTGTGTGATGTAAAAAAAAATACAATTGTTGTGTGATATAAAATCACTCTCCTAGCATTTATCGTTATTGTGATACGTGGTATATTGAATTAGCTCTTAGCATCCAAAATGGTAACTCACTCACCAGGCACGACCAATCAACCCACACTTAGTCAAACTATTAGATTAGTGTAACAGTTGGATTAAGCGTAAATCGCTAGCCAGTGGGTTAGCAGCCCAGGCTATTAGCCTGCTGTTTGGCTCTCAATCTGGTGCTAACAGCAAATTGACATTTAATGTAATTTTGGTAAAAATTCTACATCAATATATATCGTAATTAGGATAGAAATTTATCTCCATATTGTACAGCAAAATTGTGTGTATAAGTTGCCATAAATGTCCATCTTTCTTTCTTGTTTTATAGGAGGGAATGGCCAAACTGTAGAAATGGATGATGGGAAGTCAGGGTACTTGGGTTCCAAGGTGGATCTCCGCTGTCGGTTCATCAACAGCTCGCCGCCTGTCAAAATCTCGCAGGTACTTGTCACCACGCAAAGAGGTTCTGAATCAACACTACAGTTGATCTTAATGTTGTTATCTCAAGATAAAAATAAAAAATAGGGATTGTAGAAAGTTCTGTTCATCTGTGTGAGATGAAGAAATTAAGTGTCATTATGATGTATTTTAGTAAAAATGCTTTTAACAACGCATTTCTCTTCCTCGCCTCCTAACCATCATTCACATCCTCACCCCTAATTTATTGTAACTTTGACTTGAGAGGGGGAAACCTGATCCAAATACAAAATAAGAGCACACACACAGACACTCAATCCTTAATAAGGTTACCCATTCAGCACCTTGCTATCTTGATGTTTAAAACTCATTCACTGCCAGTCATTATAGAAAATTTTTACATTTCCAATACTCACGTGATATTCCATTCAATAATTATATATAAACCGAATCTACCAAATAACAGAATAGACTCCCTACTTTTTGTCCCGTCCCGTTCTTTTATAATTGACAGCAGAAAAATGTAGGTTTGCCAAAATACAGCCATTTCTCCCATGGACTCTGAAACTGTGTTTATTTCCTATAAAATGGGGCAATGATGTCATCTACCGGTGGTTGGGCATCAGTAAAGTTGTTTCCAAGTTTGATATTTACAGTGGAGCATGCTCAGATTCGTCCCCATTTAGCACCGCTCTAAAAAATACAATTGACAAGTATACTTGTCAAAGGCAGTGAATGAGTTAACATAGCATAGGAGACAGATTTATTACGACTATCACCCTGCCTACTTCCGTGCTTATCTTATTTTGAAGGGCAGACGGTAGAAGGTTACGATTCACGATTGTTATAAAAAACATCACATGGTGGTGTTGTTTTAACAAAATTCCCTATTCAGAATCCCTTCACGGCATACCAAAATGTCCTTGGCCCTCTGCATTTATCTGAAGATTATTTCATTCAACAATTAGAAAAGCCCAACGCAGTGTATCACGCCCTCCTTCTGTGCCTTCCTAGGTGACATGGCAGAAACTGGTGAACGGCTCGAAGCAGAACATGGCCATCGCCAACCCATCCCTTGGTGTCTCTGTGGCCCCTCCCTACAAGGACCGCGTCACCTTCAAGAATGCCCTCGTGAGGCGTCGAACGCCGTCGCTTGAAGACACCACCATCACCTTCTCCTCGTTGCGTTTGTCCGACGAGGCCACCTACATCTGTGAATACACCACCTTCCCTGCGGGCAACAGGGAGAACAAGGTCAACCTGACCGTATATGGTGAGTGAGAAGTGCCTGCTGATGTACAAAGTAACATCGCCAACTACTGGCCTTGCATGCATATGACAACAATTTTAGTTTTTTGCTGATAAGCATGAATGGAGATGCAATATACAGTATCTTGTCATTTTATAGTCTTTTTTTTTTTTAAATATTATGTTTAGTTCGCCCAACCACTCAGATGAGTCTGTCCACACCTACATTGGTGGCTCGTGCATCCAACCTGAAGACGCCAGTGGCGTCGTGCACCTCTGCCAATGGAAAACCACCTGGTGTCATCAGGTGTGTGCTGATTCATCACTCTCCAGTTCACCATGCTTTTTTAAAAAAAAGCTGAATTTGATCGTATATTTTATTAATTGATCTGTTTAGATGTTAAAATGGTTTGAAGTGGACTTGTTCAATTATTTTTATTGTCAAGGTGTATACAATTTAAAGTTAGAGTAAAGTAATATACTGTATTTTCAACAAAAAAATAAGCTGAAAAGGTTCAAACTAACACCTATTTGTGTATTTTAAAAACAAAAGATTCAAAAGGAATAAATTGTAGTTTATTTTAATAATGGCTGACATCATACTGATCCACTGTGTGGTGACGTCAGGCGTTACCCCAAAACAAGTTCTCTTGTGTAGTTTTTGTGCCATTGCTCCAGATTGTTGTCTTGCTCCTCCTAAAAACAAACAAACAAACAAACAAAAAACTGTTATTACAGGACAGACCAAATGGAAGGAAAAAATCAACAACTTAAAAATTAGCTAGCTTGTGTGCTAGTATTAGCTAGCTAAAAAAAAAAAAAAATTAGCTAGCTCGTAAACTAGTATTAGTTAGCTCAAAACTTACAAATTAGCTAGCTCATAAGCTAGTATTATTTAGCTAAAAACTTACAAATTAGCCAGCTCGTAATCTATTATTAGTTAGCTAAAAACTTACAAATTATTTAGCTAGAAGCTAGTATTAGCTAGCTTGTGAGTTAATATTAGCGAGCTAAAAATTTTAAATTAGCTATAGCTAGTATTAGCTAGCTTGTGAACGAGGATTAGCTAGCCAACACTGGTATGCGTCTCCTGTGGGCAGGTGGGAGACGAGGGTCCCAGGCGAAGTGAGCACCCGCGAGTACAGAAACTCCGACGGAACCTTCACCATTCAGAGTGACTACATTCTGGTGCCCAGCAGAGAAACGCACAAGGAAACTCTCACTTGTGTCACCTCGTACAACGATGAGGTGTTCACCGACAGCGTCACCCTCGATATTCAGTGTAAGTACCCTCCTTACTAAAATGTGTGTTTTATGGGTTGGAACAGCAACCAGGCTCCTTTGTTGTCACGCTCAAAACGATGTAAAAATTTAATTACCGTTATGTGTGCACTCCAGATGAACCCGATGTTCTGGTGGACGGCTACGATGGAAACTGGTACCTGAACAGGGAGAACGTCCAGCTGAGCTGCCAAGCCGACGCCAACCCGGCCGTCTCCCTCTACCAGTGGAAGCTGTGAGTGAAGAGGATTAAAAAAAAAAACCAAAAAAAAACGTCCCAGTAAATCTTTCACTTACAAAAGTTCTCCATCTTCTTCAGGATAAACGGCTCCATGCCGAGCAGCGCTGAGATAAGAGACAACGTCCTCATCTTTAAAGGGCCGGTCACGTACGACCTGCAGGGTACTTACGTGTGCGATGCCACGAACAGCATCGGGACCCGATCGGGATTCATGGAAGTCAGCGTCATAGGTACGAGACCGCTTTGCGTTACGTCTCAAGATCCAGAGTCGATCTTGACACGTTTGCGTCTTGTCTGGTTTCCTTGCAGACAAGCCTCTGCCGCAGATCGCGACGGGTGATGTCATCAGCGTGGTGGCCTTATTGTTGGCGGCGGGCGTGCTGATGGGAATTACCATCACGGTGCTGGTGCTCAAGATCAGAAGCAGAAAGGATAACACCTCGTATGTTTTGTGACTAAAAGTCAAAGACAATTTAATTAGATTTAGGTTAAAGGTCAAGGGCTATAGAAAATGAATGGATGGCATAATTTTGTTGCTGGACCTCAGTAGTTTTTAAATCCACAAACTAAAATAAAATGTGTATTTTTTTTCTCAAACAAAAATAACTCAAAATTGTTGTCTACACCGTTTCCTGTCTTTCTTTTTGCTCAGAGACGATTCTCCATCAAGGAAACTGTCCCAGCCGATACGCAAAAGACCCGCGGAAGATATTCAGGTACATGCAGTGCACTCATTGGTCACAGCATTAGGTACAATCACTTTAATATATATGCAGCCTTTAGACTTTATTCAAACATTGAAACGTTCATTCAAACCATCTAATGAAATTCCACTAGCTCAATGCTAACATATAATGTGAAACATCATAGACTGGCTAACAGAATGTAGCATATAAGGTGCGGTTATTTGGTGAACGTTGCAAATAAGAGCTCTCTCATCTTTCCACAGCATTCGGGCCGTTTCTACGAGGAGCTTCCCAACACAGCCGACTATGTAAGCTACAGACTAGCCTGTAACAAGGAAGACTACCCGGAGCCCTACTCGCCCCCCATTAACCCCCCTCTGTCCTACCTGCCCCAACACCCCTACCAATCTCCACAAGCCACCACCACCACCACGGGCAGCAGCAGCAGCACCAACTCATCCAAGAACACCTTCTCGCCACCCTCGCACTCCACCGCCATCTTTAAGTACCCCTCAGTACAGGGCCTGGCATCTCCTCCCCCTGGGGTGGGGGCGTACACGTTCCCCAAAGAGCAGTATGTGTAAACCGCCGGGGTGTCGCGGTGACCTCAAACGGAACACCACAAACTTTTCCCAAGAGGAGGATGGAAAACTCTCTTTGGGCGACTTGGCAATTTGTTTTTGGACTGTCTGCATTGCAGCTTTCAGACTTTTTTGAGTCAACTTTTACAACACGTTTTCTTCCTTTTGTGTCACGTGTTTTATTTAATTATCAATTTTTTTGAAAGGGAATGTTATTTCAGCCAAGTTACTTCTCTTATATTTACAGCTGTCCATGACAAATTTGAATTTGTAACGGGATATTTGAATACGGCTAACCTTTTACCAATCCTTTACACTTTTTTTTTTTTGTAAGAAAAAAAAAACATAAAAGCTTTTAAAAAGTTATTTCGTGAATGATGTTGAATAATTTACTGTCTTTATCCTGCACTGTAAACAATGATCATTTCCAACACTGAATCCTAGCATACCTCACCTTTTACTGTTCTATTGATTTATTGTGTTTGTATTTTGACAAGACATTTTTATTGAATGAGATTTTGTTTTTTGACATTTATAGAAAAATGTGTTTTTGCTGTTTTAGTATTCATTGACACTGGTTGTTGGATGAACTCTAAATTTTTTGCGTTTCAATAAAAAATAAGCAAGAGGCTTCTATCAGTTTTGTTGTCAGTAACTTTTTACAAACCTTAATGGATAATGGGCAAGAAAAGTCAAATATTTTCTTTACAATAATATGTGTGCCCCCACTAGTCGAAAAATTCTGAATAATGTGTTTGTGGAATATAAAATAAGCAGCAAAATCCTCCTATTTTTGTCCATCTCAGGGTGTGGCCATTTTGCCACACACTCTCAACTGTAAATGACATCACAGTTGCTCTGAGCTCAGATAATGACCAATCACAGTTCAGATTTCAAACGTCACATGCCCAAACTCAGAAAACAGGTGAGCCGTGACACATGGAGGACCAAAACTGCCAAAATTCGAAATAAAGAAATGGCTGAATAAATAAGTAAAATGACTAAAAGTGAAAATAAAAATGGATATAAAAAATGTTTAATTTGAAAATTATATCCCAAAAAATAAATGGAAATAAAAAGAGCAAATATATATATAAATATAAATATATATATATATATATATATATATATATATATATATATATATATATATATATATATATATATATATATGTATATATATATATATATATATATGTATATATATTAAATTTTTGAATTATATGTTTTTATATCCATTGTTATTTTCACTTTAATTTATTTATTTATTTAGTCATTTATTTATTTTGAATTTTGGCAGTTTTTGTCCTCAATAGGTGTGACACTCGTTACCTGATCCTTGAGCAACTGTGATGTCATTTTCAGACAGCAAGTGGCAAAATGGCCGCCCCTCTCAGGTGGAGAAAAATGGGTGGTTTTGCTGCTCTACTTATATTCCACAAAATACAGTATTATTGTCAACTTTAAAAAAACAAAAAAACAAACTTATCTTCCCATTTTAAGCATAAAAGAACAATAAAGATGTTGGTGGGAATTATTCATCTATCCATCACGTTTTCCAAAGGATTATGGAACCTTCATTGTTATTTACTTGTTATGGAATGCTAAGCCAGTAGTAATACACTCACATGACAAAAACATTCCTGACAGTTTGTGTATTGGATCTCATGATATTGTGTAGTGTGCCTAAAAACAAAATAAAAAGTGGCAGGCGAATGCATTTATTTAGTGATAACTTGAGCCTTGTCACAATGGATGTAGTCATTGCCAACTGTCTGAAACTGATCAGTAGCCTGCACTCATTTGAGAGACTCATCTCACCTTACCTGCTAATGCTTCGACTTATTAGTCCCCTCCCACTGCTCTCTTCTTCTACTTCAACTCACGAATGATCTTTAAAAAAAAATTCTTCACGACAAGATTTGATAATACGGCAAAATCAGATTTAAATGCTTAAAGATTAGAAGGAAAGAACAATCGTGGCTGCTATTGAAAATCTATCCCAAACCAAATTTCACCAGTTGCGGTTATTCTGCTCTGTTGTGCCCACACGACCTCTGAAATAAAAAAAATCTTCCAAACTTATTTGTACAATTCCCCAAAGAAGATTAAAAGCGGGGGACCGTGATCTCATTCAGCAGATTATTCTTTTATTGTTTGATTTTGTTCAGGTGCTTCCTGCAACAAAAACAGCAAAAGAAAATCAAACATATAAATCCCCTCTAATCTTCATTTTGTGCATCATCCGCAGCAGATTGGGGCCAAGATAGGGGGGGAAAAAAACAAAACAAAACTACTGTGAGTTTTGTGTGGTGGAATGTCCATGTTATGATCCTGCGTGGCAGCCATGAGTGTCATGTGCACGTATATAGGCCTGCCTTGTATAATGGATGAGCACAAAGTATCACCGGTGTCATTCTAACCCCACTGGAGAAAGATAGAAGGATGGAGAGAAAGGAAAAAGACATGAATAATTGAACCCAAATCAGTTGACTTCATCCCTCACTACTCTCGGGCTACTCAAAGTCAGTGCCTGCAACTGGATTCTTCAGGAAAAAAGAGAGAGAGGGAAGAAGAGGAACTCATTTTGGCTTTAGAAAAATCTTTTCTATTTTTGTGGAAATAAAATGTTGCCGGACTGAAGATCATGATGATATCATGCTGGCCCAACTGCTAGGGCTGCTCGTTCTGCTGTACTCTGCGAATTGTAAGTACAGTATGCAGAATTGTGGTGAATGCAATTCTATACAATGGGATCACAATTGAAGACAAACTCAAGAGTATTGCAATAATGGCACAATATAATAGTTGATTTGGTTTGAATTATTTTTATTGTGAATTTGAATTCCAATACAGTATATTTTTTTTCCAATTGAATATTTGTACAGGTTGGGAAAAAAAAGGATATACACAATTGACTTGACTCAATCCATTTTATCCCGACATCGAGCTCCTTCCACGTGTGCATGCCTTGGTCACTCATGATCGAACCATTCATCTTTATTCACACAACAGATACAGTGCGCACATTTCTATTGTGTACAAGTTACTTGAGCAAAAACAACACACAAAAGCAGATTAAGACTTTAAGTTTCCATATGAGATTCTTTGTCATGACCAACAAAATACAGAAGGGACAAATAAATATAACTGGTTATTTTCTTACTTTTACAGTGATTGTAAAAATCATTGAAAATAATTTGTATAAACTACAATCATTATATTATATATATAAATGTATATTTATACATATATATTCATACATATATTTATTTATATTTGTATTTTATATATTTGATTGCGTATTTATTATAAAGTATACAAGATATATAATCGCTCCCTGCCTCTAGATCAAAAGTGTAAAATTGCAACCTACACTGGAAATGAAAACCTGTTTTTTTTTTTCCAATCAAACATTCCACATTAGCAGCATTTATGTTTAAAAAAATAATAATAAAATAATAAATACATTATTCCCATGAAAAGCGTTTGCGACAAAAGAGCAAGTTATGATTCTGACTTTTTGTTATCAAGCGTCATTCACTTGCACAGCTTTTGAAAATAACGTTGCCCCTACCAACATGGCGGCCACCAATGCGTCTTTTTTTCCTTTATTTTTTTTCTTTTCTTTTTTTTTTAAATTGAATAAACAATAACACAAAGTGGTACAACAGCCAGGGGTAGAAAAATACACAGGAAACTTCTACAAAAATATATTGTTATAAAGCTGCCACTAATGCGTCTTCTGTGGTCTCAACACCATAGATATAAAAACAAAACTAGATATGCTTGTCCACTGGAGCAACCCGGCTAACCGGACCACGTGACGCCAATATGGCTCTCAAAGGCAACGCATGGCCATGGACCTTGCTCAGTTTCACTTCTCAACCGATTATCTTGCGGTTTACCTTTTTGCCAATGTCGTGTGGTAATCATTATGTAACTTTTTAAAAGCATAAATGACGACGTTAACCCAGTTTAGCTACAACAAGGTGCTGTGGTATTTACCTACGATATGTTCGCTGTTGGATTTGGGAACGTGACGTCAGCCCCGTTGCATCATGGACGTCTCAGCCATTACAGCTGTACCAGGCTCTTATTTACTCGTGCACACAAATGCCCCTTGTCGTCGTTTTAGCTATTTTTCTGTTAACGTAATGTTTTTTTTGTCAGTCGAATGTAAGTATGGTGACACATTGCTGTGTTGTGGGGTGCAAAAGCGCCTCGCGTGATCCCCAAAGGAAAAAACTCAACCACGGACGGAGATTTTTCCGCTTTCCTGCTTGGCGGCAGGGACAGGGCAGCCAAGTGTCAGAGATCACGAAGAGACGTCGGATGGCTTGGGTATCAGCTATAAGACGCAAAAATATAACCTTCAATAAAACTCCGTGTGGGACGAGAGTATGCAACTTACACTTTCATTCTGGTAAGTGTAAAAATAAGTTTTGAATCATTTTGTTTTGATGCAAACACACACTACAAGCTCTAATTAATTGTTGAAATATGAGTAATATACAGTACATTTGATTATGAGATATATATACGGAGCACCTAAGGTAACATAGTAGAAAAAAAACCTTTGCATTCCCTTGCAAAACACTTTGCGTTCCCTCGCAAAAAAAACTGTAAGCTTTGCGAGGGACTACAAAGTTGCTCCGTAAACACTTCCGGGTCATCTTCCATGTGACCAAAAGCAACGACGATGGAGCGTGTAAACAAAGCAGTGGGAAAATACACGCTCTATCCTTGTTGCTTCGGGAAAGATTTCCCACTGCTTTGTTTCATGTTTACACGTTCCATCCTCGTCGCTTTTGGTCACACGGAAGATGACCCGGAAGTACATTAACTCGTTTTTAAAAAAAAATTAAAAAGCGACCTCTGCGAACTTTATCTCGCAATATTTGCGTGAGAACTTAAAGTGTTTTGCGAGGGAACGCATTTTTTTTTTTCTACCATGTCACCTTGGGGGCTCCGTAGATATTTATATACGTTAAAATCTTTTTTTTTTTTTTCTGTTACCAGGCCAACCATCAGATTTAATGCTGGAGACACATCCAGATTGGGCACCATCGCTAAACCTGGGTCACAATGAGACCAAGCCTACAAGAACTGCACGCTACGCCAGGCAGCTCAACAGAAGACTGCAAAGGGAAGCGATTAGAAAAAAAACAGAGGCGGTAGTAACAACCGAAGGACTAATCCCACCAGTAAAAGATGAAGAAGCAGAGTGTGGAGCAGGCGCCTGTGAGCTTACTGTCCAGAAACCGGTACAAGGAGACATACAGGGTGGAGCAGGCGCTTGTGAGCCTACTGTCCAGAAACCGGTACAGGGTGTAGCAGGCTTTCGTGAGCCTGCTGACAAGGAACCGGTAGAATGCAACTTCTGTCATTCTCGGCAGACTGAAATCAACCGCCTTTTGGAAGAGAACCGAGCACTGAAGTGCGAGCTTTCCATGGTTAAAATGAATGAGGAGTTTTTGAAGGATGACGTTAAAGTCAAGTACTACACCGGACTTCCAGACTTTACAGCTTTTATGCGTCTTCTTACCTGTGTTGTACCATACATACCACGAACTGTTAACAGAGCACTGTCACCTTTCCAAATGCTCCTCCTGTCCCTCATGCGCCTTAGGCTGAATTTGCCACCTCAGCACATTGCCTACATGTTTAATGTTAACAGAAATACATTTAGCAATGCGTTCAGTGACATCATAAACATTTTGCATGCACGTGTTAGTCCTTTTGTGCTCTGGCCAAGAAGAAATACGTTGCAGGCTTCAGTGCACCAGTTTGTAAATTCTCTAGCTATAAGCCTGGGTTGTTTTGAAATAGCCATAAAGAGACCATCAAATCCTAATGCTGAAACTCAGTCAAATACCCACAAAAAAGTCAACAGAAGCATTAAGTACCTTCTTGGTGTTACGCCACAGGGCACTATTTCATTTATTTCCAAGGGCTGGGAGGAGCATGTCTGTAACAAATCCATCATTGAAAACAGTGGGATTTTGGACAAACTGTTACCAGGCGATCTGGTGTTTCCGGAGCGTGGCTTTGACATCGGCGGTACAGAAGGACTCAGATGTGCTGAAGAAACTCTCCCTGTGTTCATTAAAGGACCTTACCAGTTGGATGCAAGCGATGTGCACAGCAAACAGACGATAGCCGGTCTCCGAATGCATGCCAAAAAGGTGTTTGTAGCTATCCGCAACAAGTACACCATGTTGACGGAAGAGTTATCCGACAGAATGTTGCTGCCTTGCAACGGTGAAGACATGACAATCCTTGACAAGGTCGTCTCTGTATGCTGTGTACTACATAACTTGTGCTCCGGTGTGTCTGTGGAACACAAGTAATACGTCTTGCGTATGTTTTCTATCAGGCAACAAATACATGTTTTATTGTATAAAGTCATTTTCTCCTGCCTTTATACTTATTAAAATGTGTCTAAAGGATCAGATACGGTTTCAAACATGTAAACAAAAAAAAGATCAATAATGAAAGCATATTTATTAAAATTATACAATACTTCCAAAATATGAATAAATAACTGTAAATGAATGTTACAAATAAAGCATTTAAAATAGTGAGCTCAATGTAATAAAAATGCAATAAAAAAAATACAATGAATTAGGGATGGTAACCACAAAAGGTATTGACAATTCCAGAGGGCAGACGCAACATAGTAAATACCACAATGTTAAAATAATAAAAATTAGACATTTAAAATGCAATTAATCCAATCAATAATAATACCAATCATTGACCTCATGACACCACCGTCTCACATTTGAAGTGGAAGTCAACCTTAAATATGTCTTGACAATTTATGTGACCTCAAAAATCTACACATGACATTCTAATTAATATTACATTTGTGGAATATGAGTTATGCAGCAAAATCCAGCTTTTTTTTATCTATCTTAGGGGCAGCCGGCCATTTTGCCACTTGCTGTCGACTGAAGATGCCGTCAGTGCTGCTCAGGTCTCAGGCAACGACCAATCACAGCTCACCTGTTTTCTGAAGCTGCGCTGTGATTGGTTGCTACCTGAGACTTGAGCAACATTGATGCCATCTTTAGTTGACTGCAATTAGCAAAATGGCCACCCCCTGAGATGGATAAAAAGGGCTGGACTTTGCCTCTTAAGTCATATTCCACTAACGCAATATTAACCAGAATGCCATATTTAGACTCGTGGGGCTAAATAGAACATATTGTCAAAAAAAAAAAAAAAAATGGGGGTTGACTTCTTCTTGAAACTTCTCTTGTCTTTTCTTCTTTTCTTCCCCCAGCGCAGCCCCTCAATGGTGAAGTCGTCTACAAGGAAACGACTGTGCACGGTGTGGTGGGCAAAACAGTGATCCTGGAATGCGGGTCCACCTTACCTGACATGTACTTATGGGGCTTCACCAAGCCCGGCAATGACACCTTAGGGTCGGTGGTGTACGACTTGGGCCAAGGTCCCAAGATCCAGAAGCTGGCACAGATGCTCGGGCAGGTGACGGTCATCTTGAGAAGTGCCGATGTCAGCATTGACAGGCTTCCTGTGGCTGCTCAGGGGCTCTACACCTGCCAGGCCTTCTACAACATGGACACCACGCCTGTAGTCTATTACTACTATGTGCGCCTCACAGTTCGAGGTAAGGCCGATAGTTCTTGTGTAATCCAACTCGAAAGTACTTGATGTGTATATTAATTAAATTGGAAAACCACTAAAGACAAAGATGTTCTCACAAGCTGCATGCTGGCAACCCCTGTCCTAGAGGGACATTTTGACTTGCTTAAAAGGGAAGTAGGGAAGTCACCCCCCCCCCCCCCCAAAAAAAAACAAAAACAAACAAACAAAAAAACAACAACAACAATCTTGACAATGATATGCGCTATGCTGCCCCACTAGTCGAAATACGGTATTCTGGTTAAGATTTTGTTAGTGGAATATGAGTTAAGCAGAAAAATCCAGGAGTTTTTATTACTATCAGAAGGCGGCCATCTTGCAACTCGCTGTCGAGTGAAACTGAAATGCTCAGGGCTTAAGTAACAACCAATCAGAGCTCAGCTTCAGAAAACAGGTGAGCTGTGATTGGTCATTGCCTGAGACCTGAGCAAATGTGATGTCATCTTAAGTCGACAGCAAGTGGCAAAATGGCAGACGCCTGAGATAGATAATAGCTGGATTTCGCTTCATCACTCATATTCCACAAATGTATTATTAATCCGAATGTCATGTTTAGACTAGTGAGGTCACATGTAACATTATTGTCAAGAAATGTTCAAGGTTGACTTCCTCTTTAAAATATTGCTATTTATGGGGTAGCGATTAGCATATGGCTAATGAATAGTAATGTAAATGTAACAAAGCAATTTGACACCTCCTTCATAATAGTTAATATAAGCCATATGTACTATGTTTTACCGTGGACAAAAATCCTGAATCAGCCCTGTCTGAGAATGAGACAAGACAGAGTAAAAATGCCTTTGATTCTGAGATGAGACTGAGACCCTTAAAAAGTGGTCTCGCAACCAAGACTGATCTGGAGAACTACAACACGAGTACTAGAGATGGATTAGTAAAACTAATATTATCAAACATTTATTGAGTGTCAGTACTGCTTTTGCCGTCCATAGTTCCGGTAACAAAGCCGCGTCTCCTGGTGAGCGATGATTCTCCGGTGGAAGGATCCACAATATGGCTGCAATGCAATCTGGACAACGGGACAGGACCCATCCAGTATGTGTGGCAACAAGAAAACCGCCATGGAAATATGTCCACGTTCGCGCAGGGCAACACCAGCGTGGTGAACGTGACAGAAGTGAACCGTAACCACACGGGCTGGTACCGCTGTCTGGCCAGCAACGCAGTCAACAGCGAGCGATCTGACCAGATATGGGTGGACATTATCTGTGAGTAGAGATTTGGTGGTACAAAAATGTCTTTACATTGCATGCCTAAAGGTTCTTCCACTGTATAACTTGTTAAATCTTGGGGATCCAAATCTAAGGGAGTAATAACCTTATCACATAAGTTGTTCTTTACAGACATTCCCAACAATTTAGATGAGAAAGTCTACTTTGTCCACTAATTAAAAAATAAATACAAATTCTTCCCCAGTTGGTCCAGACATTCCCCAGATCGACGTGACGCCTTTCACAGTGACCGAGCGAGGTTACTCAGCCCTGGAGAGAGAAACGGTCTCTCTGCAGTGTCAAGCGAAGTCCAACCCTCCCAGCCAGTACGTGTGGTTGTACAACAACTCGCAACTCTACACCGGGCCGCAGCTCACCATCACCAAGGTCCTCCGCTTGCACACGGGCGACTACGCCTGCCTGGCGCAGAACACCTACCTCAACACGCGCTCCAAGAAAACAATCAGCCTGACTGTCTACTGTGAGTCTAAACGCTGCGGCCTTATGTTTGATTGAAAGCTCGCCTGTGGGTTTCTGTCTTGGTATTGTAAATGGTGGCAGGAAAGCAATGGACAAATACTGAATTGTCACAATTTCTGATCTTGTCGATTGAACCTCTTCTGATTTCCTTCTCGATCAGACAACGTCCTTTATCCGTTATCTCTTCCAATTATATCTATCCATGAAGCTTTCCACATCAAATACATAGCACACTTCCACTTACAAAACACAAACACAGATGAATAAGGAGGCCCTCCAGACCGGTTCTTCTATTCGGACCGTCGGGGAACTTGACAGGACTCCTTAGCAGGTACTTGCTCTCATGTCAAAGCCATGACAAATGGCAATGGCAAGTGGCAATGGTCACCTGCAAGGACCAGTGCTTGCCATTCTACCAATTTTATTTTGTAGCTGATACAGTGTTCCCTCGCTATATCGCAGTTCACCTTCCCGAACTTGGATTCTCACTAATGCGGGTGGGTGTGGTTCCTCCGCGATGAACGGGGGTTCACTGTATACCCAGTATCGTCAGTGTCGTCTTCTCCCTTGCTAACCTTCTGCATCCTTCTCGTTGTTACGTGTTTTTTTTTTTCTCCTTCTAGATCCACCAGACGGCTCTCCTTCCTGCTCCATGGAGCCGGCCGTGAATCACACCTCCCTGAGGCTTCGCTGCTACTGGACTGGCGGTTTCCCTTCCGCCAACGTTCAGTGGGATGAACACTTGAGACGTGCAGGAGAAGATAAAGGAGACGGAGGGAACGACAGCGACATATTGCTGCCGTCCGAAGACTTGGCTGGCAACAGCAGCTTGTTTACGTGCACGGGCTCCCACCTTGCACTTAATCAAACAGTGGAGTGCAGCACACAGGCTTGTGAGTGCACTTTGTGAACAATGGTTTGTCACTGGTATTATCCTCTCTGAAATTGACCCCCATTCTTTCTAACTATCTTACCTCACTTGTAATCTTGACTTGAGACAGAATGAAATCACCAGTTTTAGAACTTCGGACTACTTTGGCAAAAACATGTTCTATATAAAAGACATAACAGATAACTAAAGGAAGATCTCTGTGTGAAAGAGGCTATTTGGTTTTGCAAGCTTTGTCCAAGCCTTGAATCTTTTCTCCACCAGATCTCCCCGCTTCAGAACCAGTATGTTTCGCCTACATGATGACCAACAACCAGGATCTGTTGTTAACCTGCTCATGGGACGGAGGGTCACCCAATGCTTTGGTGTGGTGGGAGGGTCCCGGTGATCATGGCACACCCAAGGAAGAGAACACCAACATCCTGAACATTCGCTACGGCACGGCCCGCAGTGGAAGACCTTACGTCTGCCATGCAAAACATCCACTTCTGGGCCAAACGAAGACCTGCAGGCTGACGTTGGGTCAGTGCTCAAAGCCAAACATTTACAGCAAATGCTACATTCTAAAAACAGTTGGGTCAAAATGGACCGACCCAACTTTTTGAGTTATTAAACAAATTAACAAAAATATTACATTAAAATATATATATATTTTTAAATCCATAAAGCAACTTTTTTTTTTTTTTTTGGTTGTTTTGTGGGTTATTCATTTGACCCAACATTTTGGCTAAATTTAATACCCCAATTGAAATGGGTGAAAAATAAACCGACCCAATTATTTAACCCAAAATATTGGGTAAATTTAAACTAATAACCCACAAAGCAAGTTATTTTATGGGTTCTTCATTTGGAATAACCCCAAAAGGTGAGTTGGTAAGTACCTCTTTGACCCAATTTGGGTAATTTATGACCCAAGTGTTTTTCGACTTCAAGTGCTGAAAATCTGAAATATTGACAGATTTAACACTCCGGCTCTTCACACTACTTTAGAGGCCCCTGTGTTGCTAACGCAGCGCAGGGTTGTGTCTGCGTACGAGGGGGCCGACGTGCAGCTGTCTTGCAACCTGAGGGCGAACTACCTTCCTACCAGTCAGATAATGTGGTTCAATAACCACGGTTTGGACATCCGGGACACGTCCAAGTACATGCTCCTGCGGACATCAGCATGGGCCAACCTGACCGTGCGAGACACAGATGAGACTCAGGATAGCGGCGAGTACAGGTGCACCTCAAGAAACGCGGTGGGAGGGGCCGACCTCAACATCACGCTCGTGGTTAAGAGTAAGATTCTTTCAAGTAATATTTCCTTGAAGAAGCCGCAGTGTTTGGTTCTAACTGATCTCTTTTTCAGAGCACCCAATGCCACCCAACGCCACCCTGATCAGGGTGATGTACATCGGCCGTCTGCGCAACGAGGTGGAGCTAGAGTGGAAGATGGAGGACGATGCCCAACAAGGCTGGACCGGGTTCGTCGTGCAGCACAGAGGGCTGAACGAGCGACCCGGGAGGAGAGCAAGCAACAATGATTCAATGGAGGAAAGAGAAGAAAGGATCACTACTGCGGTTTGGTACCATAACGTCATCCAGGATCCCGATGTCAGGATTCACACTGTGGGCAGGCTGACACCCACCGCAAAATACCAGTTCCGGGTCATGCCTTTCAACCACAGGACCACCGGGCACCCCTCTGCTGCAAAAACGCCAGGTGGGTTAAAAAGCAATTACGAGAGTGGCACCTAGGAGAGCATGAACATCTGCCAATTAAGCAATCTCACTAATACTTTTTTGTCGACAAACTACCAACCTGGCATTTTTTTTGTACTGTTGATTTGAAAATAAACGGAAAAAGGCAGAAAGGAGAGAGAGCCTATTCTGTCATTTTGTAGATATGGTATTAAATATGCGGTAATCATTGAAAACAATATCATCTGGGAATTGTACATTTTAAAATGTTTTAAAATGGCTGGCAATGAAATTAAGCACAACTATAAATGCCATGGGAATACAAAGTTGCCTATTTTCAAGAAAATAAGTTCACATTTTTTAGACAAAAATAAGTAACGACAATACAGTCATATTATTTCAAGAGGAAAACTGTAACCTTTACAAGACCTAAATCGTAATATTTTAGAATGAAGTATTTTTTCAGATTAAGTCGTAATATTACATTAAAGTCAGAGTTCAACAAGGAAGGAAAATAATATTTTAAATACATTTGACCTTTTATTGTGGAAATACACATTAATTCTCTTTCTAAAAAAAAAAAAAAAACTAGACTTTTTGCTTTTGAATATTAAGACATTAGTCCTGTAATCATACATTTTAATTGTCCGAAAGCTAAGGTAGGGAGGAGTAATTGTTTTATTAATTGATTATATGTTTTTTGTCCATCTACAATTTATACACCGTTTTAAAAATCCCATGACAATCCTTGATTACAAATTATTAGGTTACAGTAGTTTTAGTTTCAATTTAAGACATCCAAATACTTAAGCATTTCCACATTTTTGGTGGACCATGCCCATATTTATGTCTGTTCGGAGTAAGGAGTGTCTAGTCAAGTCAAATGTCTGGTAGGTAACTCACTCCATATTT
The DNA here is from genome assembly GCF_051991245.1 of Festucalex cinctus. Taxonomy (NCBI): domain Eukaryota; kingdom Metazoa; phylum Chordata; class Actinopteri; order Syngnathiformes; family Syngnathidae; genus Festucalex; species Festucalex cinctus. The sequence continues at coordinate 10,362,503 of NC_135428.1, read as the reverse complement.
GCCAGGTAATTAATCCCACCATTTTGGCACTATCCACCAAGTTAAAGGTCTTAAAACAACCAAGAAGTCATGTTGGCTTACTGGATGATTGTATGTCTCTATATGTAAACGTTTTAGGATTCTTACATAACCACACCTCAATATTTATAGTGCAATCTTGCCAACAACTGCAGTGAAAACAGCCTAATGTCAAGGGGTTCCAAATGTGTAACTTATTTTATTTTTTTCAATTCAGTGATTGATTGAATGTGATTATATCGGTTTAACATTGTTCTTATTCTTTGTTATCTACTCAGGTGAAAGACTCAACCCTAAATCCCACAAAAACAAACAAACACACACACACAACACTCGCTTTCTGTTTGCCTTCTTCACTTCTCCTTTCCTCCCATTTTCCATGTGTGGTCCTCTTTCTTCTGAACCAAAGTAACTGTTAACCATATCAGGTGTTTGCTAGTTAAGCAGAGGTTTGAGGGTTTGGTTTTAACTAAACTATTTCATGCAAACGCCCCTGGAAATTATCCAGCTTTGAAAATTCCCAAAATTCAAAACATTTTCCAAGATACTGTATGCATACTATATGATGACTATGTAGCTTTGTTGCAATGTAGAACTGTGATGTGTTGCAGCCGAGCCGCGCTCCAACAACTACCCTGCTGTGATCGGCGCAGCCATAGGCGGGATGCTTTTCGCAGCCATCCTCACAGTGCTGCTGCTCATGTACATTTTCCGCAACCGCAACAACACTCCTCGTGAGTCTCAATCACACATTCGTGACTGCGTTTGAATGCTCAATGAACAAAATTCAAGTTTCCCACTTTTGCCTTCTCACAGGACTACATGACATGTTGTTTGGCCTGTGAGTATACATTGCATAAAAGAGTCCATTTTAAGTTTAATTAACAAACTATATTAAGGGATTCTCATGTTTTCCTCTTACAGGCGTCACAGCCAGTCGAGGGAGAACATTAACTTCCCAGAGGATGAAATAGCCAATGGGATGGAGGGTGGAATACCAGAACTGGGCAGCTCAACCAACCCTGGCAAGATGGACACAAACTTGGATAAATACAAATCGAGAGCGTCAACATAAACCACTAAGTCACGCTGATTTGATGATTCTGATTCTTTATCCAGGTCCAAGAATACCCCGGGCGGCTTCACCCTTGGCTACCGCCGGGCAAGCCCCACCCACGGGCGAGAACGAACCCGTCAACGTCACCATCACCGTCCAGGCGACAGGCTCCTAAAGCCAGCAAGGCCATAGTTGTCCTCATTTTTTAGGAACCTCCAAGATTGCGTCACTATTCTGTCTTCCTCTTACAAAAATCATTGTGAATGTCTGACATGTGCATCTTATTTTTATTTAAACATTATTTATTTAACATTTTGAACAGTGACATGTGAAGCAACAAACGGATAAATGGGTGTCAGTAGAAGCTTTACCGAGATGGAATCTCGATATGGATTGGTGACCTACAATGTTTGATACGATACAAAAACATTTGAGCATGAAGTGGGGAGGACAAATACAAAACAGAATGAAATATAAGATTAAATAAAAGCGTACAACTACATATATACAAGTACCGCCCTCTTTCAACTGTCACTTCATGTTTGTTTGTCGTCACCAGCGACCTCAAGTGCCGGGAAATGTGATTTTCTGAGTGCAGACGATGTCGCACAGCTTCTGCTTTATCTTCAAGAAGAGACGTTTGAACTCCAGACCGTCACCCTGAAAATACAAAATGATCATCATATGATAGCTAGCGTGTCAATTACATTTTTGTTTTGCTTTATATGAATATTATTAAAAGACTAAAACCCACCTTGGACAGCCTGAAATCTAACAGCACTTTCTGATTCATATCAAGCAAATGGACTTTGAAAATGAGTTTGTTATTGCGTTTATCCATTGTGCTCACAGTCACCTGAGGGAAACACATATGTTAAATTGTGTTTAAATAATAAACACTTACACACACCATCTTCTAAAATCTTAACTTGGGTTTACCAACCAATGTATTAGGGTGGCAAAAAGGGAAAATAAATAGATCTTAAGAGAGGCAAAGGAGAAGGTGGCCGCGGCAGCCACTTTTCAAACCACCGTTGACAAAATTTGATGGGCAAATGTGACAGACCGTGATTGTCGTGGTGAGATGCTTCAACTGTCAAAACATTTTCCAGGGCAGTTATAGACTAGTTGTAATTTGAATGTATTGACTGCAACTAACCCTGACAGTATGTAATATTGCCTAACAAGCTGCAGTTTTTGTGGGAATGGCTAGCATGAGTTGCTGCAAGACATGGATTAGTGAATTAGTTCTTGATAATGTATTATTTAAGGGGAAGTCAAATCAAAATTTTGTTTGCCATATGCTCTATGTGCACTCACTAGTCTAAACATGGTTTTCAGAACAGATTAATATTGGGTTTGTGGAATATGAATTATGCAGCACCCGTTTTTTTATCCATCTCAGGGGGGCATTTTGCTACTTGCTGTTGACTGAAAATGACATCACAGTGTTGAAACACAGATTGGGCGCATCACGTGAGCAAACCCAGAAAACAGTTGAGCTGTGACAGTCGTTAGTACCTTATGTAAAGAAATATTTTGACTTGACTTGCCCTTTAAACATTTATTAACAGGCAATTTACACTATCCCCCAAGAAAACAGGTGCACACCAGGGTTATAATAGCTTTGGAGTTTTCATTATAAGACCGGTTTACATTGAGACTTTTTTGCCATTCTGATTGAAATGACTCCGACTGATTTATTAAAATGGGGTTCTTTCATCTTTTTAGCACAGTAGTAGTAATTTTTTTTTTTAACACTTTTATTGAAGATGTATAGATAAAAAGTTACGAGCTCAGGTAGGACGCTGCCATTTTCAAGTACGTAAACAACAACCCAGACTGAGCATGTGCTACTCCAAATGAAATATTTAGTAGATTGACGTTTGTTCGCATTGGAAAAAGGATCGCACCTGCGATTGTGAATGAAATCCCATTGAGATTAGGCCTTTTCATTCCGGTTGAGGTATTTATAAGGTGCATTTTCATTCCATGTGGTTATTCGATTTCATTCTAATCAGAATACAAGGCTCCATGTAAACCTTGCTATAGCTAAGTTTTTTTAGTATTATTTTAGATTTTTTTAAGTCAAGTTAGTTTCAGTTAGTTTTCATTTAAAAAAAAAAACATTTTCGTTTTTATTTTATTTCTTTAACAAATTTTTTTTTCCGCCCAATTTTATTTTATTTTATTAGTATCCGTTAACTATAATAACTATAGTGCACACTTGCACACTAACATGCACATGCACGCATACATGCAGACGAACACTTGAATGCATGCAGACACACATGTAACGACACAAACTTAGGGAACCTCACTCCTTTTTTCCACCACTTTCCTTTCCCTTTACATCTTGTTTTGAATGTTGTAGCAGCATTCTAACGGCGCCCTCTGCGTGCCGCTGCACAGTAGTGAGATAGACTATACTGTAGAAGACATGCACTGAAGAAGGCAACTGCACACAAATGATCATGTGAATAATGGCACTGAAATCTACAATCCCTAATTTCCAAGCATGCGTGATCAGGTTTTTAAAAGGTCAAGTCATCTAATTAAAATGGAGACTGATGAAAGCACTTGCGTACACATACCTGGTTGCTGCAGGTGAGTTTGTAGCAGAGGGCCAAGGTATCGCAGGCGCCTTTTAGCGATGCCAAAGAGGTGTCAGCGTTCACGGAGGTGAAGAAACGTGTCATTCGGCGCACTAATCTCTGCCACGGTGTCTGTGTCCATAAAAGAGATTTCATCATGACATTTTAAGTTTTTTAGTATTATTTTACATATGGAGTATTTGTCAAGGGGAAGTAAAAAAAGGCACAAAATATTGTGTAATAATCCTTCCATTTTCTGAACCGCTTGCTCCTCACAAGGGTCGTGAATTACAGAATTTCTTGGAGTCACCTGACTGGCTCCCGGCGTTCCCAGCAGCTGACTCCCCAGCAGCATGTGCTCAGGTTTGGTCGGCTGAGAGAAGCTGACCTGACCATCTGATTGGCCGATGAGCAACAGGGCTTCCCAGCCTCCCAAGGCAATGTCGGGCTGGGAGCTGGAAATTTGTACCTTGTCATCACTGCCACAGACAATACCGGAATGTTGGCGTTAGGAGCACATAAAAAAGTATCTAAAAAATTAATAAATAAAATTATTTACCTGCTGGTTTGAGATGTGACTTCAACATCGGATCGGTGTTTGGTGGCACCTGAGCCTGAAGAAGCTAGTGGCTGCTTTACACCTGCATAAACATCAAAAATGATAAAATATGTAATTGAACGGTCATGTTAAGTTACAGGCTCTTTTAACACTTGCCTTCAGTGAACCAGCGGTCTTTCCGAATGTCCGCAATAGTAATGCGCGCTTCTGGTTTCGTCAACAGTAACTTGGACAACAAACCTGACAAATAACAAGATGGAGTTCCACACAAAAGGTGCAATGGAATGATGTACACATTGAGGTCTTACAGAGAGGCATCGGCTTTATTTTCTTCCAGGGAGACAGGTATGTTTTCTTGTTAAGCCAATCGGAATACTCCTGACAGGCTTCAGCCGGTTGGTCCCATGGCAGTTCTGAGAGAAAAAGAACAGAAGCTTGGACCAAAACTTGGTTGTCAGAATCAAAATAGCCCTTCGTTAGCATGCCTTGAGAATTACAGCCAAATAAATAAATAATAATCATGATAACCCATAAACTAACAATGTCAATACAATGGCTACAAATTAACAAAAACATAATTAAAAAAAATGTGCATAATGCAAAACTATGAAAATCAAAATGGCATATCTAAGTGTAACTGTACACTGCATTTCCTTACACATTCATTAATTGAGAGAGCAGATTGAGGGATGGGTTTTAAGAGTAAAACCCATATTATACTGTGGAGATGTGGTAAATGATGACATGAAGGCAATAGATGTCTCTTTTACTCTCCACACATAGACTGAACGTTTCTACAGAAACACTACTACGCTACTCTCTTTCAACCCTTTGAACCCAGAAACATGTCAACTATCTCTTCTCCATTGCAAGGTTCCTGGTGAATGTAACTATCTTGTAGGTCATGTGATCATATCCTGATATAAAATCAATGTATAATTTACCAGTATACATCACATTTGTCAGAATGAATCAATCAATATCGGAAACACTGTTGTGTTGATATACTAAAGACATATCAACAGATGCAATTCACTAAACATGGTGATTTTGACATCACACCTCCTTGACTTGACTTGACTTGACCTACCTCCAGCCAGCATTGCAGTCAGCACAATGCCACAAGACCAGATATCTGCAGGTTGCGCTTTGTAATGGGTTTGGCTCAACAGCTCTGGAGCGACGTAAGGGAGCGTCCCGCAGAGGCGATTCATCGGCCGCTCCCGTCCTTTGAAGCGAAACATCGTTGCAAGGCCGAAATCGGTCAGCTTGATGTTGTCTGGAAGGCCAAAGCGCAGTACATCAAAATCACATGAACGCATGCAACCAATGATGTATTATTTTATTGTATTTTATTTTATTTTTATATCGTTTGCCATCATTAGAATTTCCCTGAGTAATCAATAGGATAATCAATTCCAAAATAATTCATTTGTGACAGCAATAATATCACAGTATCATGGTATTAAAATTACAGTTCTAGAATGTCTTTTTTTTTAACATTTGGGTAAATAAAAACAGTTTTTTCCATTGAACACAATATATTTATTATAAACTAAATTTAGAATATTTGGTACATTAAAAAATACCATGTTAATTTAAAAGAAATAAATTCTTAGTCACAGTGTCTCATCACTGTTGAGCTATTTTTAGAACAGACCAGTAGGCTGCTTATGTTGGCCTTGGGGCTAACCTCCCCTCTCTGATCAACTGAGAATGAAAGGGAAGAAAAAGCTGTTGGCCTCTCCAATTATCTTCAAAGAGTCGACTTGTTTTGTGAACTATGCAAGCAGCCAATCATATTGCATGGGGACTTTGCTTGCTTTGGAGCTCCCTCAAAAAATGAAAGAAATTCCTATTACAGTAACGGACAATTTTAGGAGTAGTCATTCAAACCTTGACTTTATAAAACTGTGGTAAACCGTCAAATGGGTTATTGGCGCATGGCTATTTGCAGCCGTAATACACAGTAATAGTTTCTTACCTTTGTCATCCAGCAAAATATTCTCTGGCTTTATATCTCTGTGAGTGATTCCAATTTTGTGGAGGTACTCCTGCAAAAAGCATAAAGTGAGAATTCAATAGAAGCAGAAACAGGGTCACATGATCAACACATACACAAATGTGCTTCTCTCACCACAGCGGCTATAAGTTGCTGGAAAAATCTGTGAGCATCCTTCTCATCCATTCCAACATCCGGCTCTAAAAACAGAAGTTTGATTGGTGACATGCATTTGTTACATTACTGGTGGAATCACAATTATGACAACCGATGTAACAGTTTTTACGGGACATGAAAAGTTCATTAAAATTAATCTGTGTCTCACCAATGCGGTCGAACAGCTCGCCTCCTGTGCAGTACTCCAAAAAGAGAAAGACGGTTGTTCCTTCCTTACGATGACCAAAGAAACGCACAATGTTGCAGTGGCTCAGCATCTGAAAACAGTGCAAAAATAGATCACACACTTATCAATTTAATCAACAGAAATGCTTCATGTATTGCACCGGAGGTCACATCCTGCCTTGTGCACGCAGATTTCCTTCTTGACATTTTCTGCACACTCTTTAGCCTGCAAGGTGTCAATCACTTTGACTGCAACCGCCTCCTCCGTCTGTCTGTTCACCAGCAGCCTCACTCTAACCACATGGACAGAGAGGGACATCATAAAAACAAATAAGCTACAGAAATTATATTGTCAATGTGGGGTTGTCCTCCAAGGCGCAGTTTATTGGGGAAATGTTTATAAGCTACAAATAGAATTTGATAAAGACGTAAAACAAGAAATGATTCATACTCTCCATAAGTTCCTTCACCAAGCGTCTGAACAATATCCCAGTCCTGCACAAACGGCACCGCCATACTAAAAATAGAAGCATACATACATTTATTATGAACACACTCGTATCTCTTAAACTAATCATTATCTGTAGCATGACAACCAAAATACACTTTTTTATTGTTTCATTCGCAGCTACGTACCTGCCAAACCAGCAGTGCTTCCCAATCTTCCGAGAGTTTAACTGATGTTTCTCGGACGTATTGAACTCAAACAGAAGAAGCCTCTGTGTACACTGCACTGGGCAGTCCGCACTGACTTGCAATCGGCAATCGAATTGGCGCGCTGTTGTTTTGTTCGCGTCTACTTCCGCCTCTTCGCCATTTCCGCCTCCGTTTCGGTAGTTTCCGGTTTGCTTCCGCATTGGGTCCATGTGTTCGTAAAACATCAATGGTTAAACTTCACGCTTTAATTAAAGCAGGGGAATTGTGATATTTTATGGAGATTCCGTGTAGTGGGGGCGGTATCACATATCACTATTTGACGAGCTCCCCGATGTAAAGGGGTTCTTGATTTACGACAGAGTTCCGCTCTTACAGTGGAATGCGTCGTAGTCTAAACGCAGTTAGTCATGTTTTACTATACATTCAGTAAATATACAGGTATGTAGCTCATTCCTGGCTTTTGGTGCCTTTTATGTCCCTGTTAAAACACTCAATATTTGACTTAAAATATAATAATAATAATAACATTCCTTCAAAATGAATATAATCTAGGCCTAATGCCTATATTTCCTACATTGTTTTCGGTAATACTGAATTTGTTTTTGGGACCATAGTCTCTTGAAATGACGTTCCCAAGGATATTTCCAGTTTAAAAGAGAGATACAGTAAAAATTTAAATGTATGTAAATAGAAATGCACCTTCTTTATCAGTTACATTTATTTTTAAGTCTCACTATATATAAATGCTGTTCAGTAAATTAACTGAAACAGTGGTTTTCATTTTGTAAAAATATTTATAGCGTGTGCCCAATATCACATGATTCTGCCATGCTGTGCTTGTTTTGTCATTTAATACTTATATAAAAAATATAAATATTTTACCATGAATCCATATTTTGGATGCAACATTACTATTTATTTGAAATTATAGTATTTCTTACTCACAGTAAGGTGAGTAAGAAACTTTGTCGAGTTTAACCTTATAAATACTTCTTGTAAATTTCGACCCTATTATAAAAGTAAAAGTTTTTTTTTTTTTTGAGGGGGGGCAGAGCTCACTAAAACCTGGTAATACCTGATATTACCTGATAGAATGTTAAAAACCTCAAACATTTATTTGTTTTCCAAATGTTATCACACTGTAAATTCACACAAGGCGGTAGCCAAGTATAACTCATGTATGCAAAAACACTGTAGAGCATTATCAATCACACGAAAAACAGTAAGTATGGGGATGACCAGAATTTATGAAACACTAACGCTCACGTAAAACTGAAAGTGTTCAGTATCCTTGTCCTCCGTTTACCTTTCAGTTTTCAAAAGGTCATCCCCCCATGTTTTACTGAGCCGCACACTGCAGAAGGATGACTGGGGGAATTCCTGGAGGGTCAGTTGAACCCGTGTGGCGTGCGATCAATACCTGGATGAGCGTGTAAACAAATCCATGCTCAACTACGCCTCCGTTTTTGGGAAATGATGAGGTGAGTGTACTTTGTCTTTCTTGGTCAAGTGTTCACATGCTGGGGAATACAGAATGAGAAGAAAGGAAAAGATGACCTAATTAATACAATAGTGTCCAGTTGACTTCATCTAGAGCAAGACTTTAACCAATTACTCACTATTAAAATTTAATTTAACCGAAAGTTAAATTCCAGTATATGCCTAATGGCGAACACAGCAATATGAGTTACTGATTGGTATTCCAGTCAAAAATGAACACTTTTAATTTCATTTTGACTGTAACCAATCAATTTCAACTAAATGAATATGACTGTGAGAGTCTTTGCAACATTAGAAAGTTTTCAGAGTCATCTCTGACAGTCATATTGATCAAATTTTATTTGTCCTGAAGTTAATAAGTAACTTCTCGATTTTGGCTTGTAGCTGCGTGAGTTGATAAAAGCCCATCTCCTGCAAAACCTCTCAATTTTTGATTTCTCGCTTGTTGAAGTTTCCATAATGCAGCTTCGCTGGGTTTGGTATGCGGCGCTATTGTGTCTCCTAATAGGTGAGCTCACTGTGTGTGACATTATAAAAGGATCGAATCTTGATTGTAAATTTAAACTAAGGCAACTTTGTTTTTCATTTTAGCTGTAGAAGTGCGGTGCGATTGTACCGAGGACAATCTGCAAATAGAGGGAGGCCATTACACACTGACCGAGGGACTAGGTGTAGGCAGCGTGCTGATCTACCACTGTCTTCAGGGTTTCTATCCATACCCTTTCAAAAGGCGCCTGTGCCAGAGCAGTGGCACATGGAGCGTAGAAGGGCGCAAACCCTCTAAACGTCAGACGTGCAAGAGTGAGTAGCACCAAGTTGATGCTTTTAACCCTCGCCTTGCTCCACAATGAATCCACATCTCTTTGTTCTCTGTGTCTAGCGGTTGAGTGCCCGAACCCCTTCGTACTGATGCACGGCAGCGTTTACCCTCCTCAGGAGAAATACTTTGTAGACAACGAAACCACATATCAGTGCTACTCCGGCTACAAGCTACGAGGCTCAGCCAGCCGGGTCTGCTTACCAAACGGCAAGTGGAGTGGCCCTACTCCTATCTGCAGCCGTGACTGTGAGTCTACTTCAATTGTCTTTTTTCAACAGTGGAACCTCTAAAATTGTACATTAAATCCTTATGTACTGGAAATATGCCAGCTTGAAGTTCAAACCATCATCATAAGTGATGTGACGTCAACATTATTTTGGGTTGTAGGAATCACAGACGGGTACCAGATGGCAAAGAGAAGAAGTGTTATCTCATGATAGAACCAGAAATTGAATTTATAACAATTTATAAAAGCTCTGGCTGACAGTAAATACTTATGAAGCAACCGCACAGATTGATATGTGTTCTTATGCTGCTTGCTAAAGGCAGATACAGTGTTCACTCCGCCTATTCGCGTAACATTTGCAAATTTATTTTGGACCCCATTTGCTGTTATTTGCTGAAAAACTCACCTATTCTGTTTTTGTGCTCTTTGAAATACTTAAAAAAAAATGCCACAAGATGGCGGCAAAAGTGCTGTCTTGGTGTCAAACAACTGGAAAGGTGACATAGTACATGGGCACTCTCTTATAGTGGTTTGTGAAAGAATCGCTGTCTTCGTGCTCAGTTGTATATCTTAAAAAAAACACAGACATTTGTATTTAATCTAAAGAACTGTTCTAAAATCTTTATTTGAGCTGACATTTTTATTAACTTTTATGTGCTATACATTTTAAGTGATTTTTTTTTCAGTACTGTAGTTCTTTTTTATTTTCCTTTAAGCACAATGTTAATGTTCATAGATGTGTATTGTTAAAGTTGCTCACAATAATATTAAATATACATGATAGGAATTTGACTTCCATCTAGTTTTTGATGACTACTTGCGTCAACTGCACTACTGCATTTTTAATGTTGGCCATGATGGTGGTACTTTGAGATGTACAGTAAGTATTTTTTTTTTAGATGATATTTGGTGTGAAAGGTTTGAGAACCACTGCACTATATGACTTTATATAATGTACTATTGTATATTTGAAGGCCAGCAATGTCTATAAATATCTACTAGATGACAGGGTTTGACAGGGATCATCAAATGTTGAGTAGTTTTACTGTTTTTTTGTTTTTTTTTTGTACAGTTGTCAATTAATCTTTATACCTGCAGTAACAAATGCTACTTGCCATTCTTTGTGATGGCAAATTCCTTTTTTTTCTTTGTGTAAAACTATTGAAACTTCAAGTCAAACAGCATCACGAAACAGATTTTGTTGAATTTTGGCGGTTCCACTGCGTCATGTTTACTGTTCCGTGTTTTCTATTTGATTTTTGATTTGGCGCATTTGAACTTACCACACAGCAGGAAGTGATTGCTCTGATCCCGGGATCCCAGCCGGGGCTTTGAGGACCGGGAATTCATTCGGACTTGACGACAAAGTGAAATACAGCTGCGGCAGCAATCTGTTCCTGGTTGGCTCCAGTGAGCGAGTGTGCCTCGAGAACGGCCAGTGGACTGGCACGGAACCAGCTTGCTACTGTAAGCCACACACTATCACACTCACACTTACTTTTTGAATATTTTACTTATTTATTCAAGGGCTCACTCAAATTCTGCACTCAGTCTAATTGAGAGGTTTTTTTTTTTTCAGATATTATTTATTTTATTTATGTTTTTTGGAAATGTACAATGTTTTTCAAATGTTATTAATTTAAAATGTATTTTATAGCTGAACTGTGAGAATCTCCATGTTGATCATGTTAACTTGGCCTTATAATATATTTATATTACATGACTGGGGTGGCCACATTTTCATTTAAGAAAAAAAAAAAAAGAGGAAACTCGGCCTGGTTTTAAGATACTAGAATGATACTCAAAGTTTTAACATATTTCTCCTCTGTATTTTGAGAAAAATAAACTCTTTTTAAGCATTTTCTCTATTTTTGTCTATACAGCATTCCCGAGTTTTTCACGGGTTCATCTTTCGCGGCCTCGCTGTTTCGATGATTTATTTATTTATTTATTTTAAACATGCTTTTTGGTTTGTTTATTTTTTTGGTCTTTGCACGGCCGTACCTCCTGAACCCTCGACGAGACCTTTCCAACGGTGTCTGTCACGTCGCTCTACAACATTGCATTCCGGAGATAGAAAACATATATTGTGCTGTATAACAAGTAAATTATAAACACATACTTTTAATGGGAAAAAATGACATAAATGAAGAATGAAAAAGCATTCATAATAAACTAAAAGTCATACCAAAACAAAAAATATATAATAAATGAAAAAAATATATATACTGTGCTGTATACTGTAATAAATTAAAAAAAACACACCATACTTTTCATGGAAGAAAATAAATGTAAATGAAAAAAGAACACACCCGATGAATGAAAAAGCATTTATAACAAAGTAAAAATCATACCAAAATGAATATACATATATATATATATATATATATATATATATATATATATATATAAAATAAACGGGGATTTTTTTTTTTTAATTAATGCGGATTTCCATTAACGCGGGCAGATTTTGGAACCTAACACCCGCCAGGAAACACTGTAATACAATCGTATCAAAAGATACTAGTATTTTTTTCATTTTTTCTTAATCAACATTCCCAGACGATTAAAACCATTGTGGAAAAAGCGACGTATTAACCGTCATTATCTTTACCTCCTTAGATGATTACACATATGATACGCCACTAGAAGTTTCAGAGGCCTTTGGCAGCGCAATTAAAAACAGCCTCACCACTTTGGAGTCGCTAGGTAAGTCTACTGATAACCATTGACATATGTAGTACAATTAAGTGGAACGCTATCGCAGTTACAGCAAAATTATGCTCAGCGCATGGTTAAAAATCTATTTGTGCTGAAACTAAATTGTTCATTAAACTTTATTAAGTCTTTCATTCCATCTTTTTAAACATTCAGACGACACACAGGAGGGCAGAACTATCCGTATTACAAAAAATGGAACACTCAACATCTATATTGGTTTGGATATTTCTGAGAGCATTCAAGAAAAAGACTTCAATAACTCCAGGGATGCTGTATCAAAGCTGATCTCCAAGGTAACAACAATGACTTTTTTTCCTCTTGATTATATGCAAAATCAGGTTGTAATGAGCATAATAAATGAGTATATTGCTCACGTCTGGCCGATACCTTATAACTCACAATTTGGTAGATTTCACATTTTTTGAAAATCTGCACGATTGGTCAGTCCACACATGAAAATTGTCCATACGTTTTCAAACGTTGAAAATTGTACGATGCTTACAACTGGCGTCTCTTTTAATATGCTGAACTTGAAGAGTCAGCAAATGTGCTGCCGGTTTAGGAGATCCAAGTTAGATTGTAACTGCTTTGCTGATTGTTTAAATAGGGAGCTTTTGCTGATGGACGCTGGACACAAATATGCTGACTTACAAAAATACCCCAGTCATTTAGTGGGTGGCACATTTAATCATCAGTCGACATTCTGACAAATAAAATTACTGGACACATTTGTCGATGTGCTTGACATATCAGCAGCAGCATCAATTTCTCTTCATTTCATTGTGATTAAGTTGAATTTTGAGATGCAGGATTGAATGTGTCAAATTTGGGGACAAAAGTGGCTAATTAAATGTAATGCATGTCCTCACCATCAGGCCAGCAGATGAATCCTGTAAAAATTAATATTTAAACAGTCCTCTTCAACATGATGTTCACATTTTGACACAGCTGAACAATTCAAAAGTTTCAAGAATGTCAAATTAAGTTCACTTGTAAAGCTAGGTTCATCCTGAAGTTTCACAAATTTCCGTTTGACTAAACTAAATTAACAGTCAGGATAAAGGTGAGCCGTGATTGGTCGTGACCTGAGCCCTGAGCAACTATCTCACTTTCAGTAAACAAGTGACAAAATTGCCGCCCCCTGGGATGGATAGAAACGGTTGGATTTCGCTGCTTCACTCATATTGCACAAACGCAATATTAACTAGACTACGGTAAGTGCAATTTCTGGAGAAATTGCGTGGGAATGCTGAAAGCTGAACACTAATAGCTGGATGCTAAGATGTGAATGCATGTGGAATGCTTATGAAGTAAATTGAGAGATAAATTATGAAATTATGACCTCCTGATTACTGGACAATGCACTTTACCAACTGTGCCACCAAGCAGTATCAGACATCTGGTAATGATGGTAAGTCATATGTATGGACGTGGGTGTGGTACTTAGAAAAAGTTGAATGTCTGTCCCATTGAAAATTAATGGGGAAAAGTTGATATAAAATTTTTAAATCGAGCAAGTACTGGAAGTAATGTGGAATCAGACTATATATATCCCGGGAGGTGTGAATTTTTAAAGCTAGTTGAAATTTGAACAGTGTAAATTGGAAGTATTATGTGGGAGTTCTTATGCGGCAAAAAAGTGTGGACAATAAAAATCACAATAACATATGTGGGAATGCTTCGGCATTCCTACAATTATAATAATGTTGTTTAGACCAGTGGGGCTGCATAGGACATAATATTGTCGAGAAAATTTGTTGATCACTTGAGCATATTTTGGCTCTCTGTCCACATAATATGTACAAACAGGGTCTCATTCCATTTAGCTGTCAGGTCAGCATCCAATAAAAGTGCATTTCATTATGAATTACTGTACGCATCATAATCCTGACTGATGCTCCTTGGCCTGAGTCCCTTGGCATGTTTTCAGTGCAGCCGGCAGTATATCATATTGGCTGAAAAATGTCTCATTTACAATTATTGAGAGAGTGGAACATATTTTCCGGTAATTTGCATACACTTTTCTGCTCGTTACTAAACATAAGTGGTGCCTTTTTTTCCTCCCCTCCACACAGATTTCATCCTTTCCTATCTCTCCAAATTATGAGGTTATATTTTTCTCCTCGGATATATTTGAAGTTGTCAACATTATTGATTTTATGCAAGGCAAAGTCCAACTGAACGTCTTGAAGTCACAAGTGGATAACTTTACAGTAGGCGGTGAGTGTCCAACAGATCAGACCGATTTCTGGAGATGTGGTTTTACTCAACTGCTTGGTTTTGAGGTTCTACGTACTGTTTGTTTGTTCTCCCCTCAAAGATAAAAACACAGCCGGAACTGATCTCAACCTGCTCTTCAATACCTTCTTGGAGCGAATAGCACTTATAAAGCAGCAAAAGGGGGATGAGCAGTTTAAAGAGCATCGTCACGTCATCATTGTTTTTACAGACGGTAACTTCATTCGCCTCTGAAATCAGTTTCAAAGTGTACACACAATTTGCTGCAGTTTTTCATTGGAAAAAAAATGCTTTGAAATTGTAGTTTGGGATCTTTCAAGTCCAATTAGAAGCTAAAATGTGTTATTTGTTCAGATCTATCGTTTGTTTTGATTCATACACAGGTGCTTACAATATGGGTGGTTCACCTGAGGGCACAGTGGAACAAATAAAGCACACAGTCTACATGGACGCCAATTATAAGCAGAAGAGAGAGCTGTTGAGAGAAGACTACCTGGGTTGGTGTTAGCTTGAATGGGCTTAAGTCCAGTTTCACGTGACGAAGCTGCTCCTCATTTTGCATCTTCCTTTCAGACATTTACGTTTTCGCCGTCGGGGAAGTCATCTTTGAGAATGACTTGATTCCTCTCGTCGCGGGGGCGGGTGGCAAACATTTCTTCAAGCTGGAAAATAACGACAAATTGCTGAAGACATTTGATGAAATTATTGGTGAGTTTTGCATTTATTTTTCCATGTATTTTTGCTTCCTCATATGGTGTTCATCTCCAACATGATGACCAAACAGCCTTGTCTTGTCTCCTGATGTGCTTACAAGTAGGCTTTCTTTTCCTGAACATGTCTCCAGTATTCCTTCCTACTATGTTGCGGAAACAAGCTTAAGTATCACTTTCACATTTTACACGATTGATTTTATTTCATTGCCATTTAAACAGAATTACAATGCATGCATTGTGTAACACAAATCGGGGGCAAAAATATGTTGTGAGTCCTTAATGAAAATATTAAGCATACTTCAATCTCGACTGAATTTCCGACAGTTTGGATTACAAATAAACAAACACTAAAAATCTCGAAATAAACACAGTATTCTGATTAATTTTGTGCTTGTGGAATATGCATTAAGAACAGTGTTTTATAGCCCTGCTGCGCTGGCTGCCCGCCCATTGTGGTGCCGGGTGGATGAGGTGGGGGGCGGGTGGGGGTGGGGGTGCTGGGGGGCGGGCGTGCCACCTACACCCGCCGGGTTGGGTGAGGCCCCGCTGGTCGCTCCTCTTACTCACTTCACTAGCTTGCACTATACACTTTGTAAATATACACATAGGGCACACAACACATTTCTTGGTGGGGTGGGGAAGGGTGGAAACACCGTCTTCACCCTTCAACTCCCCTCCAATTTTAATGCACCTCACGTCCAAGGGGAGGAGTGAGTTGGGGCGGGGAGCCCTCAGAGGGGATGGACTGCAGTGCCTGGCAGCGCTGTGGTCCCCCCCATTTGTGTCCCTGCCCCACCACTTTGTCCCTCCATTCCCTTTTTTAATGCACCACACATATACATATTCATTTTTTTGGGGGGGATACGGGTGTGTCGGAGTAGGGGAAATTTTTTCCCTCTGCTCCGACTCACCTGCTCCCAATTTTAATGCACCACACGCACACACTTGTATATACACTGGGTGGGGCCACATTCACGGTGTAAGGGTAGAGCTCGCCAGTCGGCGAGCTGGCGGACTCAGTAACAGGGTTAGGCGTCACTAGTACTCTGGCGTGACGACCGGGGCCTCTCCCCACCGGGCTCGGTGTTCTGGTGTTCCGCCTTCTCCCCTGGTGCTTCCTCCTCTGCTTCCCCCCTCCCGCCGCTGTGCAAATCTCGCGCGGCTGGAGGTGGGGTGGGCACATCTTCCCTCTCTGCGCTGCTGCCCGGTGCCGGTTTCCGGGGGGGGGGTGGGGTGTTCTCGCGGGGGGCCGGGTTCGCGGGGGGGGGTGGCGGCCGTCGGGGGGGGGGGGGGGGGCGGCTTGTTTGGGGGGGGTGGAGGTATGGGTGGGTGGGGGGTTGGGTGCTGGGGGTCGGGGTGTGTTCGGGGGTTTGGGGGTCGGGGGTGGTGGGGCCTGGGTCGTGGTGGATGGCGGGTTTGGGTGGGGTGTGGGGGGGTCGTGGGGGGATGGGGGCTGGGGACCGGTGGGGCGCTGTGGGGGCCCGCTGGGCCTCGTTCTGCGGCCTTGGGCTCGGGGGTGTGGGCCGGGGCTGGGGCGGGGGTGTTCCGGGTGTCTGGGTCGGCTCGCCGACCGGTGTCCGCTCGGGTGGCTTGGGGGTGGCCTTGGTGCTGCCGCGGCCTGGGGATTCCGGGGGGGGGGGATGCTCGCTTTGCTGGACCGCGGTTGACGGCTTCTTTCTTTGGTGGTGGTCCTTATGCATGCCAGATCCGTCGCACCAGCATCTACTGAAACTCAACAGAAGTACCCTCTCCCTCCCACAGCCCCTTGAATCAGTTGGTGCTGGTGTCTGTGGTTCTCACTTTGCTTTATCTATCCTTCCCTCCTTCCTCTCTTTAGTTTTTCCTCTGGTCACTTGAGATCTTAATTTATTAGAAGTATGAGGTTTCTGGGGTTGGCATAAGACTCTGGTTTTGTAACCACGCAGGAGGGGTCTTGTTGGTGCTGGACTTCACTTTGATGGATTGGATGTACTGGCTTCTATGGATCTCACTCTGCCTTATCGATCCTTCCCTCCTTCCTCTCTTTAGTTTTTCCTCTGGGCTCTTGAGATCTCGCTAAATTTGCTGGAATTTAGAGGCTTCCGGGGTTGGCGTAAGACTTTGATTTTGTAATCATGGGGAAGGCAGGAAGTGTTTGGTCGGTGCTGGATTTCACTTTGATTTACCTTTCTTTTCTCTTTATTTCTTTTTTTTTTCTGACCTTTTCTCTGGTCTCCTGACCATTTAAACCTCACGACTCTGGCAAGATTCTGAAGTACCTGGTTAAGGCGAAGGGTAATGGGATATTTATAAGGTTTTAGGTGAATGAATGAGTATAAATTTATACGTATTTGCACGCACGCACGCACGCGCACGCACGCACACGCACGCACGCGCACACACGCAAACGCACGCACGCAAACGCACGCACACATACACACAAAAAAAAGCAATGATGACAAGACGTTGAATCGGTAAGACTACCGAATGAACAATTCTGAGCTCTTTAAGAAAAAAAAAAGAAAAAAGAACAGTGTTTTAAGTAGAAAAAAAAAGTGCATCTATACGTGCATATATATTATATACAATCAGTCGAAAACAAGTCGCAAAATGGCCACCGCCTGAGATGAATACAACATATTTTTTTGTAAAGACATTTTTTGATTGTTTGTTTACTTCCCCTTTTTAAATCAATGTGTACTTTCAAGAATATCATAGCGATTGACATTGAACCACTATACGATATGACATTTAAACTGGACTATTTTACAGGAATGCGCATCACTATGACATAGTGGGGACTCGACCTTCTTCTGCTGTAAAACATTTTTTTTTCTAATGGTATTAAATGAGGGTTTGACCATCAGTTTTGATTCACTTTCAGATGAGAATGAGGTCAAAGGCTTATGTGGTCTTCACAAGGAGTATAAAACCAGTGACAAAAGGTTACACTATCCATGGGCGGCGGAGATTGTTGTCCAGGTAAAAAATGAAGACTGTTGCTGATTCCTCCTCCACCCCGAACCCCCAGTACCCCATGCATTCCACGGTACCTTTGTGGACTAATTATAATTTGTGTCTGACTGATATTTGAAGAACAAGGGTAGGAGTATGAAATGTATGGGCTCTCTGGTGACGCCCATGTTCGTCTTGACCGCCGCTCACTGCTTCACGTTTGACGATCTGCCCAAACACGTCACAGTCGACATTGACGATGGAAACGGCAAAAGTAAGATGATCCCGATTGACCCTCCATCATTTTTGCTTTGTATTCTCTCAAAGGCTAGTTTGCATTTACGCCTACATGGCGCTTCACTTACCATGAAAAAATTTTGTGGAATTCATCTGTGGATATTTATGTTATGGAAAGCAGAAATTTGTGGCGATTCTTTTTAACTCACGTGTTTCTATTTCATTCCTTACTCTGGCAGCAAAAAAAGTCAAGAAGTTCTTTTTACACCCCGAGTACAACATCAAGGCCAAAGTGAACGAGGGTGTGGAGGAATTTTACGACTATGATGTGGCTCTCATCCAACTTACCACATTTGTGCAAATCTCCACTCGGGTCAGGTACAACATGATTCATCTGTAATGATTAAAAAAAAAAAGTAACATTTGTGAAACAGCTGGCAACATTATCTGCTCTCCTTGTTTAGGCCCATTTGCATACCCTGCACCCAGGAGACCAGTGAAGCTTTAAAACTGGTTGGTGAATCCACCTGTGCACAACAAGGTAAAGTAAACAAAAAGCACTTGCATCTAAAGCAAAATGTCAAGTTACAATATGGTGGAAATGATTTAAAAAAAAAATAAAAATAAAAAAAAATAAAAGATTAAGTAGCGATATCTTTATATTCTAAATCAGGGGTGTCCAAACTTTTTCATTTGAGGGCCACATACAGAAAATCAGAAGGTTATGTTATGAAGAGAAATTGTGTTTGGTCATAAAAATTATACAAATAATGTATTTGTGCTTTTGCATGTTTAGACAAACTAATTTATTTGTAATATGGCAGTAGGGTTATTATCGTTTTGGAATTTTTCATTTTAGTTAATTTTTATTAGTTTTCAGGGTGGTCTGTTAGTTGTTTATTATTTTAGTTCCTTAAAAAATGCATAGTTTTAGTTTAGTTTGTTATTTTCAGTATTAGTATTCGTTTTTTTTTTTTTTTAAATGTGTATTACTTGTACGCAATATTTAAAAAACACCATGGGAGCGACGTCATCTCAAGGTGCTTTTCTATTGGCTGCTGCTAGATGACGTCACTTCTGTGTGACATACTTTCAAACATCATTATTCCGGTTTATATCAAAATAAATCCACTAACAATCACATTTAAAATCATTCCCAAAGGCTCATGCATTCAATTAATTACCAAAGACTAAAACGAAGGACATTTTTTCTATAATTATAGTTTTTTAAAAAGCATTTAAAAAGCATTTTCGTTTTTATTTTATTTCGGTAACAATATTATTTTTTGAATTTTAGTTTTAGTTTTTTCATTAGTTTTAGTTAACTAAAATAACCTTTAATGGTACCTGTTTTTCGATACCCTCCCTTCTTACTTTGACCATCTCCAAACATTTTTGTTTTGTTTATTTTATTTGAACTGAGTTAAATGCCATTTTTAACATATGTCGCGGGCCACTGAAAAATGGACGGTGGGCCGCAAATGGCCCCTGGGCCGTACTTTGGACACCACTGGTCTAAATTATACTCATTAGTTTTGTTTTGTTTTGTTTTGATTTTTTATCAAGACCCTTAAACCAATACAATAATGATCAACTGGCTCTATTTTCATGGTCTCTCACGACAGAGGAGCTCCTGTTAAAGAATTTGGATAAACTGTCTTTCCTGACACCTAGCAATATAAAATGGGTGTATATAAAAGATGTCCATGTTAAACTTGATGATAAGGTGAGTTGTTGTGAAATTTAGTCACTTGTTCCCGCAAAAGTTCCCTTGAGCTCTTTGACCTTCCCATTGTGTGAGGCAGAGGGACGAATGCATTGAACATGCACTGAATGCGACTGGCATCACAACAAAAGACGCAAAAGTTCCCGTGACGGAAAACTTCCTCTGCACTGGTGGTCTTCAACCTTTCAGAGATCATATAGCATGCAAAGGTAGGCCTGTTTATGGCTTTTTGTAACCTCTATATTTGACTGAGGAATGTCATTTGGGACAGGTGACTCGGGAGGAGCTGTCTTCAAAGACTTTTACAATCGCACAGTGCAGGTGAGCTTTCTGTTCTCTTTGTTTCCAGTGACCCAAATTTTCAGGTAAAATAGGTCAGGTACCAAGTTATAAAAACAGGCATTGTATATCATCTGTATATCAGTTGTATTGTGTATTGTATTGTATATCAGCTCAGTGAAGTTACGATTCAATATATATATTTTTGTTTTACATACATTTCAAAGAACCTGTCAGTACTGCATTTCCTTCTTGGGTACATCTCTTCAATAAAAGAGGATTTGAACGTGTCTAAATATATTTCAAAGTGGAGAAATACGATTTGGTTCCATTCGATTTGTACGCAGCTATTAAATCAAACAATTTTTCGGTTCACACCATTTTTGTTACACCCCTAATAAATAAATAAATATAAAATGCACAGCTGTTAAAGTGTTACCTTTTTAAAAATTGACATTTTATTTTTTTATTTTTTTCCAGATCGGAGTGGTCAGTTGGGGAACCAAAGATCTTTGCACGAAGAGCAAGAGCGTTGTTGAATCAGACCACTTATCCCGAGATTTCCACATCAATGTCTTCAGGGTTGTACCGTTCCTCAAATCTATCCTTGGAAACAACAAACAGGATGTGTTTGCACCACTGGTGTTCTTGAAGAACTAAATGCTAAATTGTTTCAAAACTGCTGTCATTTGATTTAGAGCCCCTGAATTCACATAAAAAAATCAGCATGCATGTTTTTGCTAAATGTAAAGCTGATGTAACATTTTCCGATTAAGTCCAGACAGACATACTATTGAGAGCAAGATGGAAAAACATTTGAAGTGAAAGTTGTGGTTTGAGTATGATTATAAAACGCATCATGCAACAGGTTTCTGTTGTAGAATGTGCCGATAAAGCTTACATGAACTGTCAACTGATTGTTCATTTGTTTTGTGTTAATTTGTATCACAGTATATTTTGAACATGTTGGGCTTTGTTTAATTGGACTTCTAAGTTGAAAAGTTTTTATTCTCTAATTGGTTTTGACTGGCGTCATTATAACCTTGCGTGTGTGTGGTTGAATACAAATAGAAAAATAATAAATTGCATCATCAGCATATTCCTTTCAATCTATAAAGTTTTTATTTTTTTTATTTTTTTTAAATTTCTTTAAAAAAATAAAAATCTGCCATTGAGAGCGATTCAAACCGGAAGTCCCTCCCTCATAGTAAATTGATTGACACTGGTCATTGGTCAAGACTCAAGACGAGAGCCGCCCTTCGGTGGCAGCAGCGAAGCCACCGTACCAGAGAAAATAAAACGCTCAATAACGACGTTTAATGTACTTAATGTGACTAAAACCCCAACTTATTCACATATAAATAGAAAACGACAGCTGTTGAAGTCAAGAAAAGTGACCAGGAACCGGACAAAACCATGTTTTCCCCCATCATTGATTGACTTTGGTAAGCTAAACCAATATGCCAAGTTACCTTGCTGACACAGTCACAGACAAGCTAAACTATGCTAAAGCTAAGCTATGCTAAATTGCCAACCCATTATTAAGTGTTCTTACAACCACTGATACAAAAGTAAAAGCTGGTTGTGTAAAGTTTTTGAAGTCAATTTAATTAAGGAAGCTTTTACGTACAAGAAGTATTACTGAAAGTGATGTTTTAGTATGTTTTGAAGTTGAACTGTGATCCAGTGACAATTAAGCTGTTTAATTTGCACTATTGTGACCACCACTATTTTGCTTTGTTAAATAAGAAATAGAAAGATGCACCATAAAGTTTGGTATGAAAATTGCCATTTTTTTATGAAGTTACATTACAATTTAAAATGTTTCATAACAGCTTTAGCTGAATTGTACAACAGATGTGTCACAGATATAGTTATCTCGTATAGAGATGAATAAAAATACTGTAAAAAAAAAAAAAAGAACGGATCGAAACTTGGTGGAAGACTCCTGTACCACTGATGGTGAACCTCCCAGCTTGAACAACAAAGAACCACCGTTATTCATATCACTGAAAAAAGCATGACTGGGCTAAATTAATATTTCCACAATATATTCTAGTAAACTGTACATAATGAAATGACACTATTTAGTTTGGTATAATATGTTGGTGTAATCAAATTTGAATAATTAGTCAGTTATATGAACTCATTTTGTCTGAATAAAATCAGGTAAATATCAAAAGGTAGAATTTAATTATATTTTATCAGTTCTAAACACTTCCGTTTCTGGCCAAAGCCCGCCATGGCCAAATATTGTTTAAAACTACTCAGTTAAATCAATTGTTTTTAATCAAAGATGAAGTAGTTAAAATCTACTGAATTATATTAATTGTCACTTTGTTGCCACAATTTATTTAAGTAGGTAATGGTCTGACTTTATACAGTGACCTCTCTACAGTGTGGTAGGACTACCAACAAGCAAGGATTTTGACACAAACGTTTTTAAGTAGAAAATGGATTTAAATAGAAAAAGAAGTTATGAGGATCACAGACTAGACGTTAACTTACAATTTAAGATGACTTATTCTTCAAGTGCCCATTTCATTTTCTTGAATTGTTCAATTTGTGTGGCGTTATTGATGACTTATTGTTACTAAATGGTACTTCATTTATATAGCGCTTTTCCACCTTACAAGGCCCTCACAAGTACTTCACATTTGACTACTCATTCGCCAACTGATGACGCAGCATCAGGGAGTTCACTATCTTGCTCAAGGAAGCTTCGATGTGGTCACAATGGCATGGGATCGAATCCACAACCTCTTGGGTATGTGCAAAGTCCAGGTTGTTCTCCATGCTTTATTGTGCAAGTGGGACAACTGGGGGAAATGGTCAGTGCGGTGTGCAATTAGCGTGAAAACAAATCCATGCTCAACTATGCCTCAGTTTTTGGGAAATGATGAGGTGAGTGTACTTTGTCTTTCTTGGACAAGCGTTCACATGCTGGGAAATACAAAATGAGACGAAAGGAAAAGATGACCTAATTAATACAATAGTGTCCAGTTGACTTCATCCCTACAGCAAGACTAACCGATTACTATTAAAATTTCATTTATCCAAATATTAAATTGTATGCCTAACGGCTAACACAGCAATAAGACTGATTGGTATTCTAGTCAAAAATGAATTCCTGACTGTGACCAATCAATCTTAACTAAATGAATATGACTGTGAAAATCTTTGCAACATTTAAAAAGTTTTCAGTCATCTCTGACAGTCATATTGATTGAATTTTATTTGCTCTGAAGTTAATAGGTAACTTCATGATTTTGGCTTGTAGCTGTGCAAGTTGATAAAAGCCATTTTCTGGTTCCTGTCTTGTTGAAGTTTCCATCATGCAGCTTCCCTGGGTCAAGTGTGCAGTACTTTTGTGTCTCCTAATAGGTAAGTGTGTGACATTTTTACAGGAATAAAATCACATTTTTTCATTCTTCATTTTGTTTTCATTTATTTCAAGCAACAACCACAGTTGAACACAGGAGCAACAATTCATACTGTAGTTTCATAATCTGAACAGAAAAAGAAAACCTGAGAAAAAGAGAAAAAAAACAAGATTTTTCCCTGAAAGGGAGTGGGGAGAAGAAAATTTATATCATCTCACCCCCATCTCCAATCTATAAAACACAGCTATACAGTACTTCCCGTAACTTATTGCTATCTTAACAATTTAAGCAATTTACTCATAATAAATTCAAGCCCCTGTCTCTGAATATTGTGACCAAACCATTTTTTATCTACCATTTTAAATCTGTAAATATTTTGAGATTGCTATTCCAAAGTTTCACTCCACATACTGACACACAAAAACTGAATTTGCATAGATGTCCTGTTGAATTTGTTTTTCATTTTAGCTGGAGAGGTGCGGTCTGATTGTACCGAGGACAATGTGCAAATAGACGGAGGTCATTACACACTGTCCAAGGGACTAAATGTAAGCAGCGTGCTGGTCTACCACTGTCCTGAGGGTTTCTATCCGTACCCCTTCAAAAGGCGCAAATGCCAGCTCAGTGACACATGGAGCGGAGAAGGGCCCAAAAGCTCTCAACGTCAGACATGCAAGAGTGAGTAGCACCAAGTTGATGCTTTTCCACCCTCACCTCGCTCCACAATGAATCAAAATCCTTTGTTCTCTGTGTATAGTGGTTGAGTGCCCGAACCCCTTCATGCTGATGCACGGCAGCTTTTACCCCCCTCAGGAGAAATACTTTGTCAACAACGAGACCACATATGAGTGCTACTCTGGCTGCAAGCTGCGAGGCTCATCCAGCCGGGTCTGCTTACCAAACGGCAAGTGGAGTGGCTCCACTCCTATCTGCAGACGTGACTGTGAGTCGACTTCTATGGTCTCATTTCAACAGTGGAACCTCTAAAGTGGAACATTAAACCCTTCTTTACTGGACATATGCCAATTTGAAGTTCAAACATCATCATAAGTGATGTGACGGCAACATTTTTTGGGGGATGTAGGGACCACAGAAGGGTATCACACGGCAAAGTGTTATGATGATAGAACCAGAAATAGTAGCGTCATCTGCAGAGAGGACGTGTGGGCTTCACAACAAAAACTGAAGTACAAGTAAAACTGAAGATGTTTTTGCACCTAGTTGAGAAGGGAACGAGAATTGCATTATAGTAAATGTTTGATTGTTCATCGAACTTAGACATATCTCACAGTGTTTGTGATCGGCTGTTTAGTAAAACTGTTCCGTTTTCATCCACTAGAGTTTGCTAACGTACCTTGGTAAATATTTAGCAATGCTGTTGCTCAAAATTCAGCATTGTTTATAATAACTCGGTATTTTATACATGGTTTATTTTGTAAGAAAGGGGCAAGGTTAAAATGTTGATATGCAATGTCAATTACTTGAGGAGATTGTGAAGGCTATTATATGTAATACATTAAGTCTAACGTAAATCATTAATGGCATGTTGCTTAAGTAAGGTAAAAGGATACAGAAAAAATACCGTTTGAGCTATTCATTACATATCGTAGCTCTACGGTGTGTTCACATAATGACTAATAAAAATTGGAAACCATCTGTTGTGATTGCAAATTCCTTTTACTATATGGACAAAATCTGTATTGAAACTGCAAGTTAAACAGTGCCATGAAACAGATTATGTTCAATTTTGGCGGTTCCACTGCGTCCTACTGTCCATGTATTTGTATTTGATTTTTTTATTTGATACATTTCGACTTACCATACGCAGCAGGAAGTGATTGCCCTGATCCGGGGATCCCAGCCGGTGCTTTGAGAACCGGGAATTCCTTTGGACTCAATGACAAAGTGAAATACAGATGCAGAAGCAATCTGTTCCTGGTTGGCCCCAGTGAGCGAGTGTGCCTCGAGAACGGACAGTGGACTGGCACGGAACCAGCTTGCTACTGTAAGCCACACACTATCACACTCATACCTACTTTTTGTTGTATCAACAGATAGATGATGAAATCATTGTGGAAAAAAATGAAGTACAGGGTGACCCAAAAAGATGCGTACCCAAATTTTATTCGATAAAAAATCCATTTTTTAACGAATGTCTTTTCTGTTGCAGGACGTGAAAGGTGAACCTATGGATGATCATTTGCAGTTATAGTTGCCCTGAAAATGTCTTGGACAAATCAGCAGAAGATATTCTCCCTGGAGACCTAATTTGCTACAAAATCATACCAGAGTGTACAGATTCAGTTTCGAAAGCGTTTCCATTGTCGCAACTTTCCATCAAAATCAACGATTGTTAGTTGGATTAAGAAGTTCAGAGTTCAGTTCTGAGAACCAAACGTCTCAAGAAAGTTTTCATCATTTTCAAGCACATTACAGAACCATTCACACATTGTTACTCGCTGGTATGATTTTGTCACAAAATAGGTCTCCAGGGAGAATATCTTCTGTTGATTTGTCCAAGACATTTTCAGGGCAACTCGAGCTGCAAATGATCATCCATAGGTTCACCTTTCACGTCCTGCAACAGAAAAGACATTCGTTAAA
This sequence comes from Festucalex cinctus, assembly GCF_051991245.1. Classification (NCBI taxonomy): domain Eukaryota; kingdom Metazoa; phylum Chordata; class Actinopteri; order Syngnathiformes; family Syngnathidae; genus Festucalex; species Festucalex cinctus. The sequence goes on along the minus strand of NC_135428.1, from coordinate 10,335,893 downwards.
AAATTGATTTTTTATTGAATAAAATCTGGGTACGCATCTTTTTGGGTCACCCTGTAATAACTGTAATTAAGTGGGTGTCTTTACCTCCTTAGATGATTACACATATGATACGCCACAGGAAGTTTCAGAGGCCTTTGGCAGCTCAATTAAAAATAGCCTCACCACTTTGGAGCCGATAGGTAAGTCTACTGACCTATTTACATACAATAAAATGGAACAATATTGCAATTACAGCAAGATTATGCTCGGTGCAAGGTTAAAAACCCATTTGCGCTTAAACAAAATTGCTAAACTTAACTCTTTCATTCCATCTTTGTAAACATTCAGACGACACACAGGAGGGCAGAACAATTCGGATTTCAAGAATGGAAACACTGAACATCTACATTGGCGTGGATATTTCTAAAAGCATTGACGAAGAGTACTTCGAAGACGCAAGGGATGCTGTATCAAAGCTTATCACCAAGGTAACAACAAAAAACGACTGTTTTTCCTTGATTATTATAAGTGCAAAACTGAAAGGAAATTTGGGGGCTCACTTCCCCTTTTTAAGTGTCTGGCATATCTTCAAGGAGTACATTTTGTCCACATAATGTGTACAAGCAGGGTCTCATTTCATTTAGCTGTCAGGTCAGCATCCCATTACAAGTGTATTTCATTATGAATTACTGTACGCATCATAATCCTGACTGATGCTCCTTGGCCTGAGTCCCTTGGCATGTTTTCAGTGCAGCCAGCAGTATATCATATTGGCTGAAAAATGTCTCATTTACAATTATTGAGAGAGTGGAACATATTTTCCGGTAATTTGCATACACTTTTCTGCTCATTACTAAACATAAGTGGTGCCTTTTTTTCCTCCCCTCCACACAGATTTCATCCTTTCCTATTTCTCCAAATTATGAGGTTATATTTTTCTCCTCGGATATATTTGAAGTTGCCAACATTATTGATTTTATGCATGGCAATTTACAACCGAATGTCTTGAGGTCACGAGTGGATAACTTTACATTAGACGGTGAGTGTCCAACAGATCAGACCGATTTCTGGAAATGCACTGCTTGCTTTTGCTATGTACTGTTTGTTCTCTGCTCAAAGATAAAAACACAATGGGAACGGATCTCAACCTGCTCTTCAGTACTTTCTTGGAGCATATAGCAGTTATGAGGAAGATAGTGGGGGACGAGATCTTTAAGGAGCACCGTCACGTCATCATTGTTTTTACAGACGGTAACTTCATTCGCCTCTGAAATCGGTGCACACAAAATTTGCTGCAGCTTAATGGAGGGGAAATTTAGCATTTCATATAATTGTGGTGTAGCACCTGCAGTCAATCTTAATGAGGCATTTTTATTCTTTGTTTACCGTTACTTAAATCAGTAGAAATAACCTTCATTGAAAAAAATTAATTGTCATTTTAAGCCCCTGACTGCTTTGAAATTGTAGCCAAAATAAACATTTGCCAGTCACCATTTTGGTGGATGTGGATTGTGGCAAGAGTTATTCATGACCATTGTTTGTCCAAATAACTTGTTAGTCTATAAAACAGTTTTACATAATGCAGCACTTAATTGAAAATAATGATCAATTCCACTCCTTATTAACAGTGATCAAGGGCTGACAGAAAATGACACATAAAGGATGGCACAGCAACACAGTACTGCTGCACAAATAGTTTGGGATATTTGTCTTTCAAGTAAAATTAGAAGCTAAGATGTCTTATTTGTTTAGATCTATCTACTAAAGAGATTTTTTTTTTTTTTTTTTTTTATTCACACACAGGTGGTTTCAACATGGGTGGTTCACCCGAGGCTACAGTGGAAAAAATAAAGCACACAGTATACATGGACCCCCATTACAAGCAGAAGCAAACACTTTTGAGAGAAGACTACCTGGGTTGGTGTTAGCTTGAATGGGTTTGAGTCCAGTTCACTTGAAGAAGCTGCTCCTCATTTTGCTTCTTCCTTTCAGACATTTATATTTTCACCATCGGGGCGGAGATCTTTGACAATGACTTGATACCCCTCGCCGTGGGGACGGGTGGCAAACATTACTTCAGGCTGGAAAGCAACGACAAATTGCTGAGGACATTTGATGAAATTATTGGTGAGTTTTGCGTTTATTATTCATGTATTTTGCATTTCACATCTCCTCATATAGTGCTCATCTCCAACATCTCAAATAACTATACGAAAGATCAGACATGATGACAAAATAGCCTTGTCTTGTTTCTTCATGTACTTAGGCTACAAGTAGGCTCCCGTTTCCTCAACATGTCTCCAGTATTCCTTCCTACTATGTTGCGGAAACAAGCTCAAGTATCACTTTCACCATTTACACCATCGATTTTATTTCATTGCCATATAAACACAGTACAGTGCATACTTTGTGTTATTCAATAACACAAATCGGGGGCAAATATATGTTGTGAGACCTTTGAGAACTTACTAACGCATAGCAAGAAAAACCTTTGCAATGGAAAGCTTTGCCCACTGTCTTTTGTTCATGAAAGTCCACTATAGTTGTTGGTTTAAAAGGCTAAGCTAATACCCTCGACAGAGCTAGCCTACATTTTCGAGAATAACTATAACAATACGATTGATCCACATTACAGAGAACGTTAAAATTATTGCTTTATACTACAGTTGCATTTATAACAATGCTATACAGGTTTAAAAAAGTTTGATAATGTTTTCATTAACCTTTTTGACAACTGCTGCCAAAAAGTTACCAATTAATGTTTGCTTCCTTAAAAACCACAAACAGTGGAAACCTAAATCCCAAATGAATCCACTTTTATGTGATCCGATTGATCACATTTTGATTTAAAAGTAAGTTAACCCCAAATATTGATTTGTTCTATGCAGCCCCACTAGTCTAAACACAGTCAATTATTTTTGTGCGTGGAATATGGATTAAGCAGCAAAATCCACCCGTTTTTAACCCTCTCTGTGTGCTGGGTGACTGGTCAATGGTCGTTTCCTGAGCAACTGTAATGTAATTTTCTGTCGACAGCAAGTGGCAAAATGGCCGCCCAACTGAGATGGATACAGGTGGATTTTGCTGCTTAATTCATATTTCACAAGTGTAGTATTAATCAAAATGTGATATTTAAACTAGTGGGGGTGAATACAACATATTGTTGGAAAGATTTCATTTTTTATTTTTATTTTTATTTTCGTTTAACTTCCCCTCTTTAAGACGTGTGCTTACAAGAATGGCATAATGATTCTACTGACATTTAATCACCATGCAATATTATTTAAACTGGACTATTTTACAGGAATACACATCACTATGACAGTGGGGACTCGACCTTGTTCTGCTGTAAAAAAAAAATAAAAAATAAAAAAATAAAAAAATACTAATGGTATTAAATGAGGGTTTGACCATCAGTTTTGATTCACTTTCAGATGAGAATGAGGTCAAAGGCTTATGTGGTCTTCACAAGGAATATAAAACCTGGGACGAAAGGTTACACTATCCATGGGCGGCGGAGATTGTTATCCAGGTAAAAAATGAAGACTGTTGCTGACCCCCCAACACCCCATGCATTCCACGTAGGGCTGGGTGATCTGGGCAAAAAATAAAATCTCGATTTTTGCAGTCATTCAGGACGATTACGATTTTAATCGATTTTAATCTAATAAATCCAACAAACGTTTATTTTAAGGTTTCACTTATTCAAAAGTAATTCCTATGCAAAATGTTCAGACACCAGTAACGTATACTGATTCTAGATCAGTTTTAACATGAACTTAACATTCATAGTTTGTGCTTAAATCCCACAATTATGTAGTTGGTAGCTATTGTAAACATGTTTTGTAATCCAACCATCCAGCGTTCTGCCACTTGTGAAAAACTACAACACATAAAAGCATTTGGATGTAACAGAACATAAGAACACCATCTTTTTCTAATCCAGAAGACAAAACTCGCTTTCACGATATAACAAATTTTCAACGATTCGATTTTTTTAAATGATGATGTATCGAATTAATTCGATTAATTGCCCAGCCCTAATTCCACGGTACCTTTGTGGACTAATTATAATTTGTGTCTGACTGATATTTAAAGAACAAGGGTAGGAGTATGAAATGTATGGGCTCTCTGGTGACGCCCATGTTCGTCTTGACCGCCGCTCACTGCTTCACGTTTGACGATCTGCCCAAACACGTCACAGTCGACATTGACGATGGAAACGGCAAAAGTAAGATGATCCCGATTGACCCTCCATCATTTTGCATTGTAATGTATTCTAAAAGGCTTGTTTGCATTTTTATTTACTATATCACATTTTTGTGGAATCCATCTGTGGAGATTTGTGATTTTTTTTTTTCCCCCCTCACTGTACCTGATGACTCAGTTGTTTCTCTTTCTTCCTTTCTCTGACAGCAAAAAAAGTCAGGAATTTCTTTTTACACCCCGAGTTCAACATCAAGGCCAAAGTGAACGAGGGTGTGGAGGAATTTTTCGACTATGACGTGGCTCTCATCCAACTTACCACATTTGTGCAAATCTCCACTCGGGTCAGGTACAACATGATTAATCCGTAATGATAAAAAAAAAAAGTAACATTTGCGGTACAACATGATTCATCCGTAATGATTAAAAAAAAAAGAAGTAACATTTGTGAAACAGCTGGCAACAATATCTGCTCTCCTTGTTTAGGCCCATTTGCATACCCTGCACCCAGGAAACCAGTTATGCTTTAAAGCTGGTTGGTGAATCCACCTGTGCACAACAAGGTAAGTCAATAAAATAATAAAGGAGCATTCTGCAGCACTTGCATCCGATGCAAATGGTATAAAAGTACGTTTATGTCCAAAAGGTCAAGTTACTACTTGCATATTTGAAATATTTTACAACATCTGTAAATGAAAACAAAATCTAAATGATACATTTATATTTTTGACTGTATTTTTGTGGTCTCTAACAACAGAGGAGCTCCTGTTAAAGAATTTGGATAAACTTTCTTTCCTGACACCTAGCTATACAAAATGGGTGGATGTAAAAGATGTCCATGTTAAACTTGATGATAAGGTGAGTTGTTGTGAAATTTAGTCACTTGTTCCCGCAAAAGTTCCCTTGAGCTCTTTGACCTTCCCATTGTGTGAGGCAGAGGGACGAATGCATTGAACATGCACTGAATGCGACTGGCATCACAACAAAAGACGCAAAAGTTCCCGTGACGGAAAACTTCCTCTGCACTGGTGGTCTTCAACCTTTCAGAGATCATATAGCATGCAAAGGTAGGCCTATTTACCGGTATGGCTTTTTCATTGATTCGGGACCATTATTTTTTCACTGAGGAATGTCATTTGGGGTGCAGGCGACGGAGGAGGAGCTGTCTTCAAGAACTACGAGCATCGCACAGTACAGGTGAGCCTTCCTGTCTGTTTCCTCACAAATGAGCCAAATATGAATGCATCCACCATTTTTGCAGAGGGCGGACCGTAATCCATAGCAAAACCACCACTTACCCCCCACAGGTCAACCAACAGGACAGCCAGCTTCCATGTCCCACACACTAAACTCCAGTTTTTCCCTTGCGCAACTAGAGTTCAAACTAATCTGTCCCCAAAAGAGCATAAATTTAGGGCTGTTTTTGGTATCATTTAACTACTAAATGGGATGAAATGATTGGGGGGAATAAGACCAAGGACAATGACTTGATAAGGGTATAACAGATACATTTGCATCAAATACTGAAAAATGGCTGAATATTTGATGGTTGATGTACAGTTCTTACAGGAACTCTCGAGTCTTACAAAGAACCCTTGAAGAGACCTTTTTTCTTCCAATGAAGAGTTTTCCCACAAGCAAAGGGTTCTGGGTTATGCCCTTCAAGAACAATCCTATTGGAACTCTTACTTCTAAGAGTGTAAATATGTTAGGTTTGGTACCAAGTTGCCAAAACAGGTATTGTATATCAGCTCAGTTATCGTATAATAGCTCAGTGGGATTACGATTTGATTTTATTTGATTTGATATGGTACGGCTCATTTCCAGATGGTATTATTCAATGGCTCTTCTCGTCGGTTTACATACATTTCAATGTACATATACGTGTTGTAAATAAGCAATTTCCTTCTAGGACATCTTTCTCTCCAATAAAATAGGATTTGATGACGTGTTTTGTTATATTTCAAAGTGGAACGATTCGATTCTATGCACTCAAATGGTTCTGGTTCAAAACATTTTTTGTTATGCTCCTAATAAAATAATTTAAAAGCACAGCTGTTAAATTGATATCGTTTTTAAAAAATGGACAAATGTGTTATTTTCTTTCCAGGTTGGACTGGTCAGCTGGGGCACCAAACATATTTGCCAGCGCGGTGGAGTTCTCGATTCACACCAGGACTCTCGAGATTTCCACATCAATCTCTTCAGGGTTGTACCTTTCCTCAGATCTATCCTTGGAAATGACAACCAGGAGGATTATGCACCTCTGGGGTTTTTGAACAGCTAAGTCCTAAATCGTTTAAAAAAAAAAAAAAATGCAGTCATTTGATTTGTGGTTAGAGTTCACATCAAATTCAGGATGCACGATATATGAAGGCGTAGTTGCTGAGTGAACACGTCACACTGTGTTCATCATATTCAACATTTTCCTTAACAACTGGTCGTTTGTCAAACTGCAAACATTGAATGCGCCGCCGAGTTACTAAAAGGTTCCATTAAAAGGCTTTTACGTTTGCTGATGGAGCGTTCCGAATCTCCTTTTGGGTCACTGAGTCGAGGCTTGTTTCCAGCTCGTCTGCATTGCGGACACCACGTCTGGTAGCGTGCCAGCTCGCATTATTCAAATCTAATTTAGTGGAAAGTACTTTTGGTTGGCGCGTGGTACAGTTTTGTCTGTCTGTGTGGTGCAAATTAGCAGTCGTTGTCATTGTTGTGTGTGTGTTTGTGCGAGTTTTATGAGGCCTGCGTTGCATTACAAAAGATGCAGAGGCAGGTTTATGGCCTTGGATGAGCTTATTTGACTTGATCAGCTGACCATTATGCTGTCATGGTTTGACTCAGTGGGGGCGAAAAAAAAGTCCACTGAGCAATTCTCCCTATTGGCTAAACATCCAACATGTGGTGAATTTTCATTCTGTTCCTTTGACACGGGGTACCACCCACCAGCTTAATACGCGTGTGGGCAACCAGTGATATACGGGAGCATTCCCAGGGGAGCGTTCATCTGAATTCCCCTTTAACTAATTAGGAAGGAGGGTCAACGGGATGGCTCGGGACGAAGCACGTGAATGCGGGAGTCTTAATTGAATGAAGGCTCCTCCTGTTCTCAGATGTTGTAAACAACAAGGGTTCAGTTACCCAACCCACTTGTCTTCTGCTTTATTATCCGTGTGTTCACCTCAACGTGACACCCTCCCATGTAAACCCCAGACTGAAATCAATCAAACGTAACGGGATTAGCAGCTCCAGCAATTCTACCCGTCGTCCATGTTCCTGGCCAGCCCACGCAGCAGATTCCTGATGAAGCATCCCGCTTCCTCAAACTCTGGCTGATCTGTCTCTCAGCTGCTCCTAAATCAACCTTATGGGCCATTTTAGAAATTACTCCCATCAGGAAGTGCATGCATTCCCTTTTCCTTCATCCGTGCTGAGAAAAGTGCGAGCGAGCGTCAATAGCTGCTGATCCTTGTTATTACCGGATTGGCAAGTTTGAGAGGAATGTTTCAAAACTTGCACAATCTGGCTCGCCCCGATGATGGATTGGCATTTGTGAGGATGAGGTGCAAAATGCTTGTGCTCCTCCTGGAAAGAAGTGAGGTTTATTATGGGAATGCTGAAAGCATCCCACATGTTATTCGGATTTTTATTCTCCTCACTTATTTGCAGAATTATTTGCAGAGAAACAACTCCCACATAATACTTCCGATTTAAACCGTTCAAATTCCAACTTGCTTCAAAAATTCACGCCTTCCGGGGTATATATCATCTGATTCCACATTACTGACAGTACTCGCACAATTTAACGTTAAATATCAACTTTCCCCCATTCATTTTCAATGGGACTTTTTTTCTCCCTTTTCATGCACACTTCCATACATACAACTGATCATTATTACCAGCTCTCTGATACTGCTCAGCGGCACACTTGGTTAAGTGCATTGTCCAATGGCCAGGAGGTCCTGGGTTCGAATCCCACCTCTGACTGTACGTTGCAAATATATCCATGGCAATTATGCTTAGTTATATAACTGTATACCAACTGACTATCATATCAGGAAATGCATTACAATTACACTGAAATGATTAAATGCAAGAAGAGTCCTCAGAAGTGGGAGGCAGACGTGCTAACCAGTCATGCACTGTGCCGCTCCAAACCAACATTAACTGCAAGAATTTGTTTTGTGCATTTTTCTTTCCATTCACACAAAAAAATCAACTCACCCCAAGTTTTAATATAATTGAGTTACTCTTATGTTTGTCCTGCATATCATTCTAAATTGGCAAAAAAAAAAATATTATGCCTACTCATGTTGTATAATGTTGGATCTGAGTGGGAATTTTGAGTTTTTTGACCTCCAACCAGCAAAAAGTGAATATAAAAAGCAATTTTTTTTTTCCAGAATTTTTTTTCAGTTTCATCTTTTTCCGGAGAATTTTTGGGGGGTAAAAGTATATATTTTTTTTATCATTAAAAAAACGTTTTTCTTTATTTTATTTAATGAATTTAATCAGTTGAGAATCCATGTATAAATGAGAGAGAGAGAGAGAAAATAAGTAAATGCCAAAGTTTACAATGCAACCAAACAATTTTCTTTTGTTTCAAATCCATCATGCTTAAAGGCAAAATCCTAAAAACAAATCAATGAGCCAATAAGATAAAATAAAATATTCAGCGCCATAATTTCCACTAAAACACAATACGGGAACAACACTTCTAGTGAAGCAACACATTAAAAAAAAATAAAAATAGGCCTGATGAAATTATAGCAGATCATTTTCATGTAACACCTTTTGTAATGATAATCCCCTAAAGCGCTTGTCATAAAGCCAGGAGTGAAATCTGCCTCGTGTCAGCGTTTACAATGAGAAGCACTTGCGTGATTAGATGTCTCTGCGATCAATGCCGCCTCTTCTGACCATCATTAAGACTGCTCTTAACAGATTACAGCCCCCTCCCTAACACACACTGCCCCCTTCCCATCCTCTCTTCCTTGCTCCTCCTTTTCTTGACACACAAGCATCACGCACGAGGACCGGACTCTTAATTTCATCATTTGAACTCCATTTTTGGACACGTGGAGCATCCGATCGCTCTGTCAAGTTTTGGCTTGATGATGCGCTGATTACGTGACAGTGATATGACAAACTAACGGCAGACAAAAGTCAGATGCTAAAAGCAATGGACCGGCTCGCCATCCTCTGTCACGTCATGATTTTATATTTCAATCCATCAGCAGCCACCAGCCTCATTACAGGTAAGACTCACACACAAACTATTTCTAATGTCTTCTACACAAGCTCACTTGTGGATCTCTCTTTTTTGGGGGGCGTTCGACTTAAATGGATACTCGGCTCTCAAAGCGGATGCATTTGAAGCGAGAGGTAAGCAGCCAAGAATGTGTGGATGTGATGTGCAGTCACTTTATTTTTTCACAAAGAAAATTTTGAAAGGTGAATTTAATTATTCATTCATAAAAACTTCAACTCTACACTTTTCATTATTCAAGTCTTAACAGCTAGGTATGTGTTTTGCACTTTTGATTCTCAAAAATACCATTTGCTGCATTACTCCACAAAAGCACAAATATCTGCATCACCAATTGGCAGAAATGATGACATCCATGTGCATTCAGCTACCAGTTCGATCATCAAAGGACAATCTGCGTTTTGGTCATGCACTTTGACCCATCAGCAAGGCTTACTGCAGCTGTGATGCTGAAGGCTGCCGAAAATGTAATCACTGCATTGACCGGGCATCGAACCCTCGTCTCTCACATGACAGGCGAGAATCATACCGCTGGACCACCAATGCTTGTGATGCAGTGCCAGTGTTATGAAAATTGTAGAAATCCGTAATTCAATAGGAGGACACCTAATGAGTAAACACAGGTATGTCAAACTAATATTATTTCAGGGCCTACTTTCACCCAAATTTGATCTCAAGTAGGCCAGACCAGTACGTTCGTGGCCTAATAATCTTAACTTAACGACGGACAACCAAATATTTCCTTTTTTGCATCAAATCCTGAGTAGCAGCCAAATTTCAGAATGTCATTGAAGTGGTCATCCGTACAGTGTATGCTATTAGGCCACTTCTAAATATATATATATATATATATATAGGTTTGGGGGGTGGGGGGGGTAATATTCCAAGAAAATCCTCACAATTTACGAGAAATAAACTTGCAAATTTGTGATATTATAAAGTGGAAAATTTGCGAGAGAAAAAAAGCTTAATTTGCGAACTCACAAATTTGTGAGAAAAAAACTCAGAAACTTAGAAAGGTAGAAATTGCATGTAGGACGTAGTAAATGTAGCTAGTAGGTACACTTACTTACTTAACTTTTGCAGCCATGGGTCTTCTGTGCCTCCTCAAATTTGCCACTTTATAATGTTGCAAATATTAAACTTTTTTTTTCTTGGAAATTTGTGAGTTTTTTTTTGTTTTTTTGTTTATTTTGTTACGGTGTTGTTGTTGTTTTTTTTTTTGCAATTTTGCCATTTTATAATGTTGCAAATATTCCAGATTTTCTCCCGTAAATTTGTGAGGTTTTTCAGTGAAAATTTGACACTTTATAATGTTGCAAATATTCAAAATTTTTTATCCCATAAATTTGTGGTTTTTTTTTTTTTTTTTTTGCAATTTTACCGCTTTATAATGTCGCAAATATTCAAGTTTTCTTCTCATAAATTTGTGAGTGTTATTTTTTATTACAAATTTGCCACTTTCTAATGTCACAAGTATTCAAGTTTTTTTCTCGTAAATTTGTGTTTGTTTTTTTTTTAAATCAGAATATAACCCCCTTCTCTAAAAACAATATTACGTTTTTACGTGTCCCTAAAATTAACAACAACAGTTTCTTTTTTGTGAAAATTTGCAGTATGTGTTCTGTCGCCATCGGGCCAGATCGAACTCTCTCTCTGCCTTTTCTGGCCCGCGGGCCTTATATTTTACACCTTTTATAAATCGCACGCATACCTGTGTGTGCAGGTCAGCGCGTGTGCAAAGCGGGCGACGGCAGGCCATGCTACAAGCTGGCCTACTTCTCCGAGCTGCGGCGGAGGCTGAACTTCGGGGAGGCCGACCTGGCCTGCCGCCGCGATGGCGGGCAGCTGCTGAGCGTGGAGTCGGCGTCCGAGCAGAAGATCATCGAGCAGCTCATCACGGAGCTCAGGCCGACCGACGGAGACTTCTGGATCGGGCTGCGGCGTAACCACGGAGATGAGGACAGCAGCAGCAGCAGCGAGTGCTCGTCGCAGTACCGCTGGCTGGACGGCAGCGAGTCGACTTTTAGGTGACAGATATGTGACCAAACATTTTCAAGTTTTATTTTTTTCTTGTTTACGTTTACTTTTTTCCTATAAGAAATACAGGAATGTAATGATGATGTCATGGAACTGCAAGGTCATTTTGTCCATTGGACATCTAAATAGGTCGTCATTTCATTTCTCTCCTATCAGCGTTCACGCATGGCTTCTAATGGAATTGCAATTTTTTCATTTTAAATATACTTCTCAGTACATATTCGATGATGGTATTGCACCACTCCCAAATGACGGCCCCTAAAATGCCCATTGAATAAGATCAATAGCTCTCTCTCTTAAACAATTACAGTAAAAGTGAACATTAGAACCCCAGAGAGAGAAAGATTTATTGCAGGGCCGCATTGGTTTTATCTAAGCGGGCCCAATAAAACGGATCGCGGTGGCCGTTTTGAGATAAATGACAGTGGCTTTTGTGTGCGTGCAGAAACTGGCACTGGGATGAGCCATCATGCGGCTACGAGGTGTGTGTGGTGATGTATCATCAGCCGTCCGCTCCACCAGGCCAGGGGGGCGGCCTTTACATGTTTCAGTGGAATGACGACAACTGTGAAACCAAGCACAATTTCATCTGCAAATACACAGCAGGTAGACCTCGCGCGCACATTTGAAACACATGAATATGATACGAGTCTTACGACTGTTTTTTTATTTTATTTTATTTTTTATTTTTTGCTCTCGCTAGACAATTCAGCTGACGCTTCTCCTGCAAATTCCACACATGCAGGTAAAGATGCAAAGATGTTCCTTTATTTATTTATATATTGTATTATTAAAGAAAAATAATGACATTAAAAGAAAATATCAGCAAAAAAAAAAAAGATTTTTCTCTCTATTGTAAAGTTGAACAAATACCAGTTTTTATCCATCCATTTTATCCAATCACAGCTTGCGAACGTCACTGACCAAACTCAGTAAACAGGTGAGTCTTGACAACTGTGATGTCATTTTCAGTTGACAGCAAGTGACAAAATGGCCGCCCCGCTGAGATGGATAAAAATAGACGGATATTACTGCTTAATTCATATTCATCAAACACAATATTAATCAGAATAAATGTGAGCGCATCGAACAAGATTTTTTATTTTATTTTAATTGTTTATTGGAATTTTATCGGAATTTTATTCGGCCTAAAAAAAATCCATACCAGTCGGACTCTATTCATTACGACCATCTTCCAAAATAGCAAAAAACATAACAATTCTGAATTGTGGCTTCATATTTGCGTTTTAAAAAAATGTAGAGACATTTCAATGTATCGTATGTCATCTAATCACACATTTTTTTAAATGTTTTGATTTGGAATCAAAATGTACAGTGCATTTTTAACTCATCTGCTCTTAGGGAAAAATCACGTATTTTTTTTTCACTATGCAATTTTATCATTACAGACATTTTCCCCTCATCTGTGCCATGGAATCCAAGTGACCACAACGCGAAAAGGAGCACAGGTTAACTCACTGAATTTCCTTCCTTATATTTTTCAGTTCACTACTTTTATATCGAAATGCTAATGTGATGTAACATCTTGTTTTTTTCCATAGCCCTGAATGTGATCTATATCATCATCCCCACCATTCCGCTCATTCTGCTGCTGCTGACAGTGACGGGCGTCTGCTGCTTCAAAATGCTCGTCGCACGGTGAGGATCCGATAGCTCTGACCCGCCAATCAATGACCGGAACCATCTAGAGGGAGCAGCGCGTGCGGGCTGAGCACGCAAAGTCTTCAACATGAATTCAAACATCAATCGTGGATGCTTATCGATCGCGGAGCAGATTATCTATATATATGCATACGTGTTTCATACCCTGATTGACCTCATCAGTCCTGACAGTGAAAATTTGTTTTGTTTACGTAAAGAAAAGTGTTTGCACCAAAGCTCTTCTAAGTGGGGTACACGCACAGGACAATCTTGCACATTTTCTTCCTTCCGGTCAGCAAAGCTTTTATCGTAAATTTGGTACCTTAATCGACCACTTTAATAACGCCATCAATATGACAGAAACAATGTAACACTGGTCCCGAGTTATTGTTTGACCAGCAATCAGTTAGCTAAATTGTGACCCTGGCATTAGCCATCTATCTTTGTGGCGTTTAGAGTAACAGATGACTTAGATGTTGTAATTGTTGTCTATCATTCATCATCAATTTTCTTATCATTCTCTTTCCCCTAATTTTATCAAAAATGATCATTTTGAATCCAAACTATATGGGTCAATTTACCCCAACTTTCTAGGTTGTTATATATATATTTATTTTTTTTATTTTTGGGGGGTCAAATTGACCCAAGTAGACGATCTGACCCAAATTTCTGGGTAGTTATATATAAAATGAGCCAAATTTTGACCCAAAATTGGACCAAATAGTGGATCTGACCCAAATTTCTGGGTTGTGTTTATGCAAATTTATTTATTTATTTATCCGACCATCCATTTTCTTCATCGCTTCTTCCTCACAAGGGTCGCAGGAGTGCTGGAGCCTATCCCAGCTGGCTTCGGGCAGTAGGTGTGGTACATCCTGAACTGGTTGCCAGCCAATCGCAGATTTATTTATTTATTTGTTTATTTATTTAGTTATTTGTTTATTTATTCATTTACTTATTAATTTTTGCAAAACAACCTAGCAAGTTAGACAAAGTTAGCTTTTTTTCAGTTTTTTTGCAAAACAAAGTGGACGATCTGACCCAAATTTCTGGGTTGTTTTATTCCAAATTACTCGGTACCCAATTTTTGCCCCAAATGGGGTCAAATTAACCCAAGTAGAAGATTGGACCCAACTTTTATGGGGATTTTTAATACAAAATTACTTCATGATGTTTTTAGTTTGTTTTTTTTGAGTTTTCTACAACTTTTACCTTTTTTTTTTTTTTTTTTTTTTTTGTATGGGCCATGGGTCCGTTTTTGACCCCCTGGTTACCCCTTTTTTTTTTTTTTACCCTACTGTTTTTAGAGTGAAAACAAACTGAAATTGAAAATGCAAATTCTCAAATATAAAAGTCATCATCATTGTTCTGCTTCCGACAGGCGAACAAAAAAGCAGAAGTCCGAGGTACCCAGGACAGAGCCGAGCGCCCGGCCCAGCCCAACCCCAACTGACGTCTACAATGTGATTCGCTCCCAGAAGGACGACGACTTGGTGTCGGGGCGCCCCCACACCAAAAACACGTCCTTTCTGTGCTCGTCGCCCGACACGCCCACAGGGGATTACGACAACCTGGGGGGCCGCGACACCGAGAGCGGCTTCGTGACTCTGGCCAGCACCGAGAGCTGCTTCCTCAACTTCGACCTCAACGACCTCAGCCTGGGTCGTCGCGGTACGCGCGACCTCTACAACAGCAGTTTGGGCCGCCCGGCCAAGAGGGACGCGACCGACGGGGGTCTGGCTCGACACGGGCAGTTTTACGAGCGCAGCCTAGGCCGCCGCACCACCAAGAGCGAGCATTTCGGAGGCGGCGCATACGGGGATCACGAGTTGTTTGATGACATCGTGGCAGCGAAGAGGGACCTCTACGAGCCCAAAGTGGCGCCTGGGGCTCACGCGGTTAAGGCGGACTTGTATCAGACCTACAGCAACAATGGCAACGGGGATTCGTACCAAAGCATCCTGGGAACGTACGGGAGCCGCAAACCCTACCAGCCCACGCTGGAGAGCTACAGAGGTGGTCTGAATCTCGACGGCGGAAGGAGATACTTAAACGAACAACATTGGCTCGACAGTGGGAAGTACTGACGTGGACGTGAGTGTGTGTGCACTGTAAAGTCTGATGGTGGATGTGGATGGTAAATAAAAAGCTGCATGATGTTTTTATGGGGCAAAAGAATTGGATAAGCTTAATATAAACAACACAATGCATCCAAAAAGCCTTCACTAGCTTCACTTTTTGCACGTTGTAATCAATCTCACTGGAGCCTTCCACGTAACGAGGCACTCAAAATCACAGTCTTAAAACGCATTCACTGCCATTGACGGAAACACACGTCAAAAATCCAATTTAAATGGACAGGCAGTGAATGAGTTAAAAAAAAATAAAATAAAAATCTTCACACTCTTCCAACAATCTGTGCGCTATGCATGCACTTGTGGCCAACAACAAGGCACTCTAAAGTGGCCACACACAGCTGTCTATTGGAAGGGAAGATGTATTTTCGGGATGCAGGCATAGCTAGCTAGCTTTTAGCTAGTTTCTATAGTTTTATTGGAGTCCAACTGTAGTCAATTCACTGGACATGTTAACTGGAATTTGTACAATTTTCCGGGATTTAAAAAAATAATAATCTATTTCAGAATAAGGCTGATGCATAACAAATGCAAAAAGTGAAGTGCTGTGAATACAGATGCACTAAAATCACATTCTATTTTGACGTTTCATTCTTGAAAATGTTGTGATTTTATATTGGCGTTCTGGAAAAGATTGAACATTGTGATGTTGCATGCACTGAACAAACTTGAAGTGTGCTTGAAGCACAGTTTGATTTTTGTAACAGTATACCAGACAGTGTTGTGTGTGATGAGTGGAAGCCTCAAACATCACACAGCGTATTAGTATGGCATATTTGGTCTCTGCTAATGCATTCTGATTTCCTTGCTAAAAAGCCAAAAATATACTTAAAAAAATGACTTGTGCATTGCATCTGCATGATCTGTTAACGTCTCACTGGCGTGCTGTGATTGTAAATTCACATTCATTGGGTAAACTGCAAGTGTTTGTTTTTAGGGTCGTAACGCAGGAATTCATGAGTGGCTGAATCGATCCATGCCCGTGAGTGTTGAGGCCGCTTATTAATAACGCAGCATGTTATTGAAGAATGTTCAACTCTGCTGATATTTGTAAAGATGTGTGTAACGTCGACAGTGCTTTGTATGTTTGTTAAGTAAATAAACAAATCAGAGGCGGTGCTGTTATTTTATTGAAAAAACAGAATGATTGCGTTCACAGTCACATTTTCCTTTTATTACCCGTCAAAATTAAATTAAGCGTCCATTCTCACCACTCATAACAAATACATTTAGTAAACATTTTTCATGACATGATTCAATGAGGACTTTTCTTGCATTCAGGCCACACTTTAATGTCCAGTATGAGGGGAAACACGGATGGATATGATCAACATCCAAATAACACAGACAAAAACAGGATTACTGCCAGTAAACACCCCTTGGAATTGTTTTCACATGCACGCACACGCCCACACATTTGACGCAAGGTCCTTAAAGGGTCCATTTCTTACACAGATATTTCAAAACACGCACGCACACAGCAGCTGTGTCAAGTCAAAAGGTAAGGATGCTGTTGTAGCCGAGGGCCAAAGGTCAGCCGTGGCCGCGCGCACGCGGCTGCTTTTGCCGCCGCGGTTTCAAGATGACGTAGCGTCTGTAGCTGGTGTGGTGGTCGGAGAGGAACGGGATATAAAAGGCTCTGAAGATCGGCGAGGACCTAGGAATTGGACACGGCGGCCATTTTGAGATTGATGTAATTTCCTATGGACACGCTACTAAAACTAGCTTAAAAATGTGAGGATATATAAGTAAAGTAAAATGAAAATATACGTTGTCTGAGTGTGGAATACCTGGAGGCTTGGAGAAAAGGCTTATAGGCAATAACGTTCCACTCCTCTTTGTTGGCAGCGTAGCGTGGTTCACGTGGCGTTTCTTCTTCTGTGTCGAGGTCGACCAGGTAGTGGCAGTGTCGGATGTCCACCTGCACGGTGTTAACAAAAACACATTCCGCCATGTCACGGACTGCTAATAGAGACTCCATGAGGGAGGTGAGAAGCACGTCTTACATATCTGCTGGGCTCCTCCAGATTCTGGTCGTTCATATCGGTGGGTATGATCTGCGTGGCATGAGGGCCCGAGGCGTACGGCTTGGGGAGTTGACCTTTGAACTCGCTTTGGATGAAGTGTAGTTGCCAGCTGCAAGATCACAAACAGGACAGTTGTTTATCCATGTTTCTTCTAAAAATAATCACCATCACCATCATTGATGGCCTAAGACGTCAAAAATCCATTTTAACTGGGCTGGCAGTGAATGAGTTAATATAAAGTTACGTGGTAATTATTTCACTTTTCGAAGTAAACTAATGAGAAACAATTATCGTACAATGCTTTACTCTGATTAATCGAGATGTAAATACATGTTCTATTGCAGTATTTACTCTCAAGTGTACTTTGATGCAACAAACTTTGCTCTCTTTCTGTTTACTTCATGTTGTGATCATTTTGGCACCAAATCAGAGTAGAAATGTCGGAATTGACTGTGGTCTCTTTTGGAACTGAGCTTCAGAACTGCGATGTGGACGTGCTAACCACTAGTCTGTCGTGCTGACAATGTGAAGACAATTGTGATATCATTTGAGAATCAAAATGAACAATAAATTTCCATACCTACTGTCTTGAGTCCTTGTCACATTTGGTGCATTTCTGGCTTCAGAAGTACTGCAGGGTTATTATTATAGTTTTGGTATTTTCATTTTAGTTCATTTTTATTTCGTTTTGAGTTTTGCTTTTGTTTTTTTTTATTTAGTTATCGGTAGCTTTAATTAGTTTTCAGGGTGGTTCTGTTAGTTTTTATTAGTTTAATTTTTTTTTTTAAATGCTTGGTTTTAGTTAGTTTCAGAATGTTCGTTTTAAAAAGTGTATTACTTGTGCACAATATTTAATTCATTCAAGCCCAAAAACGTGTAAAAACGTTTTTAATACTTCATCAATCACTCCCAAAAACATGTTTACATGTTTTTGCTTTTTTTTTGTTTTTAATGCTAGAGCATACAGAAGGCCTTGATGCAGCTTGTGACATGAAGAGGTGGCTTAAAGCAATGGTAGTTATTAAAATCATGGCCAGCAGGTGGCAGCAGAGTATAAGAGATCAGCCAGGGGCATGTTGCAACAAGCTCTTTTTGTCATTGATGAAACTTAGCTGTATTCTAATGCTAATAGCTGCAAAATGGAAACAGATACAATATACATTTTTTTTTCCTGATGAAAGAAGATACTCTAATCTTTCTTTTTGTAGGTTCCATGTTTCTATAGCAATGGAACACAATGTTCTGTGGGCCTTGCAAAATCTGTCAAAAGTGGGTTTCTTCAATGAAAATGGCTGGGAGTCAGTAAGTTAATAAACATTATGCTAAAATGAAAAAATGTAACATTTCTTTTCTATTGGCTGCTGCTAATTGACGTCACTTCTGTGTGACACACTTTCCAACGTCCTTATTCTGGTTAAAATTTAAATAAACATACTTAAAATCACATTTAAAATCATCCCCAAAGGCCAATGTATTAAATTAATAATGGTAACAAAGACTAAAATGAAGGACACTTTCGCTATAATTAATTTTAGTTAATGTAGAATAGGCTTGTCACAAGAACCGATACTTCGGTACAAGATTCTGAAAATGTGACGGTACTGCCTTTTCTACAATACCCGAAGTATCTTTTGTGTTGTTTTGGATGTTTTTTGTTTTGTTTTGTTTTTTAAATCCCACCGCACTCCCACAATCTTACATCATGTAAGCTGTTTTGGGGGGTTTTACGAGCGCTTATCTGGCAACCCACGCAATCACGTGACTACCCTGACGCTGCGGCAATAAGGAAGTAGAACCACCGTCAGTGCGTGCAATTAACATGGCCCGTTCATCTGCGGCGGCAGATGCCTCGCGATTAGTTGAGAAGAAAAACGACAAAAGTCGCGTATGGAAGTACTTTGGATTTGAGGTTGATGAAGAGGGATCCTGTATGCAAAAGATGCCGAAAACCGTTTCCAGACGAAAGGGGGACACATCCAACTTAGCGAAACATTGACAACCAGACTTCGACCAAGAATTGAAGGCGAGTTCATTTAAATTCCAGTGTTACCATTGTTGCCTATCAAAACTAATAACGTTCGTATGATGACCCCACTTGCTTGGCGAGGTAACGTTAGCGTTATGTTCAGTCTCTTCTGTCCCGCATAATAAAGTTTGGAAATATTACCGGGCAGCTAATTTACTGAAACACCTAAAGTAACATTAAACAGCCCTGAAATAATATATCAAACGTTATTCGTTATTCCGTTTGTTTGTGTGTGTGACTGTGCTGTGTCCGCGTGAGGCTACGTGCTGAAACTGGTTGGTAAATAAGCACAGTATGAGATTTTTATTTATTTATTGAATGCTACAGGACTGTCTCAGAAAATTGTGATAAAGTCCATTGTTTTCTGCAATGCAAATAAATGAGCAAAAATGCCATGCATTCTGGATTCATTACAAATCAACTGAAATATTGCAAGCCTTTTGTTATTTTAATATGGCTGATTATGGCTTACAACTTAAGAAAACTCAAATATCCTATATGAAAATATTAGAATATTTCCTCAGACCAAGTAAAAAAAATATATATAAGCCATAATCAGCAATATTAAAATAATAAAAGGCTTGAAATATTTCAGCTGATTTGTAATGAATCCAGAATGTATGACATTTTTGCTTAGTTAATTGCATTCCAGAAAATAATGGACTTGATCACAATATTCTAATTTTCTGAGACAGTACTGTACATGCACTGTGATTAGGGGTGTGAATTGCCTAGTACCTGACGATTCGATTCGTATCACGATTCACAGGTCACGATTCGATTCGATACCGATTAATCCCAATACGAATTTCTAAGTCGATTGTTGCGATTTTTTTTCATTCAAATTTAGAAAATACTAATCAGTAAGCTTGTAGAGTGTAAGATTTATATGAAAATGTATTATTTATTTATCTGAAATTTCAGTCTTATAGAGGTTGTAATTTGTTTCATGTTTGAACAGCATTGAAATAAAATATTAAGGCTTAATGTTCCGTTCATATAACATTCTTCCATGCTCAAGGTGTGAATCCTAAAAAAAAAAAAAAAAAAAAAAAAAATCGATTTTGCCGATTATTGAATCGATTCGAGAATCGCGCGATGTAGTATCGCGATATATCGCCGAATCGATTTTTTTTTAACACCCCTAACTGTGATGTTTATTTTATATTATTTTAGTCTTTAATACTTAAAGATAGCCTGCTGTACATGCACAGTATTTTATTTTTTTGGTTTATTCTATTGTTTAATACTTTAATACACAGTATTTTATTTTAATGCTTTAAAGCTACATGCCAATTGGTGGGTTTAAGCACACAGTGTTGTTTGTTCAGGAGTGTATGTTGAAGTACAGTGGATTTATTGTTTATTTTATATTTTTACTGTGGTATCGAAATGGCATCGAGAATCGTGGAGTTTCAATGGTATCGGCATCGACTACTAAATTGTTGGTATCGTGACTATATTTTCGTAATTTTATTTCCTTAACGAAATAGTTTTTTGAATTTTAGTTTAGAGGTGGATTCAATGATGTTCTCGAAAAATGGAAGCCAAACATCTGTTCGTCACGTTTAAAAAACGGTGCATGCGGAAGGCCATTCTACCGTCATCATCTTCATCAGTCTCTCCAGCCGGCCTTGCTTCATACGGATGTGCTCTTGCGGCTCTCGGCTATTTTCAAAGTACGCTGTCAGCTCGGCGGAACTACAACGAGGAATGGCCAAATCTGAAGCTCACTACACGAAGCTAGCTATATGCTACAAACACTTGAAGTGCGCATGCGCGGCCCCGGAACGAGCACGCACGACGTCGTTAGGCATATTGATTGACAGGATCGAGAAACAATCGCTAAGATGATCCACCCGGAAGATGCAGCCGCAAGAATAAACCCACCTTTAAATTTGTTCTTTAGTTTTCTTAAATTAAAATAACGTTGGACTACTAACTTGTTGGGAAGAAGGAAGCTGCTGGGGAAGCGGTACCACTCCTTGCCCACACACACGCTAACCGGTCTGCCTTCTGGGACCGAATGCAGGGTCGTGTCCTTGGCGATGCGGAGGAACTCTGGGTATAGATCCAGGGGGGCGTGGTAGCCTGTAGGGAGGTAACGAGAACCCATAAAATCAACCATGAGATGCAAGGGAGCTCACACGTGGACACACGGCCACCTCTGAAGAGGGCGACGGAGCGGGAGAGCGACACCGCGGCAAAAACCACGACGGCGCTAAGCGCCAGCCAGTTGGAGGAGACAGTGTAGTGCTCCAGTCGGTAGCGCTGGAACAGGAAGTGATAGCATTTCTGCAGGAAGGAAAAAAATGTCAATTTTCATCACCGTTTGGGGTACAAGTGGAAGCGCACCTGTAGAGCCGAGAGAGCCACGGCGCCGCTGAGGCAGATGAGGGGGTAGACGGGGAAGAGGAATCGCTCTTCTTTGTGGGGGCGGGTGAAGAAAACCAACATCCACAGGTACATGGGGGACAGGGTCAGCCAATAGGGACGGCCCAGGTTCTGCACTGCAGAAAACGCGTGCGGCTACATGAGCAGCTAGCATCAAAGCTAATTTGAACGCTCACTCACCATTAAACTTGTGCAGCAGCGTCTCCATGAGAGCAGTGAGCGGCAGGGAAAAGAGCGCCAAAACAAACACCAGGTTGAAGTTCAGGGCCCCGTTCACAAAGTAGAAGTGCCACGGCTCCGTACCTGGGAAGAAGCCCAGACACATTGCGTCATAACGGGGCGGCCATGTTGGCCAAAACATTAAGATACATTCTTGTCTGCAGGCGTCCCCAGTGGGGCAGCCAAACTGGACAAAACATTAGGTACACCCTGGATTCTTGTCTGTAGGCGTCCCCAACAGGGTGGCCATATTGGACAAGGCATTAGGTACTCCCCAAATTCTTGTCTGTAGGCGACCCCAATGGGGTGGCCATATTGGACAAAACATTAGGTACACAATACACTATACAATATTGGACAAAATATTAGGTACACCCTGATTCTTGTGTGTTGGTGTTCCTTCCTTACTTCCTAGTATCCTTGCATCGTTATTTTTTTTTCTTATTCCGCTCTTTTTCATCGTTCAACTACTTCTATATTTCTCGACTGATTCAAACCAGTCCAACTTTAACATGTTAAGTTTATTCCAGGGCATTGTACATTATTTCATGTCAATAAATATCACCCCACACTACTGGATATCAATCCACATGACATTATTCAGCCCTTCTCAAAAACTGCATTCTGCAGTCTGGATCTCACTATAGGTGGTGTGTGTGTGTCTCATATGCTTAAAATACTTGTACGGGAGGAAGCTGGAGCACCTGGAGAAAGTTCACTGGCTATTCGAACCCTCTTTACTTTGAAACAGATGTGCTAACCACTAGTGCCATGTGCAGCCCACTTTGAGTCAATCAAGCATGTGTTGTTGGGTACAAGCTCCCTCTAGTGCCCCAAAATGGTAATACAGCTTGAAAATTACCTTTTGGTCATAAAATAAATGTTAAAAAATAAATAAACGCCTTCTTTAAGGTCAGTTAAAATGTCGTCGAATGGGCATGATGCGAATGTTTACACACGATACCTGTGTGTGTTAATTACCATAGAGATCGGGCCCATGTGGCGTGAATACATTATAAAGTAGAATATTGAGAGGGGCCACCACCAGCTTGCCATAAAACAAAGAGTCCACTGCCACCAAGGGACCCTGAAAATGGATGAGAATTCACATGTATTCAAGTTGAACTGATTTTTACAATAATTTATACTGAAAATGTGCTCTCAAAATATATATATATATTTTTTTTTTACCAGCAGTAGCAGCAGAGCAACAGCAGACCAGGTGATAAAACTCTTCCACTGTCTTTTTATTACAAGCAAGTCAAAAGCAATTGGCACCCTGCAAAGAAAACATACCAAAATGGTTAAAAAAAACAACAACAAAAAAGATTTAATTTCCAGTTTATAAATAAATAGACATTCCGGTCAATGACAGTACCCAATCAGAGCAGAGAACGGCCAGCCGACAATGGTTCCGGCGGCTACGCCCGCAACAGCTAACGGCGTGCAGTCCTGGAACCACCCCGTCATGGCGACCAGCGTCGTGTACATGCAGAAGGAGGAGGGCAGGAATGCTGCAGGAGGGAACGAAACAAGGATGAGGAACTACAGCAGCGGCAACACAAAAAAAGAAAATCCGGATGAATTTGAGCAACCTGCAGATGAGGTGAACATTCCGGTGCTCAGGACGAGGAAAGCCAACATCAGGCGGCCCACATGTAAACCGAATTTCTTACAAACGGCCCTAGAGACACAAAGTTATTGTTAATCACTGATGCATTAGTACGTATCTGCACACACTGAACAGCTCATTAGGTACACCTGTGTAATCTACATACAATACAAGCCACTTAAGATCATAAAGTCAGGTTTCATTATAGTTATATTTTAGATGAAGATAAATAAGGTTAAAAAAAAAAAAGATTTGGGGACCCTAATTTATTATGACAATATTTAGTTCTGCTTTGCAAGTGCAAGACAGGCAAGCAGTGAGAATAGAAAGCCAAGGAAGAATAATAGTCGTGCTTTTAAAAAATATGAAAACAGTGAAGAAAATGGGAGGTCAAGCTTTTTTTTTCACTTTTTTTTTTTTAACTTTTAAATACAAGTATAATTGATAGATTGTTTATACAAAATACATGTTTACATTACACAAATATAAAGACAAATACCTAACATTTATTTTAGTATTTAAATTCAAATACCTGATTTCTATATTTAAAAAAACAATATTTGGATTGTTTATGTGATATTCTAATTTGTTAAGATGGTGAATTTTGGGTTTTCATTAACCGTAACTTAAAACATAAAAAAAAAAAAAAAAAAAATACATTTAAAAAAAAAAGCAACACTTTACTTTTCATATAATCTATATGTGACAAAATTCTGCACTTAATTCCCTTTAAAATGATATATAATACATGATTGTAACTCAAAAATTTACAAAGTTACAGCAGTTTTAATGTTGGAAGGTTGAAATTGCTAGTTTTGAGAAAAAGGGCTTTAAAGTTTTGCTAATTACATCTTACAAATGACCATAGCAACCAGTACCTCACTTGACTGTTTTTCCCCTTTTATTTTACTTGGAAAAGATAGGTGACAATTGTCCAATTGTATTTGAAAATCAGTTGGTGATTACAATTGTTGCTATAATTAATAACAGCTAAATATTTAGGAATTAATCGTTTCTAAAATGGGACCTCCTGAACTTTTAATTGATAATTCCAGTCCAAAAAAAAAATTAAAAAAAAGCAAGCGAGCCCAAGTGTTGGAATGCTCAGACGACCGTAAACTCACTTGTAGAAATAGAGCTCGCAGACACAGCAACAGAAAGCGAGGACACATCGTACAAAGTAAAACACCAACACCTGCAACAGAAGAGCAAACACCCAAGCTAGCTCTTGCATATGTTCTACTGCGATGTCAGTCGCCGAACACTTGCCTTGCTCGTCTGCAGCACATGGGCGTGCAAACAGGCCGGGAGAGCGTGAAGCCACAAGTAAGCGTAGGACCTGATGGCGTACAACGGCGAGTATTCCCATGTTTGCATCCCTGTGCCGTAAAGCAGGTAGTGCATCTGTCAGAAAAAAAAAACAACAAAAAAAGTCATCACAACTATTACGGACATAGCAGCTCAAGACGGATAAAGCGTAATAACCTCCAACATATTTAAAAGAGATGCATTGTGCTTTAGTATTTTTCCCCTTGTACTCACAGGCTCCCAGTAGTTGAAGGTCTCATCGCAGTCGGAGATGTTGCTAAGCAACGCTGCGCAGAAGCGTGCCGACAGCAGGCATTTAAAAGCAGTCGAGCCTTCCGGGGCCCATACCTGCCCACTACGACTTATTGACCTATAAAATGAGCACACATCCCTATAGTTATTAAAGGTCCCTTACAAAGAGTTCCTTCATTCATTGGTTTTCTGTGGCACTAATTCCAACTGACATCATAGCTGCGCATGGCTTGCACTGGCAACATGGCTGCCAAGCTAGCCGAGTAAATGAGTTTACAACAGTAGTCAGTTGGAGCTGACACGATCTGAAACATGAATTCTATTCAACCAGAAATGTATATTATTGATGATACGATGCAATATTTTATAGTAAATCTGTATACAGGGTGCAGACTAAATTTGCCATTGTAAATGATGCAGTAGGGGAGAACGAAGAATGAATGAAGCTGATCAAACTAGTGACGTCAACAATGCAATTATTTCCAAGCAGCAGAGAACGCACTGGGTCATACATTATTGTAAACATGTATTTCTACCGGAGATCGTTGTCATGAAATTGACATCAAAGTCGCTAGCAGGCTAGTACGTTAGCTCCCCTGCCCGAGCTGTCAGTCAACCCGGGGATGGACATGACAACAGCGGCATGTCTACTGTCTCACTCACTCTTGCCGAGTCTCTGTGACTTTACTCTCTTCGCCCGCTTTCTCCTCTTTCGGCGTCCGATTCTCTGCGGAAACGTTGACATTGTTCGGATCTTGTCTGCTGCCTCGTCTGCTACGCT
The DNA here is from genome assembly GCF_051991245.1 of Festucalex cinctus. NCBI lineage: Eukaryota > Metazoa > Chordata > Actinopteri > Syngnathiformes > Syngnathidae > Festucalex > Festucalex cinctus. Next base: position 10,309,986 of record NC_135428.1, on the reverse strand, counting down.
GACGGAGAGCCTTGGCCGCCATGTTTACCAACGAGCCTCCTCCGAATCGCCCTTCGTTCATTTCCGTCATTGCTCGGCTCGTGACAGGTCGAGCTCGGGACACGGACCGAGAGACGCTGATTGGTCAATAGGTGGAACAAGACAGGCTCGTCACACTTGCATTGAAACGTATTATCAAACAATAGACGAGGAAAAACTGACTTTTCGTCATTGTCATCGTCATTTAGGAATATTTTTTTATAACATCTTTTAACTGATTTGTGTTGTAGGAATTTAAATACTGCAACAACAGTGAATGGGATCCAAAACACAAGCATACAGATCACTTCAAGTATTTTATTTATTGTAAACAAATGACTATGTACAGGACTGCAGTTTACGTAATGCATTGTGTGTTTGCGTTTGTTCGTTGTTTTCACCGTGTTGAGCAAATTTACAATTTTTGTATGAAACAAGTTTGTTTACAAACTTTTATTGTTTAATACGCCCTTCTTTGTTTTATTGCATATATTGTACGATGCACTGAACTTACATTTGTCATAATTTTGGCTCAAAGTCTCTTGTTGAGCATGTAAGCAATATGGGCACACCTAATCACGCTATACTGTCGTGTCTCGTTTGACGTTTGAACAAATCAAACGCTGACAAGTGGCTTTTTAGGGGATTTTCACCGATTTACGTCACGGATTTACGTAAATTTGTTCATAAACACAAAGCGGACAGGTTGTTGGCACGCTGGTGACCGCGAACGTTAATTTGCTCTCGTGAAAATACTTCAATTTTGAGCCAAATTTGAGATAACTAAGAGGAAGCAGCTCTCAGGCCGCGAACGTTCCTTTGGTCTCGTGAAAAATACTTCAACTTTGAGCCATATTCGAGACAACTACGATGAAGGTCATCAAACGAAGTAACGGTTTGGTTTTATATTAAACGTTCGTAACTTTGAGTATCTATCTATCTATCTATCTATCTATCTCTTTTACTCCCTCTTTGCCATGCCTTCCATTGTTTTTGTAAAAAAAATAAAAAGAAAAAAATAATTTGTTCATCTGGTCTTTTTATAGTGCATTGTTTATACTTCCTGATTTGAGGTGCTAACAATTAACCATTGAGGTGTTTGGCCGGGCGGCACATATATTAGCCAACACAACTGGCTTCTAATTATTTTCCTCATTATTTTTCCCTCCAGACGGGAACACAGAGGAAATCAACGTTAATATAATCCTAGCTCGCATCCAGGATCTTTGCACAAACAACCACCTTAATTTTGTGGATCCTGTAAGTTAAAAGAATAATTACCGTAAGTACGACAATGTTATACCGTATTTGTTTATTAAACTTGAAGTCCGTGTGTGTGTGTGTGTAGGTCCGAATTTTGGTTTTGTTGTTGAACGGTTTGCCCGACCTAGTGACCACTGTGGAGTTGGACAATCGCTTAGTTCAGTCCGCAGCCAAGCTGATGAGCAAACACCCTGACTATGGCATGCTCGCGGGTCAAATTTCTGCATCCATTCTGCACAAGGAGACGAACGAACCCTTCAGTGGTAAGTTGCACACAGCAGCCACCGTGAAGACAAGCTTAATATTAAATATTCATCTCTTTTTCTTTTTTTCCCTTTGAAGATGTGATGAATGACCTGTACTACGCCGGTTGTATCACGGAGGAGATACATGAGATTGTGCAGGCAAACAAGGAAGTAGGTTATTCTGCTGATGAATTATTAGGGCTGGGAATCTTTGACTGTCTCACGATTCGATTCAGAATCGATTTTCGATTCTCGATGCAAGCGATTTTCGATTCAAACTTATTTGATTGACAAATGATTTCTGCTTCAATTTACAGATATGCACAACATTGTCATGATCTACTCCAGTCTGCTTTGCAAGACAAAATGACAAATAGAGACATTAAAGTGTCTTTTTTTGTTTTGTTTTGTTTTTTGTTTAAACATTTATTAATTTTCTATTGTAAGTGCCTTTTTCCACAAAAACATGTGGGCTACAACTGCCTTTTCCGCTTCTTCTTCATTTCTAATTTAAATCAAATCGATTTTTGGATATTAATATCGATTCGATTAATAAATGAGAATCTCGATTCTTTTATGAATCGATTTTTTGGCACACCCCTATGAATTATGCTTGAGGGTCGCAACGAATACATCTAAATATTAAAAGAAAGTTGCTGTAAAAAATAGTTACTGTATATATTCAAGATGAAGGCAAAATATTAAATGTTTGAAGAATAAATTTAATTTTACATGAAATATGTGTAATAATACTTTAATTGATATATTTACCAATAAATTGGCTGATATTCTGAGAGTAGACAAGTTTTTCAAGAAGAAAACGGAATTTAAAATAATGAAATAATGTTACTTTTTTATTTTAATTTGTCAGGATTTAATGCCGTACATTTTGTGTGAATGTGATGATTGATGATTTGCACTTACTGAGAAATTCCATCTTCATTCTTACAAATACTGTATTACAAATTTATTGTAATGAAATTACAGTGATTCTTGTAAACAGTTTTTTTTTTTTTATCTTGTAATATTACTGATATTCAATACCATGCACTTCTTCCCTATCCTTATGTTATGTTAAAATGTTTACATTCACATTGATTATTCTGATCATTCTCAAACTTTCTTTATTCCCTTGTCAGTAATACTCTCAGATTGATTGATTGATTAATTTCCCAGCCTCTTGACTCTGCCATTGATTACGAGCGCGACTTCGCCTTCGACTACATTGCTTTTAAGGTGAATATTTGCTGGTTAATTACAAGAAATATCTCTCAATCCAACCTTTGGAGCTAACTTTCATCTTCTGCCTGTAGACTCTTGAGCAATCATACCTGTTGAAAATCTACGGCAAAGGTGAGGACTGTTTTTCAAATGAGGCTATTTGCTTTTCATTAATAACAAAGTTATATTTTTGCAGTTTACGAGAGACCACAACACATGTTTATGAGAGTGGCGGTTGGTATTCACAAAATTGACATTGATGCCGCCATTGAGACTTATCAACTGCTGTCACAGAAATTGTTCATGCATGCCTCTCCCACTCTAATTAATTCTGGTACCAACGTGCCACATCCTCCCAGGTAAGGAAAAGTGTGATTAAGGCAGCAACCCAAAAATGTTGTTGAATTTATTTGTATTTTTTTTTTTTACAGTTCATTTGCGCTAACGATGTAAAATGATGACATCAATGATCTCTATAATACACTGAACCTTTGTGGCTTCGTCTCGGCTTCAGCACAAGGCATCGGATTGGCCGTGAGCGGCATTAGCACTACTGGTTCTTACAGTAGTAAGGTGAGTGTTTGACCCACCAATATACACAATCAAGGAACTTCAACAATTATGTATTATATTGAAAAAAAAATAATACTATTTTCATTTCAGAAACGTAAGACTTCTCAAGGGCTGATTTCTGAGCTGCGTTTTTACAACAACATGGCAAGCAATAGGGACCAAGAAAGCAACAAGGTCAGGACAGACATCGAATGCAGTGGTGTCAAACTCATTTTTGAAGGCCAAATTGTGGTTGCAGTTTTCACTCAGATAACGTTTAATCACCTACTAGTTTTGAAATCAGAAGTCAAGGATAAAAATGTGTTCAATTTTGTTGAAGTTCCTGGGAAATTGAATTTTGGTACAGATTTTTCACATGCGTGGATTGCTTATGGAGGCACCGCCAGTTTGACACCTGCAATCTAATGTCTGATAAAACCTACTTAAACTGTAGGCTGACACGACGAGGAAGGTAGGACTCAGACGCAGGGTGAGAGTAGGCCTCAAAGGCTGCAGTTTATTTTCTCCAAACACAAAATCACCTCAGGACGCTCCGCTGGGGAGGAAAACAGGCTCAGGGCACAGGGAATAACAAAAAGCTCTCCGGAGCGGGAGGAAAGGCAAGCGACCTGAGGTGAGAGGGTGGTTAGTGATTTCAAAATAAAAAGGAAATGATCCAACAAAATAAAAGCATCGGCTGGCCCGCCTATGGCGACATGACATCAGCTTGCAATATTTCAGTTGATTTGTAATGAATCCAGAATGTATGGCATTTTTGCTTATTTAATTGCATTACAGAAAATAATGGACTTTATCACAGTATTCAAATTTTCTAATATGCCAATAAATCTGGTTAACTGTTCCAAAATGTTCTGCTTTCATTTCTCTAGGGCCCCGGAGTTATCACTGTGTATTTAGAGCCATGGCATGCAGAGATATTTGATTTCCTGAAGTTGAAAAATGGCGCAGGTAATGAAGAGGGGAGGCTCCAATACCTGTTTTATGCTTTGTGGATCCCAGACCTCTTCATGGAACGAGTGCAGAGAAATCAGGTTCGTAAAAGATATTTTTACATAATTCTTATTAACTCTGTGATTGCCAGCCATTTTCAGAAAAGATCACCTCATAGTAACAGCTGATTTAGAGCATTTTGACTTATGTGTCAAGGCCCACAGAAAATTGTGTGTTGGGACTATGCAAACACAGAGAGCATATACACATAGTATATACACGCACATATGCAACTAGCATATACACGTACATAGACACCTAGCATAATCAACTAGTATAGACACGTACATACGCATTAGCATATACACATAACATAGACACGTACATATGCAACTAGCATGTACAAATACATAGACACCTAGCATAAGCAACTAGCATAGAAACGTACATATGCAACTAGCACATGCATTAGCATATACACAAAGCATAGACACGCACATATGCAACTAGCACATGCATTAGCATATACACAAAGCATAGACACGCACATATGCAACTAGCATATACACGTACATAGACACCTAGCATAATCAACTAGTATAGACACGTACATACGCATTAGCATATACACATAACATAGACACGTACATATGCAACTAGCATGTACAAATACATAGACACCTAGCATAAGCAACTAGCATAGAAACGTACATATGCAACTAGCACATGCATTAGCATATACACAAAGCATAGACACGCACATATGCAACTAGCACATGCATTAGCATATACACAAAGCATAGACACGCACATATGCAACTAGCATATACACGTACATAGACACCTAGCATATGCAACTAGCATATACACGTACATATGCAACTAGCATATACATTAGCATATACACATAGCATAGACATGTACATATGCAAGTAGCATATACACGTACACGTACACCCATCATGGACATGTACATATACACATAGCATGGACACAAGGACCGTTCATCATTCGATAAACACAAACATATGTCACGTCACACGGCCATAGACATAAGACATAGGCGCAAAGACATATTTTTGGCACTCATGGAACTCTATACATTGGGGTGGGTTGAAAAATAACAGTCACGTCACTGCCATCTAATGGCCATAGTTAGTCATTACAGTACAGGATCATTTTAAAACTCAGACCACAGCTTGGCAAGGTTTTACTCTGTAAATTCCCATTAAAAGCGTAGTTTTCGGCAATTCCCGGCGGCGGCGCTGGCAGACAAAGACTTCATTTGATTCTAAAGTTACGTACACCTTCCTGTTTTAGGACTGGACCCTCTTGTGCCCCAGTGAATGTCCCGGCTTGGACGACTGCTCGGGACAAGCGTTTGAGCAGCTCTACATAAGGTGGGAGAAAATTTCAATTTATCAACAACAGATTTCTGCAGTACCAACATACTTAATAAATGTTCCTCAGATATGAGAATGTTGATGGGCTTGCCAAAAAGCGTGTGGTGAAGGCTCAAGACTTGTGGCGGGCCATTATCGAATCGCAGATTGAAACCGGGATGCCTTACATGCTCTATAAAGACTCATGCAGCAAGAAAAGTAACTTGAAAAAATTGGGGACCATCAAATCCAGCGGCTTCTGCGCTGGACTTGTGCAGTATACCAGCAACAATGAGGTATCATGGCCATTTTTTAAATCTTGGTTGTGATTTGATGTGTAACAAATTTTCTCGCATCCAGAATGCAGCGTGTAACCTGGCTTGCATAGCCTTAAATAATAATATGTACATCAAGCCAGACAAGACGTATGACTTCAAGTTCAAACGGCTTGCAAACGTTACAAAAGTCATTGTCAGGGACCTCAACAAGATCATTGACCTCAATGCCTACCCTGAGACCAAGGTACACTGATCTAAATCAATTATCAGTATCATCCCTGTGTTTAGTGCTGAACTTGATGTTACTTTCTGTAGGCGGAGTGCTCCAACACTCGTCGTCGCACACTCGGAATCGGGGTCGTCTTTAGCCGAGTTATTTTGTATTGGAATGTTTGGATGCTGTTATTTGTTTTGTGCTGTTAAAAAAAATAACTTTAAATCAGCAAAAAAAACAAAAACAGCTATTATCATCCAATTAATCAGTCAGGGCCAGTTACGACATGTATTTTTTTGTTTCTTGTTTTGCAGATTCTTCAGTATGACATGTGGAACAAAAGGCCGACTTTTTTGTGGAACTGGGGAGCCTTAAAGGACAAAATATCCAGGTACATAATCCTGATATTGTGACTCATCACAGTCCTGCAATGACTCCGCTGTTTCTTTCAGGCATGGTGTTAAAAATAGCCTGCTTTTAGCATGTATGCCTGCATCTGCCACTGCTGTGATCCTTGGGAGCAATCAGTCTCTTGAACCCAGCAACATCTACACCCACAAGCTGCTCTCAGAGAAGTTTCAGGTAAGCAATATTCATGGTTCAATATTCATGAATTCACCTATTTGCAATTTTTTTTCACCTATTCAGTTTTTGGGCTGCTTTTCCCTTTTGGCCAGAGTATTAATCCTTACCTCGTCAAGGATCTGACAGAGAGAGGCCTGTGGAGCGACAGGATGAAAGACAAACTTTTCGCTCACGACGGCTCCATCCAGGTAACGGTCACGTAACCTGATCTGTTTTCTCTGATCAATCCCGTAGTTTTCAGTCACTGCCAGCCATTTTAGAACATTTCAAAATTTTCAATACCCACGCGATATTACGTTCAATAATTATATATCAACTGAATTGACCAAATGACAATTTTTGCCTCGTCCCGTTCTTTTATAATTGACAGCAGAAAAAATGTAGGCTGTACAAAATACAGATATTACTCCCATGGACTTGGAAACTGTGTTTATTTTGTATAAAATGGGGAAATGATGTCATCTACCGGTGGTTGGGCATCAGTAAAGTTGTTTCCAAGTTTGACATTTACAGTGGAGCATAATCAGATTCTCCCCATCTATCCCCGCTCTAAAAATTATAAGGCACTGAATGAGTTAAAAATAAATGAATTGTGAATTGAACAAGTGAACACAATCACATACTTTATACTGATCACTCACTCAGTCACTCTCACGTTGACATAGGCCATCGAGGAAATCCCAGCAGATCTGAAGAATTTGTATCGAACTGCGTGGGAAATCCCCGAAAAGACTGTTCTGGAAATGGCGGCGCAACGCGGCGCTTTCATCGACCAGAGCCAATCGCTCAACATCCATATTGCTGGGCCCAGCTACGACAAAGTGAGCGAAATGCACTTCCACGGCTGGAAGTTGGTGAGTCATACCGAAGCGAACGCATCCCCAAAGTTTGTCCACTGTAAACTAATCCACTTGTTTTGGCGTGCAGGGCCTCAAAACAGGCATGTACTACCTGAAGACAAAGCCTGCTGCCAATCCCATCCAGCGTCAAGGGAGAAGCAGCATGAAAAGAAAATCCGCAGAGCTCGAAGGAGAAGAAGAGCAAGAAGTGCACCATTCCGGCCACGGCATGTTCGCTCACTAATGAAGACAACTGACAGCCGCTTAAATGACATACTGAAATTTGGCACTTACTCAGGAGTTGGTGCAAAAATTTAGCGCTCATTTTTACTCGGCAGTAAAATAATAATAAATATAACAACTAGGAATATTTTCAAAATGTAATTATTTGTACCTAAGAAGAGGAAATAGTTTGACCTGTTCTGATCCTTCAGTGTATTCTAATACACTTAATAAAACACATTCTTAATAAAACCAATATACATTTACGGATTTGATCGGATTAATTGTGATTACATAAAGCAATGGATTGGGATGATATGCAGTAATCAAATTTGAAGTTATTGTCATTTAAGTTGTATGTTATGTGTTTTTGCAAAAGCTGTTTGCTTGTTTTTCCAATGTGACGTCACTCAGGCATTTAAATAAACATGATGCAAATTACCATGTGGACATGCTTCAGTTGATTAATAAGTGCGACCTCGTGGGAGCAGAACGTGACCTGCAATATCCTTAGGTTTATTTCAGTTTTTATAATTTCAGGCCGTACATTTTATTTAAATGACATCTTTAATTTTCTTTCCAATGTTTGACATCATCACGTATGCATCACAAACAATAATAGTGAGATTCTTCTAATTGAAAATGTTCCCTTGATCAATGACGCTTGTTCAGTCTAAATTATTGAAAAGATTGTACACAACATTTGACTTACATTAAGATCATAATTTTCCGGTAGTTAAAATAAATTAGCAGCCAAACCGAGTAACACTAGCTGCTACCTGATTGTGACTTCCAAACATGAGGACAACAACGACTCCAAGCGCTTGTGGAACTGGAGGGCTTGCGTGTGTGACAATGCGTGTGCGTGTGAATGGTAAACCAGTCTGTAGCAGTAGCTGGTCTGGCTCAGGTCCGGATGTGAGAACTTATCGATGAGTTTAACACGCGCCACTGTCCCGCAGGAGGCCTCTCGGACCAGCGCGTGGAATTTCATCTCCTCCCACGCCGTCCCTGTCCAAAAGCTGACGTCAAAGCTGAAAAGCTCAGGAAACAGCGAGCATGCGATGAAAGGTGTCCCGGGCGTCGGCCGCGCCACAAACTGTTGCGAGAAGCGCGGGTCGTTTGACCAGAGCAGACGCCAGTCTGGGAGTGAGAACGTGAGCGCGGCGAGGAGGTCCAGATTTAAAGACACGGTCACGTTGAGGAGGCTGACGTCGCTGGTGTTATTTGCGATTACTTTACCGATGAGACCCATTGGCTGCGCCATGAGATGCAGACCTTCCTGCTTGGTCACCGTGGAGACGCCATAGGGTGCTAGCAGCGTTCCCAAAGTTTGCTCAAGAACTTTTACTGGCTCGTACTTTTTAGGGAGAACACCAGTCAAGAGGAGCTCGTGGAAAGCAGGAAGAGCCCACTGGTTGATCGGAACATTTCGGAACACCAGACCACTGATGCCAAACAGCAAACTTGGCACACCATTCCAGTGTCCACCATGCTCCTGGTTCATTCTTTGAACATGCTCATTTTCCATTTCTGGCTCGTCTTTCTTAGCAACAAGGGCCTCCACCAGGGGGCGCAGTGAGGGACGCAACACATAAAGAGCAGTTTCCCCCTCAAGGTCAACATCAGGAGAGCATAATGACCTTATCGCGTCCGCTTGCTTTGAGATAACACAAGGCCCTCTAACCTCACCCCCCAACTCATCTGCGGATGTGCAAGCCTCACAGTTGAGCCCTTTCTGACAGGCGTGAATCCAGTAGAACAGTGTGCGGTCGATGTCAGGGCAGCACAAATGCAACTGCTTGGCCGTGAGGAGGAGGGGAAGGGTCTCTGTCATCATGGACACCGCCCACTTTTCCTGTAGACTTGCGAGAAGAAAATCTTGCACCAATTTGACGGGATGGATCGAATCAGAGGTGAGGAAGTCCCTAAAAGAAAGCAGACAGTAAACAAATTATTATTGCAGATATTAACAGATTGTGTCTTTGTGTGATTATCTAACACTCAATTAAGTTTGATAACAAAAATTAATTAGACAAAATTCATTCTAAAAACAGGTAAAATAAAATAACTTAAATTGGGTCAAAAAAGGACCAGTCCAACATTTCGGGTTCTATAAACCAAAAAGTTGGGTCAAATTAATAACCTACAAAACAAACCCAGATTTGGGGGCGTCCCAACTTTTTATTCCTTTAAATCCAAAAATTGCATCAAATGAATTACTGTTGGTTTTTGGATAAAAAACAACAATTTGGGTCACAAATGGACTGATCCACTACTAGGGTCAAGTTGAACCAATTTTTGGGGCTATTAAATACAAACCTTCCAAAAATTGGTCATTTTATAAAAAACAAAACAAACAAACAAACAAAAAAAAAAGTCAAATTGATCTCGTTTTGTACAACACCCCCCACCCCCCCAAAAAAAGGGTCAAATTTACCCAAGTACTGTTTTGGTTTAGTTTTTTTTTCACATAGTTGTTTTTGACCCAACTATATATAGTGTCCTCATTTTGACAACCAAAAATTGAACAAAAAAACAAAACAAAACAAAAACATTTGGGACTTTTTATTTTTTATTTTTTTAAACAACATTTTTGGGGGTTTTCTGAAATATTAATTTAACCCAACTTTTTGATTAACTGATTAACCCGAGCATTTGGGTCAATCCCTTCTTGACCCACTTTCTTTTTAATTTGACCCAATTGTTTTTAAGAGTGTGTCATCAAAATCTGTTACTTTAAACGAAATCCTTCTAACATGCACACACACTCGACAGAAAATATGAGAGAGAGTGTTCATCTTATAATACCGGGACGTGTAATCACTGAGCTCTGCTGGTATGTTGAACTGGACCTTTTCTCCTTCCACAGTTTCTTCCATTTGAAAGACTTTTGGGCAGCTGAAAGGGGTGCTGCGAGTAAACACGTGCAGCAAAGCATTCTCCAAATGGAATCCTTTATCTTGACTCCTGTGGGAAAAAAAAAAAAAAAAAAAAGACCTCTGAAATTAAAAACATCCAATCCCACTTTCAATAAACAACCTCCCTGTTTAAACACTCTCCTTTATGCCTTACCTGTATCCTGTGCACTTGTAGCTCTGATATTTGTCGCTCTCGAAAGATCGGACATCACTGAGGACGAGGTGTGCCTCTGCTGCCATGGCGACCACCTGCCAGCTGTTGTGCCGCTCTCGCCTGGGCTGGTCGGCCGGCGTCCCGCCCTGTCCGTTGCACAGGGAAACGTGAACTTCCCCGTCTTTGGCTAAAACCTCAACGCAACTGGAGGAGTAATGACACAAAAGGGACATTTGGATGGAGTTGGATAAGCGTTTGAATAAATATAGAGTGGGGGTTCGCCCTTTAGCACCCTCATTTGCCACCATACTTAATGTTTTCATATCTATCTATCGATCTATCTATGGGTTGTGTGTTCAGAATTAACCATTATTTAAACTCATAGAAATGGGAGCCACCATTTAACACATTCACTGCCAGCCCAGCAAAAATGCATTATTTGACGTCTTTTTCCGTCAATGGCAGTCAATGAGTTAAGATGAGATGTAACCAAAATTGACGGATTTTTAAGCAAAATTTTCCTTAAAAAAAGAAAAAAGGAAAAAATGATGCTGCAATATAATCACAAAATATATTGGCACATTGTGTTTAACACATTCGCTGCCAGCCCAGCAAAAATGCATTATTTGACGTCTTTTTCCGTCAATGGCAGTCAATGAGTTAAAGTTCCTCTGATGAACCTCAAGTAAAGTTCAGGTGTTCTAATAGTCTTTCCTGAAAATCTTAACCAAAAATAAGCACATCTGGCTGTAAAACCTCGATCAAAATTGGTTTCCCTCGTTGGCATCCAATTTTACCTGAGAAAAAACTCTTTGAGAAGTTGCCTGTTCTTTTTCACGCCACTCTTTCTCCCGCAGTGTGGGAAGTTAAAGACCACACGGTCGAACAAATGTCCTTGCAGGGATGCACATACTCCGAGCTTTGTGCTGTCAACCTCGAAGAGCACCCTTCCACCTGGAAAAAGAAAGATATAACAAAATACAACATGCAACAAATCAGTACTGCAGTAATTTAAGAAGCCCGGCGATCCAAAATCTAAATCTAAATCCTCACCAGAGTCCTTGATAGTCTGCACGTTATTGAATGCGCCTTCCTGCCGCAGTGCTTCCTCCTGCTGCTGCAGACAAGTGGCGGTGACGCTCACCGCAGATGGTGAGCGACACAAAGCAGCCGAAAACGAGAAGTTCCCTTCTCCCACCAGCAATATTGACAGTGGGCTAGACATTTCTACTAATTAAGTGGTGGATTCCAAAGATAAATAAAGAAAAAAAAAAGACCCTACAGGTTTCTAAAAAGTATTCTCCCCTTCTTGTCGTAAAAGAAACGCGCGTGGGAGTCCGTTTTTAAACAGACTTCATTAACAGGTGTTTTGGGCGATGTTTTAGAGATTAAAACAAGTTTTCCCGTCTTGTAGCTAAAACGGTCTGACCTTCTCGTGATTTACGGTGCCGATCAGAAGGACACGAAAGCTCAAGATTAATCTCACCTACAGTACAGCCTGCGTGGGTCTACCGTGTTTCAACTATATAGTCCGACCAAACCAATATTTTAACATTATATTCCTAAATTTTAAATTAATACTAAATAAATCGTATATTTACACCATTTATTTAAAATGTTTTAGATATGATAAAATCAAATAATATTAAAAATATACATATTATTTTGAAGCTAGGTACACCTGGTGATGTCGCTCCGGTCATGTTTCCTAGGGACATGTTATGCAGTGACACACAACAGCTGGAGGATCAGTTCCTTCATTTTTTTTTTTCTCCTAGCGATACTTCATATTCACTCAACTTGGCAGTGTTTCCAATGTATCGCGCACGGTTTCTTCCAGGAATTTAAGGTATTTTAATCCGGTTTGAAGTCGTCAGCAGAAAAAAAAAACGACTTAGGCGTCCGCTTTCGCAGATGCTAAGGTCATGCAAGCTAACGGTACTGATGCACCCGAGTTTAACATCCTCTCTGAATTCTGCACATTATGTGAGGGCGTTGGCAATTAAATTGCTGCACCAGCATAAATTTGCATTTGCATTGTTATTATTTTATTTTTTTAAACTGAGCATACGGTTCTCATACTTATTTGCCCTGTTCCTCATACATCCTACATTTATCAGCCACAACATTCGGTACACTTGCACATTCAAGTTCAAGTCGTGAAAATGAATAAAATTGCATAAGAATATAAAGGGATACATTTTGATGAAGCTTATGTTTGAAGTCTGAAATTATTGCAGTGTACTTAATGTTGTGATTTTTGTAAAGTAAAACTGAGATTTAGAAGAAGAAAAAAAGTATGCTTCATTCTTTTTCAGGAAGCGTTGCAGCCCCATGGGCAGTGTTCTGGCTTTGTCTTCCGGTCCGGGCCACCAGAACTGGCCTTTTTCTACGGACCCCCCTAGTTCTCGCTGGGACGCGCATCCTGCTCACTGGTACAGCCCGCCACGCTGGGAGAGGAGGGATGGACGACTACCTAACCCAGGCAGCTTTCACTCCCTGCACAGGAGTTGCAAAGGTTTGCCTGGAATACAATTTCAACATTACCTTTTATTTTGCCCTTTTTAAACAAGACTAATAAAGTTCTTGGATCATACAAGAATTGACGTATAATGAGCTGGGTCTTTCATCCATTTCAACTTGAGCTGAAGCTAACAAATGTGGTTATCAAGGGCTACTCGGTCTTATATGACTAATTATCCTTTCTTCCTCCTAGATGTTTTTCCTCAACAGATTGAAGGTGTCAAGATGATTGTCAATAAAACTTTGAGCAGCTTCTTCAAGGTGATGCTTGTTGGATTTCATTCGAATTTTGTTCAGGTGCAGCCAGTGAGTATGAGCTAAAACGTCACGCTTGTGTTTGTCTTCAGGTCAGTCATACCCTCCACCTCAGTGCCGTCAGCCCTTCGTACTATCGATTCCATGTAGAGCACCTGCAGTCTGACGACTACAGTAAAGACAAAGTACAGTATAGCGTGAATCCCTATTGTGCTTGTCTATGCGTTGTAAAGACACACACACGCAACTTACATATTGATCCTTCCATCTACCGCTAGGATGCCCCCGCATTAATTGGCGAGATGGATTCCTCAGGCAGTCTGAACGCTCACGCTTTGCTGCATCTCACTGAGCGTGTACGAGCCAGATCGGTTTTCCAGGTATTAAAAAAAAAGAAAAACTTTTGTTCTGTCTCTTCTGTAAAGTCAAATCTACTCTGTTATAAAACACACTTTTATTGTGCTTCAGACCCAGCAGTCCCAATTTGTCACGTGGCAGTTTGAAACGGAGTACAGGGGGAGCGACTTCACTGCTGCGGTGACGGTGGCGAATCCGGACGTGCTTAGAGAGTCAGGTGAGACCAAATACTTTCACCAGCACAATTTATCTTGTCCAACAGCAGTTTTGTTAAGCATTATAGATGTGCATATAACAATGAAACAACACCAATGTATAATACATCAACCGAGTTTGATATGACGTCTGTTTGCCAGAAGTTGAGCTGCACTGTGTTTGTTTACAGGCTACATAATTGCCTTTTCATTTCATTATTAGAATACATGAGGATTAACTCTGATATCAGCACTTATGAAGAAAATATTCATCACGATAAAGTTGGTAATAATTGAAATCATGATTAGGATGCTCGTTTGTTTGTTTGTTTTTTGGTGCAAAACAAGAAAATGTTTACATGTAAAAAAAAAAAAATATTAAGACAAATACATTTATTTGAAACACTATAATTAATAGTTTCTTTTGGATCAAACATGATTTATTAAATTAGTTGTTTTCAAATATAAAAGTGCAAATATATACATAAAAACCCTCAAAAATAGAAATCTCTGTTCTTTCTTTTTTCTTTTTTTTTCTTTTTTTACGATTATGCCAATTTTGCAATTATGGACTGGAGAGTGATAACTGAAATTGTAATTGAATTTCAATTAATTGCACAGCCCTATCAGCACTTACGATCTCTGGTTAGTTGTTCTGTCAGTTTTGTTTTAGAACTAAAATGCCTTTTATTGCAAGTTTTATATCACTTTTCTTTACAACAATACCAATACACGTACTCAACTCCTGATTTTTTATTTTTTTTTTAATCTACATTATTTCTGTTTTTGTCTTTTTCTTGAGCAGTTATCCTCGTGGCTCACTTTCTGCAGAGTGTGTCATCTGGTCTGGTGTTAGGAGGCGAGCTGGTCTACCACAGAGGCAGAGCAGAAGAGGGTGGAATCCTCACATTGGCTGGACAGTATACAAGTGGGAATTCCTTGTCAATTAAGTAAACATAGCCGTAATATTGAGTCAACTTTTGGTGGATCTCACACCATTTTTTCCCCCACTATCATTTATGTCCAGGACCAAACTGGGTGGCAACACTGAATGCCGGGAAAGGAGGTGCTCATGCTAGCTACTATCATAGAGCTAACAAGCAGGTACTGGATATAATATGACATGCAAATGAATGTAAGTAGTTTTTTGTACTAATGCACTTGTGTGGTCTCACTAGATCCAAGTAGGAGTGGAATTTGAAGCCAGTACCAGGACTCAGGAGACCACAACCTCATTTGGGTATCAGATGGAGCTACCAGAGGCCAACATGGTCTTTCGAGGTCTGCGTTTTAATTGTACATGTTGTTTTGTTAATCATAAGAGCATCATTTTAAGCATAATTTAAATTCTATGTGTCGTGTGCTTGCAGGTATGATAAACAGTCGCTGCATTATTGGGGGCGTGCTGGAAAAGCGCCTGAGCCCGCTGCCTGCCACCCTGATCATGGGTGCCTTTGTAAACCATCGCGGTGACAAGCTGCAAGTCGGTCTCGGTGTCAATGTGGGACAATAGAGTGACAGCTGATATTGATAGTGACGTGTCTGGAAAAAAAAAAAAAAGGAAAACGGAAATCTGCCAACATGGCTTCTTCCTGAATCCTGACCCAATTCCTCAAGGTGAGTCAGTTCCAGGAAATACCGCAGAATTGTGGTCTCGAGTCCGAGAACAATTCCTGAAATCAGTGCATCGTCTCTTGCCATCTACCTCTGAAACGACGAGGGATTATTTATTTCTGATTTGGTTGCCGGCCTGTTAAACAGAAATTACGAGGTGGACTTTTTGAGAGGCACAACCATAAATTTGAGGGACCTACGAGTGCAGACTTTTTTTTTTCTTTTTTTTTTTAACAAAAGAATATACTGTTAAAAAAGAAAAAACTACTTTTCTGCAGTGGAACACAATCATAGTTAATTGAATTATAAACCAGTTTTCGATTGGCATTAACCAAATTAAATTTTCACATAAATGGATCTGGGGGTGATGGATGAAGTGTTTGGATTAGACAGAAGGACTCAAAAACAGTGTTTGTGTGTGTTCGGTCGAGTGTAAAAGTAAACAAAAGGTGCTGTTACATACAACCGAAGAGGACCAAGTAGTGAATTCTATGGAAGGTATGCGACTATGCGTAATACTGTTTTGTATCATACAACATGCACTATTGCACGCTCCAGTCATCAATATATTGATTGTGTTATTTATTGTGTAATTTATGTTATTTAAAAAGGTGGGATGTGGAAGTGAGAGCATTTTTGGACTTAATTTATTAAACTGTTATTTATATCATATGTCACTATTGTTGTTTTTTTCTTTTGATACATCCACTAGTGATAACATCAAAATGTAATGACATGACATGACAGGACCTGCAGCAATAATTCACCCCTCGGTATGATGTAGTGCTATTTTATGAAATTGATAACCACCGCAGTCGCCAACGCGTTCCTGCTTAAAATCACACTGTACTAATAAACTAGCCACCAGAGGGCGCTAGAACAACACAAATGGAATACAACCTGCCTTTTTAACTTGATGTGCTGCTTTTAATATCGTGACATGACGACGGACGAATAAATGACTAAATAAATAAATAAATGACTATATAAATAAGTACATGACTAAATAAATAGATAGATGACTAAATAAAAAATAAATAAATAGATAAATAAATTACTAAAAGTAAAAATAAAAACGGATTTATTGACATTATATATATATATATATATATATATATATATATATATATATATATATATATATATATATATATATATATATAATTTTTTTAATATAATTTTTCTAATTGAAATTACAGGCTTCAAAAAGGGTTGTGAGGCAAAACAACCAACATAAATATACAAATAGTCCCAAATAACATTTTAATATAAATCAATAAAAATTGAACATAATACTTTACTGTACATCCATAAATACAAATATATATATGTACACTTGCTTGTTGTTATGTTACAAAAAAATGTTAATTTGATGCTCTGTCCCTTTAAAACTTGTGTTTTCTGTCTCCATACGTGTTATTTGTCTCTGAAAAGAGACGAGAAGAATCCTTTTCCTACTTCGCCCTTCACTTTTAACGACTTGCTTCTTTGGAGTCCTCCTGTGCTTCCTCTCTCTCGTTGGACTTCTTTTAGTCGGTCCTCCTCCTTCTGCAGCACCTGCTGATTGATTACCAAGCGCATATCCTCCTGCCGGACAGGTTGAGGAAAAAAAAAAAACATCTTTAGCTGGACATTTCTCTCGCTACAGTATAATGAGATTCAATATAAATGTGTTATATGATATAGAAGGAAGATTCAGACATACCTGCCAAGCATCCAGTTCTTGGGACAGCGCCACCTTGTGTTGGATGGTGTTGAGAAGCTGATGGGTCAATAAGTCTTTCTCCTGTCGCACCATGGCCAACTCGCTCTCTAACGAACTGAACATCGGTGAGTTAATTAGCATGATATCGGAACATACCAGATTACAAGTCATTTTTGATCAATTTTGTGTAGTTTACCTGTAACTTGGTGCATCCGGACTGCTTCGAAACGGTTTGATTTCCTCCCTCAGCGAGTCCAGTTCTGCTTGTTGGGATTGCAACTGAGAAATTGCAAACGTCAATCACGTGAGATATTGTAAAACGTTCTCCGTGTAACGCATTAAAAGTGATCCTCTCATGAAAATGGCCTTTATCTAATCTACACTGGTGGTCATTTGCTTATGTGAGCTTGACAAAGAACCATTTTGTATAGATTTACATAGCCTACTGCATCACACTTTTGTATATTATACGATATCTGTAAGATAGCTCAAATAATTCCATGCTCATGTCTCCATCCATTACAGTAAATACTTTACTGCATTTCATTGGCTGGAGCCAATAAACTACAACTTCGAGTTGTGTTGGGTAAGTAGGAAATGATTCCTGCATGCAAGTTGCATAAAAGTCTTCTTTGTGAACAAATGTAGGCTATGCAGAACTCAATTCTGCTAACTTCACAAAAAAATAGCAAATTGTAAATAATTTATCAAAAAGACAGATAATATAAACATATGTTTATCCTCTGAAAAATTACTTAAAGCATCTGACTGAGTCAGTTAGAGTAGGAGTAGAAGAAGTGCTATTCTTTGTTTGTATCTACATGACTCTAGCAATATATTTCCCCCTGGTGGCCAAGGGGGGCACACAGAAAGAATCGTAGCATTAAATCAAATTAATTCTTTACATCCTATTAAATGTTTTTGTTTTTTTAAGTACAATATTATAGAGCATGGTCGTTTAGTATTTTAACCAAATTGCTTCATGTTATGTTAGGTAGTAGTTAGCAGTCAGCTAACACTTGATTCTAGCTAGGAAACATTTTGGAGAAGCTAGCTGTATGCCCTGTGCTAATAGCCAAGATGCTACTGAAAAGCTAAATGATTGAATGCTCATGACCAAAAATTGTTATCCTTCCATAATTGTGCGAATGAAATTGTGTTAAAATATATAAAACTGTTACATTTATCTTGCCTGGTCAGGAGTTCAACACCCCTACATTTTTTACCCCAAGAACCACCCTTGTTTAACACATTCACTGCCAGCCCAGCAAAAATGCATTGCATCATTTGACGTATTTTTCCGTCAAAGGCAGTGAATGAGTTAAGAGGGTTTTTTTTTGTTTTTTTCCAACCAATTAATTAATTTCTAATGTACAGCAATACAGTTCACATAGCTGACTATTATACATCTAGCGTGATATTTATTCCAAATCAATGCCTCATTTATAATTGCCGTGATTGACTGGTAGCCAGACCAGGGAGCAAGTCGACCTTGTGTTTTGTTTTGTGTGTATATAGAGGCTGGTTGTCCAAAGTTGCTACAGACCTCCTCTTTAAGTGTTGCTATCTCATCATCTCTCGCTTTCAGCGCCACAGAGTGGGCTAGGAGGGCATCTTTGGCCTGGAGAGCGGGGTCGGTGGGGATGGATATATTAGACATACATATTTCATACATGAGCCATGTTAGTGGAAGTTCAGGTATTGATTCTTTCTAAAATCAGCAAAAGCAAGGAAATAAATAGGTCATTAGCGGTTAGTACACACAAAAAGTAGCAGTGTTGCTTCTGTGTGTGTGAGTGCACTGTAAGTACCTGAGATTGCTGAATTTCACTAAGCAGTGACAAAGGTTGTGTGTGTGTCATGTCCAGGATGCTCTCTTCTCGCAGGTTCAGGGCATTTTGCTGCAGAGAGCGATTCATGGTACGCAACTCAAACACCACCCCTTGCTCCTGCTCTATCTACACAAACACACACACAGTGAGTGAGAGAGTCCCTCAAAGATCTCAAATCACGGATTTAGTGCTGTTAGTGGCTTTGTTAGTGCCGTGTTGATCGACTTCCTGTTAGCGACGTCATGATTAAAAGGCCGCCCAGTCGCAAAGCGGCTGTTTACCTCCGCCTCTTTTTCTCTCAGCTGCACCTGAAGCTCCATCACTCTGTCCCTCAAATCGTTCCGCTCAGAGCGCAGCTTGTCGCTGTCTTCCTGGGAGGCCTTCAGCTGCTCTTCCATGTGACACAGGCGCCCCTTCAAAACTCGACTCTGTTTGAAAGACCAGTACACAAAGGATTGATGTATGCATGCTAGTTTCCATTTTAAGGCATCGCTGTGGCTCAGGAGGTTATTCTTTAGTTTGTGAAAAAGGTTTCAAACGTGTCGCCATAAACATTCCAGAAAGTTAGTGAGAATTATTAAGAAACTATTCTTTTTGGTATCTGTGGAACTCACTCCTTAATAAAATTCATAATGATTCTCGAGCACCAAAACATACATTAAGAAACATGAATACAATCTTATTTGAAGATAATTTTTAAACACGAAGTCCACTCAAAAATCTTATTTACTAAAATATTTTGTATATGCTACTAGTCTAAACACGACATTCTGATTAATGCTGCACTTCCTCGAATATGAGTTAATATCCATCTCGGTGGGCGGCCATTTTGCCACTTACTGTCAACTCAAAATTACATCACATTTGCTCAGGGCTCAGCGTCACAAGAAAGGGGAGTTGTGATTGGTTGTTACTTTGAGCAACTGTGATGTCATTTTCAGTCAAAAGCAAGTGGCAAAATGGTCGCCCCCAAGGTAAACAAAAATGGATGGATTTTGCTTAATGTTTGAACATAACAGGGTTGCCTTCCAATTTAAGTACCCCTATGAGGTTTTTGTTAAGCGTCCTTTGTTCCCTTGAAAAGCCCTATACAAGTCGAAGCTATTATTACATAATTGGTAAGAATTAATTTAAAAAAAAAATGCATTTTAATCATTTATTTATTTAATTATGCAGCAAAATGTTTTTGCTACAGCTCTATGCAGTATATTATATGTAGCCAGTATAACCCTGCGCTTTATATATTTCCAATTTAAAATGTCCTTTTTGTGAGCACGAAGAAAACAATATAAACTCACTCAAACTTAAAACTGTAATTATTCCCGCTGACCTTGGACTAAGCAAAACACCTTATATAATGACTAAAACAGATTTCCGATACAATTTTGAAATGTAATTAAATTTATTTCATTTCTGCAGAATAAATGAAGCAAAATATCGCGATCTCTTCTGTTAACTCATTCACTCCCAGCACAATTTTCGCTGTTTTACTGGATTTTGACTGATTTTGTGTCCTATTGCTATCAAAACATGGAGCCTACCAAAAGAAAGATTTGAGTCTCTTCTTTCATCAGAAAAAAAGTATATTTCTATCCATTTCCGTTTTGCAGCAATTCACAATAGAATATAGCTAAGTTTCATCAATATTCACATTCCTGGTGTTGCAACATGGCCCTGGTTGGTCTCTTATACTCTGCTGCCACCTGCTGACCATTTTTGTAATAACTACCATTGCTTGAAGCATTATCTTTAGTTCAGAGGCTGCATCAAAGCCTTTTATTTGCTCTAGCATAAAAAAATATAAAAACATATAAATACCTCTTTGGGAGCATGGTAATATTTAAGATAGAACGTATTTATACGTTTTTGGGAGCAAATGAGTTAAGGTGTTGGCTTATTCCTCCTGAATCTTGTCTTTAACACATTCACTGCCAGCCCAGCAAAAATGCACCGCATCATTTGACGTCTTTTTCCGTCAAAGGCAGTGAATGAGTTAAGAACAGTTTAGATAATGCTCTTACACTTCCAGGATGATTGTGCCCCAGTGCAATAAGCAAGGCATGCTTAGTGTGTAGTTGTGAACCCTGATCTCAACCCCATCAAACACTTTCGTAATTAACTGCAGTGAATATGAACTAGGCCCTCTCTCGTTTTCTGTAGTTGTAGACAATAACATATCAACTATTGTCAATGTATAAAGGATTCTTCTTCTATGTGTAGCATGCATTGAAAGTATGCCAGGGTGATATTTGTACCTCTGCTAGTGTGTTTTCTAATTGTGTAGAGCTGATATTCCGGCTAAAAGAGGACTCGTCCATCTCCTCTCTCAGGGTACGAATCTCAGTCCTCAAAGAATGTTCCAGCGTCACAGCCTAGAAGGGTGGCAGAGGGGGAAAAGTTGACAGACGGTTCAAAGAATTCCAGACTCCCTCAACCTGTTTGTCCACATTGCTCTCATTGTGAATTTCCTGGCGCTAACTTTAGCACATGACCGCGTCATCAAAACACCCTCATCGACTTTAGAGGATTGGAACCTGCTCGTTGGGTTATTACGTCAAACGCACCTCCGATAGCTGCTCCACCAAGCGTTGGTTGTGGTTGGACAACTGGGTCAGTTGTTCGCTCTCATCCCTGCGCCGGTCGCGCCCCTCGGTGTGATGGCGCTCCAGCTCCGAACGTAAGGCGGCTAAATCTCCGTTCAGCTCGGCCTCCTTCTGTCCGGACGCTAATTCGTTCATCTCCAGCCTCCTTTGCAGGACGTGCTTCTGCTGCTGTAACGTCTGACACATTCAACACAACATTTTTGGACAGGAACGTTATTTATTTATTTATTTATTTATTTATTTATTTATTTATTTATTATTTATTATTCTTATAAAATTTTAGAAAGAATAAAACTATTAAAAATCATCTTAAATAAAGCAATTGTGTAGGTATTTGACATTTATTATACTTTTTTTTTTTTTTTTAACCTTATCTATTACTGACCTAACTTGTTCTCAGCACAAATTTGCCTATTATTTATTTATTTATTTATTTATTAACCAAAAGTGTACATTTATTTGTTATGCTAAATGTAAATAAAAGCACATGATTGTTTGTTTATTTAAATAGGAGGTTGATTGATTTCTAAGTCCTCAGACAAGCAAAATGTGCCGACCACTGACTGCGTGGGAAAAAAATAAAAATAAATTGTCAACAGAGGATGGGGGGCAAAACATCCAGCGATTACTGTAATATTTCTTTCATTACCGGGGGAAAGGCGTGCCCATGGCGGCAGATGACATGCAGTGATTCATATTTATTGCTGGGGGTGGATGAGGGGTGATACGGAAAACCCCTGTAATTCCCGATGGCTACTTTGCCCGGTAGCGGACCCAAATTTGTGTATAAAAAGGCAAATTCTTGAAAATTCCTCATTCCTCAAAATGATAAAAATACAGAACTCATCTCAACCTTGCGATTTGATAATTTCTATAATAAATTTGTTAACGCCCTCTATATAAAATGGTTAAAAAAGTTTGTGGATTCATATTTGTGGATTCATGTAGTTCGTATCACAATTGACGACAACCTGTGATTATGTGGCATGTCAGTGGAGTGTCATTAAGAGGGCGGATGGAAATTCTAATGGTTTCTTGTCATATTTCTTTTTTGTCTTTGTATTCTTATTTACAGTATTACTGATTCTAAGGTACACTTATCAAATACATTAGTTCCACTTGCACAATCGTAATTAGATCTGTATATAAAAAAAAGTGGCCTTTATTTAATGCAAAATGTCAGAGGGATTTTCAATGTTTTGATTTGCTGCACTGATCATACCAAGAATGCAAAATGCTACGGTATGCGTTTTAGGTGTGTATTAAAGTACTCCGTACACTCACCTCCACTTCCCTATCCTTCTCCTCCAGCGCAGCGGCCAGTTCCTCATTCTTCTCCAGCAGGGCCTGTCCCAGCTCGGCTGCCAGAATCAAGTCCGTCTCGATGCCGCCCCCGCTGTCGATGCCCCCGTGATCCGGCGTGGATGTGGGGAGGGCGAAGGAGAGCGAGATGGAGGAGGAAGACGAGAGCGGGAAAAAGGAGTCCTCCAGGCTGGGGGGAGGGAGGCTGCTCTTCCTGGGGCTGAACATGGTCTCGAGGTTGCAGGAGTCAGTTGGAGGATATCATCTTAAATCTGACAGGTGGGTATGTGAACCAGATGAAATTCTTCTCTGGAAACAGTTTGCAATCCAATTAATGCTTGTGTATGATTCTTCCTTGTGGTCCTGATGCTGGTTTTAGTCACCTTTTCCGCTCCTGTGTGGGACAAGGTAATGAACCCAATCCAACTGTAAATACAGGTCAGAAGAGATTATGAGGGTTCCTTTGGCTGTTTTCTAGTAATCTAATCTCACATACTCTTTTGTCTGACATCCTCTTTTGTTATGTTCTGACTGAAATGCCAGATCCACTATAGTCATTGTTTGGATCCACTCCCTGAATTCCACGTTTTCTTCCTTACACGTCACCAAAAGTCAACAAAAGTTCCACGAAGGAAACCTTTACTTAATCCATGCTTCTCTTCAGAACACCATCTTTGGTAGACTGATGACATAATATGATTATCTACAACGTTAAGTATGTGCACATGAAATCCCACTTGAGAGCTACAGGTATATTGTAAAAAAATAAAATGTAAAAGAAAAACAATAATTTTTGGCAGAAAATACTGTAAAATAACAGCAAGTTACGATCTCTTAAAAACACAAAATAAATGTTAATACAATTAATTATTATTATTCCAATGAATGTCCTAGATTCGAGGACATTACAGAAATTGTTATTACAAAAAAATAATTTCACTTAAAAAAAAAAGTTAATTCACAAAGAAATCATGGTAAAATTACAAATTTCTACAGTTAATTTTTCAGTAAATATATATATATTTTTTTCATTTTGTAAAGGTTTTTAAAGTTGAATTTTCCATTTTTTCCCCATTAAATAATAGGCAAATATTTGTGAAATTACAATACATTTATGAATGTATTAACAATCAATGTAAGTATTTCTGATGGAGTTTTTCTTTTTGTTTTTGTAAAAGAACAGAAATATTGTGTGTTTTTACAGTTACAGTGATTTCATGTTATTTTAAATTTCACATGTCAAATCAGTGTTTATTTTTGTAAATTAAATGCTAAAATTAATTAAAAAAATAAAATAAAAAGTAAAATTCTGTTACTTTACAGTTTTTTTTACAGTGTACTTTATGTATGACAATACATTTGTGAATGTATTAACAATCAATATAAGTATTTCTAATGGTATTTTTGTTGTTGTTTTTGTAAAAGAACAGAAATATTGTGTGTTTTTACAGTTACAGTAATTTCGTGTTATTTTAAATTTCACATGTCAAATCAGTGTTTATTTTTGTAAATTAAATGATAAAATTAAGAAAAATAAATAAAATAAAAGTAAAATTCTGTTACTTTACAGTTTTTTTTATTGCGTACTTTACGTATGAAGTGTTTGTAATATTTTGCCTCTCACGTGTAGCAATGTAATGCAAACAAAACAGTCAAAAGCAGCCCCCACTATAATATGATGCAGTTCAGTGATACACTGAATTAAAGCAGTAGTTCATTCAAATGTATCTTTGAAAGGGTCATAATTTTTGCGCTACGCTTAATCAGATTTTGCAGTTTGATTTTGGCCATTATAAATAAGTTACCCTATAATCTGGACAATTTGTCCTATTTCTCATCACAATCGTCCTCTAATATCTGGAGCCATAAAAGTACATAATGTCATATTTAAAGCAACATTAAAAGATTAAAATATGATGTCAGTCTCTCTTTTTTTTTTTTTTTTTTCAACATAGAAATCAGGAAAAAAAGAAAAGTCAGCCTTACCCGAAAGTCCCCACAACCTTCTCACGCCAAAGAGTAATCGTCTTCCTGTTTGGCGAGTGTGTGTTTGCACAGGAGAGGCTCAGCTGGTTCCCTTGGAAGTGCAGTATATACAGTATGTAAAAAACAGGTAGAGGCTCCACCTCCTGGGTTTGTGGGGAGCGATGCTCTGACACCTAGTGGCTGAACAGGGAAGTAAAGCACCCAGAGCTGGCCTCAAAGCAATCCTCACTCTTGTGTGAGTCCACTGGGCCAATTTGACCTGGAAAAAAACGGGAGGGCGTGTGGAGGTCAGAAAACAAGCATGAGTTTGTCAAATCTGCACGCCTGCATCCACAACACCCTCCTCCTGATCCCTCCATCCTGTTTACCTACTTGAAAGCTTTCAAAGGACTTCTGTGTAAGGTTGCGAGGAAGGGGTTGAGGTGGGGGCGGGGGAAAAATACAAATAAGTACAAATAGTAGGCACCATCACAACATCGCCCACAAAAGAAAGAAGAGTGGCTCAGTGGGTGCAGACATGCCTTGCAAATTCTTTCTGTTTCTCTCACTTTGGCTTTTGCTGCCAAACTCTGATGCAGGAAGGCAGATGCCTAAACTTTCTACTCGAAAACTCTGTGCTGACTCGGAATGTAGCTGTAAGTACGAACACCTTCGTACTAAGACTGTTAAGAGTTGTCCGTTCAGGTCTTTGTGTTATTTCTCGACAGATGCTATCCTGATCGCTCGTGCCGTGCAGGACTATGACCCCTCAGACTGCAGGTTCATCTCCATCCGACAGGGGCAGCTGGTGTACGTCTACGCCATGCTGCAGGACACTGGCAACCTCTTCTGGGCAGGCAGTGTGAGTAAAATAAAAAAGCGGCACATCAGGAATGTGGCGGGGAAACCTGCGGCTAGCGTTTACGCCACGTGAAGAAAATATGTCTTCCCTTATTTATAGCAGCAACGAGAGAAAAATAAAAATCAGGGAAGGACAGAAAATGAACAGCAGCTTTTTTGGGGGGGGATAAATTAAATACCGGTACATAAAAAAAATAATGTAATAAATAGTGTTGTTCCGATACCGATACTGGTATCGGCAGATGTGCCGATACTGCGTTAAAACAGTGGTATCGGTATCGGTGACTACTCACAAGTAACATGCCGATACCATTAATTCCAACGCTAATATAGGATTTTGGATGCAGCATCTTGTGTCTTGCTCATGCACGACATTCACTGATATGTGACATGTTCACTGCATGCCGATCTAAGATATTCTATTGGCCCTTGAATGCTCTAAACCAGGGGTGGCGAGATCCGGTCCTCGAGGGCCGCAGTCCTGCAGGTTTTGGATATTCCCCTTCTTCAACACAGCTGATTCATGATCTGCTCATCAGTAAACTCTGCAGAAGCCTGATAATGAGCCTGTTAATTTATATCAGCTGCACTTCGAATAGGGAAATCTATAAAACCTGCAGGACTCCGGCCCTCGAGGACTGCAGTTTGCCACCCCTGCTCTAAACCAATGGCAGGACAGCTTTTTCATATTGAGGAAAAAAAACCTTAAGTATCGGTATGGTATCGGCCGATACTGCAAAGCTGGGTATCGTTAACGGTATCGGGAGCCAAAAAACGGTATCGGAACAACACTAGTAATAAATTAAAAAATAACTCAATAATAATACATTTAATTAAATAAATAATAATAAAAATACTATAAAAATAAATAAATAATATAATATTCATAAATAACAACAAATAAACAATTAAAAATAATAAAATAAATAATTAAAAAAAAAATAAAGGAAAGGAAAATCTAGTTAGAAACACCTTGAGAAAAGTGAATAGAAAATTCATGAACATGAAAGGTGCAGCAACTTGAAAAAAACGACAACTTTAGAAAAGTAAAGACTTCTGTCCACATATGTTTCATAACGTGCACATAATAATAATATCCAATCCTCACCCATGACTGTTCCCATCATCTATCACATGTTGCCAGGTTCAGGATTCCTATTATGGAGGACAGGAAGCTCGGCTTGGTCACTTCCCCAGCACTGTGGTGGAGGAGGTTCAAGCTCTCCAGCCAGCCAACACCGAAGTCAAGACGACCGTGGGTGACCGCACGAAAACACAGTGTTCCAACTACACACACATAACTCCTCATTTTTGCACTTTCATTTTTCAGAAATGGGACTTTTACTGTAACTGAAAGGGGATCCAACTGAGGTGATCGAGTTCCTTTACAAGATTATACAGCAGATTCTTCATTAGGTACACCTGCAGAATCGAATGCAAAGTTATTGTTTTATTTTGCACTGTTGTAGAAACATACTGCATCATTTTTTTTTTTTTTTAAATATTATGGTTATCTTATTTAGTTAGGAGAGAGGAAATAGTTTTGAAAACATTTTTGAATATAATGCAGTGCAACTAGTCTCATACATTTGTCACTTTATGACATGTTAGGCAAATAAACACTGTCTTAGTGTATCGGGCTGATACTTAGCCTTGAGTTATTTCAAGGTATTGGTACTCACTTGTGGCCATTTTACATTACGAACTACAAACTTTTAACTACTAATTGGAAGAATAGAAAAAAAATACAATTAATTTCATGCAATTTTAAGGTAAAATGCAATAATGGGATATCTAGTTCTCGTGATCTGTCATTGTTTTTTTTTTTTGGGGGGGGGGGAAATCTTGTGTATTAAAAGTAGTAGTGGTATCGACACTTGGTATCAGTATCGGCAACTGCTCAAGGGTCGATACTGCATTGAACATTATGTTGAACTAGCATCTATGAAAATGAAAAATAAATAAATAATCATTGTTGGTTAAAATGTAATTTCTACAACAATGCATCAGTGTAGTGTTTAAGATGAGAAAAAAAAATAAAAATGACTTTGTAAAATCACGCTTAAATTCTACTGTATTGTGTACGCACTTTTTCATTAGTGACTTTTAACCTTATAGAAAGAGAATGTAAACAAAGACACACCCATGTTATTTTCTTTCCAACATTTATTCTATGTTAATACACCAGGGGGATATTGAGCATTTGCAAAAAAAAAATGATCGGGATCATCATTGATCACATTCTCACTCTCTTTTGGGATTCGCCACACGCTCACGTCATACACATACATAAATACAAATTGTAACCCTAACCCCCACCCCCCCCTCCCCCCCTGGTCCCGATTTCAACGCATACAAAATAACAGACTCGCACTCATCCAAGCACCGCTGCAATCACCTTTGGCACAGAAGCATTTTTCTCCATGTTTGAACTTTTACATTCAAGGTGGCACATTTTTTTTGGTTTGTCCATGATTTCTGATCGGAAATTGCACTCTAACCTAACTTCAAGTCAATCTGTGGTTGAAAGCACAATTGTCTTGCAGGCATATGGCAATAGTAGTAAGTTAGATACGGCTTTATTAGAAGGCTGGTTGCAGGAAATCTAGACATGGCTGACCCCACCTATACGTGCACTCAACTGCCCACAAAACAGGTTAAATACAAACACGTGCAGAATTTAGTAGTGAGGATTAGTAGTGAAACTGCGTCAGAGGTCAACCCGACTCGCTTCTACATTTTCTGCTTGGCTGTTCCATCCTCACAGGATATTGGGATGTTGCGCTCGGGGCCGGGTGAGGACCTGGGCGCGGTGATTGTCAGCACGCCGTCGAACGACAAGCTGGAGGTGATGTCGGCGCACGACACGCCGGTGGGAAGCCGGTACTTCCGCAGGAACTCCCTGGACACGTAGCCGTGGTCGTCCTACGGATTTGGGGAACAGTTACTAAAAATCGACATTGGTTGTTGAATCGTTGAGAAAGTCACCAACCTGTCTGTCTTCATGCTTGGCGTGTATCGCGATGAACTCGTCGCCCACGCTGACGCTCAGCTCGTCCGGCGAGAAATGCTTCACATCCAGATAAATCACATAGCGATCCTTTTCCACGTGCATCTGTAGGTCAGACGGCGCACCTGTGAGGAAGACGGTTGACGGACCAAGAACCTTTTCTCACTTTACCTCGCTGTGTCCGTTTTCGGGCCAGTTTAACCAGCGCACGAAACTGGGGCGCATCCAAGCAAAAGACCACGGGAAAGGCCAGATGAGAGGCCAGTCGGTGAGAGACTCGGCGAAGGACACGTCGGCGCGTCGGTACGGGAAGGCCCGGCGGTACCAGGGGTACTGAATGGGGATATCCATGATGAGTATCCGGATGAGGCGGAAGAGCGATGGATGTGTTTGAGGGTGACACTTGGTCTTAGATGGGTGCTCGCTGTGCTCTCCCGCAGCACATTTATAGCGCTTTCCCCTCCCGTCCCATCCTGTGCGACTCGGTCCACACACCCATCACACAAACACTTGCGCGGTGACCCTGCCAACAGGCTGATCTTTCTGGAACAATGATGTCAACTGTTTGTCCCACCATTGTTTCATCTCCCCAACAGTGGCTGGCCGTCTCTCCCTCCCTCTAACTTTCCCTCTCCCTCTCATCGTCTCTCTGCGGTCATGAGGTGACATTGGCTGGGAATACTGCTGATGCTGCCTATGTTCCCTACCCAGGAAATGCCCCCGTCTGGATCGCCGCACACGTGTTTGTATGAGGCCGAGCTGCCAGAGCATTAGCCCCTGCTGGCCCGCGAGTGCCAGAAGCTTTAGGACTGCGAGCAAAGTGGATGTGCGGCTTGAATGGGAAATGATGAGTTTGTACGGCGCTGCATTAGGTGGCAGCCAAAGCGTGTTATCATTTTTGCTGTGAGCTCAGATGTCAAATATGAAGTCCTCTACAAATTTGGGCCGGCGTCTCGGTGCATCAATGCAGCCTTGATCATCAGACATTTGAATTTTCGTCTTCACAATTAATCTTGTTGAGAGGAGCATCATCAGAAAATAAGCTAAGAATAGTATCGTAAATTTAAGTGCAGTTGATATATAATCTGAAATCTACAATACTGTTTGTTCCAAATGTACTCATTGATGTCAGTAAATACAATATATAAGATTTCAATACAGGGTCTTCCAAAAGTGAGACGATCAGCATTTGAAATTAAACATTGCATGCATAGTTTGTGTAAATTGTGCTTCTCAAACTGGCATTGAACTGCAGTCGGAAGCAGAAAAACATCTTGCCAGTTGGTGATTTTGCAATGCTACTCCAATGTCAGTTGGCAAGCCATGGGCAATTGTGTACTTGAAAACTGTCAGCTGTTAGTATGTTGATGGTTTCACGTCCATCCGAATACCTGAAATGAAATAGAGAAAGGAAAGTTTAGGGTGACTTTTGGGACACCCACCTAAATTGACCAATTACCAATTAGTGTCATGCTTCGAGGTAGATAGGTAGTGCTCAGGAAGTGAGTGACAGTATAAGCAAAACAGTTGTTTTATTTTATCCTAAATAAATTATATATTTTAAAAATCACAGAGGAAATACTCAATTTTAATTTATGTATTAATTTTTCCATTTTTATTTTATTTGAGCAATATTATCATTAAAGATGACTTGAATAGTTTCCAACAATGTGACAAATTTAGAATGTACATTGGAGTCATGGCGGAAAACCATTTGTCCACGTTGAAAAACAGTATTTTTCCCCCACACGTTTACAATGTTTTAAAAGGATCCTAAAGACACATAATGTATGAAAGTATGTCGACAAGGATGATCAAACAAAAAACTAACGTGTGCAAATACTCGCCACGCACTGCATTCACAATATTGCATTATATTGTAGTTTTTTATCTCCGCAAATGCACCAGTGACTATAAATTTGAGAATTCCGACTTTCTTTGATTACCATAATGCATCACTGAGTGTCTGACTGTTAGCGTCGTTACCATGGTGATATACACCTCCCCTCCCACGCTAGTTGATGGATTAAAACTACTGTTATGACCTCGATGAATTTACCGGCCACCTATTATGGCAAAGTTGACAAAAGAAACCCGGTCATTGTATCTTTTGAGCGAGACATTAACTCTTTTATGACAGTAATGAAACGAGCGGCGTCGTCCACCTGCCAGGACAACGTCGCTTATGCTAAAGGGTAAGCTAGCTAACTTCTAAATACTGTACGCTTTATTGAGCTAGGTAGCACGACGTTTTTTTGTTTTTTTGTTTTTTGTTTGTTTTAAATATACACAATATGTTTTAGAACTATGTTTTTGCTTAGTCTCAACAAATTGCAAGCATTATAAACAAAACACTTGGTTTGGCAGTTACATGTTGGTGTTATGAACCATGTTGTATGTCAGTAAAATAAAAATTGGAATAAATTTGAGTACACTGTATGCTTTGAGGGTGTATTTTAGGTCATGTACTCTATATTTTAAGTTACCAATAAATGACAACATGGGGGGGGGGGGGGGGGGGGGGTATTCCACCAATGAAAGGTAACTGATGGATTATGTTATTGAGTGTTTTGTGTTAATAACGTTGGTAGAGTTACACTGCTGGCAGAGATCTGGCGAAACTTCAAACCACGGCTGCCTTTCAAACTGTACCAGGAGCGCATGTTACAGATTGGTGATTTTCTCACTGGATTAAAGGTACTTGTCAAATTGTCTGCCTTGTATTGACTCATTTTAGTTGTTAATTTATTCATCTCTTCTTGGCTCAGTTGTACCAGACAGCTCTGTCACAAGGCTACAGTCTGCACCTGCTTCAGTTCTGCTCAACTAGTATAACTGACATTACAGATGTGGACCATTTCACCAGCTGTTTCTTTCCTGAAGGTTTTGACACAGACCAAGATATCTTCATCATGAAAGTATTCACCACTACAAGTGTTGCCGTGCAGCGTTCTTGCTGATATTTCATTATATTTGGCTCTCGGTTTGTCTGCTTAGGTCCGTTCAATGCTGGGCTGTGCACTGTGCATATTTGAGTTGGAGAAAAGGCCCATGGTCCTCAGCCAGAAGGGGCTTTTGAAACTGCTGCATGTGCTGAACTTCATCAGGATAATGATGCAGGCTTTACAGCAGAACAAGCACCGTTGCTGGATAATTTATAATGGTCGACTAGTTTTCTTTTTTGTTCACTAAATACGTTTGATGTGGCCAAAACTGATGTTTTCTTTCCAATACTTGCCTTTTCTAGGTACGTTGCACATCTTCAAAATGTGTAGCTACTTGATGGCATTGAATCATAGTGCAAAGGTAGGCCGTGTAAGATAGAACGTCTAAGCCCAAAACTCCCCTTTCACATAAAGCAGCATGTTGTTATGTAGTTGGAAATCCATTTGATTCACTTTTTCCTTTTTGTGATCCCTTCTAGGCATTGGAGTACCTCCTGTGGGCAAGCCTCACTTTAGAGACAACCATACCCGTCATGACTGTTAAACATCTGCCATGGCTTGTCAAGCTCTACTGTGCTGTCTGTCACTGTTACTATGACAACCAAGCTTCCCTACACGCAGAGGTGAAACTCACTTGTCCCACTCTGTTCAGACACTGAAATTAATACAAACTTGGGCTCACCTCAGCTAGCTTCATTTGTGCTTAAATTGAATCAAAATTTGAATTGTATATTTCTGAGTTTTTTAATGTTCGTAGGAATTTGCCAGGAGAGCACTTGGAAAAATCAATGACCTTGCAGAGCAGGAGAAGGATAAGGAGAATGGTGGTCCCACAAACAAAGAGACTCAAATGGCCTTCAGAGAAGCATCCATAAAGGCATTCCAATACTTTTATATTTACGTTGTTAATTCTGTCATATATCTGTGCTACAATTTGCTTCAAGATCAGTGGAAAACATAAAAAGAATAAGAAAGGCAAATCATGTATATTTTATGCAGTAGAACCATCACTTTTTGTTTTCTTTCTTTCTTTCTTCAGGTTAACTTTTAATTAAATTGAAATGGACTTTTAATTAGTCAGCTTGAGATATTGTTTTTCTTCCAGCTGGCTGTCATGATGTTCAAGCGGGCTGTGTTCGAGACCAGGAGGAAGCCCAAACACATGATTACAATCAAGAGCAAAACTACTCCAAAGGACTTTCCAAATGTAAGAAGAGATTTGAAATCAATATTCTGTTGAAAAGTCATTTTTGAAGTGAAATTTTGCATTGCTGCTAGGGTTGCAAAGTTGTTGTTGTTTTTTTATTTCCAACTTTGAACATTCCTGGAATTTTGCACTTTCTCACTATTTCAACCTTGGAACAACAAATCTGCAAATCTGTTTGTCGTCATCTTTAAAGCATGAACTAATATAGTCAAAATGTTCCGTAGATACCGTGGCCTCGTAATGCCACAGAGCGAATGCTGATGGGCCTTTTTGACAGCAGTGCATCCCAGTTCTTGGGCATCTGTGAAGCACTTTGGGACAGCTCCTTACGCCCGCTGCAGGCAAGGCTGCCGGAAGAACTAGAGCTGCAGGAGGTGGTCCTGGAACTGTTTGCCTCTGGTATCAGTATATTATCTGGTAAGTTAAATCATTAAAAAAAAGAGAAAATGTTACTGTTGAGATTCTAATTGTAATGTCTGCGTTTTATCAAGGAGTGGCTAGTACTAGTGAACAGAAACGTCAAGAACAGCACTGTGTACCTCTTAGTGCACTGTCCACAACATCAACTATGATGGAATTAGCAATTGCAGGTAAGTCAGCATCTTTTTTTTGTTTTGTTTTCATACATGGTCAGCAGCCTGTGAATTCTTTTGTGAACGTGTCGCCACGTGTCGTTTTCCTACAGGAGAACACAAAGTCCCCGTCACTACCGCCGTCAGGTTCATCAAGATGATGATTCAGTACAAGCAACCAGACGTTTTCATTGAAAATTCACGCCTGATGCTGGAGATTTTGTCTGTGAGCTCTTTTGCTTGTCCGGTTTTGGAGAAAAGTCTCGGGAAATCTCATCTCTTAATGGCCGCTGTCTGTTTATGTCAGGCTGTGGAAGGTCCCGCATTCAGGAAGGCGGAATACGAGCTTACCTTGATCAATGGTTTCACCGCTCTGAAATCCTCCCACAGAAGGCGCCTTAGAGACGACGTCGCTGATAGTAGAAGTGATTGTCTACTGCAATGTTTTCTTACTTTTAATTTGCCAAGGAACATATTTTACATCATATGCAATAAAACATGTACAGGCAATTTCACAGAATCGGTGCACAAGAAAATAAAATGCATAAATGTATGCTAAAATTTGATTCAACAAGCAAATGGGAGTGATTTGGTGAATTGGCCCTGTTGCTGGCAGACGGATGAACGAAAAACATTGTTTATAGTAAATACTAATTGTTTAACTGCGTAATTTTCTGCGGCACATCTAATGATCACTCACAAAGAAAAAAATTATGTTTTTATGCGAAACATTCAAATCAATACCTGGTCTTGCTCATCAATATTTTCTACAGACAGATACAGGGGGTCACTCGATGCCATCCTCGGCCTGACAGAGACTTTGCACAAGGCAGTTTGTGATTCTGTTCCTGTAAGTTGTATATGTGAGATGGAGGATTTCCTATTGGTTGCGGAAAAGAGCATGGATGTATGCACGTGTTGTTTTGTAGGAGGCGCAGCCGGAAGTAGAACTAGTTTGGGATGTTTTGCTCTTTCTCTGGGGGAAGCTGAAGCTGGTGATACAGATGGATCAGATGAAAAACCCAGAATACACACAGGACCACGATAAGGTAAAAAACAGTGAGAGCGTGTTTAAAGAGTTGTCGTTATTTTTCACCGCCTGCGGCGATTTCTAGCGAGTACTGACTGGTATTTATCATTTCTGTCTACTCTATTGATCATTGTTTTTCATGTTTCTTGGATGGGTTAAGTCAATTTTGTTGCTCTGTACTAAAAATTAAAATTAAAATCTCAATTCCCCCCTCAAGCTCCTATTTCTCCCCCTATGCCCATGCAGTGGGCGTGGTGCCTATTCATGCAGTGTGAGGTTGCCTTTGCTTGTGACCTGGCAACGGTTGACTGCATAAAGACAGCAGAGATGATCCACAGCTTGGTCTTACTGCTGGAGAATGCGGCTGATCGCAGTAAGCAGTGTGATCACACTGATTATGTTCTTTTGTTGTAGATCCTGCAATGTCGTTTATACATTTACTCAATGTTTTATTTTCTAAAACGGATTTTTATTCTTCGCAGTAACATCTAAAGTCAAAGTTGGTAGTGACAAGAAATACTGCTTCACTCTGCTTAAGGTACCAAATTGCTTTTTGCATAGCATCAATAATAGTAATATTAAATGTAAGATTTTGTTGTTGTTTGCAGGGTTCACGTACAGAGCTTCTTCAGAAAGTGTGCATGGTGGTTGAGAAGGGTTTCGAGGCTCTAGTCAAGCGTATAGTCACACTCATGCCCCAAGATGGCTCAGCTCCGCCCGACATTACATACCTGCTGGCACGTACAGTACTGTACATAGGAGCCTCCCTGCTGTCATTTGGCACTCTTTTACTTGCAAAAACGTTTCCTGTTTGGATGCTGTGATTGTCCTCTCGTTCTCTCCCAAGAGGGAAGATGGAAACGGAGAGACTGAAATAAGTGAGAAGCAAAAGGAAGAAATCGAATCAGATGTGAAAAGGGATCGATCCACCCAGTCCACACATACATCCATGCTTGCGATAGACATTCTTCTTGAACTGGACATCATCCACCACCGAGCGTCTCTCAAGTTAATGCAGTTAAATGCAGGTGAGACCCAATTTGCTGCGTTGCTAAAGAGCTATTGGCGTTTGCAGATGATTTTACTTTGATGTTTTCAGTGACAGAATCTGCTCTCGTGGACAAGATCAAGAAGAACAAAGTGTCGAAAGCGCTTTTCCTGATACAGAAGTCTTTGCTCTTATATGATGGGAAGAAGTCAAATGAGTCCAGTGTAACAAAGAGTCTACTAGAGGTTGTATACAAAAATATTTATAGAGTACATTAAAGATATTTGGCTTGTGCATGAAATTTCAGGATGGACCTAAAATTCACTCTAACCTTGATAGATGTCCTTGGATTAAAAATTACATTGTAAATCTTGCCATTTAGCTCCTTGCTAATGAACAATAAGTAGTGTAAAATCATTGAACAGTTGGTCCAAATAGGTTCACATCTTAAGGTTGTAGTGCATTTTAGGTTTATACTGAAATTTCACTTGAATATCCTTAACTTTTTGTAAGTATTGGATTCATCGAACACTGCTCACTATTTACAAATAACCAATACATAATATGGATTTCCCCAGGAAGCTTGTATTTTAATCGAGAAGGCAGCGATAGAAGAAAGAAAACTGTACATTGCCAACAACCCAAAGTTTGCACTTGAAAATAAAGGCAAGCTAATGAAGGAGGAGAAAGAAATCCCTCCACCCCGTCCTGTCTTGATCTCACGCACCAAGCGCTCCTTGACCTTTGCCCCCGCCCCCTATCACATGGAGGAACAAGTAAGGTTTCCTCTCCCTCAAGTGTTTGAGCAACGAAATGTATCACAATTAATTTCCTGCATCAATCAAGGTGTGCTGGTACCAACTGTGTGGCCGTGCAGCGGAGGGCCTCGACTTGAAAGTCCGCCTCGGAGACTGCAGCCTGGCGGGAACTGGAAATTTGGTCTGCCGCTTATCTAAATGCTGTCATCTAAAAGAGCCGATGCTAAAATCGCAAACTGTTTGCAGGTACCGGCAGTATGTGGGGAATGGCAGCTGAAGGCGGAGAGGCTGGAAGCCAACCAGAAGTACGTTTTTGCCATCGCAGCATACACCTGCCAAGGGAAGTTACTGGGCAATGCCATTGGAGCATCGACCTTCCCGCTAATGACTTCCATGCCGCAGTCACTGCTTTCCTCGTGGGCTCACTTGGCACAGGTGCACTTTCTGTTTTTCACATTTTTAAATATTGTGTTAGGAAGGTAACTTTTTTTTTTTTTGGTCTGTTCTCAGGTGGCATTTCAAACCAAACAATTTGACATTGCAAAGAAAGCATGCAAGGAATTATGGAACCATTTCACCCTTCCTGAGAGTGGACCCAACAAAACTCAAGATAGACTTGCTTCAACAGCGTGAGGAACTTTAAGCCTCAATCTAACTAAAATTTGCTCTTTGCTCATCTCAATCTACTCTTTTTTTTTTTTTAACTAAAGGCTGCACATGAAGTATCTGCAATGCTCGTCCCCGCTCCTGTGCCAGCTCTTCCTCACGACAATCTTCATTGAGACGGACATCAACATTCAGCAGCACTCACTCCTCCGCGACACAGACAACATTTGTGGACTCTTTGTCTGGAAACAGGTGGACTCTTTAACTCCAATGTCAGAAAACACATTTATTCACATTTATGTTGATAAACAATATTTGCATGTATGTGTTGTTCATACAGGAAGCCAGACTAGCTGAATGTGAACGATTGCTGGTAACCATGGACTTGGCAATGTGGTTAAATGACAGCAGTTCCGCCGTTCAAGCTGTGATAAGCTGTTACGGCCTCTTGGTTCCTTTCATCTTCCATCAAATCCCTTGCGATCCTGCACTAAAGGTAAAACGTCATTCAGACTGTTCCTCCCTAGTGTCATATTGTTTCAACCAAATTTGTATTGTGTTTCTTTTTTTAGTTGCTGACCAAATGTTTAAATGTTCTAAAAGACAATGAATCTCACCTCAAACAAAAATGGTCCAAAAACACAGTGGAGAACCTTATGCACATGATTGCCTGCATCACCAACTATCTGTCCAAAGTATGTATGCAAGACCACTAGAAATGTGAGCAGTATTTACGTCTGGATATTGAAGCTTTATTTGCCGGTAATTATCCTCCGTCGTCAGGCATTGCGTGCACTGAAGGAGCATCAGAAGGCCTCCGTGGTGATCGAGTGTGGTCGTGCACTTCTCCAAGACATCTTTGATGCCCAGGAGCGCTTCATTCGACTTGCTTGCAAGCGTGTCTCTGTAACTATACGTTTTTGTTTTGTTTTTTGGGGTGTGGGGGGCGGGGTCCAAACTTACTGTCATCGCGATCCATTTAGATTTGAACTTGTGTTTTTTTTTTGTGTGTGTTCTTAGTCAAAGTTAGAGGATCCTGCTGCAGTGAAGAAAGAAATGAAAAAATCTGTTCAACTGAAGGCAATATTTTTGAAATTCAAGGAGGTCATCACAGCTGAAGCAGATCCCGACACAGTGATTGGTAATAAACTACTTTAAAAAGTATTACAGTTGAACCTCCAAAGTTGAATAAACAAGTTGTTTGCATTTGAGTAGGGAGAGGTGAGTACGGGCCAATACACGGCCTTATTTCAAGGTATCAGTGCTCGGGACGGCAGCTGATACTGATAACGGCCACCATCTTGTGGCGGTTTTACAATCAGGAACTAGAAATTAAAAGAGTATAACATTAAATAAGGAAACAGGATATATTGGGTTATATAGATCTTTCTTCAAAATTGTCTGTCATTGTTTATTTTTAGAGATTGTATGTATCAAAATTATATATTTATTATATATTTATATATGATATCGTTACTTTACAATACTTGAGTACTGGTATGAGCCTGGAAAAAAAAAAGTGGTATTGAACATCCCTATTTTCGAGACATTATTTCTAGATTATTTTTTTTTATTCTAAACTACATTTTTGTCACATTTTATTTGTGAGGCTCCGTTGTATTTTTGCACTTTTTAATATGCACAAATGGTCAGCTACAGAACATAATTTAACACAACTGTAAAAAAAACACAAACAAAAAAACAAACAAACCCACTAATCAAGCACATAATATTGCATGTTACAAGAATATGAAATTGCTCATTCTCTTCCATAGTCAGATCATGTCCACTATATTTTCCCATAGAGAGTTCCCCCTCACTGAGTGGTTCTGAGGAC
The DNA here is from genome assembly GCF_051991245.1 of Festucalex cinctus. Classification (NCBI taxonomy): domain Eukaryota; kingdom Metazoa; phylum Chordata; class Actinopteri; order Syngnathiformes; family Syngnathidae; genus Festucalex; species Festucalex cinctus. The sequence continues at coordinate 10,270,977 of NC_135428.1, read as the reverse complement.
ACAGCCACACTGCGTGAGCGGATCTTCACAAGCACTCTACAGCATGCTTATCGAATTGGTAAGTAGCGTGCATCATATTATGTTTCAAATCAACAATTCCTATTTCCGGCTGCCTTGTGCTTTTGCCATAGTGATGCAGCTCGGCAGCCATCCAAATTTTGTGGAAATTTCTGCGCTATTACTTCAGAGAGCCTTAGAAGAAGGACAGCTGGATCTTGTTTTACAATGGGGTAAAACCATATTTGGATTTCTCGCCAGGTATAATGGGTTCATTATTTCTGCTTTTGATCTTGACTTGACAATAAATTATAGAGATTTTGCCTATGGTGAAACAGACATAACAGTTTGCAAATGGTTCTATTTTTGCTAGGCGAGATGACGAAATGATAATGTCCACCAAATGTTCAGAGAGATACACACCGTGTGATAAAGAACCTAATGAGAACTCTCCGACAGAAAGTCAAACATCACAGGTAAAAGACGTACAATTCAGCTTGTCATAATGTGATCATGACGGTCTTTTTTTTGCAGAAGGCCACAAAAAAGGCTCCAAAGAAACGGAAGAAGCTTCGACGCGGTGCGCTTCTGACAGCGAGGACTGTCAGGTAGACGTGTATTTGACATATAATTGCACTGATGTAATCTCAACGGAGTGCTCTTATTGCAAAGGGAGCTGAAAGCTGTTGAGAGGCTGCTGTCCTCGATGAATGCCGTCGTGGAACGACACTCGAGGCGTCTTCAGCTGAGGAGGAGGTGCTCTGAGGAAAGAGTGTGGAGGTCTCAGATCAATTACAGCATCGGGCGGGCACGTCTTACATTATTCGAACAGGACCTGCAGCCATTGCATGAAGAATCACAGCAATGCAGGTTCAACCATACCTCATTGAGTATCATGCTATTTACTTCCAATAACGGCAATATAAGTTAGCATGTGAGAGGGCTCAAAATAAAACGGTTGTTTATATGTTTCAGGTACAGCCACCTAAATCTCTCCATCTTCTTTCTGGCCAACTCTGGTGTGCTGTTGAAGAGGAACTTACAGGAACAGCTATCCACCATATGTGAAGTGAGTTCCGAGAAAGACTTGCCACAGCCTGATCTGTCAGATGAAACGTCCAGCAAAGAGTGCGAAAAACATGGTACGTAAGCTGAGACAATGAAAAACACATTGAAATAGAGAAAACATTACGTTTGCTTCCTTCCACTAGAGGATAGTACTGAGAGTGTGGAGAGTGGCGAGGAGACGGACGAACACTCTCAAAAGCCAGAGGTGTCAAAAACCATGCCGTTGGACTCGCTGGAGAAAGCAGTTTTATATCTACGCAGGGCCATGGTACAGTTTGTTAACATTGACCAGAGATGGCCAAGGATTTTTGCTCAGGGGTCACGTTTGATTTTTAAAATAGACACATGGGCCAGGCCATTTTTAGATGGGGTTAATAAAAATACAACATAAATGTGTTATAAAATAAAAAAATAATATATAATTATTCACAATTCACATGATTTAAAATTCATTTAATTTAAACTGAACCACTATTCAATTAATATATATATGTTTTAAATTGTTTTACTATTTTGCATATCATAAATAATTGTTTATTTTAATAATAAATTGCTTATTGTTAAATTTGATTAGTAATAATTAGTTTAGGAAAACCAATTAACCAACTATTAAGTAAAATAAATCAATATACAATTGGCTATTTGTATTTGTAATAATTTGTATTTTATGTCAATGTATTTATGGTAACACTTTATAATAACTACCCGTTATAACTAGTTAATAGACCATTAGTAAACTGTTAATTAATGAGTTGTTAATGACTTATTATATGTTTGTTAACTGTTTGTTAAGGTTTTAAAATGATGTTTATAAATAGTAAAAATGTCATTATTAAACTGTTAGTTATTGAGCTCTAAATGACTTGTTAACTGTATATTAATTTTTCATAACTATATTTTATAAATTAGTAATACATCGTTAACAAGCTATTAGAAAATTACTTACTAATGACTTGTTAAGTATTACTTCATAGTTTGTATAGGTTTTTGGGACGTTATTATAAAGTTGCCACTATTCCTCATTTATTACGTGATAGTAAATGTGGAGTAGTTGCAACTTTAGAATAACGTCCCAATAACATAAATAGAGTAATAACTAATATTTAAGTAGTAGATGAACTCACTTTTTTACAGCAGTTGTTAATAGTTTGTTAACCATCTACTAATACTATACCAGTGAAACTTTGTAGAAGAGCAAATGAGTGGAAAAAGTTCAATGGTACAGAAAATTGATATTTATGTATAGTAACTTGATATTTTAAATTTCACTTTCAAATTCTGTACTTTGAACTTGTTCCACCTGTTTGATGTTTGACAAAGTTTCATAGGTATTAGTAGATGGTTAACATCTACTATGTAAAGAATTAGCTAATATACAAGTTAAGTATTAGTAAGTAGCTAATTTATACTATTGGGATGTTATTGTAAAGTTGCAACTGTTCCTCATTTACTAACAGTTAATAAATGAGGAAGAGCTACCACTTTAGAATAACGTCCTAATAACAGATATAAACTATTAACTGATGCTTAACAAGTCATTAGTAAGTCATTCACTAATAGTTTGTTAACTTAGTCTTACTAATTTATTATATATAGTTACAAATGATTAATATACAGTTAACAAGTCATTTATAACTCAATAACTAAGAGTTTAATAATGACATATTAACTGTTTATAGTCATAAGTATAAATCCTTAACAAACAGTTAACAAACATTTAATAAGTCATTAACAACTCATTAATTAACATTCAACTAATGATCTATGAACTACTTATAACGGATAGTTATTATAAAGTGTTACTCAACATTTTTGTGTTTCACATTTTTTTTATAATTAAACTGTAAGGCTCACTCTTTAATTAAATTGTACAATTATTTAATCATAAATAATTAAAAGTTATTGTTTTATCATTTACAGTATGAATAAATACCTTTTAAATAACTGATTTTAGAAAGTAAAATGGCTACATTAACGCAATATCTAGTGGGGCAGACGAAAGAGGTAATCAGGTCAGAGACTTACAAAGATGTTTAATGGTTGATTTTCACTTAGCATCATATTTTATTTTATTTTTTGCAAGCTGACCATGTACTGTTTAACAAATGTATTTAGTATTTCTGAAGGCTTTTTATATGAAATGATATTTTGAAAAACCTACAAACTTAAAAATTGCATCACTTTTTTCTTTTTCTTTTTTTTTTTCTTTTTCAGGTATTAGCCCACCGTGGAGGCCACTGGACAAATTTGCAGAAAGTCTGTCACACTGTGTGGGAAGAAAGCAACAGACTTTTTACATTAGTAGACACCGTCTGTCAGGCTCAACCTCCCTTCCTGGTTACACCACATGAGTTGCAAAACACTTTAACCCCTTTGTTAGTGCTTGCGACCGATCTTATCATGGACATGCTAAACAGACTGGGAGTAAGTGTCACATACAGTATATGTCGCATCTGTTCTAAACAGCAACAATTATTGAAGTGCTTTTTGTTTCATCTATTTTTTGTTGCCACCTCAAGCTGTGGCATCTGTATGACTGCGTGACTGAGGAAGAACAAGAGTTCAGTCTCTGTTTCTCCACCCCACTGGATGACTGCACCCAAGTGGACATGCGATTTGTGCAGAGTCTGGTGTTGCGTACTCTGGAGCTACTCCATGACAGCGGCAAATGGGAACGCCTGGCACACTTTGCCCTAATTTTCAACGCATACACCCGGTAAATGTTATTTAGCTCAAGTTAAGTACACAACAAGGAGAGCTGTGTTGAAAAATGTGCTGAAAAAAAGCTCAATATATTTTATTTAGACAAATGTGCCTCATAGTCAGGTATGTTTCTATCGTTCATCTTTCCTGTCATTCAGTCCCATTGACGGCTATACACGTCAAAGATCCATTTTAACTGAGCTGGCAGTAAATGAGTTAATGTATTACTGTCAATGTCATCCTAGGGAACGATATGCCTTGACAGTGACTCCCCTGTTGGTCCTAGCCCAGAGGAAACTCCTTGAAAGGATCAGTGCTAATGGAGGGCCTAAAGTCCCACAGCCACACCATGTCAAGACTCAGTGGGCCACTGACAAGGAGGTAAACAAACACGTTTGATTGAGCATCATCATTCAGGAATATTCTTTCTGGTTTTTTGGAAAGTTTGATATGTCTTTTTATTATTAGATTTTTGACAGTTATAAATTAGCAAATTTAAAGCTTTTTGATCGGATGTATCAAATATGACACAAATCAAAAGTTGTGTGGAAGTTGATTTTCAGTTTATTTATGTATATATTTTGTTCAAAAGGGCCAATAAATACTCTATTTACAAAGAATCTGAATTTTTCTCTCATATATTTCATGGTTCAAGCTTTTTAGGGTTACAAACATCCAATTCTCGCGTTTATGTTTCAGGTAACATACAATAGTTATGCCGGCTGTCAGCTGTTCAGTGGGTGGATACGTCAATCTGCTAACCAGTCATCAAGCTCTGTGAAGTTGACGCCGAATGAAGATACTGAACTCATAGGTTAGAATACCAACAGTAGCTACAGGTGTGTTTTTATTTAATGATTTCATGTCTTCTGTGTGTCGTTAAGATGCAGAAATGAAACGCTCTCAGTCGCTTGTCTGCGTTCCTCTCGATGTGGCCAAGACACTGCACTATTACCGGCACGCTATTGAAAGAATACCGCATTGCCTCCAAGTGTTCCGCTATAGCAGATCATTACTGCTGTTGATATTGGCCCATTCGCAACCGGGTTTTGAAACTGAGCAGTGCTGCGAGATCGCGTCCGACTTGATTGACTTCAATCCCATACTCATTACCACACCAAACATCCAACCATGGGACCTGATTAATAAAGACCACATCACTCCGGACACTCTCTACAATCTCCCCGTCAGCCCTGACTACTTGCCCAGAATCATCTCTACATACTTTGCATCCACAAGTGAGTGCACCAAATGCATGACTGACGAGTGTGTTTGTAGAAAACTAAATTAAACAGCTTGTGACCAATTTCTTTTCATGACTTACAGAATATCTCCAGTCCAACAACCAAGAATCCCTCAGCGTGTTTGCCCTGCATGAAATGGGAAACCTGCATTTCTACGACTTAAACACACGGTGGGAAATATAAAATATATTTTCTCCCCAGTGTGAACACAAGAGGTAGCTTTTCGTTATCGTCCTGGATGATTTTTTTTTTTCCTTTTTACTTTTAGGTTGGCACACTCTTGCTGGAGTAAAGCTGTCGACGCCGCCTTGCACAGTTCAGGAGTGATAGATAAATGGGATTGGGTGTCATTTGGGGGCGGCACCCCGCAACATACTCTGAGACAGGCTGGCCTTTGGGGATGTCTACAAGCTGCTGTGATCACTGCTAAAATCGCGCAGTAGGTTTTTATGTTGTGTTTTTTTTTTTTTTTTTAAATATGTGTTGACAAGATAGGCCTTTGACACCTGTGCGGCCTTTGTGGTATATGTGTAGGTATATTCTAACTTCAGATTTCAGCCAGAGGACCAAATGCTGTCTCCTGTCAGCTCACCTTTTCAAGGTAAATTATTGGTTGACTTGACACTCAGTCTCACAATGAGTAGTGCATTTTTTACATCTATGATTCCCACCTTCCCTAGTGTGTGCTGTGCTGCTCCTTGGCTCATCCCCCCGATGACCTCAAGTACGCCTCCTACAGCATCGGTGATGAGCTACTTCCCGGAATCGACCTTTTCTCAGAACCTCACAGGGCCGATCTCGCCGCCACTGTCGGCAGCCTGAACTTCATTTGCCAGTGGCTGTTCATCGCAGGCTACTACAAAGCGGTAGACACACATTTAACCCGTGGGTCGTGTTTTTTTTTTTTTTTAAACTAGACTTCTGGTATTTGAGCCCAAAATGCACTCTGCTCTTAAAGAGTGATAACTAAGTCAATTATGAATATATTATATATTTTTTTTTAATTCTAATTGGCATATTTCACAAGGTATAAGTATACAGCCTTGAAAAAGTCAATAGGCTACATAATGCCTGTTTTTTTTTCTTTTTTGGCAATCTTTACAGTATATCAAAAATTATTATTAATAATGGGAGTCAATGTGACGAAAATGGGCAATTTATAAAGAAACATGGTATAAATCTCTCGCTTGCCTTTGGAATAATTTAAACATTTCCACATGGTGCCATTTTGGACCTCTACATGTTATGACAAACTGCTGAATTTTTTACCTTCCTATTGTTTTTTTTTTTTTTTTTTTTTTTTCTTCATCATCAAATACTGTACATTAAATGTGCTGTACACATGAATTACACATGCATAATCTGATGAGGCCAATACAAGATCTGTATCAAAATTCTGTCTTTAGAATATTACCGGCACATTGTTTATTATTGAGGTGTAACATTGCACTGGTCTACGATTGGGACAAACCTAATAATCTCATTAGATTACGCAGGTGTAAGTATGTGCAGTATTCAGTAAGTATAAGATTCTAGTGTGCTGAATCAAGTTTTTCATTTCAGCTTCTACCTATGCTGGCACTTTATCAGCATTTTGTGGGCGCAGTTTGCAGAGACGTTCAACGCAACGTTGAAAGCAGAATACTTAAGGTCAGCTTAATGGTTCATGTTGACAGCTCTCACCTATTTCTTTTTCTGAACTTTATTTTGTTGGTATTTACTGCAGGTACGAGCGCTCACTGAACTATGCTTCTTCTCTGAGGCCATAAAAGAGACAGAACAACTCTCAAGAGGGGAGGGGATTCTTCTTCCTAATGGACGCTACATTGTCCGTGAATCTCGCCAAGTAAGAGCACGGGCACTCACTTTCTGTTACTGATTTTTAACACCCGTTTAAGAATGTCAAATGTGTCATGTTGGTCACGTTGGATTTTTAACTGCGCAGTGCAACTTCATAAAACTTGATCCAATATGCTTGTTCAGCAGTCAAAGAAGGTGTTTTTGAACAGCAAGTCCCTCCTGGACAATGTTCAGGTACTGTTGCTGCTCAATTTCCATGCAGTTGATCACTGTGTCCATTAATTAATTTGTTGTTTTTGCACTCTATGTGACTTTTGTCTTAGGCTTTAGAGGAACTTGTGAGCTGTGAGCTTTCTCCAGAGGTCAGCATTCTTTATGGATCCGCATTGGTTCTCCGATTTAACCTTGCACGTGTTCAACTGGCCCTGGCCATCAGTAGCACTGTAAATGGTCCTCCTGAGCCAGGTTTGTAGACATAATTATTTTCTTTTATTATCGTTATTCACACCGAATATTGCATTTATACTTAGATACGCAGCATCCAATCTATTTTTTCCCCCATATATACAAATCTGATCAGTGACAGATTATGAAGTCGACCCAGAAGAACAGGAAGAAGTCCCAGTGGAAACTGAAGAGCCGGACCAAGAAAAGGAAAAGCCAAAAGTGAGGGAATTTCCTTCCCAGCAAAACCTCACCCTTAGAAATATCAAGGTAAGAATTTTTCATATTTCCTTCACTACATTTCCTGTCTTTATCTGACATCTTTCTTTTCTGTTGTAGTACTTACTGCTCGAAGCAGCTACCATCTTTTTGGACTTCATATTGGAGAAACTCCCATATCCCAACTACAGTGAAATTGAGAACATGGAATTGAAACTCGAGGCAAATCTTCTCAAGGCCAACCTCTACCTGCAGCAAGGACATGTTGCACAAAGGTATAAGCAATTTGTGCGTGTGGTTTAATTTGATGTTCACATTTTATATACTGTACCAATTATTACTTTCATATTTGCACATCCTCAGTTCTGACATGGCAGTTTCGTCATTGGTGCTACTGCAGGACTTTAAAGAATCCATACCGGATCATAAGAAGCCAAATTCCGAGCTTCTGCTGGCTGAAACCGAACAGGTCACATGACTGTTATATATTTTGGAAAAAAAAAAGACCAGAACGGTTGATTTCTTAAAGTGTAGTGTGCACGTGGCAATTTGAGTTCTATTCTGTCAACAGGGAACTGAAGCCTGCATACAGTTTGACGACTGCCCCAGAGCAGTTGAGGCCAATGAGAGGGTCGGCGGTGCTCTGTGGTTACGTTGCCGCGTGGCACTGCTCCGTTGTGTTCTTGTGCAGGCTTCTGATGTCACAGTTCCTAATCCAGGTCTGTCTTTGGGGTTTCTTTGTCTCACATGAGTAGTTCATACTTCCAAACGTCTTTTAAAGGTAAACTTCACGACAAGGCAGCTCAGGTGTTAAAGCAGAGCTTGGAGGACTGTGCTCAATTGGGAGATGTGGACACTCAAGCACTTTTGCTGGTTGAAGGTTCACAATTAAAATCACGAAGAGGCAGGGGAGACGATGGCTTGTCACTATTGCAGGTAACAGCACAACACACCATGAGAACAAAAAAAATCAGACAGATGAGCAGAGTAGTGTAATCAAAGCATTTAATGTAATGTATACGAAATGGAAACAAAATGGAAATTAATTCATTCAGAATATGAACATGAGTTGACAGATGACCACCACTGTAACTCTGTTGCGTTTGTTTATAGGAAGCCGTGAGCCTTCTGTCAGGACGCACCCGCATGCCACCAGGATCCAGCGTGACTCTAATTCGAGCCACTTTGCGTCTTAGTAGTTTAAAAAGCACACAAAGCAAACTTCAAAATCTGGCTCATAAACTTTTACACAAACAGGTAGAAGCAAGAGCGTATGCAAATAGTTTGTACATAAATACTGTCGCTAAGTCTGTTTTCTTCCTCTTTTTTTTCAGCTGAGTGAGTTTGGTGAGAATGTTATATTGGAGGATGGAAAAATTTCTATTTCTCCTCCTGGACCCAAAAATATTTACCTTCCTTACATACAAATGTTAGATCAAACAACTTAACAAAAATGTAAGTGCCGTTCTCAATACTTTTTATGTCTAATGACAGAAAATCCATACAAATTACTTCACTTTCTCTCATAGTGACAGAACACTACAAACAATGGATACATCTATGCATATGTTTTGTATGAAAAATGTTTGTGAAATGTTATTTTTTTGGGGTGGGGGATGTGTAATGCTTTCACATACAATTCCTTTCAGGTCATATTTTGGATCTCGGTGGAGTGAAGAAGCCATTCCAGTGCTACCGGGAACATCTGAATGCATAGAACTTCCAAGCCATTTACTGAGTTCAAGAGAATCCATCCATACATCCATCCATCCATCCATTTTCTTGACCGCTTATTCCTCACAAGGGTCGCGGGGGGTGCTGGAGCCTATCTCAGCTGGCTCTGGGCAGTAGGCGGGGTACACCCTGGACTGGTTGCCAGCCAATCGCAGCAAGAGAATACAAATAAGACATTTTTATATTTCATAAAAATTAATGAATGATTTTGTTTTCTCTGATCTGCCTATGGTAGAGTAAACAAGGCCAAGATCTATAAAGTGAGGAATACCTAAATAAATATTGTCCAGGAAAGGAACAGAACCATTTTCATAACAAAAAAGTAGAAAAGGATCATTTAATTTGCTTTGCTTTGGATATTTATGAAAATACTGTACATAATTCAGTGTCAGTTATATATGACGGGTTCCATTTTTGGCGATATAAACTTGGCAAGCAACTAGCAGCGCAGCAAACCCTTGACTTTAGGACTGTGAACAAAATGGGCAGGCCACAAGAGCAAAGTTTGTATTGTTTTTATATTTGAATACAAATAATAATAATAATAATAATAATAATAATAATAAATACCATAAACGTTAGGAGCAAGCCAGAGAACAATTGCATGCTCTGATAATAGTTGCAATGTGAATTGTTGTTTAAATTATTACTGACCTTTCCACTTGATGTCCTCTTAACTGACTTAAAATATACTGTTTTTATCCTGTCTAACTGATTTGTCATTTAGTTCCTCAAATTGGCCAATTCTAACGTAAGTATTCATTTTTTAAAATGTATTTTGCATTATAAATGTGATTTATTGTCATTTAAATAAAACGCAATTTTGTTTTTGTTTTCTGTTTACTTTTATTAAATTACCATTTCTTTGCGTATGCAGTGCACAATTTTTTTTGTACATTTTTTTTTTTAAACATCATTGTCCATTTTAAAAAGCATGTGCGATTTGAGTACACTGAACTCTTTCCGGAAATGGTCGCGTGCTCGTTTTAAATTTAAAGCACCAACCGGAAGCAAAGTTATGTGGCGCTTCTTGACTCGACTCCGTTGGTTAGCTTGACTAACGAGGGTCGTTTCTTCCTCCCGTCCATCAAACGATGTTTGACATTTGGAGGGCTACCGCTAACCGCACTGTTTAGTTAGCCTGTTGTGACGGCTCGTCCGTAAACATGAGATTCTTGTTAAGTAGCGAGCCGGCTCTTTAGCTGACTTCAATGGGTTTTCGAGTGAAAAGATGATCGCTTCACTTTCTCGGGGAAGTTTGCTTGATGAGGTGCTGCACGGAGGCTTTAACGAGGTAACGGTACTAGTCCGGTTCCTGTTTCGGGGTTAGCTTGCGCAAACTACAACTACATGAATAATTCTGTCGTTTTGAGAGAATCAAACTTTACTTAATGTAATATGAATATACGCGGTGGCTTGTTATTGTAAAGGAAATGCGAACCTGAAATTTTAACGTGGTTATAGGTTATGAAAAAAATCAACAGTTTTGTACAGACACCTAAATGACTTTGAGGTTGTCAAAAGTAACCTTAACACGACTAATTGTACACGATAAGGCTAAAAGGTGCACTACGTATTAGTAAAAAATTTCTAATGTGTTGTTAATGGGTGGGTTGTGTATCCTGGACAACAGTGGTCACGTGATTGGACAGGACTTGTAAAAAATGGAATGCAGCGCCTTAAAAAATATATGCGAAGTGTGACATTTAGCACAACTGGAAAATATTGTATATTATTGGCTGTTTTAAAATTAAATTAAAAAAAATTGATTTGGGGTAGCGGTACAGATGGCTGACGCCGCCCCCACCACCCTTTTGTCCCCACATAATAAACAAAGGAGGCCCTTCTGCCTTTTGTGTCCCATTAGGAGCATGCCTATTATCTTTTTTGACATTCATTAAACCGTGATTTTTATTTTTATTTTTAATCTACACAGCAGCAACTGGCCACATACATCTCCTGGGTGAACGCTCAGCTCAAGAGGAAACCTGGACTGAAGCCCATCGCTGACCTCAGGAGGGATCTGCAGGATGGAGTGGTTCTTGTACAGCTCATAGAAATTGTTGGTAAATAAATGCACATGTGCGTAATAATTCTTACACTTGTACAGATCATAATCAGGAAGTGGCCGGTATAAGGATGCAGCCAATCAATTTGCTTATTTTAAGTCCAACATAAGTTCACAATAACTTTCGAGTTCTTTACAATGTAGTCTACAAGATTGTACCGACATAAGTGTTTTAAAACGGAATGTAAATTTGTTCAACTTAGTGGTTAAATACAATTGATCTGTACTTGTCACATACCACTAGAGGGAACCTGCGTACAATGTATGAGAATCACTGGCCTACATCTGTTCAAATCATAGATATAATACAGACTCTGTTGAACGCATGCCCTCACATATGTCATATTATTTGTATAATCCTGTTATTTTCTATATAATCTTTGTGGCAGCTGGGGAAGTGCTTGGGGGTGTTTTTGTGACTCCTCAAAGCAAAGAAGAAAGCAAGAAGAATGTGGAACAAGTGCTGCAATTCATCTCCTCCAGGCATATACGTATGCCTCACATCTCAGCAAGAGGTATCATAGACATTTTTTTATGGATTCAGAATTTGAAGTAAAATTAAATGTGTTACAAACACAAAATTTTTCCATTCATGAGTCATACTTTTTTTTCTTTCTTTTTTTTTTCTTTTTTTTTTTTCTTTTTTTTTTTTTCTTTTTTTTTTTTTTCTGCAGACATCGTTGAAGGCAACCTGAAATCTGTAATGAGGATTATCCTGGCACTGGCTGCTCACTTCAAGCCCTCAGCCAATCACAGGGCTGCTTCGGGAAGTGGGAGGGGCTCAACAACAGGCACACCTTGCCACAACCCTCTGTCCACTGTGGCACTGGCTCAAGGTGCTGCTGCTACTCTCGCATCAGCCCGATATGACGCCTCACTGCCTGCAAGTGCGTCACGCATTCACAGGTAACGCGGGCGTCAAATTTTTTTTAAAAGTGTAACCTCCAAAGTCTCATTTAAAAAAAAAAAAGATTTACTCACAGTAGATATGACTGGTCGTTGTATTTGCTGTTTATTTTAAAGCATGACAATAACTTGAGAAGTTGCAAAATACCCTTCCTGGCTCACTTTTCAGTTGCAGGAGGTCAGACGTGGACAAGAGCGTGTGTGTTCGTGCATTGGTGAAGCAGTATGAGAGAGGAACCCCAGACGAACAGGACAATGCACAGACCAACAGGTAATTAACTCATTGGCTCCCAAAAACGTATAAATACGTTCTGTTTTAAATGTAAGTGTCCCAAAGACGTGTTTATGCATTTTTTTTGTTTTTGTTTTTAAATGCTTAGAGCATACAAAAGGCATTGATGCAGCCTCTCAACTGCAATGGTTGAAGAAATGGTAGTTGTTGCACAAACGGCCAGCAGGTGACAGCAGCGCAAAGGCAATCAACCAGGGCCATGTTGAAAAAAACCCAACCCTCATTTACTCACAGTTCTCAATAGATTTGTGAATAATGATGAAACTTAGCTATATTCTAATGATAATTGCTTCAAAACTGAAACAGATAGAAATATCGTTTGTTTTTGTTTTTTTCCTGATGAAAGAAGAGACTAATCTTTCTTTTGGTAGGTTCCATGTTTTTATAGCAGTAAAACACAACATTCTGTGGGCCTTGCAAAATCAATCAAAATCCAGTAAAACTACCAGGATTGCTTCTGTGAAAATGGGAGTTAATGAGTTAAAAATCGCTGCTATCAGCTCTCAAGTATCATCTAGAGTTGAAATTCAAATTTAGAAGAATTGGCATTCGCAAACAACCTTTCCCAAAACTGCATCTAGTTTACACACAAATTAATATTTTTGTCCCTCTTGGCCATTTTAAATTTCAGAAGTGATTCTGTTTGATGATTTGATTTGCCTGCAGCTATCTCTTAAATGCTGCATGCAAAATTAGTAATTTGCTCAACTGAGGAACACAAAGAGCTCTCATTTTCTTGTTTTTCGACATTTAACACGAACCCCCCAATTCCTTTAATACAGAAAGTGTGGTAAAATGTTTCAATATAGACTGTTTGAAATGAATGTATTTTCACATCAGGGACAGAATGTACCAATAATTGCTTGCAGTTAATGTGGTGTACAGTATTGTCTATTATTTGCCTAATTCTTAACACTAAAAGCACAGTACATTTTCACATTTATTTATATGTGTGTCATGCCCGGAGCATATGACGAGTATGGTGCATGTGTCCAAAGGCAGATGATAGAGAAAAAGTATAATCGGTCTTTATCCTTTGCAATCACATGTCGAGTCCTGTTTGCGACTCCCACTTGCGTCATACTGAGAACTGTTTCTAATATTTCTGTGACCTTTCATTCAAAACACACAACAACAAAATTTTGGACCGCCTCGGCCTGCGCTGCTAGAAGTTATGCCCCGTCATCGTGAGCGCATAAATGAGGAGATATGCTTTCGCAGGATATGCTGTGCTGGTTGCCATGGTAGCATGTGACTAGCAAGAGGCAGACGGTGGTGTGCGTATTTGTGTTAGATTGTGGAAGATGATAAATTAGCATGAGCCTGGATCAGTCAGATGGGGGGAGCACAGATTAAATGGTAAGACCAGCTGTTGTTTATTGTATAATTTTGTGGCAAAATACTAAAATACTTTTATACTAGATTTAGTGCCCTGCTAGTTCTTTTTTCTGATGATTTACTTGCGCGTCTTCATTTTTCTTTTGAGTTTCAGCTCAGTGAGTCCTTTACCATCTCCCAGAGTTCCACCCAGCACCCAAACGGAACGCCAGGAAGGAGACCGCACACAGTCGGAGAACAGAGGTGAGCGTTAACATCTCGGACTCACGACGTGTGATTTGTGCGTCATTATTCGTTGTTGCGTCTCTACAGTCGAGTCGTCTGTGACCGTAGCGGAGACAATCTGGGAAGATTCCATCGGTGAAAGTTTGGAGAAGGAAGTTGAGGAGACACGGAAAATGGTGTCGGCTTTGCAGGTAGGCAAGTTGATGTTTTTACAGTTAGAATGGCTTTTTTGTTAACATTTATGTTAGCGTCAAGTGTTGATGTACTGTTTGTTGTAGCTTAAATATTGCCATTTGTAAAATGGCAAAGTCAAAAGTTTTAAAAAAAGAAATTGATTATACAGTATTTGATGGGAAAGTAATATTTTGTGCATATACTCATCAGGCTCAAGGATGCTATTAAACCTCTCTCTACCAACTGAGCCACACAGATTTCTAAAATGAATATCATTGTTTTAAAATATTTAAGTCAAAGTATTAACTTATTCACTCTCAGCCATTTTCACTGAAGCGACCCCCTTTAGCTCCCGGCTGTTTTATTGTATTTTGACTGATTTTGCAAGGCCCACAGAATATTGTGTTCCGTTGCTATAAAAACATGGAACTTACCAAAAGAAAGATTAGAGTCTCTTGTTTCATCAGGAAAAAAAAGTATATTTCTATCCATTTCCGTTTTGCAGCAATTAGCTTTAGAATATAGCTACGTTTAATCATTATTTACAAATCATAGAACTGCTTGTTTCAACATGGCCCTGGTTGGTCTCTTATACTCTGCTGCCAACTGAAGGCCATTTTTTGTCATAACTACCATTGCTTTAAGCCATCTCTTCACGTCAGAAGCTGCACCAAAGCCTTTTGTATGCTCTTGCATAAAAAACCCCCATCTAAATACATTTTTGGGAGTGAAGGACAAAGTATTAAAAAAAAACATGTTTACACGTTTTTTGAGTTTGAATGAGTTAATATTGGGACATTAAAAAAAACTATATTGTACTTAGAAAGTGATTAAATTAAAATGTCCTACACATAAAAATTTAATAAAAATTTAATTTAAATTATTAAACCCAAACATTTCTTAATGCAAATATATTGAATGTAATTAAATCCAATTGTACTGTACTCAGGCACATTTTTCCCTCATACCACTAGAGGCTGCCAGCGTACCGCTCTTGGTGCACATACCTCAATTTTGAGAATCACTGTCAATGTCAAATACAGCAATTACCACAACTATTAGGATTACAAGAAATAAACTGTTGCTCTACATCGCCACCTGGTGTCAAATGACATTTGTGTTTGTCAGGCCCTGCTCCTACAAGGATCTCTGCCGGAGGACGAGCAAGATCTGTCTTTAAGTTTGGATGAAGGGCATCCTGAACAGCAGCTGGTACACATCATTTTTTGTTCTTCTTCCTCTCATCTGTTTTTGGTTTTCTCCTTCAAATGTTTTGTTTTCTGTTGGATGGCTCACTCTTTTCTTCCAGCTCATTGTGCTCCACACAGATCACATTTCTTTCTGTGTGTATGTGCACTGGGTTGGTGACTCAGGTGTCGGTTTCTGTGCATTGTCACACGCCTCCCATGTTCTCACTCTCTTTCCAGGTCGTCATCCGCAGCCGCTTGGATCAGAGTATGGAGGAGTCTCGGGAGATGAAGGTACGTTTTTTTTTGTTTTTTTTTCAAGCAAAATATCAGACACCTGATTAAATTCAACACGATATGTCTGACTTATTAATATTTAACTCGCCGCTTTAGAGGGAACTGTTGAGCTGTAAGCAAGAGATAAGAAACCTCCAAGGAATCAAGGCAAGATCCATGCATAATTTAAACAAGGCATTACAGTTCTATCACCTCTCATGTTGCTGCATGACGTGTTAACTTGTTAGCATTGGGTAAAATCAAGGTTGCTTTTTTTTGTCGATGTGATGAAAATTCCAGGAGGCCCAGCGGCAGCGTCTGTGCACTCAGGAGGCGTCCATCCTTCAGCTGAAGCAAGAGCTTCTCCGAGCCAGCATGGCTAAGGATGAACTGAACAATCAGAAGGTAAAGAATTGCATAATCAATCACATCTTTTTTTTTTTTTTTTATAATTCTAGCACTTTGAGATTGCTGATATATAAAGTACATAAAATGTATTATTATTATTACTATTACTACCGTGTTAAATATCGTTTTTGATTATGTTATTTCCCTTAGACCGAGCTGCAGTGGAAGCTAGAAGAATGTACCCGACTGTGGAGTGACTGCAAGGTAATGTGTGTACAGTGCTGTAACTCTATGGAGGACCAAAACTGCCAAAATTAAAAATAAAGGAATAAATAAATAAATACATGAATTATATATTGTTTGTTTATGTTTTTATTATTATTTGTATTTATTAGGGGTGTTAAAAAAATCGATTCGGCGATATATCGCGATACTACATCGCACGATTCTCGAATCGATTCAATAATCGGCAGAATCTATTTTTGTATTTTTTTATTTTATTTATTTTTATTTTTATTTATTTTTTTTAGGATTCACACCTTGAGCATGGAAGAATGTTATATGAACGGAACATTAAGCCTTAATATTTTATTTTAATGCTGTTCAAACATGAAACAGATTACAACCTCTATAAGACTGAAATTTCAGATAAATAAATAATACATTTTCATATAAATCTTACACTCTACAAGCTTACTGATTAGTATTTTCTAAATTTGAATGAAAAAAAATCGCAACAATCGACTTATAAATTCGTATCGGGATTAATCGGTATCGAATCGAATCGTGACCTGTGAATCGTGATACGAATCGAATCGTCAGGTACTAGGCAATTCACACCCCTAGTATTTATTTTTTTTGTTTAATTTTTAAATTATATTTTTTATATTTGTTTTTATTTTCACTTTTATTTATTTATTTTTGATTTTGGCAGTTTGGGGCCTCCATATAACTCAACATGCTTTCATCTGATAGCACTACATTAAAAACAAATCTTATTATATGAATGCTTTTGGAGTTAATTTAATATTTTTTCCCTTTGAGTTGGTATTACACATTTTTTTTCTTTTTTGTCTTGTTACCAAAGAATGAAGTTGGGCAGAAGGACAGACTTCTGCAACAGCTCAAACAAAAACTTGAAGAAAGCCAAAAGCAGCAGGTACAGCTGTCACACTCACACCCAGTCAGCTGCATGTTGTCTCCCAGGCTTCTACTGGGGTGTGTTTATGTGATTTATTTTTTATTTTTTATGCTAGAATGAGTTGCAAAAAGAGCTGGACCATAAAAACAGCATTGGACAGGAAGTAATGAATCAAGATCTACTACAGGTAATATTGATTTTAATTACACTACTACTAAATTCTGAACATCCGACACGTATTTGACAATAAACTTTTACTATTCTCAGATTTCCCCATGCACTGAAAACAATGGCTATTACTACTCTGCTAATCCTGCTTCCTCCATATCAAGTGTAAGTGTTTTTGCCTCTATTTTGTACTTACTGTTATGATGAAGATGACAGCTAGAAGGCCCTTTGTTGTTATTTTACCTCACACAACATGACAAGTTCTGACCTCTTGCATTAAACCATAGTAGCTTTCATCAAATATTGTTATTGGTGAATAAAATGTGTGGTTGTACCTTATTTGCAGGCAGAGGAGGTTCAGCTGCTCAGAGATGCACTTAGAAGTTTGAGGGCCGACTTCAGAGCCCATGACCCGCAGCACCACACACTGGACACCCTGGAGCAGGGCATCATGTCACTCATCGACAGACTGCATGCGGCGCATTCACACAGGGTACGAGGGTGTTTTTTTTCCTTTTTTTCTGTGTACTTTAGTGAGTTTAAGCTACTTTTGAATTAATTACTGTGGATTTTAGAAACATTATGACCACACTTGTATTTGTAAAGATAAGCTACGTGACAGAAATGGAAAGTGTGCATCATCTTACTCTCACATCTCTCCCTTAGGATAGGATTATGATTGTGCATTTATATTTCTGGAGAGTTGTGAATCTAATAAAAGTTTAAATTGAATTCTGCTGCAGTGAATGCTTGCAGACTGTTGTTGTTGTGCTTGTTTTTCTTCAACTTGTATCGCCAAACTGCAGGTTAGAGGGAAATCTCCCAGACGCAAAGGACCGAATAGTGACTGTGACTCTTGGCCAAGTAAGTTGAAACAGTTTAAACATACTATGTATTTTTAGAGTTCACTAGGTTTCTAATTTGTTTCATTCCAGACATTTGTCAGTCTAACAGCACCTCCACATCAACTACTAAGATCCTGTACTTCAGAGGAAGATCCCCCACACCTTCCATGATCAACATACCCAAAAGGTGCTTTGAGTTTGACGTCAGCATATGAAATACCGTGAGATAGACGTTCTCAATGAGAAAGGGGGGCACTTTTACAGGTTGGGAGAGGTGACACTCAAGGATGTGAAGGCAGCTGTGGATCAAGAGGGGAACTACAGGTACCATTTTAAGGCCCTGGACCCCGAATTTGGTACTGTGAAAGAGGAGGTAAGAGAACACTGTGCTTGTAGAATTTAAAGACATTTTTTTAAAAGTAAAATCCACCGTTCATAGATTACTATTTGTCCCTACCTGTGTGTGAGAACAGCTTTTCTTAGATGGCGCCATCGTTCCTGGCTGGGAAGGCAAAATTGTGGCTTGGGTGGAGGAAGACCACGGTGAAGACAGGTAACAACATCGACATGTCTCCTAATATTCTCACCCTTTTCTTTACTGCCGTTGCTGAGCTGTTTGTTTGCTTTACGTTTACATTTTCAGACATTCATGAAACTGCAAGCTTGAACAAGATGATTTGAGATTCAACTTTTTAGAAACAACAAGACTTCAACAGTCAGAGAATCGGGCTTTTATGCTGGACTTGCTGTAGTGTCGATGTTGATCATATCATAGAACTCAGTGCCTTGTTACCATGTGCTTGATATCGCCAGGCCTTAACAACCGTGTCTCAAAAGTACCAGAAACCTAACAGTTCATTTTGTTTATATTGTCCACCTCTAGTTACTGGTCAATAGAAGTGTTAAACCTGTCATTTTATGTCTTCAGTATTATCAACCATAGCAGTTAATAGGGCATACTTTTGGAAGTGGCACCTTGTTATCTTAATGTCATCTTAAGTTTGATTTTTTTGTTTGTTTGTTTGTTTGTTTGTTTGTGTCAAGTGGCTCATTGCCTTGCTTGTTAACATTCTGGACATGCTTCTGTGAATAGCTGTTGAATACATGTTTTAACTCACGTGCGTTAGAAATGCAGGTGAATGGCGCTGTTTACATACTGTTTACTCTTTAGTACAAAAACAAAGAAAAAATAGTATTTTTTTTTATTTTTCCCACCATAGTTTGGTATGAATAGTATCCTTTGTCATGTATGGGCTGAGAATGCTTGTGTTCCAATGACGCATGGGAAGTATGTCGGACCTAAGGAACTATACCTTTATTTATTGAGTGAGTGTGCATGTGCGTACTATGTGCTCAGCTCAGCTTACATGTTAGGATGATGCCAGACCCCTTCCATGTACTCATTTGCGATTGTTTCCTTTTTCAACAAGCCCATTGAAATATGTATCAATCTAATGAACCCTTCTGAATGCCATAACAGTCTGCAAAATGTACAGTTTGAGTATTTTTTTTATTTACCATTAACCATTTTAAAAAAAGTGAATTGTCTGTCAATGTTGAAAGTTTTTGTGTGTTGCAAAATAAAACCTGTTGTATAAAAATATAATTGTTTCAATTGTGAGTGTGGAAAGAAAATAAAACTCTGCTACAGAATAACACGACACATTTATTTGACCTATTTATATATGGAATATTAGGGCATTCTTCCTTGCTTTGTTGATGTTCATTTTACGTTGCAACATGTTTTACGACACTTTTCGCCGAGATACGGCAGTGGGTGTAAGAGCCGGAAAGCGGTGTGTTTTGGACAGGAGGAGGTCATTAGAAAGTGAGGAGTGGCACCAGAACGGTTATTAGAGGTTTTTCCAGATGAAAATATAAAGCAATTATATTAACCATAGCTCCGTATAATTATTCAACCACTCCGACATGCTTCGTCTAATCCTGCGGCTCAGGCCGTCCGCCAGGCTCCCTCGTCCCCGTGCCCTCCCGGCTGGGCCTGCCGTCAGCTCCCGATGCTTATCTGGAACCGGCTGTGCGAGGCGGCTACACCGCGTTGCCGGCTCCCGGGCTGTATGCTCCACCGTGGGGTTCAGTCACAGGGGAGCCCTGCTGCGGTGTCCCCAGCTGACTGCTCGCTGTCGCAGCGAGCGTTTCTACAGCCTGCCGCCGCACCAGAAGGTACAGTTACCGGGTTTCGGGTTGCTATAGCACCCACTTAGCATGACCTCCGTCGCTAGCACAAGAGACGGGGTGTAACTTAACACGCACTTTAATGACATGAAACGTCTTAAAATTCAGAATTAACAAGCAAATCATTATATATTGTGCAGTTCATATACATTTTCGTATGAAGTGTGTCATTTAGGAAATAGACATGCTGGTTTTCCAACCTTTAGTGAATCAGACATATTAAGCACATTAAAAATAAACATGATGAACAAACTTGGGATATTTGTGGTGAGGTGCATAAAAAATAATTTTCAGACTAATGAAGTCTGTAACGAGCAATATTAAGCTTGTTGAACTGCACTCATTCTCATGAGAACTTAGAAAGTTGCAATACTGTACTGACTTAACTTGACCCAGAATATCATCTGAGCAATGTACTGCGGTCATTGTTAAACAGGTGGAGCTGCCTGCACTCTCACCCACCATGCAGACTGGAACCATCGCTCGCTGGGAAAAGAAGGAGGGAGACAAAATCAACGAGGGAGACCTCATAGCAGAGGTGTGGAGATTGTGTACTGTGTATGGATATGTGGAAAGAAATGAATAATGTTTTTTTTGTAGGTGGAGACAGACAAGGCCACAGTGGGATTTGAGATGCTGGAAGAGTGCTATCTAGCTAAAATCCTTGTTCCTGAAGGGACCAGAGATGTAAACATCGGATCAGTAATTTGCATCACCGTTGACAGGTAAACAAAACTGAAATAACTCGTGCCTGACGTTGATCAATATGGGAGGCAATTACAATCCAAAAAACAAAAAAGTTAACGCCGCTTTATTCTGTCTACCTTGCAGTCCAGACCTCATCCCAGCATTCAAGGATGTAACATTGGACTCGTTTACGTCCGCTTCTTCATCAGCCGCCGCCGCTCCTTCTGCTCCGCCTCCTCCTCCATCTGCAGCCGCAAGTGCACCACCTGCGGCTCCAGGCAGCTCCTACCCGACACACTTGAAGGTGGGCCTCTTAACTCTTCAAGCGTAGTTGATGTGAAATGTCATCAACGGGAACCCTAATGAAGAGTGACTGTATGTATTTTTTTCTTTTGATTGATGGGTGCAGATCACACTTCCCGCCCTCTCTCCCACCATGACGATGGGCACGGTGCAGCGCTGGGAGAAGAAGGTTGGCGAGAAGCTCAGCGAGGGCGACCTGCTGGCTGAGATCGAGACGGACAAGGCAACCATCGGTAAACCCGAACGTCCCTGAACACACCCAAAATTGCTATCTCTTATCCAGCCTGTGCTCATTGTGTGTCCCCATTTGTGTCCCGTTGAGGTTTCGAGGTCCAGGAGGAGGGCTATCTGGCCAAAATAATGGTGTCGGAGGGGACGCGTGATGTCCCGCTGGGGACGCCGCTGTGCATCATCGTAGAGAAGGAGAGCGACATCGCTGCCTTCAAGGACTATGTCGAAACGGGCGTTGCAGAGATTGCAACACCTCCTCCTGCTCCAGCACCAGTAAGACACACGCACGCAAATACAGTGGGAGTTTGACTTATTGATTCTTTTCTTGATCGTTTTTCATTAGTCAAGTCGATCATACCCAAAAAAAAAAAGCAAATTAAAAGTTTTTTTTAATAGGAAAAAATACAACAAAACAAAAGTCAAGTATTGTAGTGCATGAACGAAAACATACAGTACGACCAAAATAGAATAAAATGTTTAGATATAAACAGTATTTTAATTGATACGCTACTTGTAATGCACATTTATTCAAGAGCTGCTACGTTCAAACTCGTTTTTCCATCCTGTCCTTTCGTCTCAGATGTTTTTTTTTCCTTTTGTCTGTCATCATCACAGACGCTCGCAACAAAGTTAACAAAGAGCAACTACTGTTTACAAGGAATACCACAAAGCATGCTGGGAATGAATGTCATCTTCACTGGGCTTTGCTTTTTCCACGGCCCATTTTCTCATTTTAAATCACGACGATTTTTTTTGTTCCAGATGTTTATTTTTATTTTTTTATTTGTTTATTTATTTTACAACATAGGAAAAACATTTCCTGACCCCCAATACAATAGCTGATTTAACGACAGATAATTTTAAAGAACACCTATATATCACATAAAATAAATGTTTTTCTTATTATTGCATTAAATTAATACCATTGTTATATTCTTGTAATTTCTAGTTCCTGATTGTAAAACAGCCACAAGAGGGCAGCCAAAACTGGTATCAGTACCCGCCCATCCTAGTTTTTTCTCTCTGTTGTAAACATAACCGAATACAAAGGCAATCAAAGTTATATTATCCCTTCTATATATTTTTTTATTAATCTGATGATTAATCAGTTATTGGAATTTTATTCTGCAATGATTGAAATTGGCGTCGTCCTAAAAGAAAAAAAAAAAAAATCAAATCTGTCACGCTGTTTTCTTCCTATTCTTCCATCTTTTCATGGTCTGCATTTTAGAAATTAGAACATGCGTACTTGGCTTGACTTTTTCTATGATTTCAACCTTTAATTAATCATCATCACCTGGACGAACCATGCTTTGAAAATGGAAATTTGGCAAATAGCTGCACAAACAGAAAATGTAAGCACAAAAATACAACAGCGATTGTACTGTACTTGTACTTCAGTCCTTCTCAAATAGGGGGAGGGTTTTGGGGTGATGGCAGGGGCGTCACATGTAACCCAGTGGAGCATGTTTTTTATATAGTTATTATTATTATTATGATTTTATTTTATTTCCTTCAACAAATTAGTGTAATTGCACATTCACTGCAGTAGGTGGCAGTGGTGCTCTTATCAACAGAGTTTTATACCACTTTATAGACAGATACTATTTATAGTCATGGCAGAGAGTTGGGAGAGGGGGTGAAATATTTTCTTCTTCCTGGTGGGGTCACTAACAAAAACAAATCGAGAAGCACTTCTGTACTGCCACTTTCACAACTGAGGGTAGTTGTTTCTGCCATCTAGTGGAGGAAGATGAATCCTAAATCACATTTTTGCTCACAACACAAAGCAGCAAATGATCTCAAAACTTTCCAAAGTCAAGGTACCACTGTAAAACTGCGCTAAAATCCTTCTGCTGATGTAACGCAACGCTTTCTTCACCCAGGCAGCGGCGCCCATCGCATCGCCCCCAACTCAGGCCCCCGCGCCCGCCGCAGCACCCTCCCTTACCCCTGCCGCCGCCGCTGCACCCAGGAAGGGACGCGTGTTCGCTAGCCCCCTAGCAAAGAAACTCGCTGCAGAGAAAGGCTTTGATCTGGCGCAGATCACCGGTGAGTCGGCAAGCAAAATACGAAGGCAGACCTTGACAAATGTGACGATAACATAAACACTTCTTTCTCAGGTTCTGGTCCTGATGGACGCATTACCCGGAAAGACATTGACAGTTTTGTTCCTGCAAAGGTGGCACCAGTAAGTTAGCCAAACTTGATTTCTATGATTATAACTATAAAACAAAACAAGATTGTGCGCTTTGTGGAAAACATCCTGTTTATGTAGACGTGCTCACCACATTTTAATTGCTGTATATTTTTACAGAATTTGTGTAGTCCATTAATGTGGTCACGCTCCTAGCTATTATTCTGATTGAGGCAATAATATTGTCTCGGCATGATAAATATACTTTTTCGAAGAATCTTTTTTGAGAATACAAATGAGAGGTAGAATGAAGGATGCAATTGAATGCCGTGTGACAACATATTCTTACAAAGCCCTTCAAAAGTCACAATTAGCTTGTACGACTGAAATTCCTCCTGCCATCGAATTAGCATGCACGAATTGAAAATATATTACCTTTATGTAAATCTAACACTGCGTTTCAAGAACTCCTTGTTGGCCCAGTCCATCCACTTAAGTGAAACGGAAGGCAATTGGCGGAATGTTGCAGTAATGGAGCCTCGTGAATTTTTATCTCACTCAAAGCGTTTCCTTTTGGCAGGCCGCTGCGGCGCCGACCGCTGCTCCAGCTGTTGCGGCACCTGCTGCCGTTTCCGCCGCGCCAGCCGGCACGTTTACTGATATCCCCATCAGCAACATCCGCAAGGCGAGAGCAAAACACATCTGATTTAATGTGTCTTTGTGCACTTTAACACAAGCACAAAATCTGATTTATTTATTTATGTTCTCCTCTATAGGTCATCGCTCAGAGGTTGATGCAGTCAAAGCAAACAATCCCTCACTATTACCTCTCTGTAGATGTCAACATGGACCAAGTGTTGGAACTGAGAAAAGAACTCAATGAGGTACTTTTTTTTTTTTTGGCCTGTTAAGAGCTAGAACAGACAAAACCAAAAAGTTCAATGTGACCTGTGCTGGCCAGGAGGTGAAAGCCCAAAGTATCAAGCTAAGTGTGAATGACTTCATCATCAAAGCCAGCGCGCTGGCCTGCCTCAAGGTGCCCGAGTGCAACTCCTCCTGGATGGATACCGTCATCCGGCAGTGAGTAGCTTCAACACTGCTTACAGGAAATAGCACATCTTTAAAAACGGACGGATAGTTTCCTTTACATTTTTTTTTTTTTTTTTTTTAATTTAGTAGATAGAAAAAGATTTGATGTGACCATGTTACATTTTAACTCGGGCAAACACAATCTTTGGACTTTACAGCTCCAATTTCTGCATGCTTCTTTGACAGAAGGATTGCTTAAAAAAAAAAAAAAAAAAAACGTAAATTATGTCGCATTTGAAAATCGTTACCTTCCTAAAATAATGGACAAAGTCATTTTTTTTTAGTTCCCCCGTGAAAACACAAAGAAGAGAACTAAACAATGATTACCGGTATATTATATTCATTAAGAATTTTATTTTGGGGCTAGAATTGAACAATCTATTAAACTAAGGAGGCAGGCAATTTTTTTCCATTTATTATTATTATTATTATTTTTTATTTATTTTTTTTGCAGAGGTGGCCTTCATGAGATGTGTAAGGCAAAAAAAAATCTTGTTTCTGCAAATATCCATGTTTATATATCAAAACATGAGTTACAGAATTTTTCTAATATTTATAATAAGAAAACAGAAGGCAGCCTAGTGTTCTCTTTGTCTAGTGGCACGTTGCTATCAATAGAGGGCGCTAAAATACACTCAAAATAGTATTAATGCTTATTTTTTATAGTATTGTTTTACATGAATTTAATTAGATTTCAGAAACACATTTAATAAAATAGAAATGTATCTAGAATTGTTCATATTAGTACAATAAATAAATACAAAAAAACATAGAAACAAATTTTAATTACCCATTAAAGGGATACCTGACTCATTGAGCCATTTTCAGCAGTAAAAATTTTTTTTGCCTTTTTGATAACTACATTATTTTTCTTGTACAATTAATACCTTTTAAAAGTAATTTTTCCACTTGCTGTCGACTGAAGATGACATCACCTGTGCTGAGGAAGTAGGTATTATCGACCAATCATAGCTCACCTGTTTTCTGGGTTTGGTCAGCAAACTGAGCCATGATTGATCATTAGCACAGGTGATGTCATCATCAGTCGACACCAAGTGGAAAAATTTGTTTTTAAAAGTATTGATTGTACATTAAAAATAATGAAGATACCACGTTTAATTATAGACAAAATATGAACTTTTTACTGCTGAAAATGGCTCAGTGAGTCAAGTATCACTTTTAAAAATCTGCTTAGTTAATACAACAAAACATGACTCTTGAAAACGATGTTATCCCATAAAATAGTTACATAAAAATGACTGCCTTTTAATACCAATGGAATATTTCCAACTTTTCTATTTTGTATTTTAACCACGTAAATCTCTTTGTGAGTCCAAATGCTACAAAAATAATCTGTTTAATTCCTCAAAGCGTACGAACACGTTTTCCTTGTTTCAGGAACCACGTGGTGGACGTGAGCGTGGCGGTGAGCACGGCCAACGGTCTCATCACCCCCATCGTGTTCAACGCGCACACCAAAGGACTCGCCGCCATCAGCGGCGACGTGGCGGCCCTCGCCGCCAAAGCGCGCGACGGCAAACTGCAGCCACATGAGTTCCAGGTACAAAATCGATGAGTAACAATCATGGAAGAAGAATCAGGCATTGTAAGGTAACATTATTTTTTTCTTCACACTTAGGGAGGCACGTTCACCATCTCCAACTTGGGGATGTTTGGCATCAAGAACTTCTCAGCCATCATCAACCCTCCGCAGTCTTGCATCCTCGCCGTGGGAGGCTCCGAAAAGCGCCTCATGCCCGCCGACAACGAGAGAGGGTACGTGACTGTCCAGCTATATCAAACACAAATTGAAAGCCATATTGTGTAGTCAACGCATCCATTTTGTTTTTTCCAGTTTCGACGTGGCCAGCATGATGTCGGTGACGCTGAGCTGCGACCACCGGGTGGTGGACGGCGCGGTGGGCGCCCAGTGGCTGGCCGAGTTCCGCAAGTTCCTGGAGAAACCTGTCACCATGCTCTTGTGAGCGAACTGTGGCCAAACGGTGACGCCCGGAGTGACGCGATCGCTGGGCAAAACACTCTGGATCCTCCTGCGATCGGCACGCCAGCAGGTCACTTCCTGTTACCCTGAAGGGGGGGAGGGGCAGAACTCACTCCGCTTCCATCTCTAGTGTCTCTCTCTTTTTATCTCGCTATTTATTAAAGGTCATAAGAGAAACTTAGTTGTAATTCGTCCTAGCATTACATGGAGTCTGGCCGCAAAGGGAAATGTTACACTATTGTGTCCAATTAGAGATTAAATTTACTCCCAAAGACAATATTAACATGCGTATTTTGCGCCACAGTGTGTACATTGAGAAGTAATGTATATGTATATCCTGTACAATTTCAAAATATCTGTACAGCGCCCGGCAAATGTTAATACCCCGACTGAGAAAGTGCTAAACGTGTCTGCCAATTCCTCTTTTTTTTTTTTTTCTTGCTCTCTCTCTGTCTGCTCCATGTTTGTTTTTCTAGCCTCATGGTCAAACCTTCTGTCCTTCACTCAGCTGAAACGCACAAAGCTGCCGCCGGATGTTTGTTTGGAATAAAACGGAGAGAGGTCAAATGCGTGCTCACAGACGGCTGAGATTGTAGTTGACTTCATTACGCACATTACACAATGCTTTTTTTATTTATTTTTATTTTGCATTTGACAAATACGCCTAAAAAACTAATACAAGTGTCAGGGTTACCTGTTTGACATCTATTAAACACGACACAAAAAGGAGAGAAGACACTCAGTTCAGGGCTCGCGAGGAGAGGGGAGAGGAACTGACCGATACAATTCACTTCTGCACTCTCTGAAGATTCCTCTCCTCACCCTCTCTATTTATTTGTTTTTTCACGCCCTTTCCACACCCTTAGCTACATGGGTGTTCCAACCCTAAAAATGCAAGGCATAGTTGGAACACAGTGTACTTGTTTGTCTATGTGTTGTGCATGTGAGTGGAAGATTGGTGAGTACATGTGTGGTCAAGTTTGCAATCATTTCTTAACAGAAAGCAGGCGACCTCAGCAGACTGGCTCGAACTATTCTACTGCGTTAGATGTTGTGGTTCTTCAGCTTTTGAGTCAGAGTGAAATTGCCAGGCTATGTGAAAGTGAGTGGAAATTGAGCAAAGCATTCTTCATAGCAAGCAGAAGCAGTTCTTCATTGCAGCAAATGTATGATAACTTATTATTTACAATTATTCCTACAACAAGTAAACTAAAACCAAAAAATAAAAACTAACCAAAGCTAACAAACCTGCTCTAAAAGCCAACAAAAAGCGAATAAAACATCCTAATCATTGTTCCCTGATGATGATAATGCCGCTTTTGTTTTCTCCAGCAAGCCGACGATGAGAGGTGAGGTGAGGCCGCGTTGCTCGATACATTAATCATGCATGCCTAGTTTTCTGTTTTGGCGCATGAGAGGGGAGAGAGGCCGGACGGCCGGCTTGGTTCTCACACTGCTTCCTGTCAGCCATGGGTGCCCCCGGACGATGTGCGCTCTGGACCCTCTGCGTGTGCTTCACGGCCCTGCGGGCAAGTGAGTACGCTTCTCTTGTCAAGGGGGGAAAATACACAAAAAGATGCTCACTTTTGATTGATTCTGTCACACATGTATTTATTTATTTATTTACTTGGTAAGATTTTCAAAGTGTGGCACAAGTAATCACTAGTATGGAAAAAAAAAAGCTGCATTTTGTTACGTGGACTTAATTTTGTAATTTTTTTTTTTTTAAAGTAATTATCTATGTACATTTTTTTTGCTCTGCAAAATCTTAGTCCAGGACTAATTATTAGCGTTTGAACTATCCTTTAACGGTTGTAGTTTGAACAGTAGTATAATAATGGGAGCTGTTCCTAATATAATGTTGTTGTCATGTGATGTACTTAATTCCAAACTGGCATTAGTTTAGCATTGAATAAAATTGTATACTGCTTGCTATACACACAGTCAAATTGTGAGAGGATGTTTCAGAGTGTGTAAGTGAAGTGGGTTGTTTTTCCACTCCGCCTGCAAATGGTTTTGGATCCTCGTCAGCGATGTCAACTTCAATTAACAAACTCATGCACACAGACACACAAAAATGTAGATGAGCGAGGGAGAGGAGGAGGGGTGTTCATTATTTCTGGATCAGAAAGAAATGAGGACACGAAAAATTGGATCAATGACACGCATGGTGTTGTTTTTTTTAACTGCAAGTTGTATTTAGAAAAAAAAAAAAATATATCAGTCTATAGGTTTAATATATAATACACATGATCTCCTTTTTAATTTTTCCAAAGAAGAATGTAGATGTTGTTCAGGAGTCAAGATATGAACTGATTAACCAAATAAGAAAACATTTTCATTTATGCTGATGCTTGAAATTATTAATAGTCATGCAACCATCTGACTGAAAATATCATAGATGATAATCAATCACATTAATAGCTTGAAGATTGTGGTGCCTTCTTAAAAAAACAAACAAAAACCCCCCGACCATGTATAATAAGGTTGTTTTGATTTGAATAATGTATAGTATACTAAAACGACCATTTATTTATTTTTTAAACGTCAATATAGAGTAAGGCATTTAAAAAAAAAAAAAAAAGACGCCTTACATGATCATTTAAAAAAAAAGAAAAAAAAAAAGGTCTTACTAAACATGGTCACATTGGTCATAAATAAAAACACGCCTTACGATAGGATACATGGTCGTTTAAAAACAAAACAAAACAAACTTACTATACATGGTCCTAAAAAAACACAAAAAAAACAAAACGCCTTATTGAAGGATACATGGTCATAAAAAAAAATGCAAGCTTTACTATACATGTTTTTTGTTTTTGTTTTTTTTTTCGCCTTACAGCTGTAAATGAAAACGTATGCAGAAAAAAAAATGTCACAGATTAGTATGAGAGGATATGTCTGCATACATTTGCGTTTCATCTTCAACAGTTGGTTTCTTCATATTTATTCAGGTGCATTTTTTTATTTAATGTGCAGTACGTTTTATTTCAATCATTATTGGAGTCCATTTTATGTTCTTATACCTAAACTCTGTATATTAGAGTGGATTACAATAACCTCAAATATACTTTCATCCATCCATTTTAGGAGCCGCTTATTACTTGATTTGGTGAAACTGTTTTTATGAATACTTGGAGTCTTTATACAGTAGGTGTTGAGTAAATCTTTTTTTGTTGTGTAGGTAGGCAGAGGCCTTTAGCTTTGGCATCATTGTTATTGCTTTACGTAACTATAACGTGCTGTTGATAATTTCTATGCTGGTAAATAAAAACAAGTATTTCTGTGAATAATTGAATTGTACTTTCTTGTATCCTATATCATTTTATGACTATTTGGTATAGTCTAGACATTAATCAGCTAAACAATTTCAGTGTGGTATGGTCATTGAAACACAGGCAATTGTGGTTGTTTAGTCATTAATAACCGTGTGAATGTCCCTTTTGAACGGATATCACTCCTGACCGCAACTTCACTTTTCAAAGCGGGCGAGCGCCGGCTGGGGGCCTGTCAAGCGTTCAAGCGTGTTCAAGCGTTTGGGCTCCAATCCTGCTGTGTGCTATGTCCGGGTGTCAGCACATGAAATCTGATTTTTGAGAGATGGATTGAAACCACATTCTGGAGGTAATTTCTTTCATTTTGCATTTGGACAGGATGTCTCAGTCTGAAGAGCTTCAAAAAGTTTGCTGGTGTAATCACTATACAGCAGGGCCACTTATTTAGTCTGTACTTTAGCATTTATATAAAAGGTCTGCATGTAAAAATGTTAGCACTATAATTCACCTCCCTGAAAAACTCAGTTGATTTAACGAGTTTTATGACTACAATGGCATTGGGATTTTGAAAAATACCCGGATTAAAAAAACAAAACAAAACACGTCGGTGACCCTTGGTTTGTGCGAAGTAATTTAAAATGTTTAAAGTTTAAATTTTAAATTCTGGATGTACCGTTCGACATGCATTAATTAGAAATTCGCTACAGCATTTTCATTATAATTTTGACTAGTTAGTTAGTAAGCATTCGATTTAGCTGCGACCCGGAAGTTAAACACGGACCGGAAGAGGATCTGCGGAATTGTTTTTGGCTTGGCGTTTTGTTTGTTGCACATGGTCCAAGTTACGTTAGTAGGTGTTTTTTTGTTTTTGTTTACACGCACAGAGGCATCCACAATAAAGGAATATTGTCTCCACGTCAGCTGCTGCCCGTCTACCTGCACGTCAGCTGAAGAAAATGTCGACGCGTGAAAAGGTAACTCTTGTTCAACTTTTTCCACGTTTTCACTGCATGGTCCTCTGCAGATTGTTATTGACTGATTTTGTTTCTTTTATGTTAAAATGTTCTTTTCTGCTGTCTCTCGGTTTGTGTGTTTATGCTGTATGTTCAATAAAATCAAATCAAATCAAAGTATATTTTTGTTTAAAAAGAACCATCGTCTCATATTTATTAATCGACTTGTCAAAAACGAGAAACTGTGAGATGATGATGATAATAATAATGATAATGAATTACAAAAAATATATAACAGACAGCAAGATTAAAGAAAATCCAGTTTAAGCATTTGAAAATGTTCTGAGTCAGTAAGTGTTCCTGATGCCTTTAGTTGACGCTGCATTCGAGGGTGATCGGAATTTATCCTAATTGCTTTTCCCAGTTCCGACCTGAAAACGTTGGTGCGAAAGTAAACAACCAAAATGGTGGATAGTGATAATTTGACCTCCAGCAAATTTGTCTTCTCACATTTTTGCTTCATTTATTGTTTTATCTTATTTCATACAGTTCAGCAGGTCACTGTATAATTTCATGCAGCGAGATAGCGGCATGCTGTCACCTACGTTGTTTTACGTGGAGTGATGTCGAATATTTATGAATGAAGAAAGCTATCTAGTTTTATAGCTACTCAAGTAAATTACTCAAGTAAATTGTTTTACCAATCACGGTCTGGTTCAAAATGAGTCGCCATTGTAGTGACGTCACATTGTAGTTCGTCGGTAAATTCGGGGTTCCGACGGACTACAATATGTCACTCGAGTATAAAACTAGATAGCTTTCTTCATTCATATTCGAAATAACTACACGTAACACAACGTATGCGACAGTATGCCGCTATCTCCCTGCATGAAATTATACGGTGGACTACTGAACTGTACGAAATGCTGATGAAGTAAGATTAAATGAAGCAAAATTTCGAGAAGGCGAGTTTACTGGAGGTCAAAATGAGTTTTACGACCAAAATTTAAAAAAAAAAATACAAATCACCACTATCCGCCATTTTGGTTGTTTACTTTCACTTCGAACGCTTTCCGGTTGGAATTGTGAAAAAACAACGTGGAGAAATCCGACTTCCGGAGGGCGGGGCAGTAGCGGTTTGCGAAGGTCGGTCTTGTGCGGGTGATGGGCGTGAGAAGGGCGGAGTCAGCAAAGCGGAGTGAGCGGGTGGGGGAGTGGCTTAGGTTGGACCGCACTGACCTGCTTGTTCACTGCATGTATCCCTTGCATTCTATGAAAAATCATCAACAGTCAAAACTTTGTCAAAACTTCAATAATATGACATTTATCAAGTACTGCCGCAAATATTTGAGAGTTTTTCAATTGTATGAAAACCAAGTATTTTATGCAAATTAGCACCTATGATATGCAAATGAGCATTACTCACTGCTTCCCTTTCTGTTTTCTTGACATGATCGAGGCCGTTTGGGACATGGATGGACCTGCGCTACACGATGTGATTGGAAATCTGCTTTTAGACAGGTGCGTGTACTATTTTTACTCAGATGATGCCATGTTGTGTGCTTGAGGGGGCGTGTCTGATGCCACTTAGCCATTTGTCAGTGTGCTTTGACTTGCGCTTGATGTACTTAGACACACGCCACAGCAACATTTAATGGTTCTGAGCATGTGCTTTTTTTAAATCACATTGGTGTGGCCTAAATAATTGAAAATAAATTATTTAGAAAATGTAAACAATTTACAAAGAAAATAACAACTTGTTTTTTTTTTCAAATATATTTTTTAAAATCTATTAGGTTGACATTATGTTGCCTACTTAAGATAAATACTATTTGTACAAAAAAGAAAAAAAAAGAAAAAGAAAAGCACATGTCCTGTAGCATTGAATGATGTACTTGTCTGGTTCCACGTGTGGCAGTGTTGATGAATTGGGTTTGGCCTATAGAGAGATGGGTCGTCTAGTTGGTTTTTTGGTTGCGCTCATGTACCTAATGACTTTCCAAAATGGTCAAGTTGTTAGGTACACTCTAGTTGTTGTCTTGACTAATGTATACAGTAGGGCTGCACGATATTGGAAAGATATGCGATATACTTGCTGAACATAGCGATATCGATATTATTGCGATATTTAACATGTACCTAAAGAAATTACATTTTTATTATCTAACGAAAGAAAAACATTTTTCATGCGACAAAATGTGCAACCTTCATGTAATCTTAGTTAATTAATTGTAATTATGTCTTGATAATTTTCAACTATTGGATGGCGATGCACATTTTAGTTAGCATCTGACTGGTCAAATTCATATAAAAAGCATAAAATTCCATATAAAACTTATTGCATGCCTTTGCGATATGCATATTGCAAGGGCCAATATCGCGATATCGATATTTTTTCGATATATTGTGCAGCCCTAATGTATACAGTTTATGATAGTAGATAGACAAGTCATGAGTGGTCAGTGGATGCCCCTCAAGTGTACCTAATCAAGTGTCCAAATATTAGGTACACTCTGTCTTATTTCTTGACTATGTGGACATGGTCTATTGACAGACAGATCATGTCCACAAATGTCATGTGTGGTACAGTAGAACTTGTGCATTTTGTTCCATGTGGTCTTTGAACTTCAACATGGTCTTAAGGGATGTGTGCTACTTCAAGTGCACATAGAAAGTTTTTTTTTTTTTTTTTTATGCTGAAAATTGTTGTGCTTTTACTGATGATTCCACATGCTTATCTTGAACCAATTTTAATTGAGGCATTTTAATGACAATTTGGCATCATTACTTACTCACTAGGGCTGCACAATATATCGAAAAAATATCGATATCGCGATATTGGCCCTTGCAATATGCATATTGCAAAGGCATGCAATAAGTTTGACCAGTCAGATGCTAACTAAATTGTGCATCGCCATTCAATAGTTGAAAATTATCAAGACATAATTCCAATTAACTAAGATTACATTAAGGTTGCTTATTTTGCCACATGAAAAATGTTTTTCTTTCATTAGGTAACAAAAATGTAATTTCTTTAGGTACATGTTAAATATCGCAATAATATCGATATCGCTATGTTCAGCAAGTATATCGCATGTTTTTCCAATATTGTGCAGCCCTATTACTCACTGTCAGGTTTTTTTTTTTTTTTTTTTTTTTTTTTTAAGCCAGTTAGCATTGAACTTAGCTGCAACCCCGAAATGTCATTTTTGCTGTGAATGAGCATGACTGAGTCCTTTTGTTTTTGCCTGACAGGGTGGAGGATGTGTTGGACGAACACGCAGCCAACAGACTCAAGACTTGAGGACATGTGGATGTGCTACATTAACAGCAAGCTGCTTTTGGACAGGTGTGTGCGCTATTTGAAGACAAATGTTGTGCTTCAGGTATGTGATGTCACTAAGCCATTTCTCAGTGCGCTTTAACCTCTGCTTGATGTGCGACACAACAGCAGAACATCATTCAATGCTTCTGAACGTTTGCTTTGTGAAATTATTGTTGTGCGCAAATTATTGAAAATGTTTGGCAAAATAATAGTATGGGAAAAAAATTCCCGCACATGTCCATAAGTATTGAATGATGTTGTTGTGTTTTGGCGCATGGACAGATGGCTCGCTTGTGCTCATGTGACATCGCACACACAACATGATGTCGCGTGCTGCTGCTTCCATGTAGAGCTTGTCAACCACTTTGTAACTTGAGTCCAACATTATTGCTGTCTAAAAAAGTGCAAATATATTATTGAACTGGAATGAGTGTCTCCGTGTTTTATTTCAAACTGCACTGCGAGTTTTCAAATTGTGACAATTTGTCAGTGTCGTCTGTCGTGCGTTCGTATTTTCAAGGCCTTTTGAAAGGATTGCAAGTGGTTTGTTCAGGTTGTCCTTGAAGACGTTTTGGCCTCACGTCCGAGCTGGTCTTCTCGGTTCATTCTCAAGGCCAGATGGCGGGATTTTGAACATGAATCGAGGAAGGCTGCCCGGACCAGAGGCCAAAACATCTTAAAAAATAACCTGAACAATCCACTCGCAATCCAATCAAGGCCCAAAAAATGCTTTTTTACTACTGTTAAACTTCAACATGCAAATTAATTTATATAGCTCCACCCACTTTAGGAAAAATTCCTAATTAATTTGCATAACTGACCACTCCCCCTCAGAATTGACCTATCAGCTGGCTGCATGCAAAACAATTTGCATAGCCACACCCACTTCTTGACACAAAATGGGGCATATTGCCTAATTTACATAACCACACCCACTTATGCAAATCGCTAGCTATAGAAATTTGCATAAACCCCACCCACTTATGGAGTCGACCAATCAGATTTGGGCACTTATTACAGAGCCCACCAATCAGATTGCATCCTGCTCAGTAACTTGCATAACCCCACCTACCCTACAACTTGGCCACACCCCCTTTTTTTAAAAGATACATTTCATGAAACACTTCAAGAACAGTTTTGTGTTGTAATGTTACAAGACAAGTTCAGAAAAGATGCTATTTGATAGCTTTTTATTGTTTTGCAGAGTACATGTTGGAATTACAAAAAACAAAAAAAACAAAAGTTGGATGACTTGATTGCTGTCTTCTTGTGGTCGCCAGGTGAAGTGAGCCAGCGAGAGCAGATCTTGCAGATCTAAGAAAAACAGCAAGTCAACTTTATGCAGCGAATTGTGTTTTTCTTCAAATGTGATGAAAGACACCAACCTGCACAGAAGAGGATCTGACAACTTTAGTGGGATTTGGGTCAATCGGTCGCACTGCTGCATCACCAGGAAGCCCGCCATGTTCCTCGCTGCCTGCAGCAGAACAACATTGGAAGACAGGAGAAGCTCAGAGTCAACATTCAAAGCTTACCGTGAATTGCGTCAAAAACTTCAAGCTGATGACATCAATGCAGCACCAAGAAAACAAGTGTTGGACAATAGTCACTGCCTGGTGAAGTGGACTCAACAAAAGGACATGTTAAGGTTTTTTTTTTTTTTTTTTTTTTTTTTTTAATGCAGCAAATATTAAACCCACCAGTGCAGAAGACTAGAGGACCTGTGAGTTGTTTCTGGGACTGTCAGTGATGACTCAGCTGCATTCACAGGAAGCTGACCATGAAGAAAACATTGAAGTGACATGCATTGAAAGAGCATACTCAAACCAGTCCAGGTTCTACTTGGCTTTATTAAACACATCAACAATCCAAAACAATTCAGCAGAAATGAAGACAATGTACACGTTTGTCTTTCACCCCCCACAGGTGCAGGATCTTGGTGGCCAAGCAGTTTCTCCAGGATGACCAATTCAAGACAGTGCCATTGAATGGAAGCCTCCCTGCACAGTTCAAAGAAAGCGTTTCAGCTTCTCCAGGGCTCAGAGATGCTGTGGCGCCACCTAGTGGACATAAGCAGAAGAAAACTAACGTTAAAAGGGTTAGTTCTGATTTTTTTTTTACATGAATCGCCATTTCATCCTCACCTCCAGTGTGTGCGATCAGCACTGACTTACCCCTGACAGCGTTCTGTGACAAGAGTTCTGGCCCGGTGTTGGACGAGAGGAAAATAGTCCAGCAAGCTGGCTGGGGTCACAGAAATAAGTGTTTTTCTTCTAAAAACAATTTGTTCAAAAGAGTGATAAATTTGCATCACGATACTCTTTTAAAAAAAAAAAAAAAAAAAAGTCAGACTCCATTACCGCCAGACCCTGCTTTTCTGTTCACATCACCCTGTAGGCAGCTGCATTAGGCGCGCCGCGCAGTGATACAAACAGAAAAGTAGTGCCGGCGGTAATGGCGTCTGACTTTTTCCAGAAAAGGAGGATTGCGATGCAAATGTATCACTTTTGAACACAAATTGTTTTTAGAAGAAAAATGCCTTATTGCTGTGACCCCAGCCAGCTTGCCGGACTATTTTCCTCTCGTCCAACACCGGACCAGGATTCGCATCACAGAACGCTGTCAGGGGTAAGTCAGTGATGATTGCGCACACTGAAGGTGAGGATTAAAGAGATTCATGTAAAAAAAAATCTGAACGATCCCTTTAATGTGTGAGCGAAAAAGGAAAAAAAAAAAAAAAAAAAAGTAAACTTGCCTTTTTGAGGGTCCAGAGTGAAGCGCAGTTCAATGCAGATTTGGGGGAAACTACAAAAATAGATGTTCGAATGCATTTATCAAATGTTCACGTCAGCCATTTTGTTTTGCAGCATGCTCAAACCCAGCGATGGCCACCCTCGTACGCAATTCTTGTTCCTCAGGCAGCTGTGGTTCAAGTCAAGATGCCATTTTGACCTGCAACGCTCAGTGCAAGTCAACTGATATGTCATTTCCCTCCTTCCGCCATTTTGACATGTGCTGAAACAAATTAAAACAAGACATCACATTTTAACGTGTATGAGTGTTTGTGTCTCACCAGTGACGAGAACAGGGCTGATCTTGGACACCGTGTCAGTGGCCTGCCGCAGGCTGGCTGGGCTGAAAGACATGGTGACATTACATAGTTAGCTTTGAAACATGCAAGCACATTTTGCCAGTGTAGTGGAGTGTCACAAAGCACTGGCCAAAAAGATAGTGGAAGCAACTTTATTTAAACGGAACTCCATTCACTTCAAGGTGCATGCCTGTGGACAAAGTAAAAGAAAGTTAAGTTGATTCTAATTTGAGTTTGTTAATTAATGTACAAACGTTGGGAACCTACCTTCTGCCAAACTGCGCTCTTCTCCAGACGCTATGCTTTAGTAAAGAGAAGGGAAAAAAAGGTACAGTGTTATTCAAGATCTTCCGCTTCCAATGACCCTTTAGGCGTTTAATAACTAAAAAGCTTGAAAAAATAAAATAAAACTTGCCGCGAGCATTTATTACTAAACACGTCAAATGTGTTTGTGTCATTTTAGCACGCGTTTGACGTTAAGTGCCATCGAGCAAACATTTTAGGCAGCATGCTAGCAAGGTGTTCGCACGCTGAAAAGATGAACATTAAAAGTTACAAATACGAGTGTAAGAAGAATTCTCAACAAACCTCTTATCAAAGCTTTTGGTCATCTTGTCGAGATGAGTGGAAAACAGCAGACGGAGGCTCGATGTCGACGTGTGGCTGTCAGGCTGGTGACGAAAAGAAAGATCGCTCGTACCATTTAGTCACAGCTTAAATAGGTTTTCGGTAATAACGTCATCACGTGCTATTTTTTCCCCCAAAAGCTTTATTTAACAAAGAGAACAAAACAAAAATAAAAGTCAGAAAAATCAGTAAATGACTTGAGGTGGGGATCGAACCCTGCTCGTTTGAACCGGAGACCGTATCGTTAACCATTCGGCCATATTCACTTGACAGATTTGGTCCTTATTGTCGTAATTATGCTGTAGAGTAAACATGGTGGCCCAAACTGCAACTACTGATTGTATGAATAGAATAAAAACTCGGAAGTTTCCAAAGCCGAGATGGTCGAGTGGTATACGACATTGCCTTCGGTTCACTTGTTCTCGTGTTCGATCCTCGCTATTTGCAACCTTTACATTTCCTCGTTCTGTATGTTTATGTTAGTTAGTGGGTGCATAACCGAGGATCGAACCCGAGTCGCTTGAATCGGAGGCAAAGTTTTATACCATTCGGCCATCAGGGTTGAAGGTGCTTGCAGTTTTACCTTCTGTATTTGTAGGATTTCGATATGGTTGAACGAACCCAATAAATGAGATAAGGTCTAGTTTTGGCGTCGGAGAAACTGGATGAGTGGTTTGTAGCAAAGGTTTCGGTGCCGGTAGACTCGGGTTCAATTCCAGTTATTTCTGCTTTTACGGGATTGTTCCTCAAATGATTGAAAATGAGGACACAGCGGGGATCGAACACGGTACCACCGGTCTGGGAGTCATTGTCTTATTCCATTCGGCCATTTGTTCACGGTGTTTTTGGCAAAAAATAATGAAGGTGATGAGTACAGCTTCCTGTAATGCTTAGAAGTCTGTTCAGGGCACCCCCAATCTTCACCCTCTCCACCACCCATGAACACCATCAGATACTTGTTTCTTTTATATTAACCAGTCATCCACAGGAGGGCAGTATTGCATCGTATATCGTATCGTATCTTACTTCTTTTTATTTTTTTTATTTTTTATTTTTATTTTTTTTTTAAATCAAACGACCATGTATAGTAAGACTTTTTTTTTTTTTTTTTTTTAGTTTTTTTTTAAATCAAACGACCATGTATAGTAAGGCGTTTTGTTTGTTTTTTTTTAAATCAAACGACCATGTATAGTAAGGCGTTTTTTTTTTTTTTTTTTTTTTTTTTTTTTTTATTCAGACGACCATGTATAGTAAGACTTTTTTTTTTTTTTTTTAAATCAAACGACCATGTATAGTAAGGCGTTTTTTTTTTAAATTCAAACGACCATGTATAGTAAGGCGTTTTTTTTTTGTTTTTTTTTATTCAAACGACCATGTATAGTAAGGTGTTTTTTTTTTAATTTTTTTATTTTTTTTATTCAGACGACCATGTATAGTAAGACTTTTTTTTTTTTTTTGTTTTTTTTAAATCAAACGACCATGTATATTAAGGCGTTTTTTTTAAAATCAAACGACCATGTATAGTAAGGCGTTTTTTTTTTGTTTTTGTTTTTATTCAAACGACCATGTATAGTAAGGCGTTTTGTTTTTGTTTTTTTAAATCAAACGACCATGTATAGTAAGGCGTTTTTTTTTTTGTTTTGTTTTGTTTTTTTTAATTCAGACGACCATGTATAGTAAGACTTTTTTTTTTTTTTTTAAATCAAACGACCATGTATAGTAAGGCGTTTTTTTTTTAAATTCAAACGACCATGTATAGTAAGGCGTTTTTTTTTTGTTTTTTTTTTATTCAAACGACCATGTATAGTAAGGTGTTTTTTTTTTAAATTTTTTATTTTTTTTATTCAGACGACCATGTATAGCAAGACTTTTTTTTTTTTTTTTTTTAAATCAAACGACCATGTATAGTAAGGCTTTTTTTTTTTTACTTTTTTTTAAAAATCAAACGACCATGTATAGTAAGGCGTTGTTTTTTTTTAATGAAACGACCATGTATAGTAAGGCGTTTTTTTTTTTTTTTTTTTATTCAAACGACCATGTATAGTAAGGCGTTTTTGTTTTTTTGTTTTTTTAAATCAAACGACCATGTATAGTAAGGCGTTTTTTTTTAATTATTTTTTTAAAATCAAACGACCATGTATAGTAAGGCGTTTTTTTTTTTTTTTTTTTTTTTAAATCAAACGACCATGTATAGTAAGGCGTTTTTTTTTTTAATGAAACGACCATGTATAGTAAGGCGTTTTTTTTTTTGTTTTTTTTAAATCAAACGACCATGTATAGTAAGGCTTTTTTTTTTTTTTTTAATTCAAACGACCATGTATAGTAAGGCGTTTTTGTTTTTTGTTTTTTTTTAAATCAAACGACCATGTATAGTAAGGAGTTTTTTTTAGTTTTTTTTTAAATCAAACGACCATGTATAGTAAGGCGTTTTGTTTTTGTTTTTTTAAATCAAACGACCATGTATAGTAAGGCGTTTTTTTGTTGTTTTTTTTTTTTATTCAAACGACCATGTATAGTAAGGCGTTTTTTTTGTTTTTTAAATCAAACGACCATGTATAGTAAGGCGTTTTTTTTTATTATTTTTTTTTAAATCAAACGACCATGTATAGTAAGGCGTTTTTTTTAATTATTTTTTTAAAATCAAACGACCATGTATAGTAAGGCGTTTTTTTTTTAATTATTTTTTTAAAATCAAACGACCATGTATAGTAAGGCGTTTTTTTTTGTTTTTTTTTAAATCAAACGACCATGTATAGTAAGGCGTTTTTGTTTTTTGTTTTTTTTTTAAATCAAACGACCATGTATAGTAAGCCGTTTTTTTTTTTAATTCAAACGACCATGTATAGTAAGGCGTTTTTTTTAAATTTTTTTTATTTTTTTTATTCAGACGACCATGTATAGTAAGACTTTTTTTTTTATTTTTTATTTTTATTTTTTTTTTAAATCAAACGACCATGTATAGTAAGACTTTTTTTTTTTTTTTTTTTAGTTTTTTTTTAAATCAAACGACCATGTATAGTAAGGCGTTTTGTTTGTTTTTTTTTAAATCAAACGACCATGTATAGTAAGGCGTTTTTTTTTTTTTTTTTTTTTTTTTTTTTATTCAGACGACCATGTATAGTAAGACTTTTTTTTTTTTTTTTTAAATCAAACGACCATGTATAGTAAGGCGTTTTTTTTTTAAATTCAAACGACCATGTATAGTAAGGCGTTTTTTTTTTGTTTTTTTTTATTCAAACGACCATGTATAGTAAGGTGTTTTTTTTTTAATTTTTTTATTTTTTTTATTCAGACGACCATGTATAGTAAGACTTTTTTTTTTGTTTTGTTTTTTTTAAATCAAACGACCATGTATATTAAGGCGTTTTTTTTAAAATCAAACGACCATGTATAGTAAGGCGTTTTTTTTTTGTTTTTGTTTTTATTCAAACGACCATGTATAGTAAGGCGTTTTTTTTAGTTTTTTTTTTAAATCAAACGACCATGTATAGTAAGGCGTTTTTTTTTTTGTTTTGTTTTGTTTTTTTAAATTCAGACGACCATGTATAGTAAGACTTTTTTTTTTTTTTTAAATCAAACGACCATGTATAGTAAGGCGTTTTTTTTTTAAATTCAAACGACCATGTATAGTAAGGCGTTTTTTTTTTGTTTTTTTTTTATTCAAACGACCATGTATAGTAAGGTGTTTTTTTTTAAAATTTTTTATTTTTTTTATTCAGACGACCATGTATAGCAAGACTTTTTTTTTTTTTTTTTTTAAATCAAACGACCATGTATAGTAAGGCGGTTTTTTTTTTAATTCAAACGACCATGTATAGTAAGGCGTTTTTTTGTTGTTGTTTTTTTTTATTCAAACGACCATGTACAGTAAGGCGTTTTTTTTTTAAATCAAACGACCATGTATAGTAAGGCGTTTTTTTTTTTTTTTTTTTTTTTTTTTAATTCAGACGACCATGTATAGTAAGACTTTTTTTTTTTTTTTTTAAATCAAACGACCATGTATAGTAAGGCGTTTTTTTTTATTTTTTTTAAATCAAACGACTATGTATAGTAAGGCGTTTTTTTTTTTTTAAATCAAACGACCATGTATAGTAAGGCGTTTTTTTTTGTTTTTGTTTTTATTCAAACGACCATGTATAGTAAGGCGTTTTGTTTTTGTTTTTCTTAATCAAACGAGCATGTATAGTAAGACGTTTTTTATTTATTTATTTTATCTTTTTTAATCAAACGACCATGTATAGTAAGGCATTTTTTGTTTGTTTTTTTTTTTCTTAATCAAACGAGCATGTATAGTAAGGCGATTTTTTTTTTTTTAAATCAAACGACCATGTATAGTAAGGCGTTTTTTTGTTGTTGTTTTTTTTTATTCAAACGACCATGTATAGTAAGGCGTTTTTTTTTTTTTTTTTTAAATCAAACGACCATGTATAGTAAGGCGTTTTTTTTTTTTTTATTCAAACGACCATGTATAGTAAGACTTTTTTTTTTTTTTTTTTAATCAAACGACCATGTATAGTAAGGCTTTTTTTTTTTTTTTTTTTTTTGTTTTTTTATTCAGACGACCATGTATAGTAAGGCGTTTTTTTTTTTAAATTTTTTTTTTTTTTTTATTCAGACGACCGTGTATAGTAAGACTTTTTTTTTTTTTTTTTTAAATCAAACGACCATGTATAGTAAGGCGTTTTTTTGTTTTTGTTTTTGTTTTTTTTATTCAGACGACCATGTATAGTAAGGCGTTTTTTTTAATTATTTTTTTAAAATCAAACGACCATGTATAGTAACGCGTTTTTTTTTATTATTTTTTTTTAATGAAACGACCATGTATAGTAAGGCGTTTTTTTTTTGTTTTTTTTTTAAATCAAACGACCATGTATAGTAAGGCTTTTTTTTTTTTTTTAATTCAAACGACCATATATAGTAAGGCGTTTTTTTTTTTTTTTTTTTTTTAAATCAAACGACCATGTATAGTAAGGCGTTTTTTTTTTAAATTCAAACGACCATGTATAGTAAGGCGTTTTTTTGTTGTTGTTGTTATATTTTTTTAAAATTTTTTTTTTTTTTATTCAGACGACCATGTATAGTAAGACTTTTTTATTTATTTATTTATTTATTTTTAAATCAAACGACATGTATAGTAAGGCTTTTTTTTTTTTACTTTTTTAAAAAAATCAAACGACCATGTATAGTAAGGCGTTGTTTTTTTTTAATGAAACGACCATGTATAGTAAGGCGTTTTTGTTTTTTGTTTTTTTTTAAATCAAACGACCATGTATAGTAAGGAGTTTTTTTTAGTTTTTTTTTAAATCAAACGACCATGTATAGTAAGGCGTTTTGTTTTTGTTTTTTTAAATCAAACGACCATGTATAGTAAGGCGTTTTTTTTTTTTTAATTCAAACGACCATGTATAGTAAGGCGTTTTTTTGTTGTTTTTTTTTTTTATTCAAACGACCATGTATAGTAAGGCGTTTTTTTTGTTTTTTAAATCAAACGACCATGTATAGTAAGGCGTTTTTTTTTATTATTTTTTTTTAAATCAAACGACCATGTATAGTAAGGCGTTTTTTTTAATTATTTTTTTAAAATCAAACGACCATGTATAGTAAGGCGTTTTTTTTTTTATTATTTTTTTAAAATCAAACGACCATGTATAGTAAGGCGTTTTTTTTTGTTTTTTTTTAAATCAAACGACCATGTATAGTAAGGCGTTTTTGTTTTTTGTTTTTTTTTTAAATCAAACGACCATGTATAGTAAGCCGTTTTTTTTTTTAATTCAAACGACCATGTATAGTAAGGCGTTTTTTTTTAAATTTTTTTATTTTTTTTATTCAAACGACCATGTACAGTAAGGCGTTTTTGTTTTTTGTTTTTTTAAATCAAACGACCATGTATAGTAAGACTTTTTTTTTTTTTTTTTTTTTTTTTTTTTTTAAATCAAACGACCATGTATAGTAAGGCGTTTTTTTTTTTTTTTTTTTAATCAAACGACCATGTATAGTAAGGCGTTTTTTTTTTTTTTTTTTTTTTTTTTTTTTATTCAGACGACCATGTATAGTAAGACTTTTTTTTTTTTTTTTAAATCAAACGACCATGTATAGTAAAGCGTTTTTTTTTTAAATTCAAACGACCATGTATAGTAAGGCGTTTTTTTTTTGTTTTTTTTTATTCAAACGACCATGTA
Organism: Festucalex cinctus; assembly: GCF_051991245.1. NCBI lineage: Eukaryota > Metazoa > Chordata > Actinopteri > Syngnathiformes > Syngnathidae > Festucalex > Festucalex cinctus. The sequence goes on along the minus strand of NC_135428.1, from coordinate 10,226,708 downwards.
TAGTAAGGTGTTTTTTTTTAAATTTTTTTATTTTTTTTATTCAGACGACCATGTATAGTAAGACTTTTTTTTTTGTTTTGTTTTTTTTAAATCAAACGACCATGTATATTAAGGCGTTTTTTTTAAAATCAAACGACCATGTATAGTAAGGCGTTTTTTTTTTGTTTTTGTTTTTATTCAAACGACCATGTATAGTAAGGCGTTTTTTTTAGTTTTTTTTTTAAATCAAACGACCATGTATAGTAAGGCGTTTTTTTTTTTGTTTTGTTTTGTTTTTTTAAATTCAGACGACCATGTATAGTAAGACTTTTTTTTTTTTTTTAAATCAAACGACCATGTATAGTAAGGCGTTTTTTTTTTAAATTCAAACGACCATGTATAGTAAGGCGTTTTTTTTTTGTTTTTTTTTTATTCAAACGACCATGTATAGTAAGGTGTTTTTTTTAAAAAAATTTTATTTTTTTTATTCAGACGACCATGTATAGCAAGACTTTTTTTTTTTTTTTTTTTAAATCAAACGACCATGTATAGTAAGGCGTTTTTTTTTTTAATTCAAACGACCATGTATAGTAAGGCGTTTTTTTGTTGTTGTTTTTTTTTATTCAAACGACCATGTACAGTAAGGCGTTTTTTTTTTAAATCAAACGACCATGTATAGTAAGGCGTTTTTTTTTTTTTTTTTTTTTTTTTTTAATTCAGACGACCATGTATAGTAAGACTTTTTTTTTTTTTTTTTAAATCAAACGACCATGTATAGTAAGGCGTTTTTTTTTATTTTTTTTAAATCAAACGACTATGTATAGTAAGGCGTTTTTTTTTTTTTAAATCAAACGACCATGTATAGTAAGGCGTTTTTTTTTGTTTTTGTTTTTATTCAAACGACCATGTATAGTAAGGCGTTTTGTTTTTGTTTTTCTTAATCAAACGAGCATGTATAGTAAGACGTTTTTTATTTATTTATTTTATCTTTTTTAATCAAACGACCATGTATAGTAAGGCATTTTTTGTTTGTTTTTTTTTTTCTTAATCAAACGAGCATGTATAGTAAGGCGATTTTTTTTTTTTTAAATCAAACGACCATGTATAGTAAGGCGTTTTTTTGTTGTTGTTTTTTTTTATTCAAACGACCATGTATAGTAAGGCGTTTTTTTTTTTTTTTTTTAAATCAAACGACCATGTATAGTAAGGCGTTTTTTTTTTTTTTATTCAAACGACCATGTATAGTAAGACTTTTTTTTTTTTTTTTTTAATCAAACGACCATGTATAGTAAGGCTTTTTTTTTTTTTTGTTTTTTTGTTTTTTTATTCAGACGACCATGTATAGTAAGGCGTTTTTTTTTTTAAATTTTTTTTTTTTTTTTATTCAGACGACCGTGTATAGTAAGACTTTTTTTTTTTTTTTTTTTTAAATCAAACGACCATGTATAGTAAGGCGTTTTTTTGTTTTTGTTTTTGTTTTTTTTATTCAGACGACCATGTATAGTAAGGCGTTTTTTTTAATTATTTTTTTAAAATCAAACGACCATGTATAGTAACGCGTTTTTTTTTATTATTTTTTTTTAATGAAACGACCATGTATAGTAAGGCGTTTTTTTTTTGTTTTTTTTTTAAATCAAACGACCATGTATAGTAAGGCTTTTTTTTTTTTTTTTAATTCAAACGACCATATATAGTAAGGCGTTTTTTTTTTTTTTTTTTTTTTAAATCAAACGACCATGTATAGTAAGGCGTTTTTTTTTTAAATTCAAACGACCATGTATAGTAAGGCGTTTTTTTGTTGTTGTTGTTATATTTTTTTAAATTTTTTTTTTTTTTTATTCAGACGACCATGTATAGTAAGACTTTTTTATTTATTTATTTATTTATTTTTAAATCAAACGACATGTATAGTAAGGCTTTTTTTTTTTTACTTTTTTTAAAAAATCAAACGACCATGTATAGTAAGGCGTTGTTTTTTTTTAATGAAACGACCATGTATAGTAAGGCGTTTTTTTTTTTTTTTTATTCAAACGACCATGTATAGTAAGGCGTTTTTGTTTTTTTGTTTTTTTAAATCAAACGACCATGTATAGTAAGGCGTTTTTTTTTTTAAATTCAAACGACCATGTATAGTAAGGCGTTTTTTTGTTGTTGTTTTTTTTTATTCAAACGACCATGTATAGTAAGGCGTTTTTTTTGTTTTTTAAATCAAACGACCATGTATAGTAAGGCGTTTTTTTTTTATTGTTTTTTTTAAAATCAAACGACCATGTATAGTAAGGCGTTTTTTTTTAATTATTTTTTTAAAATCAAACGACCATGTATAGTAAGGCGTTTTTTTTTTTGTTTTTTTTTTTAAATCAAACGACCATGTATAGTAAGGCGTTTTTTTTTTTTAATGAAACGACCATGTATAGTAAGGCGTTTTTTTTTTTTTTTTTTTTAAATCAAACGACCATGTATAGTAAGGCTTTTTTTTTTTTTTTTTAATTCAAACGACCATGTATAGTAAGGCGTTTTTGTTTTTTGTTTTTTTTTAAATCAAACGACCATGTATAGTAAGGCGTTTTTTTTTTAATTCAAACGACCATGTATAGTAAGGCGTTTTTTTGTTGTTGTTTTTTTTTATTCAAACGACCATGTATAGTAAGGCGTTTTTTTTTTAATGAAACGACCATGTATAGTAAGGCGTTTTTTTTTTTTTTTATTCAAACGACCATGTACAGTAAGGCGTTTTTGTTTTTTGTTTTTTTAAATCAAACGACCATGTATAGTAAGACTTTTTTTTTTTTTTTTTTTTTGTTTTTTTTAAAATCAAACGACCATGTATAGTAAGGCGTTTTTTTTTTTTTTTTTTTAATCAAACGACCATGTATAGTAAGGCGTTTTTTTTTTTTTTTTTTTTTTTTTTTTATTCAGACGACCATGTATAGTAAGACTTTTTTTTTTTTTTTTAAATCAAACGACCATGTATAGTAAAGCGTTTTTTTTTTAAATTCAAACGACCATGTATAGTAAGGCGTTTTTTTTTTGTTTTTTTTTATTCAAACGACCATGTATAGTAAGGTGTTTTTTTTTAAATTTTTTTATTTTTTTTATTCAGACGACCATGTATAGTAAGACTTTTTTTTTTGTTTTGTTTTTTTTAAATCAAACGACCATGTATATAAGGCGTTTTTTTTTAAATCAAACGACCATGTATAGTAAGGCGTTTTTTTTTTGTTTTTGTTTTTATTCAAACGACCATGTATAGTAAGGCGTTTTTTTTAGTTTTTTTTTAAATCAAACGACCATGTATAGTAAGGCGTTTTGTTTTTGTTTTTTTAAATCAAACGACCATGTATAGTAAGGCGTTTTTTTTTTTAAATTCAAACGACCATGTATAGTAAGGCGTTTTTTTGTTGTTGTTTTTTTTTATTCAAACGACCATGTATAGTAAGGCGTTTTTTTTGTTTTTTAAATCAAACGACCATGTATAGTAAGGCGTTTTTTTTTATTATTTTTTTTAAAATCAAACGACCATGTATAGTAAGGCGTTTTTTTTTATTATTTTTTTAAAATCAAACGACCATGTATAGTAAGGCGTTTTTTTTTTTGTTTTTTTTTTAAAAGCAAACGACCATGTATAGTAAGGCGTTTTTTTTTTTTTTTTTTTAAATCAAACGACCATGTATAGTAAGGCTTTTTTTTTTTTTTTTTTATTCAAACGACCATGTATAGTAAGGCGTTTTTTTGTTGTTGTTTTTTTTTATTCAAACGACCATGTATAGTAAGGCGTTTTTTTTTTTTTTTTTATTCAAACGACCATGTACAGTAAGGCGTTTTTTTTTAAATTTTTTTATTTTTTTTATTCAGACGACCATGTATAGTAAGACTTTTTTTTTTTTTTTTTAAATCAAACGACCATGTATAGTAAGGCGTTTTTTTTTTTAAATCAAACGACCATGTATAGTAAGGCGTTTTTTTGTTGTTGTTTTTTTTTATTCAAACGACCATGTATAGTAAGGCGTTTTTTTTTTTTTTTTTAATCAAACGACCATGTATAGTAAGGCGTTTTTTTATTTATTTATTTTTTTTTTTTTACTCAGACGACCATGTATAGTAAGACTTTTTTTTTTTTTTTTTTTTTTTTTAAATCAAACGACCATGTATAGTAAGGCGGGTTTTTTTTTAAATCAAACGACCATGTATAGTAAGGCGTTTTTGTTTTGTTTTTGTTTTTATTCAAACGACCATGTATAGTAAGGCGTTTTTTTTTTTTTTTTTTTTTTTTTTTTAAATCAAACGACCATGTATAGTAAGGCGTTTTTTTTTTGTTTTTGTTTTTATTCAAACGACCATGTATAGTAAGGCGTTTTGTTTTTTGTTTTTTTTAATCAAACGACCATGTATAGTAAGGCGTTTTTTTTATTTTTATTTTTTATTCAAACGACCATGTATAGTAAGACTTTTTTTTTTTTTTCTTTTTAGTTTTTTTTTAAATCAAACGACCATGTATAGTAAGGCGTTTTGTTTGTTTTTTTTTAAATCAAACGACCATGTATAGTAAGGCGTTTTTTTTTTTTTTTTTTTTTTTTTTTTATTCAGACGACCATGTATAGTAAGGCGTTTTTTATTTTTTTTTTTTTTTTTTTTTATCAAACGACCATGTATAGTAAGGCGTTTTTTTTGTTGTTTTTTTTAATCAAACGACCATGTATAGTAAGGCGTTTTTATTTATTTATTTATTTTTTTATTCAGACGACCATGTATAGTAAGGCGGGTTTTTTTTTATTTTTATTTTTTTCGTATTCAGACGACCATGTATAGTAAGACTTTTTTTTTTTTTTTTTTTTTTAAATCAAACGACCATGTATAGTAAGGCGTATTTTTTTTTAATTCAAACGACCATGTATAGTAAGGCGTTTTTTTGTTGTTGTTTTTTTTTATTCAAACGACCATGTACAGTAAGGCGTTTTTTTTTTAAATCAAACGACCATGTATAGTAAGGCGTTTTTTTTTTGTTTGTTTTTTTATTCAAACGACCATGTATAGTAAGGCGTTTTTTTTTTTTTTTTTTTTTTTTTTTTATTCAGACGACCATGTATAGTAAGACTTTTTTTTTTTTTTTAAATCAAACGACCATGTATAGTAAGGCGTTTTTTTTAATTTTTTTTAAATCAAACGACCATGTATAGTAAGGCGTTTTTTTTGTTTTTTTAAATTCAAACGACCATGTATAGTGAGACTTTTTTTATTTTTTTTTTTTTTAATCAAACGACCATGTATAGTAAGGCGTTTTTTTTTTTATTTATTTATTTTTTTTATTCAGACGACCATGTATAGTAAGACTTTTTTTTTTTTTTTTTTAAATCAAACGACCATGTATAGTAAGGCGTTTTTTTTTTTTAAATCAAACGACCATGTATAGTAAGGCGTTTTTTTGTTGTTGTTTTTTTTTATTCAAACGACCATGTATAGTAAGGCGTTTTTTTTTTTTTTTTAATCAAACGACCATGTATAGTAAGGCGTTTTTTTTTTGTTTTTGTTTTTATTCAAACGACCATGTATAGTAAGGCGTTTTGTTTTTTGTTTTTTTTAATCAAACGACCATGTATAGTAAGGCGTTTTTTTTATTTTTATTTTTTATTCAAACGACCATGTATAGTAAGACTTTTTTTTTTTTTTCTTTTTAGTTTTTTTTTAAATCAAACGACCATGTATAGTAAGGCGTTTTGTTTGTTTTTTTTTAAATCAAACGACCATGTATAGTAAGGCGTTTTTTTTTTTTTTTTTTTTTTTTTTTTATTCAGACGACCATGTATAGTAAGGCGTTTTTTTTTTTTTTTTTTTTTTTTTTTTATCAAACGACCATGTATAGTAAGGCGTTTTTTTTGTTGTTTTTTTTAATCAAACGACCATGTATAGTAAGGCGTTTTTATTTATTTATTTATTTTTTTATTCAGACGACCATGTATAGTAAGGCGGGTTTTTTTTTATTTTTATTTTTTTCGTATTCAGACGACCATGTATAGTAAGACTTTTTTTTTTTTTTTTTTTTTTAAATCAAACGACCATGTATAGTAAGGCGTATTTTTTTTTAATTCAAACGACCATGTATAGTAAGGCGTTTTTTTGTTGTTGTTTTTTTTTATTCAAACGACCATGTACAGTAAGGCGTTTTTTTTTTAAATCAAACGACCATGTATAGTAAGGCGTTTTTTTTTTGTTTGTTTTTTTATTCAAACGACCATGTATAGTAAGGCGTTTTTTTTTTTTTTTTTTTTTTTTTTTTATTCAGACGACCATGTATAGTAAGACTTTTTTTTTTTTTTTAAATCAAACGACCATGTATAGTAAGGCGTTTTTTTTAATTTTTTTTAAATCAAACGACCATGTATAGTAAGGCGTTTTTTTTGTTTTTTTAAATTCAAACGACCATGTATAGTGAGACTTTTTTTATTTTTTTTTTTTTTAATCAAACGACCATGTATAGTAAGGCGTTTTTTTTTTTATTTATTTATTTTTTTTATTCAGACGACCATGTATAGTAAGACTTTTTTTTTTTTTTTTTTAAATCAAACGACCATGTATAGTAAGGCGTTTTTTTTTTTTAAATCAAACGACCATGTATAGTAAGGCGTTTTTTTGTTGTTGTTTTTTTTTATTCAAACGACCATGTATAGTAAGGCGTTTTTTTTTTTTTTTTAATCAAACGACCATGTATAGTAAGGCGTTTTTTTATTTATTTATTTTTTTTTTTTTTACTCAGACGACCATGTATAGTAAGACTTTTTTTTTTTTTTTTTTTTTTTTAAATCAAACGACCATGTATAGTAAGGCGGGTTTTTTTTTAAATCAAACGACCATGTATAGTAAGGCGTTTTTTTTTTGTTTTTGTTTTTATTCAAACGACCATGTATAGTAAGGCGTTTTTTTTTTTTTTTTTTTTTTTTTTTTTTTTTTAAATCAAACGACCATGTATAGTAAGGCGTTTTTTTTTTGTTTTTGTTTTTATTCAAACGACCATGTATAGTAAGGCGTTTTGTTTTTTGTTTTTTTTAATCAAACGACCATGTATAGTAAGGCGTTTTTTTTTTTTTTTTTTTTTTTTTTTTTATTCAGACGACCATGTATAGTAAGGCGTTTTTTTTTATTTATTTTTTTAATCAAACGACCATGTATAGTAAGACTTTTTTTTTTTTTTTTTTTTAGTTTTTTTTTAAATCAAACGACCATGTATAGTAAGGCGTTTTGTTTGTTTTTTTTTAAATCAAACGACCATGTATAGTAAGGCGTTTTTTATTTTTTTTATTTTATTTTTTTTATTCAGACGACCATGTATAGTAAGGCGTTTTTTTTTTTAATCAAACGACCATGTATAGTAAGGCGTTTTTTTTTGTTGTTTTTTTTAATCAAACGACCATGTATAGTAAGGCGTTTTTTTTTATTTTTATTTTTTTTTATTCAGACGACCATGTATAGTAAGGCGGGTTTTTTTTTATTTTTATTTTTTTTGTATTCAGACGACCATGTATAGTAAGACTTTTTTTTTTTTTTTTTTTTTTTAAATCAAACGACCATGTATAGTAAGGCGTTTTTTTTTTAAATCTAACGACCATGTATAGTAAGACGTTTTTTTTTTTCATTTTAAATCAAACGACCATGTATAGTAAAGCGTTTTTTTTGTTTTTGTTTTTTTTATTCAGACGACCATGTATAGTAAGGCGTTTTTTTTAATTATTTTTTTAAAATCAAACGACCATGTATAGTAAGGCGTTTTTTTTTATTATTTTTTTTTAATGAAACGACCATGTATAGTAAGGCGTTTTTTTTTTGTTTTTTTTTTAAATCAAACGACCATGTATAGTAAGGCTTTTTTTTTTTTTTTTAATTCAAACGACCATATATAGTAAGGCGTTTTTTTTTTTTTTTTTTTTTTAAATCAAACGACCATGTATAGTAAGGCGTTTTTTTTTTAAATTCAAACGACCATGTATAGTAAGGCGTTTTTTTTTTGTTTTTTTTTTATTCAAACGACCATGTATAGTAAGGTGTTTTTTTTTTAAATTTTTTATTTTTTTTATTCAGACGACCATGTATAGCAAGACTTTTTTTTTTTTTTTTTTTAAATCAAACGACCATGTATAGTAAGGCTTTTTTTTTTTTACTTTTTTTTAAAAATCAAACGACCATGTATAGTAAGGCGTTGTTTTTTTTTAATGAAACGACCATGTATAGTAAGGCGTTTTTTTTTTTTTTTTTTATTCAAACGACCATGTATAGTAAGGCGTTTTTGTTTTTTTGTTTTTTTAAATCAAACGACCATGTATAGTAAGGCGTTTTTTTTTAATTATTTTTTTAAAATCAAACGACCATGTATAGTAAGGCGTTTTTTTTTTTTTTTTTTTTTTTAAATCAAACGACCATGTATAGTAAGGCGTTTTTTTTTTTAATGAAACGACCATGTATAGTAAGGCGTTTTTTTTTTGTTTTTTTTAAATCAAACGACCATGTATAGTAAGGCTTTTTTTTTTTTTTTTAATTCAAACGACCATGTATAGTAAGGCGTTTTTGTTTTTTGTTTTTTTTTAAATCAAACGACCATGTATAGTAAGGAGTTTTTTTTAGTTTTTTTTTAAATCAAACGACCATGTATAGTAAGGCGTTTTGTTTTTGTTTTTTTAAATCAAACGACCATGTATAGTAAGGCGTTTTTTTTTTTTTAATTCAAACGACCATGTATAGTAAGCCGTTTTTTTTTTTAATTCAAACGACCATGTATAGTAAGGCGTTTTTTTTTAAATTTTTTTATTTTTTTTATTCAGACGACCATGTATAGTAAGACTTTTTTTTTTATTTTTTATTTTTATTTTTTTTTTAAATCAAACGACCATGTATAGTAAGACTTTTTTTTTTTTTTTTTTTTAGTTTTTTTTTAAATCAAACGACCATGTATAGTAAGGCGTTTTGTTTGTTTTTTTTTAAATCAAACGACCATGTATAGTAAGGCGTTTTTTTTTTTTTTTTTTTTTTTTTTTTTATTCAGACGACCATGTATAGTAAGACTTTTTTTTTTTTTTTTTTAAATCAAACGACCATGTATAGTAAGGCGTTTTTTTTTTACTTTTTTTTAAAAATCAAACGACCATGTATAGTAAGGCGTTGTTTTTTTAAATTTTTTATTTTTTTTATTCAGACGACCATGTATAGCAAGACTTTTTTTTTTTTTTTTTTAAATCAAACGACCATGTATAGTAAGGCTTTTTTTTTTTTACTTTTTTTTAAAAATCAAACGACCATGTATAGTAAGGCGTTGTTTTTTTTTAATGAAACGACCATGTATAGTAAGGCGTTTTTTTTTTTTTTTTTTATTCAAACGACCATGTATAGTAAGGCGTTTTTGTTTTTTTGTTTTTTTAAATCAAACGACCATGTATAGTAAGGCGTTTTTTTTTAATTATTTTTTTAAAATCAAACGACCATGTATAGTAAGGCGTTTTTTTTTTTTTTTTTTTTTTTAAATCAAACGACCATGTATAGTAAGGCGTTTTTTTTTTTAATGAAACGACCATGTATAGTAAGGCGTTTTTTTTTTGTTTTTTTTAAATCAAACGACCATGTATAGTAAGGCTTTTTTTTTTTTTTTTAATTCAAACGACCATGTATAGTAAGGCGTTTTTGTTTTTTGTTTTTTTTTAAATCAAACGACCATGTATAGTAAGGAGTTTTTTTTAGTTTTTTTTTAAATCAAACGACCATGTATAGTAAGGCGTTTTGTTTTTGTTTTTTTAAATCAAACGACCATGTATAGTAAGGCGTTTTTTTTTTTTTAATTCAAACGACCATGTATAGTAAGCCGTTTTTTTTTTTAATTCAAACGACCATGTATAGTAAGGCGTTTTTTTTTAAATTTTTTTATTTTTTTTATTCAGACGACCATGTATAGTAAGACTTTTTTTTTTATTTTTTATTTTTATTTTTTTTTTAAATCAAACGACCATGTATAGTAAGACTTTTTTTTTTTTTTTTTTTTAGTTTTTTTTTAAATCAAACGACCATGTATAGTAAGGCGTTTTGTTTGTTTTTTTTTAAATCAAACGACCATGTATAGTAAGGCGTTTTTTTTTTTTTTTTTTTTTTTTTTTTTATTCAGACGACCATGTATAGTAAGACTTTTTTTTTTTTTTTTTTAAATCAAACGACCATGTATAGTAAGGCGTTTTTTTTTTAAATTCAAACGACCATGTATAGTAAGGCGTTTTTTTTTTGTTTTTTTTTATTCAAACGACCATGTATAGTAAGGTGTTTTTTTTTTAATTTTTTTATTTTTTTTATTCAGACGACCATGTATAGTAAGACTTTTTTTTTTGTTTTGTTTTTTTTAAATCAAACGACCATGTATATTAAGGCGTTTTTTTTAAAATCAAACGACCATGTATAGTAAGGCGTTTTTTTTTTTTTTTTTTTTTTTTTTTTAATTCAGACGACCATGTATAGTAAGACTTTTTTTTTTTTTTTTTAAATCAAACGACCATGTATAGTAAGGCGTTTTTTTTTATTTTTTTTAAATCAAACGACTATGTATAGTAAGGCGTTTTTTTTTTTTTAAATCAAACGACCATGTATAGTAAGGCGTTTTTTTTTGTTTTTGTTTTTATTCAAACGACCATGTATAGTAAGGCGTTTTGTTTTTGTTTTTCTTAATCAAACGAGCATGTATAGTAAGACGTTTTTTATTTATTTATTTTATCTTTTTTAATCAAACGACCATGTATAGTAAGGCATTTTTTGTTTGTTTTTTTTTTTCTTAATCAAACGAGCATGTATAGTAAGGCGATTTTTTTTTTTTTAAATCAAACGACCATGTATAGTAAGGCGTTTTTTTGTTGTTGTTTTTTTTTATTCAAACGACCATGTATAGTAAGGCGTTTTTTTTGTTTTTTTTTAAATCAAACGACCATGTATAGTAAGGCGTTTTTTTTTTTTTATTCAAACGACCATGTATAGTAAGACTTTTTTTTTTTTTTTTTTAATCAAACGACCATGTATAGTAAGGCTTTTTTTTTTTTTTGTTTTTTTGTTTTTTTATTCAGACGACCATGTATAGTAAGGCGTTTTTTTTTTTAAATTTTATTTTTTTTTTTATTCAGACGACCGTGTATAGTAAGACTTTTTTTTTTTTTTTTTAAATCAAACGACCATGTATAGTAAGGCGTTTTTTTGTTTTTGTTTTTGTTTTTTTTATTCAGACGACCATGTATAGTAAGGCGTTTTTTTTAATTATTTTTTTAAAATCAAACGACCATGTATAGTAACGCGTTTTTTTTTATTATTTTTTTTTAATGAAACGACCATGTATAGTAAGGCGTTTTTTTTTTGTTTTTTTTTTAAATCAAACGACCATGTATAGTAAGGCTTTTTTTTTTTTTTTAATTCAAACGACCATATATAGTAAGGCGTTTTTTTTTTTTTTTTTTTTTTAAATCAAACGACCATGTATAGTAAGGCGTTTTTTTTTTAAATTCAAACGACCATGTATAGTAAGGCGTTTTTTTGTTGTTGTTGTTATATTTTTTTAAATTTTTTTTTTTTTTTATTCAGACGACCATGTATAGTAAGACTTTTTTATTTATTTATTTATTTATTTTTAAATCAAACGACATGTATAGTAAGGCTTTTTTTTTTTTACTTTTTTTAAAAAATCAAACGACCATGTATAGTAAGGCGTTGTTTTTTTTTAATGAAACGACCATGTATAGTAAGGCGTTTTTTTTTTTTTTTTATTCAAACGACCATGTATAGTAAGGCGTTTTTGTTTTTTTGTTTTTTTAAATCAAACGACCATGTATAGTAAGGCGTTTTTTTTTTTAAATTCAAACGACCATGTATAGTAAGGCGTTTTTTTGTTGTTGTTTTTTTTTATTCAAACGACCATGTATAGTAAGGCGTTTTTTTTGTTTTTTAAATCAAACGACCATGTATAGTAAGGCGTTTTTTTTTTATTATTTTTTTTAAAATCAAACGACCATGTATAGTAAGGCGTTTTTTTTTAATTATTTTTTTAAAATCAAACGACCATGTATAGTAAGGCGTTTTTTTTTTTGTTTTTTTTTTTAAATCAAACGACCATGTATAGTAAGGCGTTTTTTTTTTTTAATGAAACGACCATGTATAGTAAGGCGTTTTTTTTTTTGTTTTTTTTAAATCAAACGACCATGTATAGTAAGGCTTTTTTTTTTTTTTTTAATTCAAACGACCATGTATAGTAAGGCGTTTTTGTTTTTTGTTTTTTTTTAAATCAAACGACCATGTATAGTAAGGCGTTTTTTTTTTAATTCAAACGACCATGTATAGTAAGGCGTTTTTTTGTTGTTGTTTTTTTTTATTCAAACGACCATGTATAGTAAGGCGTTTTTTTTTTAATGAAACGACCATGTATAGTAAGGCGTTTTTTTTTTTTTTTATTCAAACGACCATGTACAGTAAGGCGTTTTTGTTTTTTGTTTTTTTAAATCAAACGACCATGTATAGTAAGACTTTTTTTTTTTTTTTTTTTTTTGTTTTTTTTAAAATCAAACGACCATGTATAGTAAGGCGTTTTGTTTTTTTTTTTTTTAATCAAACGACCATGTATAGTAAGGCGTTTTTTTTTTTTTATTCAGACGACCATGTATAGTAAGACTTTTTTTTTTTTTTTTAAATCAAACGACCATGTATAGTAAAGCGTTTTTTTTTTAAATTCAAACGACCATGTATAGTAAGGCGTTTTTTTTTTTTTTTTTTTTATTCAAACGACCATGTATAGTAAGGTGTTTTTTTTAAATTTTTTTTATTTTTTTTATTCAGACGACCATGTATAGTAAGACTTTTTTTTTTGTTTTGTTTTTTTTAAATCAAACGACCATGTATATAAGGCGTTTTTTTTTAAATCAAACGACCATGTATAGTAAGGCGTTTTTTTTTTGTTTTTGTTTTTATTCAAACGACCATGTATAGTAAGGCGTTTTTTTTAGTTTTTTTTTAAATCAAACGACCATGTATAGTAAGGCGTTTTGTTTTTGTTTTTTTAAATCAAACGACCATGTATAGTAAGGCGTTTTTTTTTTTAAATTCAAACGACCATGTATAGTAAGGCGTTTTTTTGTTGTTGTTTTTTTTTATTCAAACGACCATGTATAGTAAGGCGTTTTTTTTGTTTTTTAAATCAAACGACCATGTATAGTAAGGCGTTTTTTTTTATTATTTTTTTTAAAATCAAACGACCATGTATAGTAAGGCGTTTTTTTTTATTATTTTTTTAAAATCAAACGACCATGTATAGTAAGGCGTTTTTTTTTTTATTTTTTTTTTAAAAGCAAACGACCATGTATAGTAAGGCGTTTTTTTTTTTTTTTTTTTAAATCAAACGACCATGTATAGTAAGGCTTTTTTTTATTTTTTTTTATTCAAACGACCATGTATAGTAAGGCGTTTTTTTTTTTTTTTTATTCAAACGACCATGTACAGTAAGGCGTTTTTTTTTAAATTTTTTTATTTTTTTTATTCAGACGACCATGTATAGTAAGACTTTTTTTTTTTTTTTTTAAATCAAACGACCATGTATAGTAAGGCGTTTTTTTTTTTAAATCAAACGACCATGTATAGTAAGGCGTTTTTTTGTTGTTGTTTTTTTTTATTCAAACGACCATGTATAGTAAGGCGTTTTTTTTTTTTTTTTAATCAAACGACCATGTATAGTAAGGCGTTTTTTTATTTATTTATTTTTTTTTTTTTACTCAGACGACCATGTATAGTAAGACTTTTTTTTTTTTTTTTTTTTTTTTTAAATCAAACGACCATGTATAGTAAGGCGGGTTTTTTTTTAAATCAAACGACCATGTATAGTAAGGCGTTTTTGTTTTGTTTTTGTTTTTATTCAAACGACCATGTATAGTAAGGCGTTTTTTTTTTTTTTTTTTTTTTTTTTTTTAAATCAAACGACCATGTATAGTAAGGCGTTTTTTTTTTTTGTTGTTTTTATTCAAACGACCATGTATAGTAAGGCGTTTTGTTTTTTGTTTTTTTTAATCAAACGACCATGTATAGTAAGGCGTTTTTTTTATTTTTATTTTTTATTCAAACGACCATGTATAGTAAGACTTTTTTTTTTTTTTCTTTTTAGTTTTTTTTTAAATCAAACAACCATGTATAGTAAGGCGTTTTGTTTGTTTTTTTTTAAATCAAACGACCATGTATAGTAAGGCGTTTTTTTTTTTGTTTTTTTTTTTTTTTTATTCAGACGACCATGTATAGTAAGGCGTTTTTTTTTTTTTTTTTTTTTTTTTTTTTATCAAACGACCATGTATAGTAAGGCGTTTTTTTTGTTGTTTTTTTTAATCAAACGACCATGTATAGTAAGGCGTTTTTATTTATTTATTTATTTTTTTATTCAGACGACCATGTATAGTAAGGCGGGTTTTTTTTTATTTTTATTTTTTTCGTATTCAGACGACCATGTATAGTAAGACTTTTTTTTTTTTTTTTTTTTAAATCAAACGACCATGTATAGTAAGGCGTATTTTTTTTTAATTCAAACGACCATGTATAGTAAGGCGTTTTTTTGTTGTTGTTTTTTTTTATTCAAACGACCATGTACAGTAAGGCGTTTTTTTTTTAAATCAAACGACCATGTATAGTAAGGCGTTTTTTTTTTGTTTGTTTTTTTATTCAAACGACCATGTATAGTAAGGCGTTTTTTTTTTTTTTTTTTTTTTTTTTTTATTCAGACGACCATGTATAGTAAGACTTTTTTTTTTTTTTTAAATCAAACGACCATGTATAGTAAGGCGTTTTTTTTAATTTTTTTTAAATCAAACGACCATGTATAGTAAGGCGTTTTTTTTGTTTTTTTAAATTCAAACGACCATGTATAGTGAGACTTTTTTTTTTTTTTTTTTTTTTAATCAAACGACCATGTATAGTAAGGCGTTTTTTTTTTATTTATTTATTTTTTTTATTCAGACGACCATGTATAGTAAGACTTTTTTTTTTTTTTTTTAAATCAAACGACCATGTATAGTAAGGCGTTTTTTTTTTTTAAATCAAACGACCATGTATAGTAAGGCGTTTTTTTGTTGTTGTTTTTTTTTATTCAAACGACCATGTATAGTAAGGCGTTTTTTTTTTTTTTTTTAATCAAACGACCATGTATAGTAAGGCGTTTTTTTATTTATTTATTTTTTTTTTTTTTACTCAGACGACCATGTATAGTAAGACTTTTTTTTTTTTTTTTTTTTTTTTAAATCAAACGACCATGTATAGTAAGGCGGGTTTTTTTTTAAATCAAACGACCATGTATAGTAAGGCGTTTTTTTTTTGTTTTTGTTTTTATTCAAACGACCATGTATAGTAAGGCGTTTTTTTTTTTTTTTTTTTTTTTTTTTTTTTTTTTTAAATCAAACGACCATGTATAGTAAGGCGTTTTTTTGTTGTTTTTGTTTTTATTCAAACGACCATGTATAGTAAGGCGTTTTGTTTTTTGTTTTTTTTAATCAAACGACCATGTATAGTAAGGCGTTTTTTTTTTTTTTTTTTTTATTTTTTTTATTCAGACGACCATGTATAGTAAGGCGTTTTTTTTTATTTTTTTTTTTAATCAAACGACCATGTATAGTAAGACTTTTTTTTTTTTTTTTTTTTAGTTTTTTTTTAAATCAAACGACCATGTATAGTAAGGCGTTTTGTTTGTTTTTTTTTAAATCAAACGACCATGTATAGTAAGGCGTTTTTTTTTTTTTTTATTTTTTTTTTTTTATTCAGACGACCATGTATAGTAAGGCGTTTTTTTTGTTTTTTTTTTTAATCAAACGACCATGTATAGTAAGGCGTTTTTTTTTATTTTTATTTTTTTTTATTCAGACGACCATGTATAGTAAGGCGGGTTTTTTTTTATTTTTATTTTTTTTGTATTCAGACGACCATGTATAGTAAGACTTTTTTTTTTTTTTTTTTTTTTTAAATCAAACGACCATGTATAGTAAGGCGTTTTTTTTTTAAATCTAACGACCATGTATAGTAAGACGTTTTTTTTTTTCATTTTAAATCAAACGACCATGTATAGTAAAGCGTTTTTTTTGTTTTTGTTTTTTTTATTCAGACGACCATGTATAGTAAGGCGTTTTTTTTAATTATTTTTTTAAAATCAAACGACCATGTATAGTAAGGCGTTTTTTTTTATTATTTTTTTTTAATGAAACGACCATGTATAGTAAGGCGTTTTTTTTTTGTTTTTTTTTTAAATCAAACGACCATGTATAGTAAGGCTTTTTTTTTTTTTTTTAATTCAAACGACCATATATAGTAAGGCGTTTTTTTTTTTTTTTTTTTTTAAATCAAACGACCATGTATAGTAAGGCGTTTTTTTTTTAAATTCAAACGACCATGTATAGTAAGGCGTTTTTTTTTTGTTTTTTTTTTATTCAAACGACCATGTATAGTAAGGTGTTTTTTTTTTAAATTTTTTATTTTTTTTATTCAGACGACCATGTATAGCAAGACTTTTTTTTTTTTTTTTTTTAAATCAAACGACCATGTATAGTAAGGCTTTTTTTTTTTTACTTTTTTTTAAAAATCAA
The DNA here is from genome assembly GCF_051991245.1 of Festucalex cinctus. Taxonomy (NCBI): domain Eukaryota; kingdom Metazoa; phylum Chordata; class Actinopteri; order Syngnathiformes; family Syngnathidae; genus Festucalex; species Festucalex cinctus. Next base: position 10,210,134 of record NC_135428.1, on the reverse strand, counting down.
ACGACCATGTATAGTAAGGCGTTGTTTTTTTTTAATGAAACGACCATGTATAGTAAGGCGTTTTTTTTTTTTTTTTTTATTCAAACGACCATGTATAGTAAGGCGTTTTTGTTTTTTTGTTTTTTTAAATCAAACGACCATGTATAGTAAGGCGTTTTTTTTTAATTATTTTTTTAAAATCAAACGACCATGTATAGTAAGGCGTTTTTTTTTTTTTGTTTTTTTTTAAATCAAACGACCATGTATAGTAAGGCGTTTTTTTTTTTAATGAAACGACCATGTATAGTAAGGCGTTTTTTTTTTGTTTTTTTTAAATCAAACGACCATGTATAGTAAGGCTTTTTTTTTTTTTTTTAATTCAAACGACCATGTATAGTAAGGCGTTTTTGTTTTTTGTTTTTTTTTAAATCAAACGACCATGTATAGTAAGGAGTTTTTTTTAGTTTTTTTTTAAATCAAACGACCATGTATAGTAAGGCGTTTTGTTTTTGTTTTTTTAAATCAAACGACCATGTATAGTAAGGCGTTTTTTTTTTTTTAATTCAAACGACCATGTATAGTAAGGCGTTTTTTTGTTGTTTTTTTTTTTTATTCAAACGACCATGTATAGTAAGGCGTTTTTTTTGTTTTTTAAATCAAACGACCATGTATAGTAAGGCGTTTTTTTTTATTTTTTTTTTTTAAATCAAACGACCATGTATAGTAAGGCGATTTTTTTAATTATTTTTTTAAAATCAAACGACCATGTATAGTAAGGCGTTTTTTTTTTTATTATTTTTTTAAAATCAAACGACCATGTATAGTAAGGCGTTTTTTTTTGTTTTTTTTTAAATCAAACGACCATGTATAGTAAGGCGTTTTTGTTTTTTGTTTTTTTTTTAAATCAAACGACCATGTATAGTAAGCCGTTTTTTTTTTTAATTCAAACGACCATGTATAGTAAGGCGTTTTTTTTTAAATTTTTTTATTTTTTTTATTCAGACGACCATGTATAGTAAGACTTTTTTTTTTATTTTTTATTTTTATTTTTTTTTTAAATCAAACGACCATGTATAGTAAGACTTTTTTTTTTTTTTTTTTTTAGTTTTTTTTTAAATCAAACGACCATGTATAGTAAGGCGTTTTGTTTTTTTTTTTTTAAATCAAACGACCATGTATAGTAAGGCGTTTTTTTTTTTTTTTTTTTTTTTTTTTTATTCAGACGACCATGTATAGTAAGACTTTTTTTTTTTTTTTTTTAAATCAAACGACCATGTATAGTAAGGCGTTTTTTTTTTAAATTCAAACGACCATGTATAGTAAGGCGTTTTTTTTTTGTTTTTTTTTATTCAAACGACCATGTATAGTAAGGTGTTTTTTTTTTTATTTTTTTATTTTTTTTATTCAGACGACCATGTATAGTAAGACTTTTTTTTTTGTTTTGTTTTTTTTAAATCAAACGACCATGTATATTAAGGCGTTTTTTTTAAAATCAAACGACCATGTATAGTAAGGCGTTTTTTTTTTGTTTTTGTTTTTATTCAAACGACCATGTATAGTAAGGCGTTTTTTTTAGTTTTTTTTTTAAATCAAACGACCATGTATAGTAAGGCGTTTTTTGTTTTGTTTTGTTTTGTTTTTTTAAATTCAGACGACCATGTATAGTAAGACTTTTTTTTTTTTTTTAAATCAAACGACCATGTATAGTAAGGCGTTTTTTTTTTAAATTCAAACGACCATGTATAGTAAGGCGTTTTTTTTTTGTTTTTTTTTTATTCAAACGACCATGTATAGTAAGGTGTTTTTTTTTAAAAAATTTTATTTTTTTTATTCAGACGACCATGTATAGCAAGACTTTTTTTTTTTTTTTTTTTAAATCAAACGACCATGTATAGTAAGGCGTTTTTTTTTTTAATTCAAACGACCATGTATAGTAAGGCGTTTTTTTGTTGTTGTTTTTTTTTATTCAAACGACCATGTACAGTAAGGCGTTTTTTTTTTAAATCAAACGACCATGTATAGTAAGGCGTTTTTTTTTTTTTTTTTGTTTTTTTTTAATTCAGACGACCATGTATAGTAAGACTTTTTTTTTTTTTTTTTAAATCAAACGACCATGTATAGTAAGGCGTTTTTTTTTATTTTTTTTAAATCAAACGACTATGTATAGTAAGGCGTTTTTTTTTTTTTAAATCAAACGACCATGTATAGTAAGGCGTTTTTTTTTGTTTTTGTTTTTATTCAAACGACCATGTATAGTAAGGCGTTTTGTTTTTGTTTTTCTTAATCAAACGAGCATGTATAGTAAGACGTTTTTTATTTATTTATTTTATCTTTTTTAATCAAACGACCATGTATAGTAAGGCATTTTTTGTTTGTTTTTTTTTTTCTTAATCAAACGAGCATGTATAGTAAGGCGATTTTTTTTTTTTTAAATCAAACGACCATGTATAGTAAGGCGTTTTTTTGTTGTTGTTTTTTTTTATTCAAACGACCATGTATAGTAAGGCGTTTTTTTTTTTTTTTTTAAATCAAACGACCATGTATAGTAAGGCGTTTTTTTTTTTTTTATTCAAACGACCATGTATAGTAAGACTTTTTTTTTTTTTTTTTTAATCAAACGACCATGTATAGTAAGGCTTTTTTTTTTTTGTTTTTTTGTTTTTTTATTCAGACGACCATGTATAGTAAGGCGTTTTTTTTTTTAAATTTTTTTTTTTTTTTTATTCAGACGACCGTGTATAGTAAGACTTTTTTTTTTTTTTTTTTAAATCAAACGACCATGTATAGTAAGGCGTTTTTTTGTTTTTGTTTTTGTTTTTTTTATTCAGACGACCATGTATAGTAAGGCGTTTTTTTTAATTATTTTTTTAAAATCAAACGACCATGTATAGTAAGGCGTTTTTTTTTATTATTTTTTTTTAATGAAACGACCATGTATAGTAAGGCGTTTTTTTTTTGTTTTTTTTTTAAATCAAACGACCATGTATAGTAAGGCTTTTTTTTTTTTTTTTAATTCAAACGACCATATATAGTAAGGCGTTTTTTTTTTTTGTTTTTTTTTAAATCAAACGACCATGTATAGTAAGGCGTTTTTTTTTTAAATTCAAACGACCATGTATAGTAAGGCGTTTTTTTGTTGTTGTTGTTATATTTTTTTAAATTTTTTTTTTTTTTATTCAGACGACCATGTATAGTAAGACTTTTTTATTTATTTATTTATTTATTTTTAAATCAAACGACATGTATAGTAAGGCTTTTTTTTTTTTACTTTTTAAAAAAAATCAAACGACCATGTATAGTAAGGCGTTGTTTTTTTTTAATGAAACGACCATGTATAGTAAGGCGTTTTTTGTTTTTTTTTATTCAAACGACCATGTAAGGCGTTTTTGTTTTTTTGTTTTTTTAAATCAAACGACCATGTATAGTAAGGCGTTTTTTTTTTTATTCAAACGACCATGTATAGTAAGGCGTTTTTTTTGTTTTTTAAATCAAACGACCATGTATAGTAAGGCGTTTTTTTTTTATTATTTTTTTTAAAATCAAACGACCATGTATAGTAAGGCGTTTTTTTTTTATTATTTTTTTAAAATCAAACGACCATGTATAGTAAGGCGTTTTTTTTGTTTTTTTTTTTTTTAAATCAAACGACCATGTATAGTAAGGCGGTTTTTTTTTTTAATGAAACGACCATGTATAGTAAGGCGTTTTTTTTGTTTTTTTTTTTAAATCAAACGACCATGTATAGTAAGGCTTTTTTTTTTTTTTTTTAATTCAAACGACCATGTATAGTAAGGCGTTTTTGTTTTTTGTTTTTTTTTAAATCAAACGACCATGTATAGTAAGGCGTTTTTTTTTTAATTCAAACGACCATGTATAGTAAGGCGTTTTTTTGTTGTTGTTTTTTTTTATTCAAACGACCATGTATAGTAAGGCGTTTTTTTTTTAATGAAACGACCATGTATAGTAAGGCGTTTTTTTTTTTTTTTATTCAAACGACCATGTACAGTAAGGCGTTTTTGTTTTTTGTTTTTTTAAATCAAACGACCATGTATAGTAAGGCGCTTTTTTTTTTAATTCAAACGACCATGTATAGTAAGGCGTTTTTTTTTTTTTTTAAATCAAACGACCATGTATAGTAAGGCGTTTGTTTTTTTTTTTTTTTTAATCAAACGACCATGTATAGTAAGGCGTTTTTTTTTTTGTTTTTTGTTTTTTTTATTCAGACGACCATGTATAGTAAGGCGTTTTTTTGTTAATTTTTTAATTTTTTTTATTCAGACGACCATGTATAGTAAGACTTTTTTTTTTATTTTTTATTATTATTTTTTTTTTAAATCAAACGACCATGTATAGTAAGACTTTTTTTTTTTTTTTTTTTTTTTTTTTTTTTTAAATCAAACGACCATGTATAGTAAGGCGTTTTTTTTTTTTTTTTTTTAATCAAACGACCATGTATAGTAAGGCGTTTTTTTTTTTTTTTTTTTTTTTTTTTTTTATTCAGACGACCATGTATAGTAAGACTTTTTTTTTTTTTTTTAAATCAAACGACCATGTATAGTAAAGCGTTTTTTTTTTAAATTCAAACGACCATGTATAGTAAGGCGTTTTTTTTTTTTTTTTTTTTATTCAAACGACCATGTATAGTAAGGTGTTTTTTTTTTAATTTTTTTATTTTTTTTATTCAGACGACCATGTATAGTAAGACTTTTTTTTTTGTTTTGTTTTTTTTAAATCAAACGACCATGTATATAAGGCGTTTTTTTTTAAATCAAACGACCATGTATAGTAAGGCGTTTTTTTTTTGTTTTTGTTTTTATTCAAACGACCATGTATAGTAAGGCGTTTTTTTTAGTTTTTTTTTAAATCAAACGACCATGTATAGTAAGGCGTTTTGTTTTTGTTTTTTTAAATCAAACGACCATGTATAGTAAGGCGTTTTTTTTTTTAAATTCAAACGACCATGTATAGTAAGGCGTTTTTTTGTTGTTGTTTTTTTTTATTCAAACGACCATGTATAGTAAGGCGTTTTTTTTGTTTTTTAAATCAAACGACCATGTATAGTAAGGCGTTTTTTTTTATTATTTTTTTAAAAATCAAACGACCATGTATAGTAAGGCGTTTTTTTTTATTATTTTTTTAAAATCAAACGACCATGTATAGTAAGGCGTTTTTTTTTTTATTTTTTTTTTAAAAGCAAACGACCATGTATAGTAAGGCGTTTTTTTTTTTTTTTTTTTAAATCAAACGACCATGTATAGTAAGGCTTTTTTTTTTTTTTTTTAATTCAAACGACCATGTATAGTAAGGCGTTTTTTTGTTGTTGTTTTTTTTTATTCAAACGACCATGTATAGTAAGGCGTTTTTTTTTTTTTTTTATTCAAACGACCATGTACAGTAAGGCGTTTTTTTTAAAATTTTTTTATTTTTTTTTATTCAGACGACCATGTATAGTAAGACTTTTTTTTTTTTTTTTTAATTCAAACGACCATGTATAGTAAGGCTTTTTTGTTTTTTGTTTTTTTAAATCAAACGACCATGTATAGTAAGGCGTTTTTTTTTTTAAATTCAAACGACCATGTATAGTAAGGCGTTTTTTTTTTTTTTTAAATCAAACGACCATGTATAGTAAGGCGTTTTTTTTTTTTTTTTTTTTAATCAAACGACCATGTATAGTAAGGCGTTTTTTTTTTTTTTTTTTTTTTTTTTTTATTCAGACGACCATGTATAGTAAGGCGTTTTTTTTAAATGTTTTTATTTTTTTTATTCAGACGACCATGTATAGTAAGACTTTTTTTTTTATTTTTTATTTTTATTTTTTTTTTAAATCAAACGACCATGTATAGTAAGACTTTTTTTTTTTTTTTTTTTTTAGTTTTTTTTTAAATCAAACGACCATGTATAGTAAGGCGTTTTGTTTGTTTTTTTTAAAATCAAACGACCATGTATAGTAAGGCGTTTTTTTTTTTTTTTATTCAGACGACCATGTATAGTAAGGCGTTTTTTTTTTTTTTTTTTTTTTTTTTTTTTTTAATCAAACGACCATGTATAGTAAGGCGTTTTTTTTGTTGTTTTTTTTAATCAAACGACCATGTATAGTAAGGCGTTTTTTTTTTGTTTTGTTTTTTTTTATTCAGACGACCATGTATAGTAAGGCGGGTTTTTTTTTATTTTTATTTTTTTTGTATTCAGACGACCATGTATAGTAAGACTTTTTTTTTTTTTTTTTTTTTTTAAATCAAACGACCATGTATAGTAAGGCGTATTTTTTTTTAATTCAAACGACCATGTATAGTAAGGCGTTTTTGTTGTTGTTGTTTTTTTTTATTCAAACGACCATGTACAGTAAGGCGTTGTTTTTTTAAATCAAACGACCATGTATAGTAAGGCGTTTTTTTTTTGTTTGTTTTTTTATTCAAACGACCATGTAAGGCGTTTTTTTTTTTTTTTTTTTTTTTTTTTTTATTCAGACGACCATGTATAGTAAGACTTTTTTTTTTTTTTTAAATCAAACGACCATGTATAGTAAGGCGTTTTTTTTAATTTTTTTTAAATCAAACGACCATGTATAGTAAGGCGTTTTTTTTGTTTTTTTAAATTCAAACGACCATGTATAGTGAGACTTTTTTTTTTTTTTTTTTTTTTTTTTTTAATCAAACGACCATGTATAGTAAGGCGTTTTTTTATTTATTTATTTATTTTTTTTATTCAGACGACCATGTATAGTAAGACTTTTTTTTTTTTTTTTTAAATCAAACGACCATGTATAGTAAGGCGTTTTTTTTTTTAAATCAAACGACCATGTATAGTAAGGCGTTTTTTTGTTGTTGTTTTTTTTTATTCAAACGACCATGTATAGTAAGGCGTTTTTTTTTTTTTTTTTAATCAAACGACCATGTATAGTAAGGCGTTTTTTTATTTATTTATTTATTTTTTTTTACTCAGACGACCATGTATAGTAAGACTTTTTTTTTTTTTTTTTTTTTTTTTAAATCAAACGACCATGTATAGTAAGGCGGGTTTTTTTTTAAATCAAACGACCATGTATAGTAAGGCGTTTTTGTTTTGTTTTTGTTTTTATTCAAACGACCATGTATAGTAAGGCGTTTTTTTTTTTTTTTTTTTGTTTTTTTTTAAATCAAACGACCATGTATAGTAAGGCGTTTTTTTTTTGTTTTTGTTTTTATTCAAACGACCATGTATAGTAAGGCGTTTTGTTTTTTGTTTTTTTTAATCAAACGACCATGTATAGTAAGGCGTTTTTTTTATTTTTATTTTTTATTCAAACGACCATGTATAGTAAGACTTTTTTTTTTTTTTCTTTTTAGTTTTTTTTTAAATCAAACGACCATGTATAGTAAGGCGTTTTGTTTGTTTTTTTTTAAATCAAACGACCATGTATAGTAAGGCGTTTTTTTTTTTTTTTTTTTTTTTTTTTTTATTCAGACGACCATGTATAGTAAGGCGTTTTTTTTTTTTTTTTTTTTTTTTTTTTATCAAACGACCATGTATAGTAAGGCGTTTTTTTTGTTGTTTTTTTTAATCAAACGACCATGTATAGTAAGGCGTTTTTATTTATTTATTTATTTTTTTATTCAGACGACCATGTATAGTAAGGCGGGTTTTTTTTTATTTTTATTTTTTTCGTATTCAGACGACCATGTATAGTAAGACTTTTTTTTTTTTTTTTTTTTTTTAAATCAAACGACCATGTATAGTAAGGCGTATTTTTTTTTAATTCAAACGACCATGTATAGTAAGGCGTTTTTTTGTTGTTGTTTTTTTTTATTCAAACGACCATGTACAGTAAGGCGTTTTTTTTTTAAATCAAACGACCATGTATAGTAAGGCGTTTTTTTTTTGTTTGTTTTTTTATTCAAACGACCATGTATAGTAAGGCGTTTTTTTTTTGTTTTTTTTTGTTTTTTTTATTCAGACGACCATGTATAGTAAGACTTTTTTTTTTTTTTTAAATCAAACGACCATGTATAGTAAGGCGTTTTTTTTTAATTTTTTTTAAATCAAACGACCATGTATAGTAAGGCGTTTTTTTTGTTTTTTTAAATTCAAACGACCATGTATAGTGAGACTTTTTTTTTTTTTTTTTTTTTTAATCAAACGACCATGTATAGTAAGGCGTTTTTTTTTTTATTTATTTATTTTTTTTATTCAGACGACCATGTATAGTAAGACTTTTTTTTTTTTTTTTTTAAATCAAACGACCATGTATAGTAAGGCGTTTTTTTTTTTTAAATCAAACGACCATGTATAGTAAGGCGTTTTTTTGTTGTTGTTTTTTTTTATTCAAACGACCATGTATAGTAAGGCGTTTTTTTTTTTTTTTTTAATCAAACGACCATGTATAGTAAGGCGTTTTTTTATTTATTTATTTTTTTTTTTTTACTCAGACGACCATGTATAGTAAGACTTTTTTTTTTTTTTTTTTTTTTTTAAATCAAACGACCATGTATAGTAAGGCGGGTTTTTTTTTAAATCAAACGACCATGTATAGTAAGGCGTTTTTTTTTTTTTTTTTTTTTTTTATTCAGACGACCATGTATAGTAAGGCGGGTTTTTTTTTATTTTTATTTTTTTTGTATTCAGACGACCATGTATAGTAAGACTTTTTTTTTTTTTTTTTTTTTTAAATCAAACGACCATGTATAGTAAGGCGTATTTTTTTTTAATTCAAACGACCATGTATAGTAAGGCGTTTTTTTGTTGTTTTTTTTTTTTTATTCAAACGACCATGTACAGTAAGGCGTTTTTTTTTTAAATCAAACGACCATGTATAGTAAGGCGTTTTTTTTTTTTTTGTTTTTTTATTCAAACGACCATGTATAGTAAGGCGTTTTTTTTTTTTTTTTTGTTTTTTTTTTTGTTTTTTTTTTTTATTCAGACGACCATGTATAGTAAGACTTTTTTTTTTTTTTTAAATCAAACGACCATGTATAGTAAGGCGTTTTTTTAAATTTTTTTTAAATCAAACGACCATGTATAGTAAGGCGTTTTTTTTGTTTTTTTTATTCAGACGACCATGTATAGTCAGACTTTTTTTTTTTTTTTAAATCAAACGACCATGTATAGTAAGGCGTTTTTTTTTATTTTTTTTAAATCAAACGACCATGTATAGTAAGGCGTTTTTTTTGTTTTTTTAAATTCAAACGACCATGTATAGTGAGACTTTTTTTTTTTTTTTTTTTTTTTTTTTAATCAAACGACCATGTATAGTAAGGCGTTTTTTTTTTAATTTATTTATTTTTTTTATTCAGACGACCATGTATAGTAAGACTTTTTTTTTTTTTTTTTTAAATCAAACGACCATGTATAGTAAGGCGTTTTTTTTTTTTAAATCAAACGACCATGTATAGTAAGGCGTTTTTTTTTTTTTTTTTTTTTTTTTTAATCAAACGACCATGTATAGTAAGGCGTTTTTTTTTTAATTTATTTATTTTTTTTATTCAGACGACCATGTATAGTAAGACTTTTTTTTTTTTTTTTTTTAAATCAAACGACCATGTATAGTAAGGCGTTTTTTTTTTTAAATTAAACGACCATGTATAGTAAGGCGTTTTTTTGTTGTTGTTTTTTTTTATTCAAACGACCATGTATAGTAAGGCGTTTTTTTTTTTTTTTTTAATCAAACGACCATGTATAGTAAGGCGTTTTTTTATTTATTTATTTTTATTTTTTTACTCAGACGACCATGTATAGTAAGACTTTTTTTTTTTTTTTTTTTTTTTTAAATCAAACGACCATGTATAGTAAGGCGGTTTTTTTTTTAAATCAAACGACCATGTATAGTAAGGCGTTTTTTTTTTTTGTTTGTTTTTATTCAAACGACCATGTATAGTAAGGCGTTTTTTTTTTTGTTTTTTTTTTTTTTTTTAAATCAAACGACCATGTATAGTAAGGCGTTTTTTTTTTGTTTTTGTTTTTATTCAAACGACCATGTATAGTAAGGCGTTTTGTTTTTTGTTTTTTTTAATCAAACGACCATGTATAGTAAGGCGTTTTTTTTTTTTTTTTTTTTTATTCAAACGACCATGTATAGTAAGGCGTTTTTTTTGTGTTTTTTTTTTAATCAAACGACCATGTATAGTAAGGCGTTTTTTTTTTTTTTTTTTTTAATCAAACGACCATGTATAGTAAGACTTTTTTTTTTTTTTTTTTTTTTAGTTTTTTTTTAAATCAAACGACCATGTATAGTAAGGCGTTTTGTTTGTTTTTTTTTAAATCAAACGACCATGTATAGTAAGGCGTTTTTTTTTTTTTTTTTTTTTTTTTTTTTTTTATTCAGACGACCATGTATAGTAAGGCGTTTTTTTTTTTTTTTTTTTTTTTTTTTTTTAATCAAACGACCATGTATAGTAAGGCGTTTTTTTTGTTGTTTTTTTTAATCAAACGACCATGTATAGTAAGGCGTTTTTTTTTATTTTTATTTTTTTTTATTCAGACGACCATGTATAGTAAGGCGGGTTTTTTTTTATTTTTATTTTTTTTGTATTCAGACGACCATGTATAGTAAGACTTTTTTTTTTTTTTTTTTTTAAATCAAACGACCATGTATAGTAAGGCGTATTTTTTTTTAATTCAAACGACCATGTATAGTAAGGCGTTTTTTTTTTGTTTTTTTTTTATTCAAACGACCATGTATAGTAAGGTGTTTTTTTTTTAAATTTTTTATTTTTTTTATTCAGACGACCATGTATAGCAAGACTTTTTTTTTTTTTTTTTTTAAATCAAACGACCATGTATAGTAAGGCTTTTTTTTTTTTACTTTTTTTTAAAAATCAAACGACCATGTATAGTAAGGCGTTGTTTTTTTTTAATGAAACGACCATGTATAGTAAGGCGTTTTTTTTTTTTTTTTTTATTCAAACGACCATGTATAGTAAGGCGTTTTTGTTTTTTTGTTTTTTTAAATCAAACGACCATGTATAGTAAGGCGTTTTTTTTTAATTATTTTTTTAAAATCAAACGACCATGTATAGTAAGGCGTTTTTTTTTTTTTTTTTTTTTTTAAATCAAACGACCATGTATAGTAAGGCGTTTTTTTTTTTAATGAAACGACCATGTATAGTAAGGCGTTTTTTTTTTGTTTTTTTTAAATCAAACGACCATGTATAGTAAGGCTTTTTTTTTTTTTTTTAATTCAAACGACCATGTATAGTAAGGCGTTTTTGTTTTTTGTTTTTTTTTAAATCAAACGACCATGTATAGTAAGGAGTTTTTTTTAGTTTTTTTTTAAATCAAACGACCATGTATAGTAAGGCGTTTTGTTTTTGTTTTTTTAAATCAAACGACCATGTATAGTAAGGCGTTTTTTTTTTTTTAATTCAAACGACCATGTATAGTAAGCCGTTTTTTTTTTTAATTCAAACGACCATGTATAGTAAGGCGTTTTTTTTTAAATTTTTTTATTTTTTTTATTCAGACGACCATGTATAGTAAGACTTTTTTTTTTATTTTTTATTTTTATTTTTTTTTTAAATCAAACGACCATGTATAGTAAGACTTTTTTTTTTTTTTTTTTTAGTTTTTTTTTAAATCAAACGACCATGTATAGTAAGGCGTTTTGTTTGTTTTTTTTTAAATCAAACGACCATGTATAGTAAGGCGTTTTTTTTTTTTTTTTTTTTTTTTTTTTATTCAGACGACCATGTATAGTAAGACTTTTTTTTTTTTTTTTTTAAATCAAACGACCATGTATAGTAAGGCGTTTTTTTTTTAAATTCAAACGACCATGTATAGTAAGGCGTTTTTTTTTTGTTTTTTTTTATTCAAACGACCATGTATAGTAAGGTGTTTTTTTTTTAATTTTTTTATTTTTTTTATTCAGACGACCATGTATAGTAAGACTTTTTTTTTTGTTTTGTTTTTTTTAAATCAAACGACCATGTATATTAAGGCGTTTTTTTTAAAATCAAACGACCATGTATAGTAAGGCGTTTTTTTTTTGTTTTTGTTTTTATTCAAACGACCATGTATAGTAAGGCGTTTTTTTTAGTTTTTTTTTTAAATCAAACGACCATGTATAGTAAGGCGTTTTTTTTTTTGTTTTGTTTTGTTTTTTTAAATTCAGACGACCATGTATAGTAAGACTTTTTTTTTTTTTTTAAATCAAACGACCATGTATAGTAAGGCGTTTTTTTTTTAAATTCAAACGACCATGTATAGTAAGGCGTTTTTTTTTTGTTTTTTTTTTATTCAAACGACCATGTATAGTAAGGTGTTTTTTTTTAAAAATTTTTATTTTTTTTATTCAGACGACCATGTATAGCAAGACTTTTTTTTTTTTTTTTTTTAAATCAAACGACCATGTATAGTAAGGCGTTTTTTTTTTTAATTCAAACGACCATGTATAGTAAGGCGTTTTTTTGTTGTTGTTTTTTTTTATTCAAACGACCATGTACAGTAAGGCGTTTTTTTTTTAAATCAAACGACCATGTATAGTAAGGCGTTTTTTTTTTTTTTTTTTTTTTTTTTTAATTCAGACGACCATGTATAGTAAGACTTTTTTTTTTTTTTTTTAAATCAAACGACCATGTATAGTAAGGCGTTTTTTTTTATTTTTTTTAAATCAAACGACTATGTATAGTAAGGCGTTTTTTTTTTTTTAAATCAAACGACCATGTATAGTAAGGCGTTTTTTTTTGTTTTTGTTTTTATTCAAACGACCATGTATAGTAAGGCGTTTTGTTTTTGTTTTTCTTAATCAAACGAGCATGTATAGTAAGACGTTTTTTATTTATTTATTTTATCTTTTTTAATCAAACGACCATGTATAGTAAGGCATTTTTTGTTTGTTTGTTTTTTTCTTAATCAAACGAGCATGTATAGTAAGGCGATTTTTTTTTTTTTAAATCAAACGACCATGTATAGTAAGGCGTTTTTTTGTTGTTGTTTTTTTTTATTCAAACGACCATGTATAGTAAGGCGTTTTTTTTTTTTTTTTTTAAATCAAACGACCATGTATAGTAAGGCGTTTTTTTTTTTTTATTCAAACGACCATGTATAGTAAGACTTTTTTTTTTTTTTTTTTAATCAAACGACCATGTATAGTAAGGCTTTTTTTTTTTTTTGTTTTTTTGTTTTTTTATTCAGACGACCATGTATAGTAAGGCGTTTTTTTTTTTAAATTTTTTTTTTTTTTTTATTCAGACGACCGTGTATAGTAAGACTTTTTTTTTTTTTTTTTTTAAATCAAACGACCATGTATAGTAAGGCGTTTTTTTGTTTTTGTTTTTGTTTTTTTTATTCAGACGACCATGTATAGTAAGGCGTTTTTTTTAATTATTTTTTTAAAATCAAACGACCATGTATAGTAACGCGTTTTTTTTTATTATTTTTTTTTAATGAAACGACCATGTATAGTAAGGCGTTTTTTTTTTGTTTTTTTTTTAAATCAAACGACCATGTATAGTAAGGCTTTTTTTTTTTTTTTTAATTCAAACGACCATATATAGTAAGGCGTTTTTTTTTTTTTTTTTTTTTAAATCAAACGACCATGTATAGTAAGGCGTTTTTTTTTTAAATTCAAACGACCATGTATAGTAAGGCGTTTTTTTGTTGTTGTTGTTATATTTTTTTAAATTTTTTTTTTTTTTTATTCAGACGACCATGTATAGTAAGACTTTTTTATTTATTTATTTATTTATTTTTAAATCAAACGACATGTATAGTAAGGCTTTTTTTTTTTTACTTTTTTTAAAAAATCAAACGACCATGTATAGTAAGGCGTTGTTTTTTTTTAATGAAACGACCATGTATAGTAAGGCGTTTTTTTTTTTTTTTTATTCAAACGACCATGTATAGTAAGGCGTTTTTGTTTTTTTGTTTTTTTAAATCAAACGACCATGTATAGTAAGGCGTTTTTTTTTTTAAATTCAAACGACCATGTATAGTAAGGCGTTTTTTTGTTGTTGTTTTTTTTTATTCAAACGACCATGTATAGTAAGGCGTTTTTTTTGTTTTTTAAATCAAACGACCATGTATAGTAAGGCGTTTTTTTTTTATTATTTTTTTTAAAATCAAACGACCATGTATAGTAAGGCGTTTTTTTTTAATTATTTTTTTAAAATCAAACGACCATGTATAGTAAGGCGTTTTTTTTTTTGTTTTTTTTTTTAAATCAAACGACCATGTATAGTAAGGCGTTTTTTTTTTTTAATGAAACGACCATGTATAGTAAGGCGTTTTTTTTTTTGTTTTTTTTAAATCAAACGACCATGTATAGTAAGGCTTTTTTTTTTTTTTTTAATTCAAACGACCATGTATAGTAAGGCGTTTTTGTTTTTTGTTTTTTTTTAAATCAAACGACCATGTATAGTAAGGCGTTTTTTTTTTAATTCAAACGACCATGTATAGTAAGGCGTTTTTTTGTTGTTGTTTTTTTTTATTCAAACGACCATGTATAGTAAGGCGTTTTTTTTTTAATGAAACGACCATGTATAGTAAGGCGTTTTTTTTTTTTTTTATTCAAACGACCATGTACAGTAAGGCGTTTTTGTTTTTTGTTTTTTTAAATCAAACGACCATGTATAGTAAGACTTTTTTTTTTTTTTTTTTTTTTTTTTTTTTTAAATCAAACGACCATGTATAGTAAGGCGTTTTTTTTTTTTTTTTTTTAATCAAACGACCATGTATAGTAAGGCGTTTTTTTTTTTTTTTGTTTTTTTTTTTTTTATTCAGACGACCATGTATAGTAAGACTTTTTTTTTTTTTTTTAAATCAAACGACCATGTATAGTAAAGCGTTTTTTTTTTAAATTCAAACGACCATGTATAGTAAGGCGTTTTTTTTTGTTTTTTTTTTATTCAAACGACCATGTATAGTAAGGTGTTTTTTTTAAATTTTTTTTATTTTTTTTATTCAGACGACCATGTATAGTAAGACTTTTTTTTTTGTTTTGTTTTTTTTAAATCAAACGACCATGTATATAAGGCGTTTTTTTTTAAATCAAACGACCATGTATAGTAAGGCGTTTTTTTTTTGTTTTTGTTTTTATTCAAACGACCATGTATAGTAAGGCGTTTTTTTTAGTTTTTTTTTAAATCAAACGACCATGTATAGTAAGGCGTTTTGTTTTTGTTTTTTTAAATCAAACGACCATGTATAGTAAGGCGTTTTTTTTTTTAAATTCAAACGACCATGTATAGTAAGGCGTTTTTTTGTTGTTGTTTTTTTTTATTCAAACGACCATGTATAGTAAGGCGTTTTTTTTGTTTTTTAAATCAAACGACCATGTATAGTAAGGCGTTTTTTTTTATTATTTTTTTTAAAATCAAACGACCATGTATAGTAAGGCGTTTTTTTTTATTATTTTTTTAAAATCAAACGACCATGTATAGTAAGGCGTTTTTTTTTTTATTTTTTTTTTAAAAGCAAACGACCATGTATAGTAAGGCGTTTTTTTTTTTTTTTTTTTAAATCAAACGACCATGTATAGTAAGGCTTTTTTTTTTTTTTTTTTATTCAAACGACCATGTATAGTAAGGCGTTTTTTTGTTGTTGTTTTTTTTTATTCAAACGACCATGTATAGTAAGGCGTTTTTTTTTTTTTTTTATTCAAACGACCATGTACAGTAAGGCGTTTTTTTTTAAATTTTTTTATTTTTTTTATTCAGACGACCATGTATAGTAAGACTTTTTTTTTTTTTTTTTAAATCAAACGACCATGTATAGTAAGGCGTTTTTTTTTTTAAATCAAACGACCATGTATAGTAAGGCGTTTTTTTGTTGTTGTTTTTTTTTATTCAAACGACCATGTATAGTAAGGCGTTTTTTTTTTTTTTTTAATCAAACGACCATGTATAGTAAGGCGTTTTTTTATTTATTTATTTTTTTTTTTTTACTCAGACGACCATGTATAGTAAGACTTTTTTTTTTTTTTTTTTTTTTTTAAATCAAACGACCATGTATAGTAAGGCGGGTTTTTTTTTAAATCAAACGACCATGTATAGTAAGGCGTTTTTGTTTTGTTTTTGTTTTTATTCAAACGACCATGTATAGTAAGGCGTTTTTTTTTTTTTTTTTTTTTTTTTTTTTAAATCAAACGACCATGTATAGTAAGGCGTTTTTTTTTTTTTTTGTTTTTATTCAAACGACCATGTATAGTAAGGCATTTTGTTTTTTGTTTTTTTTAATCAAACGACCATGTATAGTAAGGCGTTTTTTTTATTTTTATTTTTTATTCAAACGACCATGTATAGTAAGACTTTTTTTTTTTTTCTTTTTAGTTTTTTTTTAAATCAAACAACCATGTATAGTAAGGCGTTTTGTTTGTTTTTTTTTAAATCAAACGACCATGTATAGTAAGGCGTTTTTTTTTTTGTTTTTTTTTTTTTTTTATTCAGACGACCATGTATAGTAAGGCGTTTTTTTTTTTTTTTTTTTTTTTTTTTTTATCAAACGACCATGTATAGTAAGGCGTTTTTTTTGTTGTTTTTTTTAATCAAACGACCATGTATAGTAAGGCGTTTTTATTTATTTATTTATTTTTTTTATTCAGACGACCATGTATAGTAAGGCGGGTTTTTTTTTATTTTTATTTTTTTCGTATTCAGACGACCATGTATAGTAAGACTTTTTTTTTTTTTTTTTTTTTTAAATCAAACGACCATGTATAGTAAGGCGTATTTTTTTTTAATTCAAACGACCATGTATAGTAAGGCGTTTTTTTGTTGTTGTTTTTTTTTATTCAAACGACCATGTACAGTAAGGCGTTTTTTTTTTAAATCAAACGACCATGTATAGTAAGGCGTTTTTTTTTTGTTTGTTTTTTTATTCAAACGACCATGTATAGTAAGGGGTTTTTTTTTTTTTTTTTTTTTTTTTTTATTCAGACGACCATGTATAGTAAGACTTTTTTTTTTTTTTTAAATCAAACGACCATGTATAGTAAGGCGTTTTTTTTAATTTTTTTTAAATCAAACGACCATGTATAGTAAGGCGTTTTTTTTGTTTTTTTAAATTCAAACGACCATGTATAGTGAGACTTTTTTTTTTTTTTTTTTTTTTAATCAAACGACCATGTATAGTAAGGCGGTTTTTTTTTTATTTATTTATTTTTTTTATTCAGACGACCATATATAGTAAGACTTTTTTTTTTTTTTTTTTAAATCAAACGACCATGTATAGTAAGGCGTTTTTTTTTTTTAAATCAAACGACCATGTATAGTAAGGCGTTTTTTTGTTGTTGTTTTTTTTTATTCAAACGACCATGTATAGTAAGGCGTTTTTTTTTTTTTTTTTAATCAAACGACCATGTATAGTAAGGCGTTTTTTTATTTATTTATTTTATTTTTTTTTACTCAGACGACCATGTATAGTAAGACTTTTTTTTTTTTTTTTTTTTTTTAAATCAAACGACCATGTATAGTAAGGCGGGTTTTTTTTTAAATCAAACGACCATGTATAGTAAGGCGTTTTTTTTTTGTTTTTGTTTTTATTCAAACGACCATGTATAGTAAGGCGTTTTTTTTTTTTTTTTTTTTTTTTTTTTTTTTTTAAATCAAACGACCATGTATAGTAAGGCGTTTTTTTGTTGTTTTTGTTTTTATTCAAACGACCATGTATAGTAAGGCGTTTTGTTTTTTGTTTTTTTTAATCAAACGACCATGTATAGTAAGGCGTTTTTTTTTTTTTTTATTTTATTTTTTTTATTCAGACGACCATGTATAGTAAGGCGTTTTTTTTTATTTTTTTTTTTAATCAAACGACCATGTATAGTAAGACTTTTTTTTTTTTTTTTTTTTAGTTTTTTTTAAAATCAAACGACCATGTATAGTAAGGCGTTTTGTTTGTTTTTTTTTAAATCAAACGACCATGTATAGTAAGGCGTTTTTTTTTTTTTTTATTTTATTTTTTTTATTCAGACGACCATGTATAGTAAGGCGTTTTTTTTGTTGTTTTTTTTAATCAAACGACCATGTATAGTAAGGCGTTTTTTTTTATTTTTATTTTTTTTTATTCAGACGACCATGTATAGTAAGGCGGGTTTTTTTTTATTTTTATTTTTTTTGTATTCAGACGACCATGTATAGTAAGACTTTTTTTTTTTTTTTTTTTTTTTAAATCAAACGACCATGTATAGTAAGGCGTTTTTTTTTTAAATCTAACGACCATGTATAGTAAGACGTTTTTTTTTTTCATTTTAAATCAAACGACCATGTATAGTAAAGCGTTTTTTTTGTTTTTGTTTTTTTTATTCAGACGACCATGTATAGTAAGGCGTTTTTTTTAATTATTTTTTTAAAATCAAACGACCATGTATAGTAAGGCGTTTTTTTTTATTATTTTTTTTTAATGAAACGACCATGTATAGTAAGGCGTTTTTTTTTTGTTTTTTTTTTAAATCAAACGACCATGTATAGTAAGGCTTTTTTTTTTTTTTTTAATTCAAACGACCATATATAGTAAGGCGTTTTTTTTTTTTTTTTTTTTTAAATCAAACGACCATGTATAGTAAGGCGTTTTTTTTTTAAATTCAAACGACCATGTATAGTAAGGTGTTTTTTTTTTAAATTTTTTATTTTTTTTATTCAGACGACCATGTATAGCAAGACTTTTTTTTTTTTTTTTTTTAAATCAAACGACCATGTATAGTAAGGCTTTTTTTTTTTTACTTTTTTTTAAAAATCAAACGACCATGTATAGTAAGGCGTTGTTTTTTTTTAATGAAACGACCATGTATAGTAAGGCGTTTTTTTTTTTTTTTTTTATTCAAACGACCATGTATAGTAAGGCGTTTTTGTTTTTTTGTTTTTTTAAATCAAACGACCATGTATAGTAAGGCGTTTTTTTTTAATTATTTTTTTAAAATCAAACGACCATGTATAGTAAGGCGTTTTTTTTTTTTTTTTTTTTTTAAATCAAACGACCATGTATAGTAAGGCGTTTTTTTTTTTAATGAAACGACCATGTATAGTAAGGCGTTTTTTTTTTGTTTTTTTTAAATCAAACGACCATGTATAGTAAGGCTTTTTTTTTTTTTTTTAATTCAAACGACCATGTATAGTAAGGCGTTTTTGTTTTTTGTTTTTTTTTAAATCAAACGACCATGTATAGTAAGGAGTTTTTTTTAGTTTTTTTTTAAATCAAACGACCATGTATAGTAAGGCGTTTTGTTTTTGTTTTTTTAAATCAAACGACCATGTATAGTAAGGCGTTTTTTTTTTTTTAATTCAAACGACCATGTATAGTAAGGCGTTTTTTTGTTGTTTTTTTTTTTTATTCAAACGACCATGTATAGTAAGGCGTTTTTTTTGTTTTTTAAATCAAACGACCATGTATAGTAAGGCGTTTTTTTTTATTTTTTTTTTTTAAATCAAACGACCATGTATAGTAAGGCGTTTTTTTTAATTATTTTTTTAAAATCAAACGACCATGTATAGTAAGGCGTTTTTTTTTTTATTATTTTTTTAAAATCAAACGACCATGTATAGTAAGGCGTTTTTTTTTGTTTTTTTTTAAATCAAACGACCATGTATAGTAAGGCGTTTTTGTTTTTTGTTTTTTTTTTAAATCAAACGACCATGTATAGTAAGCCGTTTTTTTTTTTAATTCAAACGACCATGTATAGTAAGGCGTTTTTTTTTAAATTTTTTTATTTTTTTTATTCAGACGACCATGTATAGTAAGACTTTTTTTTTTATTTTTTATTTTTATTTTTTTTTTTAAATCAAACGACCATGTATAGTAAGACTTTTTTTTTTTTTTTTTTTTAGTTTTTTTTTAAATCAAACGACCATGTATAGTAAGGCGTTTTGTTTTTTTTTTTTTAAATCAAACGACCATGTATAGTAAGGCGTTTTTTTTTTTTTTTTTTTTTTTTTTTTATTCAGACGACCATGTATAGTAAGACTTTTTTTTTTTTTTTTTTAAATCAAACGACCATGTATAGTAAGGCGTTTTTTTTTTAAATTCAAACGACCATGTATAGTAAGGCGTTTTTTTTTTGTTTTTTTTTATTCAAACGACCATGTATAGTAAGGCGTTTTTTTTTTTTTTTTTTAAATCAAACGACCATGTATAGTAAGGCGTTTTTTTTTTTTTTTTTTTTTTTTTTTTATTCAGACGACCATGTATAGTAAGACTTTTTTTTTTTTTTTTTTAAATCAAACGACCATGTATAGTAAGGCGTTTTTTTTTTAAATTCAAACGACCATGTATAGTAAGGCGTTTTTTTTTTGTTTTTTTTTATTCAAACGACCATGTATAGTAAGGTGTTTTTTTTTTTATTTTTTTATTTTTTTTATTCAGACGACCATGTATAGTAAGACTTTTTTTTTTGTTTTGTTTTTTTTAAATCAAACGACCATGTATATTAAGGCGTTTTTTTTAAAATCAAACGACCATGTATAGTAAGGCGTTTTTTGTTTTGTTTTTGTTTTTATTCAAACGACCATGTATAGTAAGGCGTTTTTTTTAGTTTTTTTTTTTAAATCAAACGACCATGTATAGTAAGGCGTTTTTTTTTTTGTTTTGTTTTGTTTTTTTAAATTCAGACGACCATGTATAGTAAGACTTTTTTTTTTTTTTTAAATCAAACGACCATGTATAGTAAGGCGTTTTTTTTTTAAATTCAAACGACCATGTATAGTAAGGCGTTTTTTTGTTGTTGTTTTTTTATTCAAACGACCATGTATAGTAAGGTGTTTTTTTTAAAAAAATTTTATTTTTTTTATTCAGACGACCATGTATAGCAAGACTTTTTTTTTTTTTTTTTTTAAATCAAACGACCATGTATAGTAAGGCGTTTTTTTTTTAAATTCAAACGACCATGTATAGTAAGGCGTTTTTTTGTTGTTGTTTTTTTTTATTCAAACGACCATGTACAGTAAGGCGTTTTTTTTTTAAATCAAACGACCATGTATAGTAAGGCGTTTTTTTTTTTTTTTTTTTTTTTTTTTAATTCAGACGACCATGTATAGTAAGACTTTTTTTTTTTTTTTTTAAATCAAACGACCATGTATAGTAAGGCGTTTTTTTTTATTTTTTTTAAATCAAACGACTATGTATAGTAAGGCGTTTTTTTTTTTTTAAATCAAACGACCATGTATAGTAAGGCGTTTTTTTTTGTTTTTGTTTTTATTCAAACGACCATGTATAGTAAGGCGTTTTGTTTTTGTTTTTCTTAATCAAACGAGCATGTATAGTAAGACGTTTTTTATTTATTTATTTTATCTTTTTTAATCAAACGACCATGTATAGTAAGGCATTTTTTGTTTTTTTTGTTTTTTCTTAATCAAACGAGCATGTATAGTAAGGCGATTTTTTTTTTTTTAAATCAAACGACCATGTATAGTAAGGCGTTTTTTTGTTGTTGTTTTTTTTTATTCAAACGACCATGTATAGTAAGGCGTTTTTTTTTTTTTTTTTAAATCAAACGACCATGTATAGTAAGGCGTTTTTTTTTTTTTTATTCAAACGACCATGTATAGTAAGACTTTTTTTTTTTTTTTTTTAATCAAACGACCATGTATAGTAAGGCTTTTTTTTTTTTGTTTTTTTGTTTTTTTATTCAGACGACCATGTATAGTAAGGCGTTTTTTTTTTTAAATTTTTTTTTTTTTTTTATTCAGACGACCGTGTATAGTAAGACTTTTTTTTTTTTTTTTTTAAATCAAACGACCATGTATAGTAAGGCGTTTTTTTGTTTTTGTTTTTGTTTTTTTTATTCAGACGACCATGTATAGTAAGGCGTTTTTTTTAATTATTTTTTTAAAATCAAACGACCATGTATAGTAAGGCGTTTTTTTTTATTATTTTTTTTTAATGAAACGACCATGTATAGTAAGGCGTTTTTTTTTTTTTTTTTTTTTTTTTAAATCAAACGACCATGTATAGTAAGGCGTTTTTTTTTTAAATTCAAACGACCATGTATAGTAAGGCGTTTTTTTGTTGTTGTTGTTATATTTTTTTAAATTTTTTTTTTTTTTTATTCAGACGACCATGTATAGTAAGACTTTTTTATTTATTTATTTATTTATTTTTAAATCAAACGACATGTATAGTAAGGCTTTTTTTTTTTTACTTTTTAAAAAAAATCAAACGACCATGTATAGTAAGGCGTTGTTTTTTTTTAATGAAACGACCATGTATAGTAAGGCGTTTTTTGTTTTTTTTTATTCAAACGACCATGTATAGTAAGGCGTTTTTGTTTTTTTGTTTTTTTAAATCAAACGACCATGTATAGTAAGGCGTTTTTTTTTTTAAATTCAAACGACCATGTATAGTAAGGCGTTTTTTTGTTGTTGTTTTTTTTTATTCAAACGACCATGTATAGTAAGGCGTTTTTTTTGTTTTTTAAATCAAACGACCATGTATAGTAAGGCGTTTTTTTTTTATTATTTTTTTTTAAATCAAACGACCATGTATAGTAAGGCGTTTTTTTTTTATTATTTTTTTAAAATCAAACGACCATGTATAGTAAGGCGTTTTTTTTTTTGTTTTTTTTTTTAAATCAAACGACCATGTATAGTAAGGCGGTTTTTTTTTTTAATGAAACGACCATGTATAGTAAGGCGTTTTTTTTTTTTTTTTTTTTTAATCAAACGACCATGTATAGTAAGGCTTTTTTTTTTTTTTTTTAATTCAAACGACCATGTATAGTAAGGCGTTTTTGTTTTTTGTTTTTTTTTAAATCAAACGACCATGTATAGTAAGGCGTTTTTTTTTTAATTCAAACGACCATGTATAGTAAGGCGCTTTTTTGTTGTTGTTTTTTTTTATTCAAACGACCATGTATAGTAAGGCGTTTTTTTTTTAATGAAACGACCATGTATAGTAAGGCGTTTTTTTTTTTTTTTATTCAAACGACCATGTACAGTAAGGCGTTTTTGTTTTTTGTTTTTTTAAATCAAACGACCATGTATAGTAAGGCGCTTTTTTTTTTAATTCAAACGACCATGTATAGTAAGGCGTTTTTTTTTTTTTTTAAATCAAACGACCATGTATAGTAAGGCGTTTTTTTTTTTTTTTTTTTTAATCAAACGACCATGTATAGTAAGGCGTTTTTTTTTTTTTTTTTTGTTTTTTTTATTCAGACGACCATGTATAGTAAGGCGTTTTTTTGTTAATTTTTTAATTTTTTTTATTCAGACGACCATGTATAGTAAGACTTTTTTTTTTATTTTTTATTATTATTTTTTTTTTAAATCAAACGACCATGTATAGTAAGACTTTTTTTTTTTTTTTTTTTTTTTTTTTTTTTAAATCAAACGACCATGTATAGTAAGGCGTTTTGTTTTTTTTTTTTTTAATCAAACGACCATGTATAGTAAGGCGTTTTTTTTTTTTTTTTTTTTTTTTTTTTATTCAGACGACCATGTATAGTAAGACTTTTTTTTTTTTTTTTAAATCAAACGACCATGTATAGTAAAGCGTTTTTTTTTTAAATTCAAACGACCATGTATAGTAAGGCGTTTTTTTTTTTTTTTTTTTTATTCAAACGACCATGTATAGTAAGGTGTTTTTTTTTTAATTTTTTTATTTTTTTTATTCAGACGACCATGTATAGTAAGACTTTTTTTTTTGTTTTGTTTTTTTTAAATCAAACGACCATGTATATAAGGCGTTTTTTTTTAAATCAAACGACCATGTATAGTAAGGCGTTTTTTTTTTGTTTTTGTTTTTATTCAAACGACCATGTATAGTAAGGCGTTTTTTTTAGTTTTTTTTTAAATCAAACGACCATGTATAGTAAGGCGTTTTGTTTTTGTTTTTTTAAATCAAACGACCATGTATAGTAAGGCGTTTTTTTTTTTAAATTCAAACGACCATGTATAGTAAGGCGTTTTTTTGTTGTTGTTTTTTTTTATTCAAACGACCATGTATAGTAAGGCGTTTTTTTTGTTTTTTAAATCAAACGACCATGTATAGTAAGGCGTTTTTTTTTATTATTTTTTTAAAAATCAAACGACCATGTATAGTAAGGCGTTTTTTTTTATTATTTTTTTAAAATCAAACGACCATGTATAGTAAGGCGTTTTTTTTTTTATTTTTTTTTTAAAAGCAAACGACCATGTATAGTAAGGCGTTTTTTTTTTTTTTTTTTTAAATCAAACGACCATGTATAGTAAGGCTTTTTTTTTTTTTTTTTAATTCAAACGACCATGTATAGTAAGGCGTTTTTTTGTTGTTGTTTTTTTTTATTCAAACGACCATGTATAGTAAGGCGTTTTTTTTTTTTTTTTATTCAAACGACCATGTACAGTAAGGCGTTTTTTTTAAAAATTTTTTATTTTTTTTATTCAGACGACCATGTATAGTAAGACTTTTTTTTTTTTTTTTTAATTCAAACGACCATGTATAGTAAGGCTTTTTTGTTTTTTGTTTTTTTAAATCAAACGACCATGTATAGTAAGGCGTTTTTTTTTTTAAATTCAAACGACCATGTATAGTAAGGCGTTTTTTTTTTTTTTTAAATCAAACGACCATGTATAGTAAGGCGTTTTTTTTTTTTTTTTTTTTAATCAAACGACCATGTATAGTAAGGCGTTTTTTTTTTTTTTTTTTTTTTTTTTTTATTCAGACGACCATGTATAGTAAGGCGTTTTTTTAAAATGTTTTTATTTTTTTTATTCAGACGACCATGTATAGTAAGACTTTTTTTTTTATTTTTTATTTTTATTTTTTTTTTAAATCAAACGACCATGTATAGTAAGACTTTTTTTTTTTTTTTTTTTTAGTTTTTTTTTAAATCAAACGACCATGTATAGTAAGGCGTTTTGTTTGTTTTTTTTAAAATCAAACGACCATGTATAGTAAGGCGTTTTTTTTTTTTTTATTCAGACGACCATGTATAGTAAGGCGTTTTTTTTTTTTTTTTTTTTTTTTTTTTTTTAATCAAACGACCATGTATAGTAAGGCGTTTTTTTTGTTGTTTTTTTTAATCAAACGACCATGTATAGTAAGGCGTTTTTTTTTTGTTTTGTTTTTTTTTATTCAGACGACCATGTATAGTAAGGCGGGTTTTTTTTTATTTTTATTTTTTTTGTATTCAGACGACCATGTATAGTAAGACTTTTTTTTTTTTTTTTTTTTTTAAATCAAACGACCATGTATAGTAAGGCGTATTTTTTTTTAATTCAAACGACCATGTATAGTAAGGCGTTTTTGTTGTTGTTGTTTTTTTTTATTCAAACGACCATGTACAGTAAGGCGTTGTTTTTTTAAATCAAACGACCATGTATAGTAAGGCGTTTTTTTTTTGTTTGTTTTTTTATTCAAACGACCATGTAAGGCGTTTTTTTTTTTTTTTTTTTTTTTTTTTTATTCAGACGACCATGTATAGTAAGACTTTTTTTTTTTTTTTAAATCAAACGACCATGTATAGTAAGGCGTTTTTTTTAATTTTTTTTAAATCAAACGACCATGTATAGTAAGGCGTTTTTTTTGTTTTTTTAAATTCAAACGACCATGTATAGTGAGACTTTTTTTTTTTTTTTTTTTTTTTTTTTTAATCAAACGACCATGTATAGTAAGGCGTTTTTTTATTTATTTATTTATTTTTTTTATTCAGACGACCATGTATAGTAAGACTTTTTTTTTTTTTTTTTAAATCAAACGACCATGTATAGTAAGGCGTTTTTTTTTTTAAATCAAACGACCATGTATAGTAAGGCGTTTTTTTGTTGTTGTTTTTTTTTATTCAAACGACCATGTATAGTAAGGCGTTTTTTTTTTTTTTTTTAATCAAACGACCATGTATAGTAAGGCGTTTTTTTATTTATTTATTTATTTTTTTTTACTCAGACGACCATGTATAGTAAGACTTTTTTTTTTTTTTTTTTTTTTTTTTAAATCAAACGACCATGTATAGTAAGGCGGGTTTTTTTTTAAATCAAACGACCATGTATAGTAAGGCGTTTTTGTTTTGTTTTTGTTTTTATTCAAACGACCATGTATAGTAAGGCGTTTTTTTTTTTTTTTTTTTTTTTTTTTTTAAATCAAACGACCATGTATAGTAAGGCGTTTTTTTTTTGTTTTTGTTTTTATTCAAACGACCATGTATAGTAAGGCGTTTTGTTTTTTGTTTTTTTTAATCAAACGACCATGTATAGTAAGGCGTTTTTTTTATTTTTATTTTTTATTCAAACGACCATGTATAGTAAGACTTTTTTTTTTTTTTCTTTTTAGTTTTTTTTTAAATCAAACGACCATGTATAGTAAGGCGTTTTTTTTTTTTTTTTTTTTTTTTTTTTATTCAGACGACCATGTATAGTAAGGCGTTTTTTTTTTTATTTTTTTTTTTTTTTATCAAACGACCATGTATAGTAAGGCGTTTTTTTTGTTGTTTTTTTTAATCAAACGACCATGTATAGTAAGGCGTTTTTATTTATTTATTTATTTTTTTATTCAGACGACCATGTATAGTAAGGCGGGTTTTTTTTTATTTTTATTTTTTTCGTATTCAGACGACCATGTATAGTAAGACTTTTTTTTTTTTTTTTTTTTTTTAAATCAAACGACCATGTATAGTAAGGCGTATTTTTTTTTAATTCAAACGACCATGTATAGTAAGGCGTTTTTTTGTTGTTGTTTTTTTTTATTCAAACGACCATGTACAGTAAGGCGTTTTTTTTTTAAATCAAACGACCATGTATAGTAAGGCGTTTTTTTTTTGTTTGTTTTTTTATTCAAACGACCATGTATAGTAAGGCGTTTTTTTTTTGTTTTTTTTTGTTTTTTTTATTCAGACGACCATGTATAGTAAGACTTTTTTTTTTTTTTTAAATCAAACGACCATGTATAGTAAGGCGTTTTTTTTTAATTTTTTTTAAATCAAACGACCATGTATAGTAAGGCGTTTTTTTTGTTTTTTTAAATTCAAACGACCATGTATAGTGAGACTTTTTTTTTTTTTTTTTTTTTTAATCAAACGACCATGTATAGTAAGGCGTTTTTTTTTTTATTTATTTATTTTTTTTATTCAGACGACCATGTATAGTAAGACTTTTTTTTTTTTTTTTTAAATCAAACGACCATGTATAGTAAGGCGTTTTTTTTTTTTAAATCAAACGACCATGTATAGTAAGGCGTTTTTTTGTTGTTGTTTTTTTTTATTCAAACGACCATGTATAGTAAGGCGTTTTTTTTTTTTTTTTTAATCAAACGACCATGTATAGTAAGGCGTTTTTTTATTTATTTATTTTTTTTTTTTTACTCAGACGACCATGTATAGTAAGACTTTTTTTTTTTTTTTTTTTTTTTTAAATCAAACGACCATGTATAGTAAGGCGGGTTTTTTTTTAAATCAAACGACCATGTATAGTAAGGCGTTTTTTTTTTTTTTTATTTTTTTTTTTTTTATTCAGACGACCATGTATAGTAAGGCGGGTTTTTTTTTATTTTTATTTTTTTTGTATTCAGACGACCATGTATAGTAAGACTTTTTTTTTTTTTTTTTTTTTTTAAATCAAACGACCATGTATAGTAAGGCGTATTTTTTTTTAATTCAAACGACCATGTATAGTAAGGCGTTTTTTTGTTGTTGTTTTTTTTTATTCAAACGACCATGTACAGTAAGGCGTTTTTTTTTTAAATCAAACGACCATGTATAGTAAGGCGTTTTTTTTTTTTTTGTTTTTTTATTCAAACGACCATGTATAGTAAGGCGTTTTTTTTTTTTTTTTTGTTTTTTTTTTTTATTCAGACGACCATGTATAGTAAGACTTTTTTTTTTTTTTTAAATCAAACGACCATGTATAGTAAGGCGTTTTTTTAAATTTTTTTTAAATCAAACGACCATGTATAGTAAGGCGTTTTTTTTGTTTTTTTTATTCAGACGACCATGTATAGTCAGACTTTTTTTTTTTTTTTAAATCAAACGACCATGTATAGTAAGGCGTTTTTTTTTATTTTTTTTAAATCAAACGACCATGTATAGTAAGGCGTTTTTTTTGTTTTTTTAAATTCAAACGACCATGTATAGTGAGACTTTTTTTTTTTTTTTTTTTTTTTTTTAATCAAACGACCATGTATAGTAAGGCGTTTTTTTTTTAATTTATTTATTTTTTTTATTCAGACGACCATGTATAGTAAGACTTTTTTTTTTTTTTTTTTAAATCAAACGACCATGTATAGTAAGGCGTTTTTTTTTTTAAATCAAACGACCATGTATAGTAAGGCGTTTTTTTTTTTTTTTTTTTTTTTTTTAATCAAACGACCATGTATAGTAAGGCGTTTTTTTTTTTATTTATTTATTTTTTTTATTCAGACGACCATGTATAGTAAGACTTTTTTTTTTTTTTTTTTTAAATCAAACGACCATGTATAGTAAGGCGTTTTTTTTTTTAAATCAAACGACCATGTATAGTAAGGCGTTTTTTTGTTGTTGTTTTTTTTTATTCAAACGACCATGTATAGTAAGGCGTTTTTTTTTTTTTTTTAATCAAACGACCATGTATAGTAAGGCGTTTTTTTATTTATTTATTTTTATTTTTTTACTCAGACGACCATGTATAGTAAGACTTTTTTTTTTTTTTTTTTTTTTTTAAATCAAACGACCATGTATAGTAAGGCGGGTTTTTTTTTAAATCAAACGACCATGTATAGTAAGGCGTTTTTTTGTTTTGTTTGTTTTTATTCAAACGACCATGTATAGTAAGGCGTTTTTTTTTTTGTTTTTTTTTTTGTTTTTAAATCAAACGACCATGTATAGTAAGGCGTTTTTTTTTTGTTTTTGTTTTTATTCAAACGACCATGTATAGTAAGGCGTTTTGTTTTTTGTTTTTTTTAATCAAACGACCATGTATAGTAAGGCGTTTTTTTTTTTTTTTTTTTTTATTCAAACGACCATGTATAGTAAGGCGTTTTTTTTGTGTTTTTTTTTTAATCAAACGACCATGTATAGTAAGGCGTTTTTTTTTATTTTTTTTTTTAATCAAACGACCATGTATAGTAAGACTTTTTTTTTTTTTTTTTTTTTTAGTTTTTTTTTAAATCAAACGACCATGTATAGTAAGGCGTTTTGTTTGTTTTTTTTTAAATCAAACGACCATGTATAGTAAGGCGTTTTTTTTTTTTTTTTTTTTTTTTTTTTTTTATTCAGACGACCATGTATAGTAAGGCGTTTTTTTTTTTTTTTTTTTTTTTTTTTTTTTAATCAAACGACCATGTATAGTAAGGCGTTTTTTTTGTTGTTTTTTTTAATCAAACGACCATGTATAGTAAGGCGTTTTTTTTTATTTTTATTTTTTTTTATTCAGACGACCATGTATAGTAAGGCGGGTTTTTTTTTATTTTTATTTTTTTTGTATTCAGACGACCATGTATAGTAAGACTTTTTTTTTTTTTTTTTTTTTAAATCAAACGACCATGTATAGTAAGGCGTATTTTTTTTTAATTCAAACGACCATGTATAGTAAGGCGTTTTTTTGTTGTTGTTTTTTTTTATTCAAACGACCATGTACAGTAAGGCGTTTTTTTTTTAAATCAAACGACCATGTATAGTAAGGCGTTTTTTTTTTGTTTGTTTTTTTATTCAAACGACCATGTATAGTAAGGCGTTTTTTTTTTTTTTTTTTTTTTTTTTTTATTCAGACGACCATGTATAGTAAGACTTTTTTTTTTTTTTTAAATCAAACGACCATGTATAGTAAGGCGTTTTTTTTAATTTTTTTTAAATCAAACGACCATGTATAGTAAGGCGTTTTTTTTGTTTTTTTAAATTCAAATGACCATGTATAGTGAGACTTTTTTTTTTTTTTTTTTTTTTTAATCAAACGACCATGTATAGTAAGGCGTTTTTTTTTTTATTTATTTATTTTTTTTATTCAGACGACCATGTATAGTAAGACTTTTTTTTTTTTTTTTTTTAAATCAAACGACCATGTATAGTAAGGCGTTTTTTTTTTTTAAATCAAACGACCATGTATAGTAAGGCGTTTTTTTGTTGTTGTTTTTTTTTATTCAAACGACCATGTATAGTAAGGCGTTTTTTTTTTTTTTTTTAATCAAACGACCATGTATAGTAAGGCGTTTTTTTATTTATTTTTTTTTTTTTTTTTTACTCAGACGACCATGTATAGTAAGACTTTTTTTTTTTTTTTTTTTTTTTAAATCAAACGACCATGTATAGTAAGGCGGGTTTTTTTTTAAATCAAACGACCATGTATAGTAAGGCGTTTTTTTTTTGTTTTTTTTTTTATTCAAACGACCATGTATAGTAAGGCGTTTTTTTTTTTTTTTTTTTTTTTTTTTTTTTTTAAATCAAACGACCATGTATAGTAAGGCGTTTTTTTTTTGTTTTTGTTTTTATTCAAACGACCATGTATAGTAAGGCGTTTTGTTTTTTGTTTTTTTTAATCAAACGACCATGTATAGTAAGGCGTTTTTTTTTTTTTTTTTTTTTATTCAAACGACCATGTATAGTAAGGCGTTTTTTTGTGTTTTTTTTTTAATCAAACGACCATGTATAGTAAGGCGTTTTTTTTAATTTTTTTTTTTAATCAAACGACCATGTATAGTAAGACTTTTTTTTTTTTTTTTTTTAGTTTTTTTTTAAATCAAACGACCATGTATAGTAAGGCGTTTTGTTTTTTTTTTTTTAAATCAAACGACCATGTATAGTAAGGCGTTTTTTTATTTTTTTATTTTTTTTTTTTTATTCAGACGACCATGTATAGTAAGGCGTTTTTTTTTATTTATTTTTTTAATCAAACGACCATGTATAGTAAGACTTTTTTTTTTTTTTTTTTTTAGTTTTTTTTTAAATCAAACGACCATGTATAGTAAGGCGTTTTGTTTTTTTTTTTTTAAATCAAACGACCATGTATAGTAAGGCGTTTTTTTTTTTTTTTATTTTTTTTTTTTTATTCAGACGACCATGTATAGTAAGGCGTTTTTTTTTTTAATCAAACGACCATGTATAGTAAGGCGTTTTTTTTGTTGTTTTTTTTAATCAAACGACCATGTATAGTAAGGCGTTTTTTTTTATTTTTATTTTTTTTTATTCAGACGACCATGTATAGTAAGGCGGGTTTTTTTTTATTTTTATTTTTTTTGTATTCAGACGACCATGTATAGTAAGACTTTTTTTTTTTTTTTTTTTTTTTAAATCAAACGACCATGTATAGTAAGGCGTATTTTTTTTTAATTCAAACGACCATGTATAGTAAGGTGTTTTTTTGTTGTTGTTTTTTTTTATTCAAACGACCATGTACAGTAAGGCGTTTTTTTTTTAAATCAAACGACCATGTATAGTAAGGCGTTTTTTTTTTGTTTGTTTTTTTATTCAAACGACCATGTATAGTAAGGCGTTTTTTTTTTTTTTTTGTTTTTTTTATTCAGACGACCATGTATAGTAAGACTTTTTTTTTTTTTTTTAAATCAAACGACCATGTATAGTAAGGCGTTTTTTTTTAATTTTTTTTAAATCAAACGACCATGTATAGTAAGGCGTTTTTTTTGTTTTTTTAAATTCAAACGACCATGTATAGTGAGACTTTTTTTTTTTTTTTTTTTTTTTTTTTTAATCAAACGACCATGTATAGTAAGGCGTTTTTTTTTTTATTTATTTATTTTTTTTATTCAGACGACCATGTATAGTAAGACTTTTTTTGTTTTTTTTTTAAATCAAACGACCATGTATAGTAAGGCGTTTTTTTTTTTAAATCAAACGACCATGTATAGTAAGGCGTTTTTTTGTTGTTGTTTTTTTTTATTCAAACGACCATGTATAGTAAGGCGTTTTTTTTTTTTTTTTTAATCAAACGACCATGTATAGTAAGGCGTTTTTTTATTTATTTATTTTTTTTTTTTTACTCAGACGACCATGTATAGTAAGACTTTTTTTTTTTTTTTTTTTTTTTTAAATCAAACGACCATGTATAGTAAGGCGGGTTTTTTTTAAAATCAAACGACCATGTATAGTAAGGCGTTTTTTTTTTTTTTTTTTTTTTAAATCAAACGACCATGTATAGTAAGGCGTTTTTTTTATTTATTTTTTTTATTCAAACGACCATGTATAGTAAGGCGTTTTTTATGTTTTTTTTTTTTAATCAAACGACCATGTATAGTATGGCGTTTTTTTTTTTTTTTTTTTTTAATCAAACGACCATGTACAGTAAGGCGTTTTTTTGTTGTTGTTTTTTTTTTATTCAAACGACCATGTACAGTAAGGCGTTTTTTTTTGTTAAATCAAACGACCATGTATAGTAAGCCGTTTTTTTTTTGTTTTTTTAATCAAACGACCATGTATAGTAAGGCGTTTTTTTTTTGTTTTTTTTTATTCAAACGACCATGTAGAGTAAGGCGTTTTTTTGTTTTGTTTTTTTTAAATCAAACGACCATGTATAGTAAGGCGTTTTTTTTTTTAAATCAAACGACCATGTATAGTAAGGCGTTTTTTTTTGTTTTTTTTTAAATCAAACGACCATGTATAGTAAGGCGTTTTTTTTTTTAATCAAACGACCATGTATAGTAAGGCGTTTTTTGTTTTGTTTTTTTTAATCAAACGACCATGTATAGTAAGGCGTTTTTTTTTTTAATCAAACGACCATGTATAGTAAGGCGTTTTTTTTTTGTTAAATCAAACGACCATGTATAGTAAGGCGTTTTTTTTTGTTTTTTTAATCAAACGACCATGTATAGTAAGGCGTTTTTTTTGTTTTTTTTTTAATTCAAACGACCATGTATAGTAAGGCGTTTTTTTTTTAAATCAAACGACCATGTATAGTAAGGCGTCTTTTTTTTGTTTTTGTTTTTATTCAAACGACCATGTATAGTAAGGCGTTTTTTTTAGTTTTTTTTTAAATCAAACGACCATGTATAGTAAGGCGTTTTTTTTTTTGTTAAATCAAACGACCATGTATAGTAAGGCGTTTTTTTTTGTTTTTTTAATCAAACGACCATGTATAGTAAGGCGTTTTTTTTGTTTTTTTTTTAATTCAAACGACCATGTATAGTAAGGCGTTTTTTTTTTGTTTTTGTTTTTATTCAAACGACCATGTATAGTAAGGCGTTTTTTTTAGTTTTTTTTTTAAATCAAACGACCATGTATAGTAAGGCGTTTTGTTTTTGTTTTTTTAAATCAAACGACCATGTATAGTAAGGCGTTTTTTTTTTTTTTTTTATTCAGACGACCATGTATAGTAAGACTTTTTTTTTTTTTTTTTAAATCAAACGACCATGTATAGTAAGGCGTTTTTTTTTTTTAATTCAAACGACCATGTATAGTAAGGCGTTTTTTTTTTGTTTGTTTTTTATTCAAACGACCATGTATAGTAAGGTGTTTTTTTTTTAATTTTTTTTATTTTTTTTATTCAGACGACCATGTATAGTAAGACTTTTTTTTTTTTTTTTTTAAATCAAACGACCATGTATAGTAAGGCGATTTTTTTTTTAAATCAAACGACCATGTATAGTAAGGCGTTTTTTTGTTTTTTTATTTTTTTTTATTTTTTTATTTTGTATTTTTTATTCAGACGACCATGTACAGTAAGGCGTTTTTTTGTTGTTGTTTTTTATTCAAACGACCATGTATAGTAAGGCGTTTTTTTTTTTTTTTTTTTTTTTTTTTTTATTCAGACGACCATGTATAGTAAGACTTTTTAATTTATTTATTTATTTTTTTTAAATCAAACGACATGTATAGTAAGGCTTTTTTTTTTAAATTTTTTTAAAAAAATCAAACGACCATGTATAGTAAGGCGTTTGTTTTTTTTAATGAAACGACCATGTATAGTAAGGTGTTTTTTTTTTTTTTTTTTAAATTCAAACGACCATGTATAGTAAGGCGTTTTTTTTTTAATCAAACGACCATGTATAGTAAGGCGTTTTTTTTTTTTTTTTTTTAATCAAACGACCATGTATAGTAAGGCGTTTTTTTTGTTGTTTTTTTTAATCAAACGACCATGTATAGTAAGGCGTTTTTTTTTATTTTTTATTTTTTTTATTCAGACGACCATGTATAGTAAGGCGGGTTTTTTTTTATTTTTATTTTTTTTGTATTCAGACGACCATGTATAGTAAGACTTTTTTTTTTTTTTTTTTTTTAAGTCAAACGACCATGTATAGTAAGGCGTTTTTTTTTTTAATTCAAACGACCATGTATAGTAAGGCGTTTTTTTGTTGTTGTTTTTTTTTATTCAAACGACCATGTATAGTAAGGCATTTTTTTTTTTTTTAATCAAACGACCATGTATAGTAAGGCGTTTTTTTTTTTTTTTTTTTAATCAAACGACCATGTATAGTAAGGCGTTTTTTTTTTTTTTTTTTTATTCAAACGACCATGTATAGTAAGGCGTTTTTGTTTTGTTTTGTTTTTTAATCAAACGACCATGTATAGTAAGGCGTTTTTTTTTTTTTTTTTTTTTTATCAAACGACCATGTATAGTAAGGCGTTTTTTTTTGTTAAATCAAACGACCATGTAAGGCGTTTTTTTTTTTTTTTTTAATCAAACGACCATGTATAGTAAGGCGTTTTTTTTTTTAAATTCAAACGACCATGTATAGTAAGGCGTTTTTTTTTTGTTTTTTTTTTATTCAAACGACCATGTATAGTAAGGTGTTTTTTTTTTTAATTTTTTAATTTTTTTTATTCAGACGACCATGTATAGTAAGACTTTTTTTTTTTTTTTTTTTAAATCAAACGACCATGTATAGTAAGGCGTTTTTTTTTAATTCAAACGACCATGTATAGTAAGGCGTTTTTTTGTTTTTTTTTTTTATTCAAACGACCATGTACAGTAAGGCATTTTTTTTTTTAAATCAAACGACCATGTATAGTAAGGCGTTTTTTTGTTTTGTTTTTTTTATTTTTTTTTATTTTTTTATGTTGTATTTTTTATTCAGACGACCATGTATAGTAAGGCGTTTTTTTGTTGTTGTTTTTTATTCAAACGACCATGTACAGTAAGGCGTTTTTTTGTTTTTTTTAAATCAAATGACCATGTATAGTAAGGCGTTTTTTTTTTTTTTTTAAATCAAACGACCATGTATAGTAAGGCTTTTTTTTTTTTTTTTTTTTTTTTTTATTCCGACGACCATGTATAGTAAGACTTTTTAATTAATTTATTTATTTTTTTAAAATCAAACGACATGTATAGTAAGGCTTTTTTTTTTTAAATTTTTTTAAAAAAATCAAACGACCATGTATAGTAAGGCGTTTTTTTTTTTTATGAAACGACCATGTATAGTAAGGTGTTTTTTTTTTTTTTTTTTAATTCAAACGACCATGTATAGTAAGGCGTTTTTTTTTTAATCAAACGACCATGTATAGTAAGGCGTTTTTTTTTGTTTTTTTTAAATCAAACGACCATGTATAGTAAGGCGTTTTTTTTGTTGTTTTTTTTAATCAAACGACCATGTATAGTAAGGCGGTTTTTTTTTAATTTTATTTTATTTTTATTCAGACGACCATGTATAGTAAGGCGGGTTTTTTTTTATTTTTATTTTTTTTGTATTCAGACGACCATGTATAGTAAGACTTTTTTTTTTTTTTTTTTTTTTAAGTCAAACGACCATGTATAGTAAGGCGTTTTTTTTTTGTTTTTTTTTATTCAAACGACCATGTATAGTAAGGCGTTTTTTTTTTTAAAATCAAACGACCATGTATAGTAAGGCGTTTTTTTGTTGTTGTTTTTTTTTATTCAAACGACCATGTACAGTAAGGCGTTTTTTTTTGTTAAATCAAACGACCATGTATAGTAAGGCGTTTTTTTTTGTTTTTTTAATCAAACGACCATGTATAGTAAGGCGTTTTTTTTGTTTTTTTTTTAATTCAAACGACCATGTAGAGTAAGGCGTTTTTTTGTTTTGTTTTTTTAAAATCAAACGACCATGTATAGTAAGGCGTTTTTTTTTTTAAATCAAACGACCATGTATAGTAAGGCGTTTTTTTTGTTGTTTTTTTAAATCAAACGACCATGTATAGTAAGGCGTTTTTTTTTTTAATCAAACGACCATGTATAGTAAGGCGTTTTTTTTTTTTTTTTTTTTATTCAGACGACCATGTATAGTAAGGCGTTTTTTTTTTGTTAAATCAAACGACCATGTATAGTAAGGCGTTTTTTTTTGTTTTTTTAATCAAACGACCATGTATAGTAAGGCGTTTTTTTTGTTTTTTTTTTAATTCAAACGACCATGTATAGTAAGGCGTTTTTTTTTAAAATCAAACGACCATGTATAGTAAGGCGTTTTTTTTTGTTTTTGTTTTTATTCAAACGACCATGTATAGTAAGGCGTTTTTTTTTTTTTTTTTTAAATCAAACGACCATGTATAGTAAGGCGTTTTTTTTTTTTTTTTTTTTTTTTTTTATTCAGACGACCATGTATAGTAAGACTTTTTTTTTTTTTTTTTTTTAAATCAAACGACCATGTATAGTAAGGCGTTTTTTTTTAAAATCTAACGACCATGTATAGTAAGACGTTTTTTTTTTTCATTTTAAATCAAACGACCATGTATAGTAAAGCGTTTTTTTTGTTTTTGTTTTTTTTAAATCAAACGACCATGTATAGTAAGACTTTTTTTTTTTTTTTATAAATCAAACGACCATGTATAGTAAGGCGTTTTTTTTTTTTTTTTTTTTTTAAATCAAACGACCATGTATAGTAAGACTTTTTTTTTTTTTTATAAATCAAATGACCATGTATAGTAAGGCGTTTTTTTTTTTTTAAATCAAACGACCATGTATAGTAAGGCGTTTTTTTTTTTTTTTTTTAATCAAACGACCATGTATAGTAAGGCGTTTTTTTTTTTTAATCAAACGACCATGTATAGTAAGGCGTTTTTTTTTTTTTTTATCAAACGACCATGTATAGTAAGGCGTTTTTTTTTGTTTTTGTTTTTTTTATTCAGACGACCATGTACAGTAAGGTGTTTTTTTGTTGTTGTTTTTTTTTATTCAAACGACCATGTACAGTAAGGCGTTTTTTTTTGTTAAATCAAACGACCATGTATAGTAAGGCGTTTTTTTTTGTTTTTTTAATCAAACGACCATGTATAGTAAGGCGTTTTTTTTGTTTTTTTTTTAATTCAAACGACCATGTAGAGTAAGGCGTTTTTTTGTTTTGTTTTTTTAAAATCAAACGATGTATAGTAAGGCGTTTTTTTTTTGTTAAATCAAACGACCATGTATAGTAAGGCGTCTTTTTTTGTTTTTTTAATCAAACGACCATGTATAGTAAGGCGTTTTTTTTGTTTTTTTTTTAATTCAAACGACCATGTATAGTAAGGCGTTTTTTTTTTAAATCAAACGACCATGTATAGTAAGGCGTTTTTTTTTTGTTTTTGTTTTTATTCAAACGACCATGTATAGTAAGGCGTTTTTTTTTTTTTTTTTTAAATCAAACGACCATGTATAGTAAGGCGTTTTATTTTTTTATTTTTATTTTTTTTATTCAGACGACCATGTATAGTAAGACTTTTTTTTTTTTTTTTTTTTTAAATCAAACGACCATGTATAGTAAGGCGTTTTTTTTTTTAAATCTAACGACCATGTATAGTAAGACGTTTTTTTTTTCATTTTAAATCAAACGACCATGTATAGTAAAGCGTTTTTTTTGTTTTTGTTTTTTTTAAATCAAACGACCATGTATAGTAAGACTTTTTTTTTTTTTTTATAAATCAAACGACCATGTACAGTAAGGTGTTTTTTTGTTGTTGTTTTTTTTTATTCAAACGACCATGTACAGTAAGGCGTTTTTTTTTGTTAAATCAAACGACCATGTATAGTAAGGCGTTTTTTTTTGTTTTTTTAATCAAACGACCATGTATAGTAAGGCGTTTTTTTTGTTTTTTTTTTAATTCAAACGACCATGTAGAGTAAGGCGTTTTTTTGTTTTGTTTTTTTAAAATCAAACGATGTATAGTAAGGCGTTTTTTTTTTGTTAAATCAAACGACCATGTATAGTAAGGCGTCTTTTTTTGTTTTTTTAATCAAACGACCATGTATAGTAAGGCGTTTTTTTTGTTTTTTTTTTAATTAAAACGACCATGTATAGTAAGGCGTTTTTTTTTTAAATCAAACGACCATGTATAGTAAGACTTTTTTTTTTTTTTATAAATCAAATGACCATGTATAGTAAGGCGTTTTTTTTTTTTTAAATCAAACGACCATGTATAGTAAGGCGTTTTTTTTTTTTTTTTTTAATCAAACGACCATGTATAGTAAGGCGTTTTTTTTTTTTAATCAAACGACCATGTATAGTAAGGCGTTTTTTTTTTTTTTATCAAACGACCATGTATAGTAAGGCGTTTTTTTTTGTTTTTGTTTTTTTTATTCAGACGACCATGTACAGTAAGGTGTTTTTTTGTTGTTGTTTTTTTTTATTCAAACGACCATGTACAGTAAGGCGTTTTTTTTTGTTAAATCAAACGACCATGTATAGTAAGGCGTTTTTTTTTGTTTTTTTAATCAAACGACCATGTATAGTAAGGCGTTTTTTTTGTTTTTTTTTTAATTCAAACGACCATGTAGAGTAAGGCGTTTTTTTGTTTTGTTTTTTTAAAATCAAACGACCATGTATAGTAAGGCGTTTTTTTTTTTAAATCAAACGACCATGTATAGTAAGGCGTTTTTTTTGTTGTTTTTTTAAATCAAACGACCATGTATAGTAAGGCGTTTTTTTTTTTAATCAAACGACCATGTATAGTAAGGCGTTTTTTTTTGTTTTTTTTTATTCAGACGACCATGTATAGTAAGGCGTTTTTTTTTTGTTAAATCAAACGACCATGTTTAGTAAGGCGTCTTTTTTTGTTTTTTTAATCAAACGACCATGTATAGTAAGGCGTTTTTTTTGTTTTTTTTTTTAATTCAAACGACCATGTATAGTAAGGCGTTTTTTTTAAAATCAAACGACCATGTATAGTAAGGCGTTTTTTTTTTGTTTTTGTTTTTATTCAAACGACCATGTATAGTAAGGCGTTTTGTTTTTGTTTTTTTTAAATCAAACGACCATGTATAGTAAGGCGTTTTTTTTTTTTTTTTTTTTTTTTTTTATTCAGACGACCATGTATAGTAAGACTTTTTTTTTTTTTTTTTTTTTAAATCAAACGACCATGTATAGTAAGGCGTTTTTTTTTAAAATCTAACGACCATGTATAGTAAGACGTTTTTTTTTTTCATTTTAAATCAAACGACCATGTATAGTAAAGCGTTTTTTTTGTTTTTGTTTTTTTTAAATCAAACGACCATGTATAGTAAGACTTTTTTTTTTTTTTTATAAATCAAACGACCATGTATAGTAAGGCGTTTTTTTTTTTTTTTTTTTTTAAATCAAACGACCATGTATAGTAAGACTTTTTTTTTTTTTTATAAATCAAATGACCATGTATAGTAAGGCGTTTTTTTTTTTTTAAATCAAACGACCATGTATAGTAAGGCGTTTTTTTTTTTTTTTTTTAATCAAACGACCATGTATAGTAAGGCGTTTTTTTTTTTTAATCAAACGACCATGTATAGTAAGGCGTTTTTTTTTTTTTTATCAAACGACCATGTATAGTAAGGCGTTTTTTTTTGTTTTTGTTTTTTTTATTCAGACGACCATGTACAGTAAGGTGTTTTTTTGTTGTTGTTTTTTTTTATTCAAACGACCATGTACAGTAAGGCGTTTTTTTTTTTTAAATCAAACGACCATGTATAGTAAGACTTTTTTTTTTTTTTTATAAATCAAACGACCATGTATAGTAAGGCGTTTTTTTTTTTTTTTTTTTTTAAATCAAACGACCATGTATAGTAAGACTTTTTTTTTTTTTTATAAATCAAATGACCATGTATAGTAAGGCGTTTTTTTTTTTTTAAATCAAACGACCATGTATAGTAAGGCGTTTTTTTTTTTTTTTTTTAATCAAACGACCATGTATAGTAAGGCGTTTTTTTTTTTTAATCAAACGACCATGTATAGTAAGGCGTTTTTTTTATTTTTATCAAACGACCATGTATAGTAAGGCGTTTTTTTTTGTTTTTGTTTTTTTTATTCAGACGACCATGTACAGTAAGGTGTTTTTTTGTTGTTGTTTTTTTTTATTCAAACGACCATGTACAGTAAGGCGTTTTTTTTTGTTAAATCAAACGACCATGTATAGTAAGGCGTTTTTTTTTGTTTTTTTAATCAAACGACCATGTATAGTAAGGCGTTTTTTTTGTTTTTTTTTTAATTCAAACGACCATGTAGATTAAGGCGTTTTTTTGTTTTGTTTTTTTAAAATCAAACGACCATGTATAGTAAGGCGTTTTTTTTTTTAAATCAAACGACCATGTATAGTAAGGCGTTTTTTTTGTTGTTTTTTTAAATCAAACGACCATGTATAGTAAGGCGTTTTTTTTTTAATCAAACGACCATGTATAGTAAGGCGTCTTTTTTTGTTTTTTTAATCAAACGACCATGTATAGTAAGGCGTTTTTTTTGTTTTTTTTTTTAATTCAAACGACCATGTATAGTAAGGCGTTTTTTTTTTAAATCAAACGACCATGTATAGTAAGGCGTTTTTTTTTTGTTTTTGTTTTTATTCAAACGACCATGTATAGTAAGGCGTTTTTTTTTTTTTTTTTTTTAAATCAAACGACCATGTATAGTAAGGCGTTTTTTTTTTTTTTTTTTTTTTTTTTATTCAGACGACCATGTATAGTAAGACTTTTTTTTTTTTTTTTTTTTTAAATCAAACGACCATGTATAGTAAGGCGTTTTTTTTTTAAATCTAACGACCATGTATAGTAAGACGTTTTTTTTTTTCATTTTAAATCAAACGACCATGTATAGTAAAGCGTTTTTTTTGTTTTTGTTTTTTTTAAATCAAACGACCATGTATAGTAAGACTTTTTTTTTTTTTTATAAATCAAACGACCATGTATAGTAAGGCGTTTTTTTTTTTTTAAATCAAACGACCATGTATAGTAAGGCGTTTTTTTTTTTTTTTTTTTTAATCAAACGACCATGTATAGTAAGGCGTTTTTTTTTTTTAATCAAACGACCATGTATAGTAAGGCGTTTTTTTTTTTTTTATCAAACGACCATGTATAGTAAGGCGTTTTTTTTTGTTTTTGTTTTTTTTATTCAGACGACCATGTACAGTAAGGTGTTTTTTTGTTGTTGTTTTTTTTTATTCAAACGACCATGTACAGTAAGGCGTTTTTTTTTGTTAAATCAAACGACCATGTATAGTAAGGCGTTTTTTTTTGTTTTTTTAATCAAACGACCATGTATAGTAAGGCGTTTTTTTTGTTTTTTTTTTAATTCAAACGACCATGTAGAGTAAGGCGTTTTTTTGTTTTGTTTTTTTAAAATCAAACGACCATGTATAGTAAGGCGTTTTTTTTTTTAAATCAAACGACCATGTATAGTAAGGCGTTTTTTTTGTTGTTTTTTTAAATCAAACGACCATGTATAGTAAGGCGTTTTTTTTTTTAATCAAACGACCATGTATAGTAAGGCGTTTTTTTTTTTTTTTTTTTATTCAGACGACCATGTATAGTAAGGCGTTTTTTTTTTGTTAAATCAAACGACCATGTATAGTAAGGCGTCTTTTTTTGTTTTTTTAATCAAACGACCATGTATAGTAAGGCGTTTTTTTTGTTTTTTTTTTAATTCAAACGACCATGTATAGTAAGGCGTTTTTTTTTTAAATCAAACGACCATGTATAGTAAGGCGTTTTTTTTTTGTTTTTGTTTTTATTCAAACGACCATGTATAGTAAGGCGTTTTGTTTTGTTTTTTTTTAAATCAAACGACCATGTATAGTAAGGCGTTTTTTTTTTTTTTTTTTTTTTTTTTTATTCAGACGACCATGTATAGTAAGACTTTTTTTTTTTTTTTTTTTTTAAATCAAACGACCATGTATAGTAAGGCGTTTTTTTTTTAAATCTAACGACCATGTATAGTAAGACGTTTTTTTTTTTCATTTTAAATCAAACGACCATGTATAGTAAAGCGTTTTTTTTGTTTTTGTTTTTTTTTAATCAAACGACCATGTATAGTAAGACTTTTTTTTTTTTTTTATAAATCAAACGACCATGTATAGTAAGGCGTTTTTTTTTTTTTTTTTTTTTTAAATCAAACGACCATGTATAGTAAGACTTTTTTTTTTTTTTATAAATCAAATGACCATGTATAGTAAGGCGTTTTTTTTTTTTTTAAATCAAACGACCATGTATAGTAAGGCGTTTTTTTTTTTTTTTTTAATCAAACGACCATGTATAGTAAGGCGTTTTTTTTTTTTTTTTTAATCAAACGACCATGTATAGTAAGGCGTTTTTTTTTTTTAATCAAACGACCATGTATAGTAAGGCGTTTTTTTTTATTTTTATCAAACGACCATGTATAGTAAGGCGTTTTTTTTTGTTTTTGTTTTTTTTATTCAGACGACCATGTACAGTAAGGCGTTTTTTTGTTGTTGTTTTTTTTTATTCAAACGACCATGTACAGTAAGGCGTTTTTTTTTGTTAAATCAAACGACCATGTATAGTAAGGCGTTTTTTTTTGTTTTTTTAATCAAACGACCATGTATAGTAAGGCGTTTTTTTTGTTTTTTTTTTAATTCAAACGACCATGTAGAGTAAGGCGTTTTTTTGTTTTGTTTTTTTAAAATCAAACGACCATGTATAGTAAGGCTTTTTTTTTTTTTTTTATAAATCAAACGACCATGTATAGTAAGACGTTTTTTTTCTTTCTTCATCAAACGACCATTTATAGTAAGACTTTTTTTTTTCTTAAATCAAACGACCATTTATAGTAAAGCGTTTTTTTGTTTTTTTTAAATCAAACGACCATGTATAGTAAGGCCTTTTTTATTTTTTAATCAGACGACCATGTTTTGTAAATAGCAAGACGTTAATTTTTAATGACCATAGAAATGCGTTGGTAAAAAAAAAAAAAAAAAAAAAGAAAAAAAAGAAAAGACAACCATCTATATTAACATCTATAAGGCATTTATTTAAAAAAACAAACAAACAAACAAAAAAACATTTATAGGAACTGGCATTTTTTTTCCTCATGACCATGTATAGTAAAGCACTTTTAAAAACAACAAAAATATTTACTTTTTTTTTTTATTTTGGATCAGTTCAATCATGTTGAGTTCCACAAGGTTCTGTTGCAAGACTTCTACTTCTTGTTGTTCCCGATAGCCTAAATAAGTGACTACCGTGTGTCATATGCAGTGAATTCTGCGCTCTAACGTTCTTCTACCGCACACACTGCGTTCTAGCCCAATTTGCGGTATTTTCGCTAATTCCTTTGCTTATTGACTCAGATGCTCTGAGAGTGACCATGAAGGAGTCCACAGTGGAAGTGGTCCAAGGGGATTTCGTCATCCTGCCTTGTTCCTTCTTCACCTCCAGCCCCCTCTCCAGACTCAACATTATCTGGACCCTGGCTCCCTTTTCCAGTCCGGAATCCCCCATTCAGGTCCACACACAATTTATTATTTTTCCTGTCAGAATTATGACGATGAAAGCACAAATTCCTTTTAATGTTCCAGGTGATCGTGTACGATCATGGCCAGATTATAGAAGACCCCTCCCTAATTGGCAGGGTGGGCTTCACAGGTATAGCCATGACTTTTCGTTTTCAACCTAAGAAAAAGCAATTGACCTATCATCGTGGCAGGTATCCCGTGGAGTGCAGACATCATGGTGAACGACACACGCGTGTCCGACGCGGGCATTTATCGCTGCATGGTCAACAACCCGCCAGAGGCAGCGGATCCCGGCATAGGAGAACTGTTTCTCACCGTTTTAGGTCAACACAGTTTTCAATGTTTTACACTTAAGTTGTTCAAACTGTACAAAGGAATACAACCGCTCATTTTTGTTGAGCCATTCAAGAAACATGTCCATGTGTTGATTGCGCCCACAGTGGCGCCTTCGCTCCCCGCGTGCCAGTGGGACGGCAACATGGACGCCGGGGGCAGCGTCACCTTGTCCTGCTCTGTGGCCGAGGGCGTTCCAACTCCGGAGATCCGCTGGGATAAACTCAACCCTGAGGAAATTTCGCTACCCATCAACATGGATGGTAAGAATTGAAATTATCTTTACTCTTTTAAAGCACAACAAAAAACAAAAAGTAGATGCCTTAGTACAGAGCTTTGTGGAACTCCAGTGACATACTAATGGCGCTTTTCCACCGTACCGGTTCCACACCGAAGCGGCAATTTCTGCTCGTGGATGTTAATGTACTGATTATACCTTGTGATGTCATCAGGTGAGATGTCAGGTTCAGTCCAGATCGCCAACGTTTCCTCGCAGACGTCCGGCCTGTACCGTTGCTCCGCCTCCAACGTCCTGGGAACGGAGAACTGCTACGTCAACCTGTCCGTCTACAGCGGTGACCACCGACTCTCGTCCCCCCTCCCATCACCCCATCTTGCCTTTCACACCACACTGACTGAACACTTTTGATCCCCGTCTTGTCAGCAGTGGCAGGGAGTTCCTCGGGGATCCTGCAGGGGGTGCTGCTTACTCTGTCCATGAGCCTGATGCTGCTGGCCCTGCTGGTGCTGGTGACGTGGCTTCGTCGAACGGGCCAGGATGGCCGATGGAGGGTGTCCAAGGAGGAAGAGGAGGAGGAAGGCTACAACGTGATCCGATACACTCCGTCCCTAATGAAGCGTTCTTTTGTGTGAGACTCATTGTAAGACGATTTAGTGAGCTGACATGCTGATTTTTAAATAAATGCACCAAATTATGACTGCGATTTCA
The DNA here is from genome assembly GCF_051991245.1 of Festucalex cinctus. Taxonomy (NCBI): domain Eukaryota; kingdom Metazoa; phylum Chordata; class Actinopteri; order Syngnathiformes; family Syngnathidae; genus Festucalex; species Festucalex cinctus. Next base: position 10,165,513 of record NC_135428.1, on the reverse strand, counting down.
TTCACAGACCAACTACATTAATCCCAAAACGTTTACTGTTTATTATTTCGCCAATGTTCCAGTTACTTAAGATTTTAGAGGGACTCTAGTGGGCTGACAAAATTCCATCTATTTGGGATTTCAGAAGAAAGGTAGTGGGAGGATTTAAGAGGGAGAAGGTGGACCCACCAAAGTCCTATTTACTTGGGATTGTGGCATGCCCCAAAAATTTTGTCAGGCTAAGATTGTAGCTAGGATATTGGGGACTGCAATCATGTTAGCCACTTGAGATTTAAATGGGTTAACACAAACCTCCAACATGATAACGAAGGTCCAGATAGTTTTAGAAGCATGCTAAGAGAGAGAGAACATGAGCCGGAATATTACAGTCACTTGGGATTTTAGAGAGATTTTAGTGGGACAATGTAGAGATTTTGGAGGGATTTTAACAAGAAAACGTGGCACTTACATGCCAGGCTGCCGCCAGCCACTTCTGGGTTTGGAAGGAAAATATGTACAACCAATATTTCCTGGGATTTCAGAGAGATAATACAAATATGGTATACTTGAGATTTTAGAGGGATTTTAGCCAGAAAACGCGGGCTGCCAATGTCCCAGGAAGTTTAAAAGGCGAATATGGCAACTGATATTTCAGATACTCAAGATTTTAGGGGGACTATAATGGGCCTCGAACATGCCAGCTATATTTAAGATTTTAAAGGGGTATAGTGAGATAATGTATGTCAGCAATTTGGGATTTTAGAAGAACACACACCACTTAAAATCTCAGCGGGATTTTAGTGGGCTGCCAAACTTGCAACTGTTTGGGATTTTTGAAGGATCTGGCAATGTTAAAGCCACTTGGAATTTGAAAAGGATTTTGTCAATCTTGTTGGGATTTTAGAGAGAGACAACATTCCAACTCTCCTTCAGATTAAAGGAAATAAGGTCAAGTTGCAAACAAAGACACAAAAACATTTAATTTAAATAGAAGAAAAAAAATCACTTTAAAAAACTGTACAGAACATTTAACATCAACTTAAATAAAATATTCCCCTTTGCGGAAAAAAACAAAACAAAAAAAACAAAACCTAAACAAAAGCAGATGGTGGGATGGGATATTTAACAAAAAAAAAGGTAAATAAAAAAAAAATGAAAAGAAAAACAACCAAATTTTCCCAAATTGCACATTTCAAATGTGAAGCCCCCCCCCCCCCCCCCCCCCGCTCATCTTAAATGGACTTAGTGTCTCAAACAGAAAATAACCCAGAATTTCCAACCATAATAAAATAGGTTTATATTTTTAAATATATATTTATATATGAAACATGCTGTACATAGTTGCAGAGATTAAGAAATCCTTTTTGATTTCAACTGACACCCAGCTCTGACTGCTGTTTTGTGCTTTGCTTTCTCTGAGCAAAGTAAAAAAAAAAAAATAATAAAAAATAAAGAAAAAGAAAAAAAATACTGGCTGCTGCTGTTTCACAAAAAGAAAAACATGCTGAGGGGGCTACTTGGGATTTTAGCAGAATAATGAAGATCCCCGCAACATTCCATCTACTTGGGATTTCAGTAGGAGAATGTTGGCCACCAACATTCTATTGACTTGGAATTTTAGCGGCCTGCCAAAATTCCACACATTTGGCATTTTAGCAGCAGGATTTGGGGGTCTTCAGCATTCCAGGTTTCGGAGATTTCTTTCTTTTTTTTTTTTTGCATGGAGAATAATTTCATAGAGTCTTACTTTCTATTCTACTGCATTATTAGCTGATCACCGTGTTCGAGCCAAATTGAGGAAGAGTGCAAGAGGGGAAAGAACCCAACTTAAAGTGACTTCTCCGTGTACTTCCAGTTACATACACACACGCAAGAGTCCCTGTTGAGATGACAATTATGATTGGTTTGAAGAAGAGTTGACAAAAACAAAAACAAAAAAAGTTGCCAATGCAACATCAGCACGATACAAACAAATCCCAATATGTAAGACCGTATTCCTCCCAATAAATAGTCATCCTTTGTTTTCAGTTTTGATCCTTTAGTTCCAACTAAAACGCTGGATTCAAGCAGTAGTAGTTGTTTACGAGTTAGTAGTTAGCGGGCAGATGCAGAAGCAGTAGTCGAGTAAGGAGTGGCAAGGAAGCTGACCCTCTCACCTCTCGTCCGTGTTGGATGCGATGCGGGCGGGTGTTTCCGATTGGCCCAGGCGTTCGCTGCTGGCGCCGTGCCCAATCTTCAAGTAGAGAAAATGAAGGAAGGAAAAAAAAATCCTCCCATTAGGAAAAAAAAAAAAAAAGCTTTGCTTGCCAAGTTTGTGATCAACACAATTTCTCAGATTGGACTGGGAGGCTGTAAACAAGCGGTCCGAGAATGAATTCATTTTCAGTTGGGTTGCCAGTTTCAAGAAGAACTTGCGAGTCGGGAGGAAAAAAGTGAACAAGGCTTCTTGTGGTATCCACACAGTCAAAGCTGATCCTCCACGTTCCAGTTCTGAAAAATAAACAATCGTCGTGCAAAGTAAAGGAGAGAAAAAAAAATCCCTTAGAATTGCACTGGCCTTCCTGGCCTGTTTGCATACATTCGCTCACGTACACGCACACAAACGCACACAGCGCCTCTGACCCCGGCCCCCAAAAAAGATCCTCATGAAGACGACTTTGGGAGTAACGTCACGAGTGGACGTGCAACATGCTGTCGGGGAGTGTAGATTTCTTTACGATTAAATTGACATGGAATTTAAAAAAAAAAAAAAAAAAAAAAAAAAAAAAAAAACTGATGGAATGAGTCCTGAAGATTTGATTGTTGGGTGGGGGTCCAGTGTGCTGTTTACCCAGAGGGGTTGGGGGGGTTCGTGTCAGGGTTGTTAATCATCAGCGCAGGTGCTCGAGTAAAGGCAACTCTGTGGATTCATCAGGCGGCGCGGGGGCGTCTCCTGCCGGCAGCAGGCAGGAATCCGCCACCCGAGTCGCTCCCAGCGGGTCTTGTGTGGGACTGGACTCTTGTGGGGGGGCGGGCGGCGGCGGCTGTCAAACAAACAGGCAATGAAATCATCTATTATAATCAACTATATCAAAAGTTATCCATGAATGTTCTGGTCAAAATGAATGTGATTAAATATGTTTTTTTTTATTTTTTTTTTATTAATTATAATTGTTAAACACTTAACTTGCATCCTTTTAAACGTTCTCTAAGAACAAATTCACAAAATTCTAACAAACAAATGTGGCGTATACGTAAGTCAGTAAATCATAAGTCGGATTAAACAATAATGTAAACAAATTTGTGGTAAAAGTACATTTCTGTTGCCATTTTGCAGAAATTAGCATAAGTTTCATCATGATTCACAAATCTATTTAAAATTGTGAGTATTTGAGCTTATTTTCAACATGGCCCTGGTTGATTCCTTATACTCCGCTGCCACCTGCTGGCCGATTTTGTAATTATTACCATTTTTTTTTAACCCATTCACTGCAGTTGAGAGGCTGCATCAAAGCAGTCTGTATAGTCTAGCATAAAAAAAAATGCATAAATACATCTTTGGGAGACAATACATTTAAAATAGGACGTATTTATACAGTTTTGGGAGCAAATGAGTTAAGCACTGGACTCATCTAGACAATACATAAATATATATAAAGTATTTAATCCCAATCCACCCATTTTCTGAACTGCTTTTCCTTACAAGGGTCGTGGGGGGGGGGGGGGGGTGCTGGAGCCTATCCCAGCTGACTTCGGGCAGTAGGCAGGGTACACCCTGAACTGGTTGCCAACCAATTGCAGATATATACACATATATATTATAAAATAATACTGCACCGAGCAGACAACAGAAATGAAGCAGAGATTCACTTTTCAAACGGAAGCTTTTTTGATTTGAAAATTGCATTTGACTACATTCTAGAGCTGTCAAAATTAATTGATTAATTGACAAGTAATCAATTATCAAGTTAATCGACATTTTAATAATTGAGTAATTGTTTGGAGCCATTTCTTAAACTTAAAATTGGCCAAAACGTCCGATTTTAAGCATATTAACGGCAATTGTTGACTGATTTTCTTATTTATTTTGCCAACAGGCCGACTATCGGGAGCTCCCCTCATTGCCCTCATACTGAGTCATATCACAAATTCAAAGCGCGACAAGTCAGCATGCAAAATATTTCAAAGACTTCAAGTCAAATGAGTGAATTCTTTTGTGATAAGCAATCTTGCTCCCCCCACTGGTTGCATATGATGAGGAAAAAGTAATAAATATTATTGGTGGCCATGTAGCCTCAAGCTACGCAGTTTGAGAATCATTATTAAATTTGCTTGACAATCATGGTTAGAAATCAAATGCAGTCAATAATATAAAGCTTGTGTATACATTTTCATTCTTAAACCAATTATTAAAACCCAAAACACTTTAGTGTTACTTTTCCTCAGTCTTAAAACCACTTCCTGTTGTGTTCCTCACCTGTGTGCGAATGGAGTGGACGTTCCCTCCATCGCTCTCCGCCGCCGGACCGTTGAAGCCCTTTCTGCCGGAAAAACTCCACTTCCCGAAATGGCTCTCAAAATGGAGAACGTTGCCCTGGGCGAGGCCAGCCCGCTGGCCCGTCCTGTGGCCGGCGTTGTCCAGGAAGCCGGCGGGGCAGATGCGCTCGGGCACCAGCAGAGGAGGCGGGGCCACCGCGCCGCTGAAGGACAGCTGCGAGGTGGACAGCTGCTGACCCAGCAGGCCCTGGATGGAGGACGTGCGCTGGAGCGATGAGAGCAGTCCCGCCTCCATTCTGCCCTCTGATTGGCTGAGCAGAGCCAGTGGGAGTGGCTGGGGGTGGTGAGGCCAGTTTTGAGTTGGACCGACTGGATTATCCGTACCTGATGGGAAAGTATTTACATGATCGATAGTTCTGTAAACTTGGTTGAATTAATTGTGCTTTTTTTAAATTTTTTATTCTTTTATTAGAGCCATGTAACTTACATAAACAACTTGACATATACATGTAACATTTTCCGAGTAGAAGGTTTTACCCAATGAGGGCTGCATGGTGGTGATGTGCGGCTGGGGAAGGCCGGAAGCTGGCGTACTCTGGGTGGTGTGGATGGCAGCGTTGGTCGTTATGGAGGTGGAACCGCCGCCGCAGTCCGAGTCCTCGATGTTTCCGCCGCTGTTGCATCCGGCGCCGCATCCTTTCTGCATCCTGTCGAGCAACCAAGCGTATCACGATTCAATTCGATACAGATTCATCCTGATTCGAATCAATAAATTGATTATTGGGATTTTTACTCAGAAAATACTAATCAGCAAACTTGTACATGTACATTGTAAGATTTGCAATATTTATTTACGTGAAACTTCAAGCTTATAACTGAGCCACAATGTAACAAACAGGTTGCAGTCTGTTTCATGTTAGAACAGCAGTGAAATAAAATATTAAGGCTAACTGTTCCGTTAATATAAGATTCTTCCATGCTTAAAGTGTGAACCCTAGCCATAAGTAAGATGTTTTGTTTAATATTTCCATCAAAAATTTATGTTTAAACATCGATTCGGCTAAATATTGAATCGATTCGAGAATTGCACACTGTAATATCACGATATATTGCCGAATTGATTTTTTTTAACACCCCTATGCATATTGCCATTATTTTCAAATTTATTATTTTTATGTTTTTGGGATGTCTGCATTGAGTTTCATCCCCAAAACATAAAAATGTAATTTAAAAAAAATAAATAAAAAAAATAATAAAAAAACGACAAAATGTGTTTTTCACATATCAACAATGTACTGTTAACTAGCAATATAATGTTATATGTGGTGTAAATGTACAATAAAGTATCTTTTTCAAGTTTTTCATACTCTTAATTAACATTAAACTGGACAAATATGGTTACCAAATACAAATCTATCTTTCAGTTTAATGATTCAGTTACTTTATAGTAAGTAATTCTTAAAATTATTTTGTTAAAATTCTATACAAAACCGTGACAAACATTGAGTCGTAGATTTGTCTTGAGGTAATTTTCTGCCGCGAGTTGGCATTAGTGTTTCATTTGGACATTGATGACAGGAAGAGTAAAATTTTTGTTTTTCAAATTCAGAACAATTGTATTGTATGCAAGTGTTTCCTGCAAGTGTTAAAACGCAGTTCACTTTTCGCGGCCTCGCTGTATTGAAGATTTTTTTTAGTTTAAACAAGAGAGAAATGTGAGAAAATGTAAATGCCTCGATTAGAAAATTGTATAAACTGTGTTGTGAAGAATTTTTGAGAGTTGAAACAGTTATAATAAATGTAGAATATAAAAGGTAACTACTTTGCGGATTTCATTTATTGCAGCTATTTTTTTGGAACCTAACCCCAGTGGAAAACAAAGGAACACTGTACCTCAATTGCATTTAATTTTTTTAACAGCTCTGGACATTTTACAGTATTTAATGCGATGCAAGACCTCAATTAAGCAAAATCCATGTAATGACTTTTAATGCCGTGCGGAAACTTTATAAAAACAGCATCCTGTACCTGTCCCAGCTGTTGATGAGCCAGTTGTAGATGTTGTGGGGGCTGACGGGTCCCCCCCAGACGGAGCGCAGCTGATTGTGTCCACCTGCATACGATGTGGTGAGGGGCGACACGTAGATGGGGTAGCCGATGGGCTGGTCGCACGACGAGTTGATCATATTCCTCAGCGCCTGCTTGGCGTTCTGAATGCTGCCGCGCTCGGGGTTGCGATTGCGCAGGAAGACCAGCTCCTGCTGCTGCCCGGCCCAAAGCCCGCGCACGCACTCTCGGTTCACCTGCAGGGGGCGCACAAGGCCGGTCAGTCGTGTGAGGCGAATCGACGACTAACCAAACAAAATAGAGGCCGTGCAACCTTGATGACCCGGAAGCTGAGGAACTTCTTGTTCAACATGATGATTTTGTACTCGTCGCTGCCGTCGTCCATGATGTGCCGCAGCGCCAGGAGCGAGGGCATGTTGGCCAGGATGGCGCTGCGCCAAACTGGGTCGCCCTCGTGGGATATCAACATCTTCTCCTCGTTGGTGGTGATGGCGTCATACAGCACCGCGGGGTCCTCGTACTCGTCCGGCGATGTGAAGTGGTCCTGGAGTAGAGCGCCACGGGGGTCAGTATGTAAACCTCAAGTGGTTTTCGTCCTGTGAAGATGGTTCCTGCTGGTCGGGAAAGCGCTACCTGATGCAACTTGAGGGACATCCGCACTCCGGGCGCCACAACTCGATTCAACAGGTCCATATCTGCAAAGACCCACTCGTCCCGTGGAGACGTGATGCGAAAGTCTCCCTTGAAGAGCGCATGGAGGCCGTAGAGGAACGGCTCCAGGCTGGCAAAAAAAAAAAAAAAACATAGCAGGGGAACGGACAGTCGGCTTTTGCACGATGCAAGCAGAAGTGAAGTCCAGTTTGAGTCTGTGTTCTCACCTTGCAGACATGCTGTGGGACGCAGTGCCCAGGGCTCTTCTTCCCAGGATACACAAGCCAAAACATAGTCGGACCAGAGGAGAATCTCTATCACTTGCAACCGGCTGCAGCACAAAAGACATCCAAATAAGATTCATTTCCACCATTTGGCAAAACAAATATTTGGACGTCAAGCCTGCAGTGTGACAAACCGTTTGACGCCTGCTGTTGCAGTACTGAATCCAGTCCACATAAATCATGCAGAAGGATGAGGGCGTGATCCCGGAGGCCCTGTGGTCGTAGTCCTCGTCGATGTTCAGGTTGAAGGTGGGGTCGCTGTCGACGTAGTTGGCTCCCAGGCACGGTCGCAGTGCCTCCTGGATCGCCTCGTTAGCTAACCATTCATCCAGCTTGGGGGATCGGCTCACGTAGTAAATGATGCTCTGTTGGAGAAAGCAAACATGACATAATAGATAATAATGTGACCTAAATAAGAAACAGGCATGATAAGTTTTTTGTTTTTGTTTTTTTAAAATGACAAGTTACTTGGGAAGTTGTGGAATCAGCTTGGTCAAACATTTGTTAGCAAACTTATTTCGCCGAGTGTCTCGAAATCAATGGAGGCATAATGGGTTTTACTACCAACAGAGTGTGCAATTAATTCTGTCCTGACTACTCTCCTGTGTGGTTGGTCTCCCGTAGAAATCAAAACAGGATGTAGTAAACAAGCAAAGACAGCCAAGTTTGGTGTTGGGCTACGTTGACAATAATAAAAAGCAACCTTTGTTGGTTATATTTCAATATTTCAACCCTCTTAACTCATTCACTCGCATCCATTTTCACTGAAGCAACCCCCTTTGCTTGTTTCCAGTTGTTATACTGGATTTTGACTGATTTTGCAAGGCCCACAAAATACTGTGTTCTATTGCAATAAAAACATGAAACCTACCAAAAGAAAGATTAGAATCTCCTCTTTCATCAGGAAAAAAAGTATATTTCTATCTGGTTTCATTTTGCAGCAATTAGAATATAGCTAGTTTTTATCATTATTCACAAATCTGTGGAGAAAACAGCTTGTTGCAACATGGCCCTGGTTGATCTCTTATACTCTGCTGCCACCTGCTGACCGTTTTTGTAATAACTACCATTGCTCCAACCGTTCTCTTCAGTTCAGAGGCTGCATCAAAGACTTCTGTATGCTCTAGCATAAAAAAAAAAAAATAAAAACAAAAAACTTATGAATACGTCTTTGGGACACTGGTAATATTTAAAATAGAACGTATTTATATGTATTTGGGAGCAAATTAGTTAAAATAATTGCCGAAGTCATTTTGTTTTGCCAAAATTATTTTTTTTTTTTGCCCAAACCATCTCCTCATGAGGCAAATGGTTCAATTTTTTGTGGTTCCTGAAAAATCTGAAAAAAATGACTTAGGCAATTATTTTAAGGTCGATATTCTAACTCTCAGCAGTTACTTTGTCAACAGTTAGCTTGTGTAAAAGAAAAAAAACATATACTTCTCATTTTGTTATAATTTCCACCCAAGTTTGTATTTATTTTCTTTTGTAACAAATTGCTTCAATTGTAGCGACTCCACGGTCATCTTAAATTTTCTGGCCATCTCACCTTGACATAGTACGTGATGAGAATCTTGCGGAGGTCAAACACTTGCAGCATGGAGGCGGCGTTGTTGTCGGTGATGCTGTAACCCTCCAGCACGTACTTTGTGGCCGCCACCTCCCAGGCCAGCCAGCGCTGCCCGAAGGCGGCGTTGAACGACAGCATGTGAGGCAGGTGACCCGGCTCGCAGCAGCAGCAGCCCTCGTCCTCCTCCACGCCTTCCGTGATGGCCTCCACTTCCCTCTGCTGACAGTAGGTGCCTGCAGGGAGCAGATGAAGTTGATGTAAAATGCATCACGCAGCACAAGACAGGAGCTGAATCAAAATTTTGCCTTTACAGAGATAATAATTTTCAGTTTTGTCAGAAAGGTTTCATTCAAAAAAACATTTTGTGGTGGGAACCATTCGCTATAATGCGATAACGTCGTCACTTCTCCTCAATTTCCAACAAATTTGGATATTTAAACAAGTCTTCTTTCAAAATAATAACCTATGCAATGTGAGAACTCTGGATGACCTTGTCAGCTGTATATGCATAATGTGTCTGGTTTTCTGTAAATAGCTGCAGAAACACTTCAGATCTTCAGCTGAGCTCTGTGAATGCCTGAGGCCATAACATTTATTCCTTATACCGCTCCAGCAGATAGCAATAAAATATCTACATTTCTCCTGGGATTCATACTTATCAGACTGACCTCTGAACTCCAGGCCCCTCAGCTGGAAGGTGACCAGGCCGTTGCCGATCTCGATAATGTGCACCAATGCGTTGAGGTAGTCGGAGGCGAGAATGAAGCAGTCGCCGGTGTTGTAGTTGCCCCAGCGGCCGAGCAGCAGATCTCCACACAGGCTGTGCTGCAGCGAACGCGTCAGGTGTTCGTAGAAAATGGAGTTCAGGTTGTTGTCATCGGCACCTGGCAGGACAACATCACATCAACCATGTTTCAACACTCTTTTAATCCTATTTTCGTAGCTTTTTTAATTGTTTTTTTTTGTTCTCACAACGTAAAGCTCCGCTACTCTGCTTTCAGATTTTTTTGCGAGCGTAAATGGTTCCGGAGTTACGGAGACTTGGAAAAACACGCGTCATTTCCTGTCCTGTCTCCTGCACCACTCTCCTCTATGACACACTGCTTCCCCCTACTACACACATGAAAATCTGCCGTGACGTATAGAAATAGCAACCATACCGTATGTGGTATCGATGCAAAGCTCCGTTTCTTCGCTCTCAGAATCCGTTGGAATTATGTTGCTAGCACAAACGGAGTTACAGTGATTTGAAGCCACTCCTCTCTGTCGCACGACTTCCTCGTCCTCCACACGTGACATTCTGCCAACTAATGCATGAGGTATCGACGTAAAGCTCCGCTTCTCTGCCTTTACAAGCCATTGGAATTATGCTGCTAGCACTAACGGTTCAGGAGTTACGGTGATTTGAATAACATGCATAAATTGCTGTCGGGGACGACAGGTTCGTATTTTGAGGGTGTAAAAAAAAAAAAGGAGTTGAATGGTGCTTACCTGGATTACGGTCCAGTTGAGTGGCTAATCTGGTGTTGGAGTGGTCAACTCGCTTGGTGCTAATAAAACAAAATTGCATTAGCAGTGATTTTGTCAACTGTGTGGGCAAACATTTTTCAACTAGGCCAGTCCTGTGTGATATAGTGACAAAAGACTAAATGAATACAAATATTACAGGACTCTTGATACTGTAAAGGTGGACCGGATTAAAGAACAAGAGCGAGCTGTATGTGGCTCCTGTGCCACATTTGAGTGAAATCAATCTGCAGATTTTTAAACCACATACTTGTAGTCCCGCTCCCAGAATTTAACGGGTCTGGTGTATGAGGTGACAAAGACAGCGCTGCCCAGGACCGGATTGAGAGGAGTAGAAAAGATGGCTGAAAAGATTGCCTGCACAAAGAGCACAGCAGAGTCTGCAGGGGGATGGCGTTAAGGTCATCTTGTGAGGAAATGGACCAATCACTGATGCGTCCTTGCATGGATTTAAGGATACGCGGCACCGCAAAGGGCTGAGCGAAGGCGTGGAAAGCCGAGCCCCACGTGATCTGCCAGGGAGCGATGTAAGTCAACACGAAGCGCAACTTATACAACAGGTCCCACATCTGAGAAATCAAAACGAGACACGCTGTTATTTAATGATATTTCAAGCTTTAAAAGATATGAAATAATTGATGATGTACGGACTGACCTTGCTGAAAAGAATGGACATGAAGTAGTAGTCAATCAGGAAGGTCTCCGAGAAGTGCGGGTAGTCGAAGTGGAAGAAGAGCGTGGTGAAGCACAGCGTGACGTACTGCTGCGACGGGGCACAGAAGGACGAACGCAGCAGCTTCATGCCGGCAACTGAGATGAAGAGCGCTCGGCTACTAGAAGACAGGCCAAGAGGACATGACGACGACACATGCAAAACAATAATCCTCGCAAATTTTGTACCCCAGTATAATCACCAGAAAAAGTAACTTGGTTACTATACTGATTATTTTAAAAGTAACTTAAATTATAAGTTATTTTCAGCAGATGCTGACAATTCTGCTAATGACAACTGATTGTACATTTTTAACAATAGTCTTTAATGATAAAATTGTTATTTAAAAATAGAGACAGCCTTTTTTGACTTAACATAACGTCGCTATGTGGAAAAACACGTCCCTTTTTTTCATTTTTGGGAAGTCTGTATTTAGTTTCAATCCAAAAACATAAAAAAAAAGAAAAAAAAAAGAAAAAAATGTACGTGTTTTTCACATAACAGCAACGATAAATGTCTTATTTAAAAACAAAAAACAAAAAAAAAAAGTCTGGATTTCACTGACAATAAATGCTCTATTTGTTTTTATATTTAAAAAGTAGAGACTTCCTAGAATTTACTTCACAAAAACCTTGATTTATTTATCCATCCATCCATCATCGTGACTTACTAGATGTCCAGCTCTTTATGGTTCTGTCCAACAGCGCGAGCTTCTGTCGTGAGGGAGTTGAGCACGACCGCCGGGTAGATGAAGTACTTCTCCACGCACTGTAGCCACGCGTACAGCTTCTCGAACCACATCAGCTGAGCAGCATCTGGTGATAAACAAAAACATCTTGCCACATAAATGCAAGGCCAGAACACCAGAAAGTTTGTTTTTCTTGGATATTGTGTGTGAATACATAAGTATGCCTGCAAAATGAAGTGAGACTTCAAGCTGCTCACACTGACGAAAAACAACTGAGATCCAACCAAGCGAGCGCTACTGTAACTTCTCAAAATGTGAAGCAAGTTCAACAGCCAGAAGAAAAATAACTGAATTTAGTGCTGGCGCACTGTGAAAATCCCTGGGAGATGATGGAGGTTAAATGCATTTCTCAGCCGCACTTCAACTTGAGACCTTGCTGGTTTTCATTTAATCCTCAGTTATGCCTCCAGAGGGAAAAGCTGATAATGGCCCTTATATTTTACAGTGACTTGAGCTGGAGCGGATAAAGTGCAACGAGACGCTCACCTCGGACTTCGAACTGACTGTACTCTTTGGATCGGAGCACAGGGTGAGCCAGGCAGAACCACGGAAGCTGTTTGCGCAGCTGAGGCAAGAGATAATGCGTAATGAAGCCGACAACTCCCGCCAGGATGTACAAGACAAAGCTGAGCGCAGGCTGTGGAGCAAGAGCACAGAGAGGAATAGGTGAGCAGTTGCCATTCAATGGTGTGACGAAAAGTGGCTGCGTTATAATGTCCTCAAGTCGTACTAACCTGGAGTGCAATGAAAACTGTGCTGGCACTGATGGCGAAAGTGATGACAGCCATGAGGGGACACATGACAAGGTCTGAATGGAGAATTTCTTTCTACGGTTGAGAAGAAAAACGCTTTACAATGAAGGACATTCTGAAATCAGATGTGTAAAGGTTAGGAAGCAGTGCTGTCACTAGCAAATATCTTTAGAATCAATTAATCTACTAATCTGATTCATTTTAAATTTGCATTAAACTATTACAAAAGATTACTGTTTATTAACCAGTGATTGTTGGTTATTTTGTTCTTCATATTCAAATAGTGATTTTAAAAAAGGGGATTGATGTACTATATTCCCGGTTCACTTTTTATTTTTTAAGGAAAAACAGATGTCTTCAAATGTCTTATTTTGGTTAAACACAAAGGATAATCATTAATCAGTCTTCTTTCATGAAAGTCTGCTGAAATCAGAGGATTTGGACAATTTTAAACACTAAAATGGCTCCAAGCTATCACTTGATTATTAAAATAGTTGTCGATTAATTTGATTCCTCAATTAATTTTGACAGCTCTATTAGGAAGCCTTGATTTGTACCACAGAGTTGCAAAGCTTCTCTGGAAGAGGATCCTTGATTTCCACAGGAGGTTCTTCTGGCGTGCGATTCTCCAGCTCGGGGAATAATTTGGATCGGACCAATGACCTGATGTAAACGGAGCCGAGGAGAAAAAGAATGAGGCAGCTTCAAATTTCAGAATGGACAACTGAGAGATGGATGCAACCATTTTTGTGAGTGTGTTGAATTTAACATGGGATCTACATGTAATATGTTGATGCTCAGTTGCACAGTCGTTTTTTGTTTTTTTTCAAATCGATACCGACTCCATGAATCAATATACTGACCAGAGGATGGTGGGATCGCTACTTTGGCGACTGAGGTGATAGGACAAGGACAGCAGCAGGCCGCAAAATACAGAAAACAGCACTGGCACATGGGCGTCCCCCCATGGTGCCTGAGCGAGAAGAAAACAGAATTGACCTCGGTTTCAACTTTTACACACGCTATTGAGCAAGTACTCATGTTGTGCTCACGTTTATGGCGCCGAGGCAAAATCCATACAGCAGAGCAGCCACCAGCACGCTGCGGATGAGGCTGAACAGAGACGAGAGGGGACTGGTGGTGGCTGAGGTGAAAAGAGGAGTGGATCAATGCGGCGCGCAAGCAGTTCAAGCGACTAATCTCTTTTACTGATAAGGTACCATAATAGACATAGTGAATGGTCTTACCTGTTCCACCAAAAACGTGCATGTCAATCTGCTCCAACAGACACATGACAAAAGTATTGACCTGAGGTAGCAAGCCAAACAGGAAGATGACCGGGAAACACAAGGCAAACACTGTGGGAGTGCAAAACAGAATAGGTAATGCAATCTAACACTCACGGGTGCTTTTTAACCAAAAGGTTTAACAGTCAATTAGTACCGTTTAAATGAAGAGTGAATATTTACCCAGGAGCATATCTCTGACGCAAAGCAGGAAGTGTGCGGAAAAGAAGGTGACGCCATAGAGGGAGAAAGGTTGCAGGCTGCCAGAACGGCCGGACAAATCGAAGATCCAGATCATCACGCAGCACAAGCAAAAGTAAACAGGCCGACTGTACACGATGATCCAGTTATGACCCTGTTCACGACAGAAAGGGACAAATAACATCACAAGCAGGTCAAACAGGAAGCTCTGAAAGCAGGAGGGCAAAACCGGTAACTCACATGCATGGGAGAGGCTGCGTCTGGTTGCACACTCTAGAAAATAAAATGTTATATTATAGATTTGGTTTGAATAAAATGGCTGCCTAAAATGGATTAATTTCAGAGATGTGTCTACCTTCAGTAAGGAGTATTGGCAACTCGCAATGACAAGGCAGAACTGGAAGACCCAGATGTCCCTGAAAAAGCCCTGGAGCAACAACTGGAACCCCAGAAAGGCCACCAGGCTGGCCAGCACCACAGCAAACACGTTTTCTCCCACACGTCGGTTCCTGATGACATCATGACGTATGACATGACTGCAAATATCATAATCACACCTGTGCCTTACCTGTCCAACAAGGCCAGAAGCGCTAATCGATCATAGCGGACCCTGAGCCACTTCCCAGGCAGGACCCAAAAGCGGTAGTATTGTTTGGGTTTCGCCTTCTCCTCGATCATCAGCGTGTTCTCTTGGGACTCCTGCAGAGATTCGTGATCCAGGTCGAACTGGAGACGGGTTCAAAAGCAAACGATGAGTTTGAGACGATGCCGAAACAACACGAAAAAAAAAATACTCACCTCGGGCATTTCCAAAGGAACCCTCCGAACCTGCATGCCCTGTAGGACGACTGGTCGCGGCTGCAGCATGGACAGGACTGGTGCTCCTTCCTGGACTTCCGTGGAGGTGAAGCTTGAGGATTGAGACTGCCTCTCCCTTTCTCTGCATGGCACAAGATATGAAATGATATTTGTAGTTTGTTTGCAACACTATTTCAAAGTGAATTATAAGCGTTGTAACTCACTGAACTGGGTCCTCATAACCTCCTCCAGCAGGCCCAAATGTGTAGGACCTCTTCACTCCTGATACGCAGACAGAATAATAAGAGCAAAAAAAAAAATCAATTTCCAGCGGTGGCCCTGCTTTGATTGTCAAATGGCCACTCTCTTCCCATTTAACTGACTGACATGAAAGTGGCATTGATCTTCTCATTAATCTCGAAAAGAGCAAAGCGGTTCTTTCCGGAAACGTCCCGCTCGTTGCCTTGAAAGCCACAAACTCACCGCTCTCATCAAAAAAGTAGTGCACGGCCCCCTCTGATGTGTCGTCGAAGGTGGAGGCCTCATGGATGCCGCTGCGGGGCAGCAGAAGTGACGAGGCAAAATGTAAAGCGGACGGGATGGTGCGGGTTCGAGAGTGGGAGGCGGTCCGAACCCTTTGGAGGTCCTGGAGGCTAACGGTTTGAAGACAAGATCAGATTAAAATCAGGTTTGATCTGAACAGACTTCAAGAAGGCAAATAAATGCAAGTAAATCAGCATCCTGCATCGGGTTTGTCTAGTAGGACTGACCTGGGAGGGGATCCCATGGTGGAGGGTGGGGGAGTCGGGTTGGTTCCTGCATTGTGTCTCCTGCGGATGGCTTGGGTCCTCTTTACACTGCTGACCGAGTCGTGCTTGCCACCATCCTCAGGAACTGCAGAGAGGTTAACTTTATTACAAAAAATAAACAAAAACAAAAACAAAACAGAACACTGTGGTACACTAGCGTGTTTCCGTACCAAAACTACTATACTACTACTATTTGTATTTTAAAAAAAATTACATGTTTGATTGTTACTTTGAAAGCGTCTTGACTATTTGCTGCCATTTATTTTGTGTTGGGCAGATATCACAAGCTTAACCTATTTCTGTCCCCTTTCATTTTTTTAAAAGAATGAAATCTTTTTTTTTTTTTTTTTTATTGAATTGCAACTACTTATTTATCACTTATTCCTCACAAGGGTCGTTGGGGGTGCTGGAGCTTATCCCAGCCGGCTTCGGGCAGTAGGCGGGGTACAACCTGAACTGGTTGCCAGCCAATCGCAGGGCACACAGAGACAAACAACCATCCACACTCACAAGCACACCAAGGGACAATTCAGAGTGCCCAATTAACCTGCCATGCATGTCTTTGGAATGTGGGAGGAGAACGGAGTACCCGGAGAAGACCCATGCAAGCACGGGGAGAACATGCAAACTCCACCCAGGAAGGCCAGTGCCTGGACTCGATCTTGCGTCCTCAGTATTGGGAGGCGGACGTGCTAACCAGTCAGCAACTGTGCCGCCACTTCAAATTTACTTCAATAATTGTAAATATAAATTAAAAAGATTATCAATTGTCTTAAAGTGCAATAAGCCAGGTCTTTCATAAATGTAAGAAAATACTGTTAAGATCATATGAATAGTAAATTTCAATAAAACACTGATGCAAAAAAAAATATATCGGCCTTTAATTTTCTATTTTTGTATAATTTATGGGGAAAAGAGATATTACAATAATAGAGTCATGGGTTTATGAATCGATATAGAAAAGGAAATTGATATCAATTGCTCATTTTTTTTAACCCAGCTCTACAAACTTGCACTGTGACCATTACATGACCTCCATTTTGTTATCATACAAGTGTAGTATATGAGCATAAGAAAATGGATGGATGGATGGAATTATTGAAGTAGAATTATGAAAATCCAGAATTAATCAATATCGGCTTGAAGTAAATCAAATCGAACTGGAAAAAAGAAATTAGAATCGATACCCAGCCCTAGTAATTTTCTGACTGGTAATACGTATGACAAAACAAAAAATTGTGCTTCCGCTACTATCCTAAAAACAAAAAGCAACACCAACATCAGCTCACCTCCACCTACCGCCCCCTCTTCGGTCAACTCCCCCGCTCGCCAGCCCATCTGGTTGCCAGTCCAAGAGCCTCCAAGGGAATCCAGCCGATGAGGATGTGATACGGGGAAGCAGTCGATGTGGATGGCGCGAGCTTCCAAGTCCGACTTGGAGACAGTGAGGGTGCGAGGTGCGGGGGTGGAAGTGGCGGGCATGGCATGCAGAGCAGGAGGCGGAGCCGTGGTGCCACTCTGATTTGAACCCGCCCCGTCCATACTGAGCACCCTGGCGTGCGTCTTAGCGCTGGCCGTGCTCGACGAGCGCTGGGCGGCGCGGGGGTGCGAGGCGCCGGCGGGTTCGGCCAAATCCCCTTCCCGTGGAGCGGGAGGCTGAGCAGTCGGCGGGAGCTGTAACGCGGCGCCGGTGTTGGCCAGTTCTGGCGAGTAGCAGGAGGTAGAGGAACTGGAGTCGTCTTCGTCAGAGCTATAGCGGCGCTGCGAGCCCAGACTGGATGCGGCGCTCATGTCGCTGCCATCGTCCTCGTCGCTGGAATCCTCAAAGAGACTTTCGCTGTAGGCCTTGACGCCGAGCTGGCTGCGCACCGGGATGTAATCTCGGTGTTGCCTGTGATTGTGACGACGCCTGTAAGAGCCGCAGTCGAAGCTGCTGCTTCCGGGCCCGGCCCGCCTGCGCGGGGCTTTCCGTCGGCCCGGCTTGTGGCCCACGCTACTGCCGCTGGCCCGCAGCAGCTTCAAGTCTTTGGGCCGCACGACCTGCTGGGCAGACTGATCGGACAGCAGGAACGGGGTTGAGGAGATGGGCAAAGAGGGCTCGGAGCACACTGAACCCAGGGCCAGCCCTGAGGGCGCTGAAGCGGCCTGCCGAGGCGGAGGTAGCGGTGGAACCGCGGTGGCTCGGTCTAAGTCGCAAACGTCCGAGTGGCCGCTACTCGAGGGGGAAGAGTTGTGGAAAGAGGCGGGGGGTTGCGCAATCATATCACACGGTACAGGCGGCAAATCGTCACCTTCGACGAGCGTCCTGTCGAGCGCCTGGCTGGGCGAGATCTCTTTGGAGGGGGAACGCAGCAACACGCTGTCCGACAGGTTATCCGTGTCGCTGCCGTCCTGCCCTGCCGGAACGGCGACATCCGCTGGGACGTTTGCGCCCGCCGTTGGCGCCACAGTCGCAGCCGGTCCGTCCGCGAGCTTGGGCTGGCTGAATGACGGACTTTCAAGTTGAGTGGAGTCTGTCTTTTCGCTGCGGTAGCTACTAACGGTGCTTAGCGTCTCGCGGTCGGTGGCGGCACCACCGCCGCTGAAACAGCTGTCGGTGGATCCGGCGGCTAACGCCACCCCGCTACGGCAGCCCGGGTACTCGGTTCCAGGCACAAACACCACCGGGTCAAGGCCCAAACCTAAAAGATTTTCACTCAGCTCTTCACTCAAGCTACTCTTTATAAGCGGACTAAGCGGGGTATCTCCAAGACTGCCAGACTCAGCAGATGGCCCGAGGGGGGAATAAGCCAACCCATTGTCCTCTGGCATCTTTCGCGACACCTCAACCTGCTGCAATGGCTCCTTCTCTCCTCCATCTTCTTGACTGGAAGGTGAAGGAGGTACGGACATATATTCTCCCGGTTCTCCAAATCCAGACGGGAGTCCAATGAGACCTGGGAAATTCCCTCCCAGGGCAGCAGCAATGCAGGACTGGACCACGCTCGGAGCCCCTGCACAGGGGAATCAGATTATAATGCAGCTCGACTCAACTTTATTAATTCAATACAAATGACATTGGAACTCTCTCTCGGTCCTCCAGTGCTCCTGAGCGCGAGCAGCATAAACAAAACACAGATTTGTATGATGCAAATTTAAAGTCAACCGTAAACATTTCTTGACAATAATTTGTTATATGTGACTTCACTAGTCGAAACATGACATTCTGATTAATATTACATTTGTGGAATATGAGTTATTGCAGCAAAATCCAGCCGTTTATATCCATCTCAGGGTGCAGCCATTTTGCTACTTGCTGTCGAGTAAAGATTACATCACAGTTGCTCAGGGCTCAGGCAATGACCAATCACAGCTCACCTGTTTTCTGAAGCTGAGCTGTAACTGGTTGTTACCAGAGCCCTGAGCAACTATGACATAATTTTCACTCTACAGCGAGTGGCAAAATGGCCGCCTTCTGATATTGAATAAAACAGCTGGATTTTGCTGCTTAACTCATATTCCACTCACGCAATATTAAAAAAAATACTGTATTTAGACGAGTGGGGCTGCATAGAACATATTATCGTCAATATTTATTTATTTACTTTTTTGGGGGGGAGGGGGGGGGGGTTGACTTCCTCTTTAAAGAACACAAGCAGACTTACTGATGGTGTCCTGAGAACTCTGCCGCAACATTTCCCGATGAGCAGAGGTAACGATCACATTATTGCTTCCCTGTTCTCGCATTAACTCCTTGATATCTGAGGGTAAACAGAGACAGAGATGGTTGAAATGCCCAGAATTAGACATTATCATAGACTTATGGTATGGGAAACACATTTACTAACCCTTTGTTCCCCCTGAATCCTCAAGTTGGGGCAAGAACTCCTGAATTAAAAAAACAAAACAAAATAAAACATGTCAACATGAACAACAGATAAAAATCTTTTGTTGCAAAGCAAACAAGTTGATATTCCTCACCGACACCTGGTTGAGTCCAAACAGCGAGTGCTGAGAGCTGCATCGCACTGGAGGCGTCGAGTTGACCTTTCGAAACACGGTCATCTCCACACCGGCATGAATATCCCTGAAGCAAATTGAAAGGATTTACACCATATCGCTGGGAGATTTCACTCACATCAATGCCATTTCCCTTCGTCCAAAACAATCTACTCACCTGGGCTGACTCCCATCATTGCCACCCGAACCATCGTCCCCTTCTTCTGTTCTCGGACCTTCAGCCGTGAGCGAGGCCTGTTTCTTCTCGATAATCTCCCCGAGGTCAAACATGGCGTGGAGACGGTAGTTCACCACTTTGATGGTGGTGAAAAAGATGGCCACCACGGCGGAGTACAAGCTTGCTATCACCAAGCTGGCGGGAAAAGCCTGCGAGGAGGAGAAAAAGAACATGTAACAATAAAACAATTTTTGCATAAGCGCTGCAAACGGCCCAATTTAGACTCCAACCTATTTTTTTCAGGAGGGAAAAAAAAAAAAAAGACCTGCAAAGCTGCATGACCTCAGCATAATCTCCCAGATATTAACTCAGTGAGCATAGATCATCTACATAAGACTTTTTCTGTCCACTAGATTATAATTAATTTCCTTTTATTTATTTATCTATTTATTTATTTAAATTCACTTCATCGAAAAAGAGAAAAAGAGAATAGAAAATTGCCATTAACGTCATGCAATTTTAAGAGAAAAAAAAATTATATATGGTCTTTCTTTAAAAATATCTGTCATTGTTTTTTTCTGTATTCAATGTATATTTTAAAATGAAAAGAAAATGGTATTGAACATCATTCAAAATTTTAAAAACTTGGGCTGCATTACATTAATTCTGGGTGACTCACTGGCTCATTTTCACCACTTTGCCTTAATACTTCAATTCCAATACACTGCTATGAGTCATAAAAGTACAGTAATAGAGCACATTTGGTTGTATTATACAACAGTTAAATTCTTTTACTTTTATAAATAAACTGTTACTTAAAATATTGCCAGTTGATAATGTATTATCATGACCACAGTGTGACTGTGGAGTAGAAGGCCCGTTATTTAAATAACATGTCATACTCATACTCAATGTGCTTGTGCTTCACATAATTAAAAATACAAAATTTATAAGCATTTATTAACAAAATAATTTAATACATTTAATAAATAAAGACACAAAAAGTATAGCTTACTAAAATTACTAAAAGAAGACTAAACAAGAATACTTTTCAGGATTTTCTGTAATTTCAGAATATGAACTGATATGTACTCACCATGTACAGCAGAAAGGGGAATGCCAGCAGAAATATCCACAGGTAGAGATGGAAGCAGTTGGAGAAGGTGCTCTGATGTGGGTCCACATACCACCCTCCGGTGAGCGAGGCCCACACGCCCTGTCGTAATATCTGAAGTGCCTGGGAGCCCATCTCTCCGCCTTCAGGGGGAACCCAAAGCTGAAAGATCCGCTCCAACACGGACGCTGAGAAAACTGTGGAGTTGGAGCCACAGTGTCTTGTGTCTATGATGGCACTTCCATTGGGGATGGCAAACCGAGCGAGACGTTCTCATGGGGAACAAAACTTCTGAGGCCTGGCTGAGCGCGCGCTTCAGTTAAGGTCAGGAGTCTTTGCACATCCTGGCACCGCTGTGTGCTCTCCCCTCGCGCAGAAGATGCCACGCGACTCCAGCCGAATCCTTGAAGGGCGTTCACGCGAGTGACTTTGTAGCACATTGGCAACCCAGCGAGTGTGAGAAAAAACACTCATCTGGAAGAGAGATTGGAGCATATGATGGGTAAAATACATTTTAAAGTGAAACATCCAAACACTGTACATTAGATTAAAAAAAAATACATTAGATTAAAAAAAAAAAAAAAAAAAAAAAGTGTCAATGTGATTTTGACTATAAAACAGTACGGTTCATAAAGAAAGGGACATAGAGAATTCTTATGTTTTTGGCTCTTACAACCACTACAATGGATGTGAAATGAAACCAACAAGATGGAGGAACAGTCTTTAACATCAGACTTTGGTGACAAATTGATAACAATTAATAATCATAAATCAAACGATCACTTACTGCAAATCATTTGCAGCCAATTACAACCTCAAGTCTGGAAAACAGACATCAGACACCCGATTTCATCCCTGGTGAGGCTCTGGCAGGCCTCTATTGTAACTATTTTCAGTTCCTGTTTGCTCTAACGCAGTGTTTCTCACTTAATTTTTGCTAAATTGAAATTAAATGCCCAAAGACATGCATGGCAGGTTAATTGGGCGCTCTGAATTGTCCCCAGGTGTGCTTGTGAGTGTGAGTGGTTGTTCGTCTCTGTGTGCCCTGCGACTGTCTGGCAACCAGTTCAGGGAGGAATAAGCGGTCAAGAAAATGGATGGATGGATGGATGGATGGATGGATGGATGGATGGATGGATGGATGAAATTAAATGCCTGCTCAATTGGCTTCAGGTCTGGTGCTTGACTTGCCCATTGCATAACATCCCACTTTTTGCCGAAAAAAAAACCCCTTCCTGGATTGCTTTTACAATATGATCTGTTATTGTCCATCAGCACTGCGAAGCGCTGTAAAAGGAGTTCTGAAGCATCTGGCTGAATATGAGCATACAATATTGCTAAAAACACTTCATAATGTAAATGGAACTTCATTCATATAGCGCTTTTCCACCTTACAAGACCCTCAAAGCGCTTTACATTCAACTACCCATTCACCTACTGATGACGGAGCATCAGAAGCAGCTGGGGGTTCAGTATCTTTCTCAAGGATACTTTGACGTCGTCACAATGGCATGGGATCGGACCCACAATATCTAGATTGGCAGAGGACCACTATACCACTGAGCCACGCCACCCAAATGTATACTACTGCTTTTGTTAGCAGTCACGTCATCAATAAATACAAGTGAATAGTTTAACTGGCAGCCATACATGTCCAACTGGGTATAAAATAGCTGAGCAAACAATGTCCAATCATTTCTGTTTCCTTAAAATGTGGGAGGCACACATAATTGCCACATCTTCACCTGACTTGGATGTGCAGTACATCCCCTCAAATGAATGCTTAAACTTAATTCTGGAGTTAAAGCATATATTTATTTAATTTCAAATCCTATGTTGAACCAAAAAGATGAGAATTGTGTTGAGGTCTGACTGTATGCACTGCAGATATTTAACTTGGTGTGTCACATTTACCTTTCATTAGGATGCAGTGTACTTTTACACTACTACAAACTACTGTCCTACTATCATTCACAATGCATTTTAGCTAACATATCTGAAAAGGAATCAGAACGGATGATATATTTTATTTTTATTTTTTAATCTGTTCCGAGGGCCTATTATAATGTTCTCCCAACTAGATGACATTTTCTAAGAGGCATTAGCAAGCTAACAATTTCGCCTAGCTTATAACTAATGTTTGTTCTGATCGGGACAAACTGGATCCGATCGAAACACCAACACCTGCTATCACATCAGAATGTGTGTGCACATAATCGATAGCCACCGCAAACTCCAGCACACACGTTGACATTCGTTGTTAAAAATGACATGATTTAAGCTAGACACCGGCTAATGCTAGGCCTCTAATAGCTGCAATCCAATCTGCTCGCTGTCACTCTCATTAGCAGGGTAAACACAATAAGTAGTCGTAAAAAAACATAAACTAAACGTTCACTGTTAGAAATGTTAAGGTGCGCTCACTTTATCTTGGCAGGAAAGGTACAATTATGTTCGTAGTTGGAAAGCTCCTCACATTTGAATCCCAGCACAGCACAGTTAGCTTTAGCCGTCCAGCTTGCCTCATATCCTTCTTCCGCATCCACTGCTCGCAAAAATCTCAGAGCTTTCCTGATGCTAGCGAGCGAGCGATGTCTCAAAAAAAAAAAAAAAAAAAAAAAAAAAAAAGTAAGATGTAGCTAGACTTTTCACCACCGACTAAAGGTTATTTTCCCATTTCGCGAGGCTGACTCCCTGGTATTCTTTATCATTTTACAGGGACGGACAAGCCTCTTAACGGGAGTCCCCGTTCATGGTGACCGTCAAGCGGGTCTTTGGCGAGAACAGTGAACACGGAATGTGTTTCAATGTTTCAAAAAAAAGAGGGGCTAACTGTAGCTGCTAACGTGCTAGCCAACAACTAGTTGGCTCACTCACTCGGCCGCGCGCACGCTCACGCACGCAAGCTCAAGTGAGTAATCAGCGAGATGTATTCCCATGACGCTGATTCGTTACATTGAGTGACGTCATTGGGCGGGGCTTAAACCTCACGTTTAAAATGAGCTCACGTGATTCGGCCATTTTATTAGGTACAGCTTCACAAGCTACATACAAAGTTGTGCAACGTGGGGCACTTGGGCCCCTAACCCTTTACAACATAAGTCCTGTAATATTTGTTGCATTCATTTAGCCTTTTTTTGGCCCCTAAAGTTGAATGTATTCATACATTTTTAGTGTTTGTGTTCATTTATCTACTTAAATAATTGGTTGATTTATTGTGACTAATATACATATAAAAAAAGACTAAAATGAACAATTTGCTGATTAAAATTTTCATCCAGCTAAATTATATTACTTGGCAAATGACATAAAACATAGACAAAACAACATGAAAGAAAATCCTTCATAAATTCACATTTAATCAACAGTCTAAAGTGGCTAAGTGCAAGTAGTAAAGTGCTTTCAGAAAGTCCCTTTAAAGTGAAAATAAAATGGCATATAAATTTGACACATCACAGAAAATAGTGTCGTTAAAAAGCCTGCCAAATTTGAAGGAATAAATTAAATGAGACTCCAAAATCATGAAAAAGAGAGCTCTTACCAGCTGTGGGACACTGAGCTGAAAACATGTCCGACTCGTCTTTCACCTGTCACTCAAAACTCAAATACGTTCCTGTACGAACATATGTGTTCAGATTTCTGTAGTGTTATCCACAGGCTGAATAACGTGATGTGTCCCATGTTAGTTAAATTTTCAACGATCCACGGGCTAGTAAGCTAGCAGGCTAGTGAGGCCAGCTAACTCTCTAGCCCGCTAGCTCATTAGAAGGCAGACAAGTGCTTCCACATTACTTGGATCTATCTACCTTCATGTTAATTTTTAAGTGTAGAATTTGAGGTACAGTATTGTATTTTAGTTCAAACTCTATGACGGAGCAAATGTGAGTGTGATTTGTCTATATGTTCCTTATGAATGACCAGCTACCAGACCAGGTTGTTGTCTGGCTTTCTGCTGCAATCAGCCAGCTCCTTGACTTCAAAACAGCTCCCCTTGATGCACCAACTTCAGCTTGGAAAAGAGGGGGGGAAACACCACATGGAACCAGGTTGAATAAGCAATACATGATGTTGCCCCCATCAGGCGATGTTCTTCTCGGCCAAGGCATTGTGAGCAGATATGTTGCTATGGTAAAGCAGCTTTGAGGTCTTCGTTTCTGACACACCTCCTATGCGCAGTGCGTAACATGAACAACTATTTGGTGACTTCTGCGTGTTCATATGAAGACATTGGCAAGCTGATTATATTGAGCTTGGGTGCTAAGGTGAAAAATCAACCAACTGAGTGAATACTGACCTATGTTCACCTTTTTTGAGAGCTATGCCTTATCAGTATTACCGATAGATTTGCAGAAAATGTTGTTTTTGCATCCCACATTGACCTCTGTGACCTCAACACACTGCTGTTAAAAATCCATGAGGCCATATAAACTATACTGTGATTCTCACTGATGTTTAGAACATATCTTTCCTTAGGCAACTTCTCTACCTTCTACAATTCTTTGTCTTTTCAGCAGGGGGTAGTCAAACAGCATAGAACATATCACTGCGCCTGAGTACATAGATCACTCCCCCTGTGCATGTGGGAAAACAGGACGACTTCTTATAAGATTGTGGAGTACAGTATTCAGACGTGTATTTTCTCATGCTGTGTGTAATGTAAATGTGGCAGAATTCTGCAGCACAGACCAGAAGACTTTAACCACATCTATGATTCAGAGATGGAAGTCGTAATGTATTAATGAGTATTATTACATAAGATATGCTCTTTCTCAACTGTCCGTGAAGGCTTTATCTATATTTAGATATTATGGTTCAACTCTCGTTAGTTAATGAGTTTTTAGCACGTTAAATTCACATTTACTGCTCTCCACACCAGGCCCAAGTGTGATCTCTCTTTGTATTCACAAGTAACAACAACAAACCCCTAAAAACACTTGAATTGAAGTTAAGTGTTCGACATCAGCACCCAAACATGCCCGACCGAGGCAGCGCCTGAGGAGAAGAGAGACGTACTCGGTGCGGAAACGAGAGCAGAGAGCGAGCCCGTGATGATGAAACTCATGTGCAAGAGGCATTTGGAAACCATATCATGACCTACAACTTGTATGAAATGATGTTCTACCGTGTAAAAACACGTTCACCTTATCTCGTCTGTAAAATGACACTATTGTAAATTCCTTAAAGGAAGAGTGCTAACCTTTGAGTAAATTTAAAATTTATCACGATGTACTGCTACCGTGGGGGTTTGTCCGAGTCTGTGTGGGTTAATTGTATGTTTTTTGTTTATTTTTGGGACAAATCCTGCGCGGAGTAGATTCTCTGGTGGGGGGTGCACGCCTCGAGCCTGGCAAGTCGATAAAAGGTGTTGCATTTTGTACAAGAAGCAGCACACAACACAAGTGTGTACAAAGTATATCATCAAGTGTATTTTTTTTTTTTGTATCTTTATGCACGTTCTGTACACATATTGAGATCCATTTCACATGAACACTATACAATAGCAATGAGCGAGGGATGGAATATTTTTCCGAGCACAGAGCAGCTCACGTCGAATGGCACTTTTCAGAAAAAAAGTAACAGGGGATCACAGAGCATAAATAATAAGTCAATGTAGACAGAACCCAACAGAGGAAATGGCTTTATATTATTAGATCCATTGAGTAACAGATTCAGCACATATAAAATGCACAATGCAATAAAACAAAAACATCAGTTTTGTCCCATCCTGGTGTTTTCTCTGCTTAATCGGAGGCCATGAATAATGCAGGAACACAAGATGTTTGCAGCTATCAGAGGAAAGTGTGTGCTTTTTGTCTGAGTCAAAGGCAATCTAAAATGGAACGTGTTAGGAGGACCGGTGACAAGGTACATCGAAATATCAGAGAAATAACAATACAATTCACACAGCATCAATTATTCATCTCATGGAATAGTCTTTAAGTCACTGATAGAAAAAAACAATACATGTTTGTCTGCTTTACAAGGAATATCTATGTCTCCACGATATGTTTACATTTCCTGTGTGCTTTTGGATCATCCCTTAACAGTTTTTCTTTTTTTTTTTTTTCTTCATGGAGGGTACAAGATGGATAGTGCGCTGGCTTCAAAGTCACTTTCCAAGAAGCAACGATGAGAAAATGTTCGCCAGCCCGAAAGTTGGCCGTTTTTGGGTCACCGTCGTGTAAGCTGTGAGGGGAGGCGGGACGGGGATGAGCATCTCGGACGCTGCTTCTTCTCCATAACTTTGCATCCACAATGCCTCTTGAGTGCGCTAGCCTCTATATATACATACAAGCAATGTTTACAGATATACCTTCACTTGGTGTAGACTGAACTTTTCACATGTATCCCTATTTTGAATTAAACGACCACACAGAAATAAATGACTCCCATCCGTCTTACTGCAAGGTTCAACAGCCGGAGTGCGTTGAGTGATATCCCTTTTTAAACATCCTGTATTTTTCATGAGGATCATCTCTTGAGGACGGAGGCAGGGCAGGCTGGGGGGGGGGGGGGGGGGGGGGGGGGGGGGGGGCTTCAAACCCTTATTATGCAACACGGTGGAGGAGATGAAGTCTTACAGAAATTAAAGGC
This sequence comes from Festucalex cinctus, assembly GCF_051991245.1. Classification (NCBI taxonomy): domain Eukaryota; kingdom Metazoa; phylum Chordata; class Actinopteri; order Syngnathiformes; family Syngnathidae; genus Festucalex; species Festucalex cinctus. The sequence continues at coordinate 10,137,789 of NC_135428.1, read as the reverse complement.
TTCCTTTTGTACCACAAAAGCTCAACAACTTGCGTCTGTTCTGCATTATAGACAGTGGCTGTAAAAAGTGAACACACCCTTGTTACGATAGCATTTTTTCTTCATGAAAAATAACCTAACAAAGTGACCAACTAAGGTCTTCTTGGGGGGAAAAAAAGATGCAATTTTTGGCACTTCATTGCCTCGAGACTGATGAAAAATACAAAGAAGAGTAGCAGTAGAAGAAGAAACAGAAGACGCTAAGCTAACTGTTAGCTTATTTGGTAGCTACAATGTTGTTGGAAACTCTTCTCCTGTTCATTTTTATTCGTAGTATCAACTAGTATATATAGTACAAGTATAATCTCAACACAAAAAGTTGGTCTTCTGTTTGTGTCCAGCATTTGTGTTTGTTAATATTGAACAAGTTTAACATTTACGATTGTTAGCAGTGCACCTGTTTTCGGGAGCAGATTAAATAAATTACATAAATTAGTTAAAAATTAGAGTACTTGCTCAGGATAATCTTTTGGAGACATCCAACAAGTGGGCCTTTGCTGACTTTGATTGGAAGTGGGTGGAGTCATTAGCATATTTCTGATTAATGGTAAATGTGAAGGCTCCTTAATGTTATGTCAATTGATAACACAATCTCGCTTACCAAGTTTAGAAAGGTTGGTCAAAAAATGAGGGAAAATTTTTGTATTTGACACATTTTACCTTAATATATAAAATCGGATAAAGCTTTAGAATTAAAAAAAAAAAGTGGTGAATAGCAAATTGTTTTATGCAAATCTGTGAGTGACTGACTGAGCATAAGCAAGTGTCGCACCTCCAAAAAACGGAGACAAAGTAACATTTCCTGCCTTGGCTTTTTGGCAATAACAAATCAGTTAGGGAAAAATAAAAGTCGGTTGTGTAAGTGTGTGCACCCTGAAAAGAATAATATGTTGAAGCACGTTCTGATTTATTACATTTGGGTTTGTTTTTCTTCAACTGGAACTGTGGATTTTGTCAAGGTTGAAGACCTTGTGTACTGTTCCAAAGCTGAAACTGAAGAGGAGTCTGACCTTTCTTTCAGCATGACAATGACCCCGAAAAAAAAGTACCAAATCAACAAAAGAAAGCTTCACTAGAGTAGCATTAAAGTTTTTGATAGACCCATTGGGACCTTCCAAAAACGACAGAATACTTTAATTAAAGGTGCTTGAATGAATTATTATTAATTCATTCCTTTTGCTAGAGCCCGAGCAAGGCCACCGTAAAATTGCTTTGTCATTCTTATCTCAAATCAAATAAAATATTTCAGGATGTCGATTTGTGCTAGCGTGTTATGAGGATACTGCGCTTACTGAATTAATTGATGAACCTCATGTTTTTATTGAATAATTCAAGTGCTGAAGACAATCATTTACATGATTGTGCACATGCTAGATTGTGTGATTGTGTGATGCTAGTGTTGGTGTTTTATGATCCCTTCCAAATTGCGGCGCTAATTATTTTGCAGGTTTGTTTCACTGTACTCCAGAACTTGTGGTATTTTGCAGGTGTAGTCATTTTTTATTTATTCGGCATGGGTTGCTGGAATTGGACTAAAAACACACTTAATAACCCCTCCCACATTTTTGTTTTTAGTTCATATTCCAAAGTCAGTTTAATTTCTCTTTAGTTTTGTTGAATTTCACAGACAATTCTTCATATTCTAATTTTACAACTTGCTATTTGAACAGTGTTGCGTTCACGCTCTATAGCCACTCGATCGTAATGGAGGACGTCGACACTTGAGACAGAGATCACAAAACATTGAGGCAACTCAACCCCCCGGTTTGCTTTCACTGCATCCTATCCGTGCTATATACAAAGCAACACCGGAGAGGACTCTTCCTAGGTTGTTCACACTTCAAAACGATGCACTTACAAGAAGTGGATGACAGCATTATGGTAGCTGTGCAACTGCGAGGGAAATGTTAGTGTTAACCGCGGCCTGCTTTTGACAGTTGCCTCTAGTTACCTGTGAAATGTCTGACGTCCAAACGGAATAATAAAAAACAAACTGTCGGTGATTTGAAAGTGGAGCACCCTCACATCCTCTCAGTCCTCGCCCGCCTGCTCATACGTAATATTCTTTGTCCTTGTTCTTTTTGCCCTTTGTGATTGCCTTGGCCGCCGAGGCGGTCGCTGTGCTTTTGTCTTTGACCACCGCTCCGTTGCCTTCCGCCGCAAAATTGTTGGCAAAATTGTGGCCCTGGTCTGTCTGGTAGGAGCCTTCGTCCCGGTTGCGGTACTTGTACATGGCATAGAGGAGGATTAGAATGCAGAGAGCAGCAGCAGCCACGATACCAACCACCATCCCCGTGGTGCTACTGGACTCCCTGATCACCTCCACGGCGCCCGGTTGGATCTTTTCGTCGGAGGCGGTGGGGTCGGCTGTGGGCACATGGGGAAAATTGGGGGGGTAGGTTAGTCCCGGTGTGTTTCGGGAGGACGGGGGAGCAGGGGGCAGAAGCACCTGGTCTCGGGTGTTCATTTTGCCTGCGGGGATGTGGAGCTGGTCGGGGTTGGTGGTGGGAACGTAAGGGGGGAAGGGGCGGGGTTTCTGGACTCCGCCCTCACCGGCGGCGGGAGGTGGCGGAAGGACTGTCCTGTCAGTGACCAACGGGGAGTTGTTATTATTGTAAAAGTCCTCGTCATCCGATTCCGTCATTTCCCCGGAGCCGAAGGCCGAAACCTCCACGGTGTCACCACAGTCCTCCTGGTCTGGGGGGCAGGAAGGGTGAGGGGGGACTATCACAGACTCTTTGGTGGTTTCGAGGGGGGATAGGAGGGTAGGGGGAGGCGGGATGACGGGGTAACGGGTGGCGATGGATGGGGGCTCAAGGGAATCCACTGTTATAATAGGCAAGACTAATTCACCTCCTAAAAAGGAAACAGAAAAGGTAGGGGGGGGGGGGGGGGGGGGGGGGATCCTAAATTAGAACAGCATTAAAATTCCGCCTCAACAGTTGCGCTCATTACCGACGAGGCGCAATCTGCTCATTAAGTAGAATATCAGTAAAGAATAAATTACCATTAACCAGCACGTCAGTGATATTTTCTTAATGATCATTTTACACCACGAGTCTATTCGACATGAACTGCACTTTGGTCTCGACTTAAGTATGCGGAGTCAACGTGTGGGTGCGTTGCGTATAATACGGCAAGTGGCTCACATGAGGACACAAATATACAAGACGAGTCCTGAAAGCAAAGCAACACACACAATAATGAGATTTAAATTGCCATGGTTACAGGGGGATAAATCACTAACACTCCTATTTAAGGAGGAACCAATCGCAAAAATACGGTCCATAGAGATCCGGACGTCACGCGACAATTTCTCTAGAACGGCGAGGAGGCTAGCGTTTATCCGTCAACTTTGATGAAAAGGACATGATACACATGCGCGAGGTGAACATGTTGGATTGCCGATAAAAAGGCTTTACAAGTTTGTACAATGCGGATTTATTTCCCCTTTATGTGTGCTCAAAATGCTGTCGAAGTTTGCAGTTTCACGCAAGTCTTGTTATTTATGTATGTTAGCAACTTAGCAGCTGCTAACTGGGCTGCGACATTTATGCCGTAAAAAGTCTTCTTTATGGTGTTGGTCAGTTATTAAATTCAACTGTGTAATATCTATTAAACCGTAGCAGCACAAATGAACGAAAGACATTTTGCGTGTGCTAACAGTTAGCATCTGCTGATTCAATCCACCATGTACAAAGTGCAACGTTTGGCTACGTGCTGGTTCCTCTTTTGGTAGCCTGGAGCAATCTTGATCCTTATGTTGCCTCTTCTCGTTGTGGCAGCTGGTCCACAACAGCTGTCAATCATTGTTAAAATGTGGCGTTTGCCCTTTACTCAAAGTGGCAGACGCGTTTTCTATGCTGCCAAAATGGCTTCGCCAACGCCCATTTTGGAACGCGTGACGTCAACGTCCGGATCTCTATACTATATGTAGACACCCCATGCAATAAACCACCAACCCGCTTATCTACTGTATGTAAATGAGCATCGCATGATACACAAAGGTCACACAATGCCATTTTGACTTTATGTGAATACATCAATGTTGTGGCATTTTAGTCTGGGCGGTATTTGTGCCCGCAATCTGAATCCCGTTTATGTTAACAACAAAAAAATTGCTAAGGTCACGTTAATTATTGAGGGTGCTTCAATTAGGGAAAACTCTTCCAATTGCTGCACTTGCGGTGCCATAAACTCATACTCTAGCCGCTATCATTCACTCTTAACGACTCTATAATACTGGAGCTTGTTCTCCTGAGAATTTAGGATTCTACACCAAAAGTAATGCAGGTAATTAGTAGAGGACATTAGATTTTTATGATACTGAAGATGTGAGTAATGCAATAGAAATAAAAGAATATACATACTCAGCTGCTGTCCACTCATTTTTTGGGGGGAAAAGGATTACAATAACATTTTTAGACTGTAATCTCTACCGCGAACATTTGCATAATTTCTTAGAAAAATGTCTTTGAATAGTGGCTGTGGCTGTACTCATTCATCTGGAGTGAGTAAGAGGCATTTATTTGAAGAGGCATCAAATGCCTGAGAGGAGCTGAAAATAAAGTCAGAATCCTGCCATCGTTGTTTTTCTCTTCACTGGCACGAATCCTCTTCGATATGTTACAAACGAGCTCAATGGTTGAGGTGTTGTTGTTTTTTTTTAAAACAAGACCTCCAGCTTGGAGTGTGTCAGGAGTGTACACAATAGAAGGAAAATTAAAGCACTGTTTAAAAAGAATTGATGAATTCACTGGTGAGTTAAAGACTATCGTGCTGCTATAATGTCACACTATTTACAAAGCTGTTATTTTTTAAGGAGTAATCTATTTGGCGACAAGACGTTCGTTCATTTACTCAAGTGGACAACAGCCAGTGACTAATTGAGCATTGATTAGAGCTATTACAGTAGAAACCACAATTTGTGCTGAGCTGTTTGGACGACTGCCGATGCAACTACATTCTATTATTTTTTAGCCAGAGAAAACCCACCTGTTCCCGGTTCACACTCTTCCAGATCTTCATCATCACTTGGACACTCGGCTGACGCTACCAGAATATCATCCGAGTTCTGCGGCTGTGTAGGGGGGGAAATACAAAATAAAAAAAAATAAGAGCTGATTTTACAAACACAGTCCCTCAGCTCACTGCCCTATGAGCTTGTTTGCTGTGTGGTTTATGAAGAAGAAATGTTGCAATGTGTTTCAGTGTACCACTTCTGTGTTTGGAGCTTGGAGCAACGCTCGCAAAAGAACAAACAGAAAATGTGCACATATTCTGCTGCTTTTCATTCGTTGGCCCCATGGCAGACTCTTCTGTGTATCTAAGGAGAAGCTCGAACATTGAAAAGGAAATTCCATAGTGTGTACGATGCATCTTGCAATAACAAATTCTCTCATGCTAAATCAATGTTCTTGGTTTTTTAGGAGGCTTAGGGCAGTGCGCGACCTCGGTGTAAACCTGAGCAGAACGGTGAATGGACGGTTCGCTTGGATGAAGTGAAAATATATGGAAGGCTATTCAGAGGTGAAGGGAAACTAGACAAGAGAAATGCAAATGAAACCGTCTGAAAGCAAAGCCAGTATCGCAGCTTTGAAGAATCGCGTTTGTCCTCATTAGCGCCGCAAGTAACTCGAGTTGAGATTCGAACCCTGTGATGCGGACATGAAACCACTTCCACACTGTGTCTGTGCTATAAATTGGCAAAGTGAATCATGTAATTGTGGGAATGAGTTTAGCATTCCCACAATTACGACATTTGTTATTCGGATTTTTATTCTCCACCCTTTTTTGCTGTGTAATACCTGCCACATAATACTTCCGATTTACACCGTTCAAATTTCAACTTGCAAACAAAAATTCACGCCATCGTGGGAATATATTGTATGATTTCACAGTACTTACAGTATTTGCAAAATTTAACGTTAAATATCAACTTTTCCACATTCATTTCAATGGGACTGACATTGAACTTTTTGTAAGTCCCACTTTCCACGTCCACTTCCATACATACAACTGATCATCATTACCAGCTCTCTGATACTGCTCAGTCACACTTGGTAAAGTGCATTGTCCAGTAATCAGAAGGTCGTGGGTTCGAATACAACCTCCGACTGTACTTTGCAAATATATCCTTGGCAATTATACTAAGGGATATAAATGTATACCAACTGACTATCATAATTCCAGTTTTCCATCTAAATGAATGGAGGGTACTGCATGCCTAGGTGGCGCTACTGAGTGATTTTTTTTTTCATTTTTCCATTGAATATCATTTTTCCACTTTTCCATCTAAATGAATAGAGGGTACTTTCAGATAACACTTTTCCATAGAAATTATAATTTCTGCAGAAATTGCACTTAGTCTAGTTTGTGTTGTAGTCTGTTCTATTTACTCAAACAGCTAATACGTGCACTAAAATGTTGCCAAATGTTATACATCAAAAGAGGTTTTTGTGGCTTGGAAAAGTTTGAGGCCAATTTCAAGCTTTAACAGCACCTTTGGCCTCCAGTTCCAGCGAAACACTGCAAGCGCTCATGTTCCATTGAACCCGAGCACAGAAGCAATGTAATCCTCCTGTGAGACGCAGACCCTGAAATTTTAATTAGTCATAATATTCGAGCCTCACAATGAGAAAGGAAATGCTTTTAATTTGCCTTTCCCTCTGAATACTTCTCTTCATTGTGTACCATTGATTCCAAAACATGTCACATTATCTGCTTGATTATGATTACTCTTTTTGAATTTCACAGAGCACACTAATATGGAATGAACCTCTAATATGGCTAATAAGCTAACCTTAAACATTTCTTGGCAATAATATGTTATATGTGCCCTCACTATTCTAAACATGACATTCTGATTAATGTTACATTTGTGGAATATGAGTTATGCAGCAAAATCCAGACATTTTTATCCATCACAGGGGGCGGCCATCTTGCAACTTGTTGTCGACTGAAGATGACATTACAGTTACGCAGGGCTCAGACAACGACCAATCATAGCTCACCTGCTTCCTAAAGCTGAGCTGTGATTGGTTGCTACCTGAGCAACTGTGATGTCATTTTCACTCGACAGCAAGTAACAAAATGGCCCACTTCTGATATTGATAAAAAAAAAAAAACGGCTGGATTTTACTGCATAACTAATATTCTAAAACTGTAATATTAATCAGAATGTCTTGTTTAGATACATATTATTGTCAAGAATTTTTTGGTGGGGTTGGCTTCCTCTCGCTGAGTTGTACAGTGGCGCTCCCCGCCCAGAGCTAAAGCCCAGCAACACGATTTATTTTTGTCATTTCCAGTCTTTGTATCCTCAAATGTTACAATGAAATAGTGAGGATGAATCTGCCACCTTCATACCCATAAATGAAATGTTTTTGTCATGTTATTAGATACATATTGATTCCAAAGTGCTCTAGATGATGTACGTGACACAGTTACATGCTGTTATTGCGGGTTTATTTGTGTAGTATTGATGTTTTTTTTTATTTTTTATAATTGCCAACCTCATAGTGATAGAATCAAGAGATGCATTAAATCGGTTAAGTCCCCAGTGAAGGCCAAAGTATGAAAAGCAATAGAGTTGAGTGCTAGATTATAAATGTTATTTGAAAAATATGTAAATAGGCCAAAATGCCTTTTTAATGTTCCTTTTTGCTCTCTGACCTTCGAGATGCTGTCTCTCAGGCTGGGCGACCGCTGCCGGCGGGTGGTGGTGGTCGCCATGGTGGTGGTGGTCTCCATGATGGTGGTGGACATGTCGGAGACCGCCATGGGGGTGGCGGCGGTGGTGTCGGTGGTCAGCACGGAGAGCGCGTCGCCCACCAGACGGAGGTTGCCCTCCACCTGCACGCTGGGGTCGTTCTCCGCCGCCAGTTTCAGCACCTGCAGCCCGTTGTAGTAGAGGCCGGAGATCTGACCCTGGAAGGGCCGACCCTTGTCCTGGCCGCCGATTTTAATGGCGGCTTGGCTGTTAAAGATGGTCAGCTGTCTCCCTACAAGCCGGGCAGAGAGACGTTGATAGAAAGGGAGAGAAAAAGGAAAAAGGGCAAAAAAAAAATCATGTGGGGAGTACAACTTGAACCATGTTGGTGTTAGTGATTAACAAAACAATCTTTTAGATATGAAACAAAGGGGTATTTATACTTTAATCATGCAGGAGGCGCTTATATTTAGGTTCCTATTTATGCTGATTTCTCTATAGCATTGAAAAGGGACGGGTGTTTTTATACTGGTTCTTTATTTATCGCTTACATTTACCAAAGAGAGGCCATGATTACAACTGAAGTCTCTGGCTTCAGTGCAGTGGAAAAAAAATCCCCCAAAATGGAGGCTAAACTTCACTGACTAGCGAATTCCGCAGCCATTAAAGACTCAGAGTTCCCCTCCAGTCCAATTGTCTTAACTCCTGAGAGGGACAATGTCTCGTAACAGCGCCACTGACAGCAGCCACGCCGATAAGCTACATCAGCGAGAGGACTGCAGTAATGGGCCCGTTTCAGGAGAATACTTATTAGCAAAGTTGGTGGCCGCAAACAGTGATCCGTTTCAGCAGCCTGTCAGGCCTCTTTTGTCACGGGCTGAACTGAAAGCTGGGGGACTGCGACATGGTCACTTGTAGTGCAACACAGGAAGCCAACAACACAGGGCCGCTCGGGAACAAAAGGAAGGGGAAGCGCTTCACTTAGGGCGATCACATCGAGAGGTTTAGCTTACATCGGTTTAAAGGGGGAGGAGGGAAGAGACGTTTAGTTCACATTTTACTCTCACGAGTCAAAGTGCAGCACACTTTAAAGGTTAAAAACAATTTATTACACACATTTACACATCGAGTTAAGACGAAGGAATGTTAGGGCCACACTGGAAAGAAAAAATAACGAGAATAAAGTTGTAATATTACAAGAAAACATTACTGTTCTAAAATATTCTGAAAATAAAGTTCGAAATTTTTCTTGACTGTATGTTCTATGCACCCCAGCTAATCTAATTATTATGTCTGTGGACTATGAATGAATCAGCAAAATCACCTGTTTCTATCTATTTCAGGGGGCGGCCATTTTGTCACTTGCTATCAAGTCAAAATGATATCACAGCTCAGGGCTGAACAAACGACCAATCGCGACACACCACTTTTCTGAAGCTGAACTGTGATTGGTTGTTAGCAACCGTGACGTCATTTTCAGTCGACAGCAAGTGGCAAAATGGCCGCCCCGAGTTGGATAAAAACCGGTGGATTTGGGCTGATTAATTCATATTCCACAAACAAACTATTAATGAGAATGCTGTGTTTAGACGATCGGGGCCACATACAAATTATAATTTTAAGAAAATATTTGGGTTGACTTCCTGTTTAACTGAATGTCACACCTGCCAGATGGCATTTTTTATAGGTTAAAATATCAATACACTGTAAGACTGCAACTTTATTGTGGTAAAATTATGACTTTATTCTCATAAAATAGCATTTATTCTCTAAATATAGTCTGTTATATATACATTTTTTGATACAATTAGGGCTTTTAAAAAATGTATATTGCAATCCTGACTTTTTCTCTTTCTGTTTTTCTCCTAACATGCCATTGTTCTAGTACAATTAAATTTTTCTAACCCGACTTTAAAATCACAACTCAATCTTTGTTTCCACTTTGATCTCATAATTACAACTCATAATTCTACGACTTTGTTCTCGTGTATTATCGTATTTTCCTTTTCAGCGTGGCCCTAATACTCCCTCGTAAGTTAATGGCAGTGGTTAAGAGGGACGATGGAGGGCTGGGTATGGGTTATGTGTTTTTTAGTTCATTGGTTTAAAATCAGTTTAAGGGTGCAGCTGGTCCACAAGGTGCAAGGGTGACAAGGAAGAAACACTTCAACGTTTGCTAACAACATTTTATCAGTGCTGAGATTGTGTTCTTCATAATTGGTCCAATTAAATTGCGGGCCTGTTACACGTATTCCTTGTCACAATTGTCTTGCGGTGCCGCACCTCTCTTGGGGAAAAGGTTAATCACTAGTTAGTTCAAGGATTAATTAACCAATCAATTCTTTTTTTTTTACCTTTATCGAGTAGCCACTCGTCAACTACCCGACCGAGTCTGTATGGGATTCTTTGCCTAGCAATAGCCAGTCGCTCATTATCATAGTGTCCTTCAGAGAATTTGGAGAGACAGGTTAAAGGTTAACGTCTGCAAACTGAAAGATCACATGGTTAGAAACAGAGTTATGATGGCTAACACCTTTAACAAGCTGGTTAAGCATCTTTCAGTTCAACGTATCTTTACTTAGAGTTATTTGATTTTTAAGAGCAACAGTTAGAGAAGTCAAGTTTAGGCTATTTATAGCTACACTAGTTAGTATTGTTTAGCTATTTTAAGCACAGGTTTATATACTTTAAATAAAAACATGGTTAATTCAGTTAGCAGCATGAAAAATCAAACAGATTAACAAAATCATTCAGAAAAAAATGTCACATTTAAACATCAGACATCAGCAGAAAACATCATCGTTGGTGGTATTTCATTGTGGTGAATTTAGTAGGAAATCCAACAAAATGTAAAATGTATATTCCAATCAAACTGGAATACTTTCCAGTAACGCACTGTCAACATTTTAACTCATTCACTCCCAGCCTCCCAGCCATTTTCACTTCGCGCCTAGCTGTTTTACTGGCTTTTGACTGATTTTGCAAAGCTCAAAGAATATGGACCCTACCAAAATAAAGATTAGATCGCTTCTTTCACCAGGAAAAAAGTATATTTTTATCTATCTATGTTTTGCAGCAATTAGCATTAGAATATAGCTAGGTTTAATCAATATTCACATTCCAGGCGAAAACGCTGGCTAAAAGAGCTTGTCGCAAAATGGCCCTGGCTGATCTCTTATACTCTGTTTTTTTTTGTAAATAGTTATCATTGCTTTATCATTGCCACCTATTTATGTAAGAAGCAGCATAAAAGCTTTCTGTATGCTCTTGCACGAGAAAACTTAAAAAACGTGTAAACACGTTTTTGGCAGGGAAAGTATTTGAAAACCTTTTTACATGTTTTTGGGATTGAATGAGTTAAAATTGGTACATTTTCCTAATATAAAATTTGCTTTTGGAAAAAAAAGACCAATAATTATTGAGTTATTGAATGAAATCCTACTAAATTCTTATGTAAAGAAACTCACATTATAAATTAACAGTATCAGAAGTTAATATTGGAATACAAAAAGAAAGGCTACACTATATCATTGCAGTGTGAAAAGTCTAATTCATTACTGTCCAATAAAAAGCTTGAATGCAATTTTTCATGTTGTGATGAAACAAATAAAAATCTTTTTTTTGTTTTTGTTTTTTTAAATAAAAATGTATAAGCTTTTTGTTGGACAGTGACAACATTGTAGATAATACATTAATGGAAAGTGATTTATTCTGGAGCTCAGTCAATTCTTGTGCAGCAAACTTACACATCACCAGTTGTGTGTCTTTAAAATAAATATAGATTATAAAGATACTAGGAAATATTAACTCATCCATGAATGAATACATGCAGAAATAAACATAAACTCAATATTAAGTAAACAGGCCAAAGTCAGCCAATGTCGTCAGTAGGGGGCTGGTGATGAATACATAAACAGGATTACGGCGTAACATGGAAGAGGAGGCGCCATACATGACAGTTGAAGTCACTTTGGCTGTATTTAAGCTTTGAAAAAAAGCTTGTTGAAAAAAACCCCCAAATTAAAATCATATAAGGTAATCACTGATTGCTAAAATGGGAGTGAGAGTATACAGATGCATGTGTGATTAAAATTTGGGGTATTTTGTGTGTAGTTTCACCAGCAGCTGGAGGCAGAGAGGGAAGTTCCTCCCGCCGCGCCCGCCGCCGCACCTGCTCTGAAGAAGGTCGATTGGGTTCAGAGCAGGTTAAAGAGCAGCCAGCCGTGATTACATGAAAGCAGTTTGCGTTTCCCTTTTCAATCTGCATGCAAATTAGGCGTGCAAGTACACAGGCGGGCCAGCCTTAATCCCTTTTGGGTTTAAAATGAGGTTTCGATGAATATATTATCCCAGGTTTGTTTCCGGTGTGTGCATGTAGCTGCGGAGTTGAGTCAATAACAGAATGTCAAGCCACTCCTAACATTTCCGCTGGATTTGTTTCCCCCCCCCCACAATTCAACTGATATCTTCCGTGTTCAAAGACAGTAGATAGGCGACGTGACAACGTTTGCAGGACCTCATTAAGTAGTTATGATGCTAAATGCGCAACTTTAACGACACCACCAAAGAAAAGCCATTTTTAGAGAAGAGAGGAAAAAATAGCGGCTTTGAATGTACCGCACGTGAGCGTGTTTGCTTATCGGAGGCAGAAAAGCGATTGCAGGAATGACAGCTGCTGATGAAAGCCCTTTAACTGCGAGATATACTTAGCAAGACAGCTTGAGGCGAGTGTATCAGTGTCAGATTATGAGATTGTTTATGCAACTTGAAAGGTCCACTATGGATATGTGGGTGGCAACCTAATGGATAGCTTTCAGAGTGATGCACAACTGGGAGAGCTGAATTCCGACCTCCAATCATTGGCGGATTGATCTTGAAGGCAAAAACATGCAATGGACTGGCAGTGGCTGTCATTCGTCTTACCTGGAGGGTAGCGCTCAATGACCGGGTAGTTGTCCACTTGGAGCGTGGCATTGCCACCGCTGCGTGTGAAGCGGACAACGTGGTACTTGCCGTCATTTACCATGACAGCAGGCTCGTCGATGGTGATGTCATCCGTCCCCACGTTGAAGATGACACCGATTTTGCCTTGATCCTGCAGGTGACAAAAGCACGGATAACCATCAAGGATGTTATCAAAGACATTTTGGGAAAGGAAATCCTCACTGTTAGCGTTTTGTCCATGTTATTTTGTCCCTGTTGTATTTTCGTAGAAAGGCACATGGGCACTCGCAATAAAATCCGCCATATCTTCATTTTCATGCCGGAGCGAGTTTTATTTATCGTGTTTGGTTATTTGGCAATCTGCGTTGCACCTCGCTGGTTGTTCTGATTTTTTTTTTTTTTTTTTTTTTTTTAACTACACGCAAAGGCTGGGCAATAAATCCAATTAATTTGATTAATTGAATCGTTTAAAATTTGCTAAATTGTGAAATCAAATTTTGTCTTCTGGATTATTAAACGGTGTTGTTCTAATGTTCTGTTGCATCCAGATGATACTGTGAGTTGTAATTTTGCTAACTATGAACGTTATGCTTATGTTAAAACCGATTTAGAATCAGTATACATTATTGTTGTCTGAACATTTGCACAGGAATGATTTTTTTAATAAATGAAACCTTTAAATAAATGTTTGTTTGTTTGGGTTTATTAGATTAAAATCGATTAAAATTGTAATCGTCCTGATTGACTGAAAAAAAATTGGGATTTTATTTTTTGGCTATATCGCCTAGCCCTACTACACACCCTCGTCACACCTAACAAGTTGGTGACAGAAAGCAGACTAACCTTTAGACCATATATAACTAGGTCTAAGTTTTGGCACAGGTGGATACCATTGTATTTCATAAAAAAAAAGAAGTATATTTAATATGACAATAGCATGCATCAAACACTGAATCATCGTAGAAATCAGTTGGTATAAGTTGGCTTGAGTGCTAATCTTATACTTGTAGTCCACGATTACTAATAAATTTTGAAGGTGAGCACCCTAATGTGGTTTTACATCATGTGAGTAACCAACGTTTCCATGGTGCATGCATTTGATTGACCAGTATCAGTGCATTTAGTGAATATGCCCACATTTTATTCGCAATACTGTACTTGTTAAGAACACTTTTCTGTCTGTATAATTTAAAAATATATATTTCATTTTTCTACTTCTCTACTCTACATATATACTCAGTAAATCCATGTTTAAAACTAATTTACAATTATTAGTGCAACAAAATCGGTAACAATAATGTAATCTTCGTAATCTTGCAAAAAAAAAAAAAATGTATCACACATCAAGATGATCAGACACATTACACATTAGTAAACATTAGCTAAGCAGTGGCCTAAAGTCAATTTTCTATCACAATTGCTTTGGGAGCCCTGGAGCAAAAAAACCCCCAATTGCATCTGACTGCTGCTTTGAGCTACAAAGCACCTATCCACAAAATGTAATTTCAATCACTCTAGTGAGCTTTGCATCAGAAAAACCACGGGTGTGCAACATTCCAAGATATTGTGTATGCCTTTTCACTAAAACAAAAACAAAAAAACCTAAACAAAAACATAACAAGATAGCGCGTGTGTACGCAGGATATATGCTATCCTTTGGCTACACGAGGGGTGTCGAGACCAAAACCTAGTCGGGCCGGTAAAAGCTAAGCGCATCAGTTGTGACACAACCAGTATGTTCAGCTCTTTCTTTAGGGTTCAGCATCGTTTCCTCTCAGCCGCCAGCTCAGGTTGTCTGATGTGGATCACTCCTGACACAATCCTGCTGTTCCTCCTTTGCTTGACCAACTCCCCCCAACCCACCCACTCCCCACCCCCCTGTGTTTTCCTGCCTCTGTCTGCTTCTGACAACCTTCCCGCAAAGGTCAAAGCTGCTTCCCAAGATAGCCTTTGGGGGGCACTGGTGTCTTGTGCACCCCCCTGACTGCTTCACAAGGTCAAACTGGTGACGGCAGTGCGATAACCTGCAGATGAGGAACTGGTTGGAAAATATGTCCTTGATAGCCATAATAGCGGGAAAAAAAATAGGGCAATTTTTCAGTTTTGATTGGTATTCAGTGAACAATGTGCAGATTTTTGCAGTTTGTGATGTTTACATCATATAGTGGGTATCTCATTAGAATGTGCGGTTGTACCTAATAAAGTGTCCAACGGGTATATTTTGTTGCACATGAAACAACCCAGTGGTATGCTAACGATTCATTAGAGAGGCTCGTTGACAGGCGGTGACGTGACTATAATAAGAATGTCAGTTGTGCACAGTTCTATGTCGTGCACATGATTAATAATCATTATAATAAGCAAGTTTCAGCCTGCATATGTCCTTTGTCTCTCAGGCGGGTGGAATAAGATATGCAGAGGCTGCGGGGCTTTCTTCCAACTCCAGCTGCAGTATGGCACCTTCAACAAGGCAAATTGGGTGGGTGTAGTGTTTTTGTTGAAATGAAAATGCGCTAGTCCTCCGTGGCACATGAACACTACAATATTTACTGGCTTTGCAGACAAGGTGTACATATCTTAAACACCGCATAGTGCTTCATATTTTGGAGTTTGCAGCTTTGCTGTCACAGCCGCGCGCTTCCTCCCGAGCTTATTCCGTGATTTGTGCCATATTAGATCACTCCTCCTCCCTCGTACTCCCGAAAATTGAATGACTGGCTGAATATGGAGACAGAAATATGCCTCCTTTTGCCTCCAAGGTGGCTGCTGATGCGGCTGTGGTGTGATGTAAAAGCTGTCTTAAAGCTTTGCTCACCCTCTAATCATATGTAAAATCCTGCTGGAATCCTTTAGAATACAAAATAATTATTCATGCTGATGTGGTTTGGGTTACATGGGAAAGTGTCTTCACAAACCTCCAACACCACACTATGGATATTTAAAGCATGAACTGTCAACTTTTAGTCTACAGGCAGGGAGATATGCAGTGTGAGAGGGCTATTCTAACCTCATTTGCTCTATCCAACTCTGTGACATTAACTCATTTGCTCCCAAAAACGGTAACACTTTATAATAACTATCCGTTATAAGTAGTTCATAGATCATTAGTTGAATGTTAATTAATGAGTTGTTAATGACTTATTAAATGTTTGTTAACTGTTTGTTAAGGATTTATACTTATGACTATAAACAGTTAATATGTCATTATTAAATTCTTAGTAATTGAGTTATAAACGACTTGTTAACTGTATATTAATCATTTGTAACTATATATTATAAATTAGTAAGACTAAGTTAACAAACTATTAGTAAATGACTTAGTAATGACTTGTTAAGCATCAGTTAATAGTTTATATCTGTTATTAGGACGTTATTCTAAAGTGGTAGCTATTCCTCATTTATTAACTGTTAGTAAATGAGGAATAGTTGCAACTTTACAATAACATCCCAATAGTATAAATTAGCTACTTACTAATACTTAACTTGTATATTAGCTAATTCTTTACATAGTAGATGTTAACCATCTACTAATACCTATGAAACTTTGTCAAACATCAAACAGGTGGAACAAGTTCAAAGTACAGAATTTGAAGATGAAATTTAAAATATCAAATTACTATACCTAAATATCAATTTTCCGTACCATTGAACTTTTTCCACTCATTTGCTCTTCTACAAAGTTTCACTGGTATAGTATTAGTAGATGGTTAACACACTATTAACAACTGCTGTAAAGAAGTGAGTTAATCTACTACTTAAATATTAGTTATTACTCTATTTATGTTATTGGGACGTTATTCTAAAGTTGCAACTACTCCACATTTACTATCACGTAATAAATGAGGAATAGTGGCAACTTTATAATAACGTCCCAATAACCTATACAAACTATGAAGTAATACTTAACAAGTCATTAGTAAGTAATTTGCTAATAGCTTGTTAACGATGTATTACTAATTTATAAAATATAGTTATGAATAATTAATATACAGTTAACAAGTCATTTAGAGCTCAATGACTAATAGTTTAATAATGACTTTTTTTTACTATTTATAGACATCATTTTAAAACCCTAACAAACAGTTAACAAACATATAATAAGTCATTAACAACTCATTAATTAACAGTTTACTAATGGTCTATTAACTAGTTATAACGGGTAGTTATTATAAAGTGTTACCGAAAAAAATGGTAATAATTACAAAAATGGCCAGCGGTTGGCAGCAGAGTATAAGAGATCAACCAGGGCCATGTTGAAAACAAGTTGTTTCCCTCCAATGCTAAGCAGATTTGTCAATAATGATGAAATGTATCTATACTCGAATGCTATTTGCTGCAAAGCAGAAACAGATAGAAATGAATGAAAGAAGAGACTCTAATCTTTCTTTTGGTAGGTTCCATGTTGAACACTCAATTAGGTTACCAATTATGGTTTAACAAAGCACTGCACATTCACAATTAAGTAGGAACTTGCAAAGTGGATCGAATCGAGTCAGTAATTTTGTGTTAGAGTCAACCTGTAACCTGCACTTTGTAATGGTTGAGGAATAATGAACTACTATATTATTACATCATATTCAGAAAAAAAAAATATTATTTCATTCTAAGAAAAAATGGAGGATGAATCATAATTACGATCACAAACGTGCTGTGGTAATATTCTGATTGGAATTTGCTAAGGCACCATATGATGATAAAATCCCCATCTTCAACAACAGCAATCACTTCACAATTCAAACATCTCTCCCCGCCTGACTGTGTGCAAAGACAAGTGGAAATAAAACCCAGACTGCTTCACTTAATGACCCGGAATATTTGACGGCGGATCTTACTTTAGCTGAAACCGCATTGATTTGCCTAACATTAGCCTCAAGGCTGGATAGCGGTTCGCATGGTGGGAGTCGGCTGCTATTAACGGACTGCAACACGGTTATTTCCTACACAGATCTGCTGAAAATAAGTGTGGTGAAAAATGTTCAATACTCTTCAAGGTATGTCTGTAACGACGACGTGTTCGAAACAAACATGGATGGCTGTGATATTAGCTCTCCTGATTCGTTAAAGCCACAATCACCTTTTTTTTTTTTTTTTTGACGAAGGTTCAGCCTATTCCACCCCGATTCCAAACTGGCACAGATAAATGCTGAACTGAGGCTTTGCCCCTCCCACCTGTATTGTTGAAGGCAAACACTGCACAGTAATTCACCATTTTTTGAAGTTGGCTATCAACACATTTCTCATTGAAACACTCAATATGCGCTGGAAAATTATATGCCTCGACTTGTGATGTGTGAAGGAGAATTTACGTGATTTAATGTCTGCTCCCCAACCTGCATCTCTTCTACCGTTTTACACCCTTCTGGCAATGCTACAGGACTGGATTATGGTCGTGAATATCACGAGATTTCAATCAATCAGATTCACTCTTATTTAGGAATGTTCAACCTTAGCACGCCATTTGTTTGAATGTTGTCTGTTGTCGTCCGTTAAAGAGCATGACAAGCAAGCAAAATAAAAATTCATGTACTGTTGCTCATGGTCAAATTTAGCCCATAATAACATTTCCGAGGTTGGAGTAGATTGCCAGAGGCATTTTTTCTTTTTCGCTTGACTCAGTCAGATTACAAAACAAGTCCCAAAGGACCTTTCAAGTGCTGGCAAAGCAAAACTCCCGCACTCTTGTCCAAGCGACCCGAAGAGAGGCCTTTTGCTATGACATTCATTTGCTCCCCTTTCTAGTCAAGAATCCACTTGAAGCGGCCTATAGGAGGTGCCACATGAAAAGTTTGACCTCGCTTCTTGTAGAGAAGGACTGAATGCATCACCTTGCCCGCAGCAAGCATATTGGGCTGCTGTTTATATGATGTCAGGACCACAGTGCAGACTATTTGACTGTGACATGCACCTCCAAGTGGAACACCTTTTAAATAACGTGAAAGCTTCTAGAAGGCCCGCCCACCCTTCGTGCATATTCAAAGCCAAGTGGGAATCTGCATCAGCGGTTTTATCTCTTGTAATCTCAACGGAACATGCTAATACGGCTAACACGGGGGACCCGGTAAATAAAAGCAACTTTACATGTTCTTTTAAACCTGACGGTGACCAAGCAAAGCTCATTTCACAAAGAAATTCAATACTCAAAATTCTACATACACAATTCTGTCCATATATCATTGCGCTGTCACTCTTTCACCAGTGATCAAAGCAGTCTCAACATCCGAAAAAGTGAGTGCCATCTGAAGATATTATGCTGCTAGCAGTTTCAGCAAAATCGGTCATTAGCTTTGGGGAAGAAGAAGAAGAAAAAAAATAATCTAACAAACTTCTTCAATTGGAAGACAATCCCGTCAGGAACAAAGAGGGCAAACGTTTTTTTTGTTTTTTTTTCATCACCTTCTATTCAAAGCAAAGTCAGGAAAGGAGACATTGCTGAAGCAGAAAAAAAAAAAAAAAGGCTACATTATGAAAATCCACAAGGACCTCACAGACGGCTGGCTGCCGAACGTGTTCACACCCTCTAAATATACTTTTTTTATTTATTTTTTTAATCACCTCACATTGTGTTTTCTCTCACTAACATTGTTTGCTCATTAAAAAACAGATGGATAATAGTTTCTATTTTTGCTATCAAAACCGTAGAATTATTTTTGATGAATTATGTCCATATAGTCGGCACGGTAGTCGAGTGGTTAGCACGTCCGCTTCCCAGTTCTGAGGTCTCCGGTTCGAGTCCAGGCTCGGACCTTCCTGGGTGGAGTTTGCATGTTCTCCCCGTGCCCGCGTGGGTCTTCTCCGGGTACTCCGGTCTCCTCCCACATTCCAAAGACATGCATGGCAGGTTAATTGGGCGCTCCGAATTGTCCCTAGGTGTGCTTGTGAGTGTGGATGGTTGTTCGTCTCTGTGTGCCCTGCGATTGGCTGGCAACCAGTCCAGGGTGTCCCCCGCCTGCTGCCCAGAGCCAGCTGAGATAGGCGCCAGCAGCCCCCGCGACCCTTGTGAGGAATAAGCGGTCAAGAAAATGGATGGATGGATGGATGTCCATATAGTATCACAACTATCAGAATATAGTGGGAATTGTACCTGAAAAAGTAAAGTAGCACATTTACAGACATGGTATGAAAATTGAGGTTTTTGACTTAAAAAACAAACAAACAAAAAAGAAAAAAAGAAAACAAACGGTGTTATTATTTTTTCCAAAAATGTTTCATTTTTATTCGTTTTAGATTTTTTTTTTAAATTATTTGTCGTGTAAGAAAGGTCACAGAGTATTGTTGTAATAAAGTACAATTCTCGAATGACTGTTTGAATACAGAAATAAATTAATTAAAATGAACCCCAAAAGCTCATGTGTGATATTAAGTGACAAAGACGAATACTAAAACATTTACACTTTAATTACAGTATTTTATATAAATGTGAGATGTAGTTGCCTTCAGTTTAAATTTTTTAAAAGCACTCATTAATGAATGTTTTTTTTGTGTAAGTTATTTCATTAGTTTTTGTTAACTATAATAATCTTGCCTTGTGCTGAATACAGACGGCGACTAATATGATCATCCCCCAATATTGATTCACTTCTGATTTTCCTTAAAATTCTTCTACTATGTAGAAGAAGTATTTTAAATCTGAGGCTAATAATAGTCATACATGCACAAATTCGCAGACTTAAAATCAACCAACACACTTGAGAAAGTAAGGTTAATTAGACAGAGAATAACAGAAATATGATTATTATTAGTATCACTTGAAAGGGGTCCAGGGTGATGCTGGACTTAATTGCATCACATGTTATGCGTTCCCCATTTTCAACTCCAGAATTGAGTCACTTTGACCAAAGCGAGTCAAGTGATGAGGGATATGACTTCTATCTGTTTGCTAGAGGAACCTCACACTCCGGGAACTCCTTCGCTGTCTGAGCATTTAATAATGTGTCAATGTGTCAAAGTGTTTGAGTGCGGCAAGTTGTCAGCCACGAGAGAGGAAGAAAAAAAAAAAAGACACTTACAAGCTGTTAGCGTTGCATGTAGCTGTGGAGAGAGGTTTGATCTCAAAAAAAAAAAAAAAGTCATATGCTTGCAAAACATCCAATGTAAGAAACACGGTCAATGGCGATTATACGGTGCAATATTTACGCCTTAAAGCACTCTTCCGTCAAATCCAACACTGTCTTCCTTGGGTTGATTTCAAAACTATTTTAGGAAATTAGAAAACAATTTTCCTAATGGTTGGTGGACCACAAACCGGTAGCATTAAACAGCAACCATGAAAGTGTGAAGGGGATCCAATAACAGCCTCCAATATTAAAATATGCACTGGACTGAAAGCCGCATTAAGCAGCTGTGATTTTAATTATTACACCACTCGCAGACGTTTGACAGCTCTCTCCTCTGGTTTTCATCACGCCACATCTGTCCTGCGGCTACGTACTAAAAAGGCTGATTTCCCTCCAGAAAAGACACACTTGATGACAGCTGCTGAGGTGTCGCTTGTTTTGCCAACAGTCGCTATATACTTTATCACGAGAGAGACCACACGGTTTTTTTTTGTGTGGTCATTCACAGTTATGATCACGCTTTGGAATGCGGCAATATCGATACTGGATCGATGGCAGTCCAGATCCAGGAATGTTCAATTTCTGTTCATGTTTAACTTTAGTTGATTTGATTACTTGCCGGTATTTGGACTGCGTGGTTTGAATTGAACAACTAAATTTTTTTCCTCTCCTGGAATCAGGCCTCTTCCAACTCGAATGATCGGATACACTCCAACACAATTTTAACGGCATCAAAACACAGACACGGCCCTACTAATGGATCAGTTACGTTCCAGAGGTTGTTCATATCTTCAAGTGTTTGTGATTTGTTATTTTCCCTGTTTTTTATTTATTTTTTTTTATTGAAGGTTTCCATAAGCCCACTGGGAACTTGTCTGCTTCCTTTTTTCTTGTCAGCCCTGGCTGGCTCACCAATAACTGACACGTGGTGCAAACTGACACGTTTCTTGACCCGATGAAAAATAAATAAACTTACAAATCGTTCACCGATTGAAGTTGTACTAATGTGGGGGAGGGAGCCGCTTGCTCGCATGGTGTTGGAGGAGGAGGAGGAGGGGGAGTTGAGCGGTGTGTCTGTTCCATGTTACTGTCTCCAAACATTTTTCTTCACGTCGCTCGCCAAACAAAGTAGCCGTCTGGAGCGTCTCTTTTTCTGGGGCCAGAGCGATTCATGTTGTACAAACTTGCCACATTCGCCAGCTTTTCAGCACAATCTAATTTCCTAATTATGGCAACCTTCCTTTTCCACTGAGATTGCCTTTCCGCTTCTCAGCAGTTCCACTGTCATCGCTCGCCTTATGCTTGCCATTAGCCATGATGGATGAGCTAATTTGACCGCAAAACACAAAACAATGGTACGAAAAGCTACAGTACAAGGAAAAGCGTGTTACCTATAGAGATGGCACAATTTGGATTTGGCTGAGTAGACTTCTGTCTTGCGTGGAATAGGTTGTGGCAAAAACCTGTACTACACTGAAGGCAACTCAAAAAGCGTCAGCTTGTCTAAGTACGTTGAACACTTTGAATAAAAAAGCCAATTGTGGTAAAGCTCCAGGAGTGGATGGTGTCCAGACAGAATTTCCAAAGGTTCTAAATGTTTTGAGGTTGTCTTGGTTGACCTACCTCCGAAAGAAAGGAGAGTAGTCGGGTGTGATTTAAATAAAAGGGGATTACAACAGTAAGCCTCTTTGATAAGGTCTATTCAGGGGTTCTGGAGGGAAGTAGAATCTCGGATCCAGGAGGTACAGTTTGTTTTTTGCCGAGATCGATAGGTGGATTGTTGCAGTGTCTAAAGTGATGCAGACTGTATGTGCCTGTTGCGGTGAGGAAATAGATCAATTTACCGTTCGCACCTCCCACCTATGCACAAGCTGTGGGTTGTGGTGGAAAAAATCCCCGATACATGCTGTCGTAATGAGATGGGGGTGATGGGACTTTTCCTTTTGATGCATCCTGAATGCCTCCCTGGTGAGGTGCTGCTTAGTCTGATGGTGTCCTGATAGCTTGTAACATATTGACAATGGAAACTGTTATGCCCTCTGACCTTTCCACTATGCTTAATATTTATGTTTGTCCCCATTCATGACTATATTATTGACTTTTTGGTGTGAATGCGGTTTGATATGCTTGATTTTTACAGCACTGTACATGCCATTCAGTACTAAACAATATGCCCAAATGAACTTAAACTGCAGTATGTTAACACTCATTCACTGCCAGCCATTTTAGAAAATTTTAAAATTTTCGATACTCACGTGATATTACATGCAATAATTATATATAAACCGAATCTACCAAATGACAGAATAGACTCCCTACTTTTTGCCCCGTCCCGTTCTTTTATAATTGACAGTAGAAAAATGTAGGTTTGCCAAAATACAGCCATTTCTCCCATGGACTCTGAAACTGTGTTTATTTTGTATAAAATTGGGCAATGATGTCATCTACCGGTGGTTGGGCATCAGTAAAGTTGTTTCCAAGTTTGATATTTACTGTGGAGCATAATCAGATTCGCCCCCATTTAGCACCGCTCTAAAAAATACAATTGACAAGTATACTTGTCAAAGGCAGTGAATGAGTTAATAATAAGCATAAACTAGTGAATAGTCTTGACATTTGTCATGATTTCACTCAAGGGCTGGCATGAGAAAATCCAGGCTTTAGAATTGTGTTTCAACAGCTTTGTGTCTTTAATTAATTCCATAAAGTCTTGTTTAGAGAAGGTGATAAATCCATTTATGATGGTTTCAGCTGAGACACAGCACTGAATTATTAAATATCCGGGCTTAACAAGCGAGCTTCGTTTGCTTGCTGGAGACGACGGTTCATTTTGAGCCACTACCGGGTTGTCTTCATAGAGAATCTAAGCAATGTTTGGTGAATAAAATTGTAATTATAGCCACAAATGTTTTCATATTCACATTGAGTAATTCACCTCATAACTACCACTGTAAAATATTCCAAGAGTGAGAAAGCTGATGAATAAGCGTGACCTTGTGGCAAAACAATTTTATTCAAGCACTTACTATGTGCAGCTGAAGATAGTCTCCGAGCCCGTGCGTGCTTTCTACTCGCACCAAGATGGCGTCCTTCTGCAGGCTGCTGAAGCCCACGGCCAGCCGGTCGGCCCGGGTGCTCGGCCGCTCGTTGGGCGCCCAGGTGAACGTGATGAGAGCGCCTCCTTTCCCGAAGATGTACGTCGTTCCAGCTGCAGGTGGAAAGAGAGACTTGTAAACAACAACATTTTTTTCCCCCAACAAGATCCTTTTGGTTAGTTTGTTTCTTTCAGTATGACATGCTCGAGGACTACTATTTGGACACTGTTTTTTCTCTCGTAACAACAAGCGGGTGAACCACATAACAATTCACAACCTCATCAGCCACAACACTAAGTACACCTGAATAATACCCATTAGATGGTGAACTCGAATTTGTTTCTGCATCTTGGTGTTGTTTTTTTCCATTTGCAGGTCGTGCACAGAGTATCAGCTTGAGTTCACTATGAACGTGTGATTTTTATTTTTATTTTAACACAACTCCCATGAGTCGTTAACGAGATATAGCGTTGCGCTAATTTTATAGTTGTGTGAGAATGGCAACAAACTGTGTTTTTCTTTTTCGTTGCCATGAGCTGTCTTGTTTTAATTAATTTTTCTCAGCAGCCATTTTCACATAGCAAAGCAATATAAAGTTGTTTGACAGTCTTGGGAATGGTTCTGAGGTATTTCAGTGAAAATTGTAACACACTATCAAAAAAAGAAAGCATATATCTCCCTATGTTGTAAATTTACAGTCACTAACTGTAATAATGAGGCACAAGCCACTTAAAACATTATTTTAATTTATTATTATTATTATTTTTTTATCCCTACAGTGCGTTTGTCTTTACAATTCTCACTTTACTTTACTCATGCAACAATAGTATTATTTTTATATTTTTAAATTTGTGCCATACATTTTGAGTGTAGGTTTTGTTAAGTTTTTTGTTTTTATAATTAATATATGGTAATTTTGTAGCTCTTTTATGCTACCTTGTCCTTTATTTCTTCACTGCTAATATGATGATAAAGCTTTTCGAATCTTGATTTTTTTTTTTCACTTTCAAGTTTCATCTGAAAAAATATATTATTTTATAGATTTGAGGATACATGCTGATAGTTCTTAGTATAGTGTCAAGCAAGCTCATAATAAAGATATTTCCATCTGTTTTTTTTGTGTTCTTATATTCTAATAAGACGGCGACAGAGTCTAAATATATATAATAATTCAAAAGTGCTACAAAGTTCAACGATAGTGAAAGACTGTTTCACAGTCGAGCAAGTCATTTTTCAGGAGGATGAACCGGTGGGGTTGGGCTGGTGGCGGATGAGTGATGCACTTTCGGGAGAGCTTAGATTTGAGGGGCTGGCGGCAAACGCGAAGCGACATGGATGTCCTCGCCGTGGCCGCGTGATTCGAAAGCGGTGCCCCACAGAAACGACAATTACCTCAGATAGTACAGCGGCAATGCTTGTTATTACGTTGTCGCTCTTAAAACAAGCATTTGGGTCTGTCAGATGGATATTTTTCAAAAAAGGGAATCAATAAAGCGAAGCGGGGAGGAACACTTCAGACTTAATTGAAGCCTCAATTCATAGCATGAAAGATTTAAGTAGCCTTCAGCACGGTGTAATGGCCAGTTGCCACAAAGGTTCCTTATTGATAGCGGCTAACTGCTGCCTGATACTCAAAGACCTCCAAAAGGCTTGAACATTACTTTGTGCTGACTTTGAATTTAATTAAAGGGCAGGTTCTCACACTGTGTGGTTTTTTTTTTCCTTACCACGCTAATCTTAATTAATATCACGGATTTGCAGTCAAATGCGAGCCTGCGACATTAGTTACATGACGGAGTCGCAGTAAGTGAGCTTTATTGCTTTCTTTCTTGGACTGAATGTAATCTGCATCTGGCCTCACTCTGCCCTCCTTTCTATTCAGTGAAATCACTTTTCACTTCTTTTTTTTTCCACTTCAGACTGCTTTGAATTATTCACACAACCTTACATTCCTGCTGGGGCATGGACGTAATTACTCTGTATAGCGTGGACGAAACACTTGAGTTTCACGGCAGTTCCAATTCACAGCAGCAAAAAATAGTCATCTCAATTGAATATCTTAATATTACAATAATAACGAAAAACATGAGCACATCACATTCAACAAATTTGGTCACAAAATAATATATCAGATGATACTTCAAAATGGTTAATGTTACGGCAATATGAAGATGAAATGAGTTTATTTGAGGAAATACATTCTTCATTAAGGTAGAATGCTCTAAAGAAGTCCAAGTCATAATTTGACCAAAATGCTAAAACATCCAATTTACATGATTGAATACAGTATAAGATGTTAGCATAATGTCACAAAAACTAATTGTCATCTTACTTAAAAACTGACTACAAAGTTAATAAGGTTTCCATTTGCTACAGTTTGACAGTAACATATATATTTTTTTAATTCTTAGAAATCAGAGGTCAGTCTAAGGTAAGATTTATTCAAACAGATTTTAATTCTTGGGCCACGTTCACACAAATTATCTTTATATCCGTGACCTAATAAACTATAAATGGCGGAAGGTCAAAATGATTCCTGTATATTTTGGTGCAAATATTTAAAAGTACATTCTGAAAATATTCACATTTATTATTGTCTTATAACACAGTAATCTGAAATTTCTTAACAAAAATGAGTGATTTTTTTTTTTTGTCATTAAAAGGTCATTACTGCACCTTCCAGTGGACAAAATTAGCAACAATGGTTCATTTTTGTGAAAAACTGCAGTTTGTGTTCTGTCCTCACGGGCCAGATTGGACCACCTGATGGGCCAGTTTCTGGCCCGTGAGCCTTATGTTTGACACCCCTGTTCTAAATTGTCAATAGACGTGCCTGGATCAGATTGTATCCCACCAGCTGAGCTAGTGTCCAACTCATTAATATTTAGTAAACATTTGCTTTCTTCATATTCAAATGATATGCTACTTTAATAGTGCCAACATAAGGGGTGTTTTCTAGGGATGCCACCAAACCACTGTGAAGTAGACATCACACAGATTTCAAGGTTAAAGTCACTTTACCAACTCATAATGATTTTTCGGTTTATTCCTATGAAATTAGCAAACATCAGCGACCCAATTCCAACATCCTCAATGTCACATGACAGAAGTGACCATCAGGCTGGAAAAATGTCAGCGAGTCTTTCATGCCTTCTGTATTTTTAAAGCTTTTTCCTTTAAAGTGTCTGTGTTTGACTTGAGTCGCGGAAGACACACATTTACAGTTCTGCTTATTGAAG
Organism: Festucalex cinctus; assembly: GCF_051991245.1. NCBI lineage: Eukaryota > Metazoa > Chordata > Actinopteri > Syngnathiformes > Syngnathidae > Festucalex > Festucalex cinctus. The sequence continues at coordinate 10,110,707 of NC_135428.1, read as the reverse complement.
TAGTAAATCCAGTGAGACGGCGAGTCGCTTGCCTTGAATGCTTAGCAGCAAATCAATCTCACAATTCAAAAGCATACCCCAGCAAACTTATTGCTTATTGTCACAACAACTCCACAGTAAATGACTAGCAACCCCCGCAATGTATTGGAACAAATGTGAACGTATGCACAGGATAAGTGCTATTGAGGAAAGGATGGATGGATATGACAATTGCCGAGGAGCGCTTGATATTGATGGCGCATTGTAATGCTATTGTACATATCAAATTGGAAAACAACTTCATCACTTTCATTTACGGCCATCTTAAAAGTGATAAATCAACCAGCAGAGACAGTAAGTCGTGACTTTAAAGTGGTGTCTTCTTACCAATCCTCCATCTGCAGTAGGCTTGTATCAAATTAAGCCAATGCTAAACAAGTTTGGTTAAGACTATTACTACAAAAGTCACGTTTCTCTTGGATGACACATCTCTCCTCTCGCTTGCTCTCTCTCGCTGCTTCTCATCTCTCAAGGCCATCTGAGAATCTTAACAGCAAAACGTGTACCGTATTTATTGATTTAAAACTCATGCTGCTACTGCTTAGGTGCACATTCTGAGTAGAAATCATCATAGATAATAATGTATCCCCATTAGAATGCATTTCACAAAAAGTACAGAAACACATGGAGGTCATGCAAACTCCACACAGGAAAACCAGAGCCAAGATTCAAACAAAATCCAAATAAAAATGTGACCTCTGTGACAAAATCAATTTCTATGATAATAGTTTAGAGTGACTGACAATGGTTAGCGAAATTCAAGGCTTCCAATTTGCACGTACAGTCGTGGAGGCCATGTTATGACAACTTGCTTTGTAATTGCTTGTATACAAATAGCAGGGCCTCTGGAGTGATTTCTCACCTGTCAAGAGTGAAATGAAACAACCGAGTAAATCTGTTGCTGTCTACTTCTGAAAGTGTCTGCGAGCCAACCGTGCAGCACTTTTGCCTCGCTGTTACATAACAGTGTGTTTTTATGATGTGTACTTATTTTGAAATGCAAATTTAATGAACATATACATCCGATTGCCATGCACTTTTCTGGAATATAAATGTTTTTACTTTCAATTCCAACATTTTAGACTTCATTTTGCACACCTGCTGTCAACAGCGGGAAATCCGTTAAAGTGAGTGAACAAACAATTTAGCTGCTGCTGTTTGGGATCTGAGTAAATCAGGCCCTAGTTGTCTTTATGGGGGCGCACTTTTATCCACGTGGACGAGAGTCAGCTCGCCGAGCGATGCGGAGGAAGAGACAGCAAAATGCGAACGTTAACACGCACAGTTCTGTATACTGTTGCCAGTGAGATGACGAGAGGCGGACAGTAAAGCCCCTTTAATCTCAGATAGGAAGAAAACCGTATTAAATTGTGAAAACAAACAAAAACCATTATGTGTCACCTTTAATGATTCTTCCCTGGTCCACGTGCCACATCTCGACAATCTTATGGGAATACATGTAGTATTGTCTGTTTTTTTGTCATCAAGCAAATAAACAACTCAACCAACAATCAATAATCAAAACAAGTGTGAAAGTGTGAAAAACAGACACCGAAATTGGAATAGCATTTTGTCAATGGCGGTCTAAACATATTCACAAGCACTGACCTACATTTGTACCACAAATTCTACATATTTGTTCCATTTCAGTATATTGTATTGTAACAGCCTTTTATTTTCGCTATTTGTTTTTCTATTGCGATTACTGCACTGCTTCCAGTAAGTGCGGTATCACGTCAATGTAATTAGTTTTTGTACAGGGTTGATACTCCATTTACAACGTGATAGCGGTGGTATTAATAGCTGGATTAAGTCAGGTAAATCCCCACTGAGGGCGCAGGTCATTAGGTAGCGCTAAAACCTCTGCCAAGTTTGAACTGTAACCAAAGTGCTATGCTAGCGAGCAGGCTACTTCCAAGTTCATTGAGAAAAGTAAAAGATGTCAGGACAAAAATGATACGGTCATATACATTCTACGGCAGGGGTGTGATATTGTAACTCATAGATTTGAAAGTGAAAATAAATTCCTCTAGCAAAAGTGAATAAAATCTATTTGTGCGTTAGCAAACAGGCTACTCCAGGGTCATGGTGAATGATGTAAAATGTTAGCGATGAAATGTAAGCTTTTTTTTTTAATTTTTTTATGCTAGCTAGCAGGATACTTCCAAGTTCATTGAGAAAGATAACGGGACAATACTGACACTGAAAATAAATTCTTCTATCAAAAGTGAATAAAATGTATTTGTGCACTAGCTAACAGGCTACTCCAGGTGAGGTAAAATGTTAGCATTAAACCATTTGTGGCCTATGTCACGATGACGTCACGGTGTTCACTGGAGGCAAAAACAACCGCTGGAGGAAACGAAGTGCAGCTAGAAGTAAACAACGCTGGTTGTCTGTTTATTCTATTCTATTTTTATCAGTTTACTCACATATTAACTCAAATGGCCGTTTTCCGCCCTTTCCACATTGTTTACAAACTTTGAAGGGTGAAATTTTTGGTTTGAGGGGGGGTGGATAAATTGACAATTAAATGGTGAGAGGAGACAAGATAAATACTTTGACCAAATACATTTTTTTAGTTCATCTTTCCGTATGTTAGCACATTGCAAAAACTCATCTTAGCAAAATGGAAAAACAAGAAACAAAACAAAACAAAAAAAAACCCACCTGAAATTAGGAATTATATTTAGGCAAAAATAAATAAATAAATAAATAAATAAATAAATAAAAATTCACTTGAACATATACTGAACTAAAATTGACTAACATAATCAGTAAGGGGAAAAAAATATTCTTGCTATATCTCAGTTCATAATAAAACTGATTTTAAATCAACTTGATTTATAACAAACTTTAAAAACAACCATCACTGCATACCAAACTTACATACTGCACATAAAAAAAAAACTGACAGTGTATCATTTGCATGCCCCAATGTGCCATCCCAACAGCCCCATTGTAAGTCAACAAACAATCCAGCAAACAGCAATCAAAACAATAGCGCTCGCCCTCGGATTTGGAGGAGGTAAAATCCGTATATAATGGAACAAATGTTCCCACTCCACATCCTAAGCACCCCAACCCAATCCCATGTGTGAGCTCAGCTCATGCACAGGCTTGCCTTGCCGTCATACATCACACAGGTCAGAAGACTCATCAAGTGATAGATCCATCCGCATTTTACAGGAGCCGTCACGCTCTAAATAATTCCCTCAAACCACCCTCGGCTGCTGCGTCTTGGTGGTTATGTGCGCGCCCGCTGTAACATTATGGATGTGTTTCTGTGCCACGTTGCATTGACTACCCACTCAAAAACCTTCCGTCCTTTCTCCTTTGTGCTCTCGGCCTACTGAGTGCACAACAGACGAGGCAATGAGCGATAGGTTGCGCACGCTGGTGGTAATTTGCATCACGCCTCACTGTTTGACGTGAACAGGAAAAGCGAAAAAAACAAAACAAACAAAACAAAAAAAAACCCTGAGCTTGCTGACGAAAAGAACCGCATGATTCCTGCATTTCCAATGAGGGCGTGCTGGCGTGTACAAATGTTTTATGGATGGGATGAAGTTAATAATGAATCATACTAAATAAAAACAGTTTTGGGCATTTCATCAGACTTCAATAGATGAATGATTCCCAACCACTGTGCTGCGGCACATTAGTGCATAATTTTACTTAATTGGTCTAAAAATCACATTTATTTCGTACAAATAATGTATCTTTATTAATTTATCTATGCCAGTGACGTATAGTGACAGGCACAACAATGAAATGCTCTTCCACTAGATGGCAGAAAGTACAATTAAATTGTGTATACAAGCCCAGATTTCACTCCAAGTCAACTTCTATTGGAGTAGTTCTGTCACTGACTAATACTTTTAGAATCGAGTAATCTATTAAATGTTTTGGCTCAATTAAGGTGAAGAAACATTCTTATGAGCACAAGCTCTAAAATAACATCACTCAGTTTGATGGACACTGCCAGAAAGCTGTAAATTTAACACCGTGTATTATAAATACTTTATTATTGTGCTTCCAAACGTGTAGAACTGCACTTCATCACACTTCAGCTTTAATATAGTGTTTGTATTAGATGTGAGTGTATATTTCCATATCTGAGTGCACTAGGGTTTCAAAAGACATTATTTTTACAAGTCGATAAACTTCCCCTAATGACCTGTCAGCCCCCAACAGGGTTAGAATGACAAAATAACCTACCGTGGAATCATTATGCGGAAAAGAGAGCAACACAGAATTTAATAGGGGAGGTAAAAAAACAAGCTGATCGATTAAGAATATAAACATTACATTACATTAAACTCCAAAACTGTGAGCAATTCTCGCGGCCGCTGAGATTTATGTAGCGATATTAAGTCTGAATTTGCCGTCTGACTTATGACATTTGAAGCCCACTTCTTTCACGCTCTATTAAATTTGGCTCAGTGAAATGATGAAAATGAATAGTTGAGCCTGAAGGCTGACTGAGAGGACATATGCTATTCACTGGAAATGATGGCGTTGGAGTGAGAAAGTGGCGACGGGCCTCACCGACGCACACGGAGGTCTTCAATTAAGCTCCGCGGATGATCTCATAAGTCTGGTACGCACAACTCAGATGTCTAATGGCACGACGATTGTTTAAGGTCACTCTTATATGAGATGCGTCCAGACTGAAATGGGTGAACCCAATATAATCGTGTTAACATACTCTTACACTTCACTTGGGTCATCATAAAAATGTTCCAATGAAATTCTGAGATGTTGCGTTGGGATTGATAAAAGCCCTTTGGATCTACTTTTATTAGAACGCAGGAGGCTCCCCTCGTCTCGCATCGTTTTATGTTTTAGTGTTTTTTTTTTCTCCGTTTTAGTATTGTTTTTATGTGTTGTTTTTTTTCGGTATTTGACTATAAATGCGGCTGCTGCAGCACAGGCAATTTCCTGCAAAGGAAATATCAATAAAATAAATTATCTCTAACTATCATACAAAAATGGTAAATGGGCTTTCACTTGTATAGCTTTTTACCTCCAAGGTACTTACAGTGCTTTAACTCTATTTCCTCATTCACCTACTGATGACGCAGCATCAAGAGAAACTGGGGGTTTAGTCAACTTTTTTGAAGCACCATACATACTCCTCTCTGTGCTTTCCTCAGTACAATATTGCAGGCTTGAATGAACAAAATGTCGTACATGAAGAATGCTCTTTTCTTCCTTCAGCAAAAGGAAACATAATCCTGCTCCCCTTTTATTGTAATGGACCGGACTCTTAATAGTCCTCACTAATGCAAATGCCAGACCTCTCCAGACAGTTCAGAGACAAGACATTTCCCTGGAGTGCAATATATACATACTATATTTATGACACACCTACCCAAGTTTTAAATGCTTGAAGCCGGGGTTTTAACACCGTTTACTTTGTTATCTTGCAGGATTGATTCATCTAAGAACCTATGAAATTTTCTGTATCAATAAACAAAAATGCAAAGCTTGATTTTTTTTTAGTCCTGATGAGTTAAATATGACATTTTTACACAGGTTCCTTAAGATTGTCCCACTGAGGGGTGAATGATTGCGACACAAGCGAATGTTGAGGGTTCGTTCACGTTCACCATATTCGCCAATATTGCTCACAATTTCATTGCGACAAGAACAAAAAAAATCTAGGTGAACATTTGGCGAAAGTTTGCGAATCTTGAATGAACCCTGACAGGGGCGCTCATCCACTACCTTCGCCAACACTCGCAAATATTTGCCCCTCTCTGTGTGAGGCGGGCTTTAAATGGTCAACGAATGAACCATAATATGACAAGAATTAGACCTCAGGACTGTGGCAAGGAATCGTATATTTATAGATTTGCTTTGACTTGCGAGCAAAACTTTGACAGGAAAACTAAATGATGATACTAAACTCAACTAAATAGACTTGAAAACGAACGGTAGCTTGGCAGATATTATACATTTCTTCTAGCTGTTTATTGCTACACCCAGCTGAAATTTAAGACAAATAAAACAAAAAATAAAGAGAATTTCATGCTGCATATTTAAAACAACTACATTACTACCCTAAGAAACTCCGTTAGCTTCATGCTAACACACACAACGAAACGGTATAGATGAGCTAACAAATAGCATCGGTGTAACAATACTCACCGGCGTATTTTCTTTATCCTCTTGAAAAACGTCAACTATTACAGCAGCCGACTGAGCCACTTAATTGTGAAACTCTTCTTCGTCTGTTTCAGTACGTCTGTAAAATACTGCCTCCTGGTGGCCAAAGGTGCGCACACCAATAAGAGCACAATGAAAGATGTGATATTCTGTTCTTTGTCTCTCCAACTCATTTTCAACAGATCGGATGCAAGCAGCATGACAGCGATAATGTGCCTGCATATAAAATGCATGCAACCTGCCCACACGCCTTTAAATAGACCACCGAGAATGCCCTCACTCTGCTGGTAACACACCTCAAGTCAGTTTTATGCCTTCCTGCCAGTGCCAGAATATATTCATACAGTGAGGTGGAAGTCATCCCCCACACATCTGCTGAGATGCTGACGGCTGAACCGGAAGATGCGAGCCGGCCTTCTTTCAAAGAGAAAACAAACAAAACATGACCCTCACAATTAAAAGCGGCAGCGGCAACCACAAGATGATGTGATGACCTTGTCGAGTCTTTTCTATCCAATTTGCAGGCGCGCTTTCCTCAATGGATTGTTGTTATCATTCATATTCCTTCGGAGAAACTCATTTCACACTCAAGAGTCATTGCAGCGCCGCAGCAATTCACAAACATATAAAGCTTGTTGTTTATATGTGATACGGTTTTCTTCAATGCAGCTCTTGCATTCATTACGCATGATTTCTTTTCCATTATAGCAAATGTGCCATTTTATTCTGGTCAAATGTTCCTTTTATTTTACGCTCGTATTTATTTGCCAGTCGGTTGTCCAAAGTAATTCCGATATGAGAGATAATAAAAGGCACAACAAAACAAGAATTTTTAAAGCTTGTTTTCCTTGTCTGCTGCATATCACAACACCTTGTTGGATTATTTCTCTTCCTACTTTATACTCTCAGATAAAAAAAAACAAAAAAAAACAACAAAAGCATTTGGATTCAGAGCCACCATGTTAATAATAATGGCAATGGCACAATGCTATTTTTTTATTATTATGATTGTGAGCATAAATACAGATGATTGTAAATGCACACATTGCGACTGTACAATCCCCCCTCAGGGTAATGTAAAATATGACCTGGATTAAATAGAAATGTAATGCCTTTGACAGACCTTTTATCACCTGTGCTCACATTTGATTCAGTTTTTTTTTTTTTTTTTTGACAGCTCCGACAACAAAAAAATAAATAAATCATTTGGAGAATGACGTGCTTTCATTTCAATTCAGTTTGTGATATCAAATTGGAAATTGGAAGAAACACGCGGATCGCCCTGAAAGGCTCCCAAAAAGTCATTTCTCCCAAGTTGGTGAACCGTCTGCTGGTGGCAGTCAGTTCCAACTCTGGGAGGGGACTCTGACGAATGAAGTATGGAATAATTCCGCTGAGTCTCTTCAGCATGTGGAGGGTGTTGGGAGCACGAAGATGAGGTCACCGACGGGCCAATCCTTGTTGAGTTTCAGTGGAGTGCGTATGTGGTCTACCACACAGGGGGTCATAGCCCGGCCAAGTCTAAGCGGGAAGAGGTTAGATCAGCAAAATGCTGCATAATAATAATAGCTGTGAAGCAACGTTGATGTCAAGAGGCAGGGGCCCAACGACTTGAGGGTGAGAAGTGAGAACGCAGGACTGCACTGAGACAGAACTCGTTGGAGGGAAGGAATATGCTTGGGAATATTTAGAGGAAAAGTAAAAACTTGACAGGGTAAAATGCTTCAAACTTTTAGAGGGAAGCTTTTAGAATATGGAAATAGAGAAATGTTCTAGAATGTTTATGGGGGAGAGTCAAGAATGCAAAAAGAATGTGTTCTGTACGGGAAATGTTTGAGAATTCTTAGGCGTCTAATATATTAAAGCAGTGGTTCTTGGAACCCTCACAAAAACCGTCTAATGCCATTTAAACATAATCATGCGTACCCCTGAATGCCAAACATTTCAACCTCGATATTCATAACCATTTCAACAGAAAGGAACTCAAGCAAGTTAAACTCAAAAGGCTGTGCATGTGTCGCAATGTCGGCTTTATGTAATATGCCAAAATCATATCAGAGCATTACATTGATGCACGGGTCCCCAAAAATAATTTGCTACAAATTATTTTGCGAACCACAGTGGGAAGCCCAGTTTAAGAACCACTTAGCTTTAGAGCATTGTGCTATAGTTTGTTCATGAGAAGCATTCCAGAATGTTAGAGGAACATGCTATAGAAAAACATTTGGGATAAGCACCGCTGTTTTCTTATGATGGAACCCAGGGACAGCACTTACAATGAAAACAGCAGAGGCCCCAGAATTGAACCCTGCGGAACACCATACGTTCTATTATACATGAAGCGCAAATTCATCCGACCACTTTTTTTTATGCTCAACATAGTGAGTATAAAGGGATTACAATAATAAAGAACTCACACGACGTACCATCACAACAGCCACAAGTCAACTATTGAGCAGCTCAGTGCAGTAATTGCCCATCCCTAGAATGCTGGCGAATAGATAGAATGTTGTCGAATAAGTATTTATTTCATTTTCATAATTTTTTTTAAAAATGAACCCAAATACAAATCTCAACAAAAAAATCTTCTTCTTAGCAAGTTTCAATTTGACTTTAACCTGACAACATATGGACTGTTTCACATACATACCTGGGGAAGACATAAAACTATAAAAAAAAAAATGCAAGGTGGTTGAACAACAGTAGGCTATCCATCAATAATTCTTTGCTCTTTTTTTTTTTCCAGATCTAACCATATTTTAAGGCCAACATTATTGAAAGCCCATTTTCTCACACTTTCAAAACCTGTAGCTGTATGCTGATGCTGAAACGATGCTGCACGTTGCTGAAATTATTTTGCCATCTACCACAATTGTATCGCGCTCCATTTCATTTTTTCGTCTTCGCACAAATCGCGTTGCGACACAAAAGTCAATTTGGCTTGCCTGATTCCAGAATTTCTCCGGGTATCATGGTAACCTTCTCAATGGACATTTTATTATCTAGTGCACTCAGGTAGCGCAGTTTTTGGACAAATGGAAAGTATATTTCCATTACCATCCAGATATGGACTTTTAACCTTTATAGACCAACATTAAGTGAAGGCTGGCAGCAGGTTGTGATGGTCAGTGCACAGTGGAATCATTTCATGCACTATGTGAGGTTTTTTGTGCAGCGACACTGAAAGAAAGTAGAAATGACACTTAAATTGAATTTCAAAGTAATTGCCTTATTGCATAATCTTTCTGTGCAGCTATGCTTCTATCAAACTGTCAGGCAGTGGAAATGTTAACTCTGGCATTGCTTCCAGAGAATAAAACGTTTTCTAACAAAGGTTGCGCTGATTGACAGTAATTTACTCTTTACTTATGGAAGGATGGACATTAACGTTCCTCCTTTTTCTTTCATGCTAATTCACGTGTTTGACACTTTCAATCATAATGACCTCCAATCGTGCGATATGATCACCGACCATATGAACTGAAAATGTCCACATATCTTACTGATGTATGCAATACACTCCCGACAAAATGAAAGTCAGTCTAGGAATGGAATGATAATGATAAAATGGGATTATCGCAATATTCCAACTGCCACAATATCATCGTTATGAAATTAAAAGCAACACATCTCTTTAAAAGCCCCAAGTTGTTGTCCATTTGTCCAGTTCTAGCACCCTCTAGTGGTTAGTTTCTTAGTGCAGTTTAATTTTAATTAGGCATGTTTTGGCCACCTACGTTTAAGACCCATGCTAATAGCCAGATGAAGGGGAACTTAACATGCTTAAGTTCTTTTCAGCAAATTAATTCAGTTCACATGCGTGCGTGTGTGCGTGTGTGAGCATTAGCAAGCCTTAATATTAACTGTTATTAGTGATTGAATGTCGTCTATGTGCATTGAGGTTAATGATACTCGTACTAAGCCTATTTCTTTGCCACTGCTATGTACACAAAATTGTGATTTTTTTCAATATGATATATTTTTACAATATTGTGAATTTTTTACAAGGTATCATGAGCTTTCTTGTATCGCCAAACTCCCCACAATATCGTGATAAATACCGTATCATATCGTGATGATATCATATCTTGACATTTAGGTATTCTTGCATCTTTACGAGTCAAGTGGAACAAATGCAGCAGCAGTCTTATCTCGTATTTTCCTCATGAACACGCAACGCGCGTTAAAATTCCAAACAACCCGGTAGCATGATGATGATGACCTGTGAATTCTAAGCAAGGCATTTATGTTGCACTAAAGCCAACTAGTTCTGTGAAGCATGTACAGTCCTCCAGAACAAGCAGCAGCAACCCTACACAATAAGGGTAATTGAAAATTTATCAGTGAGTTCTTTGAAGTGTTTTTTAAATAGGTCCGCTTGATCACGAGCTTTGCCTCGCCAGTAAAACCCCGTCCATAACCATTTGGCTGTAATAATAGCACTGATGTAATTCCTCACATTTTTCACCCCCCCTTTTTTTTTTGAAAGCCTGACAAAACTGCTGTGTTGAAAAAGACGACAAATCCACCGGGGTCCTATTTTACAGGACATAAAAGTGAGCGTTTGGAAAGACATTTCAAAGTGTAATCTAAAAAGGAGCTCTGGTGTCGGAGCGTTTGAGACGCGCCGCTAGATTGATGTTAATTGCGGAGGATAGGTCATTTCTTAACATCCTTCTGCGGCACAAAGAGCGTACTTTGCCGTTAATTGAATCCCTCAAACAAATACACATCGCGTATGATGTGACGATACAAACGCACCGCAATTGATTCTGCTCGGCAGCATGAGGGAAAAACGGGAAGCGCGACTGATGTGATGGTGACGTTTAATCGTGCACAAGCTGGATATCATCTTGAATGCCGCTCTTGACATTTGATAGGTCTTACCGTGGCCCCCTCTGGTGAGAAAGGGCATCCGGTTGATGGCGATGGGAACGGTGCCATGCTTGTTGTGGAAATGGTGGACGTGGTGCGTGGTGCTGAGACTCGAAGACACACGTGCCGTTCCCGTTTGGATGGGCAGCACTATAATCAAGGCCAGCCAGAGGGCCAGTCTGGAACAGTAACTCAGGCCCATGCTGAGGCTCCAGCCTGCACAGGTCCTCCCGAGGGGGGCTGCGGAGAGGCCGCCCATCACTCCCACATGGGCCAAAGACCCGCCACTTGACCACACGTTGGTCTTTTGGAGTTCCACTAGAAGACCACAGGGCATCTCAGAGAATGGAGGACATTGTGTTTATAATCCCTTTGGGGACTCGGCAGCAGATAAACAAAAGAAAAAAATCCCGTCCGATAAAAGTAACCAGAAATGAATGACATCAAAGCAAAGCCCCACTGTAAACTTATCCTAGCATTTTCCCAGAGCGAGGGGTCTTCTGCGCAGCGTTAAAAAAGCATCCAGGGGCATCATTTAGACAGCGGGATATCCAAGGCGCACATCCAAAATAAACAGAGATGGATCCGACTGAACCGCTAAGCAGCAGGACCGAGCTTGATGCGATAAGAATCGCGATGAAAGTCTCCATCGCCCACAGGTAGAGCTGGAGGGCAGCTGAGCCTGCCCACTAAGACGAGCGCCACTCCACCGCAGACATCGCGCCCGTCCGTGGGAAAAGGGATCGTTTCACGAAGCCCGACGGACGCGCGGATAAAAAAAAAACAAAAACAGAAAAAAAAAAAAAAAAACAAGGGCAGGAGTAAAGATGCTGACGATTAGGGACGATGCGGGAACCAGCACTTTTCGTCCCCTTCAGCCAGTGATGGGGAGCTGAGGAGGAAGAGGGGATGGAGGGGATAGGGAGGGGGGGGGGGGGGGGGGGTGGGGGGGGCGCTAGATGAGGTATAGATGGAGCAAGAGAGCGAACGGCATCTGCAGCGGCGCAGTAAAGGGAGGAAAATCCAGGAAAATAAATAAATGAGCCGCTATCTCGCTCGCCCTCAGAGGATGCGGCGAAATTCCGAGCGAGGCGCGCCGGGATGCTGCTTCGCCTTCCTCCTCTGGTGCTCCACCTGCTCAGGCTCATGCAGCAAGATTACTGCTGCATTCCTCTCATGCCGCTTCTTTCTCCAGTTACCTCATCTATGGCAGGTCTGCGGCGCGCTTTTAACATGACAACTGCACCGATCTGGCGGGAGCTCTCTCCTCCAACGCAAGATGAATGGCGCGCTTAAAAAAAAGATGCTGATTTAAAAAAAAAAAAAAAAGAAAAAAAAATCACTGATTTATCATCAGGAATCCAAGATGAGCAAACTCCAGGACAGCCTGAAGCTTTGCGAAAAAAGAAGAAAAAAATAGTTTGGAGTTCTAATAATAACGCCACACAAACGCATCTTCTTGAGGCATACTGTTGTCAGCATGTGTGTGTGTTTGTGTGTCTAAAAAGCGAGTCTGCGAGCAAATGAGCGGAGGAGGGAGGGGCCCTGGGGGGGAGGGGGGTGGGGGGGGCAAGGATGAGCGGTAGCGAGCGGGGAGGGGATGGCAGGAAGAGAAGGGGTGGCCACAGTGCACAGCATTGAGAGGGAGGGGGGCACCGTTGTGAGTGGTGATGGGGGGGTGGTAGTGAAGCAAGGAAATGGGTTGTGTGAATAAATACACAGCTCGCAGGTCCTGGCAGTAACACGCAGGAATCATACTGCAGAGGAGGAGCCTGATTTAGGTGAGCTGTCAGCGCTGTTACAGAAGCGAACACAAGGCCGCTGATATGGACACGCTGTTAACACCCAGAGCTACAATAGGACGCGTGACGCATGATGGACGCGAAAATACTTGACAATTTGATAACATGCGGCTTATAATACGTAATAATGCGTGTGCAGTCAAAATAAGATGCATGATCGGAGCGTCGAGGCTACAGTGGTTTGTCAATGTGGCGGTATAGAAAGTATTGGGAAACGCCTCTTAATCAAGCAATTCATTAGTCAGGATCGGGCTCCAGCTCCCTTGGCAACACCAAGGAAAGTAAGAATACGCTTACTGCCTGATGTACATTGTTACATCGAATATATCACCCGCAACGTCCCGCAGACAACAAATAGTGTGATTCATTAGAAAACTTCACGACTGCAATAAAGTTTTTTGCTATCTCGCAGGCGCAGCAACATCCATCAAAAGTATTGCTTGGATTCCTCTTTCGGTTCATACCATATATTCATGTGGCTATTTGGAACTTGTAGGGTACAGTCAAGTGGCCACTGGGGAAAAAAAATATCTAAAATAAAACAGCAGCATTCAGCAGTTATGCTCATTATGCATTATGCTAATTATTACATCAATTCAGCGGATAAAATATTACTTTGTGTTAAATTGTATTACAAAACCATTTTTCCAATTGCTTTTTATTGTCCAGTTTTGTTATTTAATATTTTATTTTTATTTTATATTGCAAAATATATCTATTGTATTAGGCGGTTGAGTGGTTAGCACGTCCACCTCCCAGTACTGAGGACGCGGGTTCGAGTCCAGGCTCCGGCCTTCCTGTTTGCATGTTCTCCCTGTGCCTGCGTGGGTCTTCTCCGGGTACTCCGTTCTCCTCCCACATTCCAAAGACATGCATGGCAGGTTAATTGGGCGCTCCGAATTGTCCCGAGGTGTGCGTGTGAGTGTGGATGGTTGTTCATCTCTGTGTGCCCTGCGATTGGCTGGCAACCAGTCCAGGTTGTACCCTGCCTACTACCCAGAGCCAGCTGAGATAGGCTCCAGCACCCCCCGCGACCCTTGTGAGGAATAAGCGGTCAAGAAGATGGATGGATGGATATTTTGTATTATAAAAGACAACAATTAAACAATATCGAAGCAATTTCACATGAGAGGGATTGATGATGACTCGCCACCAATCTTTTAAAATGACTCAGTCACATTTTCGATCATCATTTTCCAAAATAAAAGAAAATGTTTGCAAGTGTCTTATTTGAATAAACACAAAAGCTAATCAGTCTAATTTCATGTAAGACTTCAGAAATCAGAGAATAATAACGGTGGAGAGGCTGAAATCGGACACAATTTTAAGTTAAAAATTGACTTGAAATGATTACTTATTAGTAAACTAGTCGAATAATTTAATAATTGATCAGTTTTCGATTAATTTTTACAGCTTTATTTTAATTCATTTTGTGACACACTCGTCACTTGTGTCTCAAATCTTCCTTCCCAATTGAAATGAATGAAAATGCTATTAATAGGTTCCAACATCCACCAAAATATAGATTTTTTTTTTTAAATTATATAATACTGCAATTTATGAAAATACACAATAGTAACATAATATGAATAATATTAATAACACAAAGAAGACTTTCATACTCAGTAAGATGCAGCATAGTTTGCAAAGGATAAGAATATTTGCATACATTTGAGTATTTTTATATTGTCCATCCGTCAAATATCCATTGCTTAATGCGAAAGTCAAGTCATTTGAATAAGCCCCCCCTAGTCTTAACACAATGTTCTGATTAATATTATGCTCCTGGAATAAGAATTCAACTTATGAATCCACCAGTTTTCAGCCATCAAAAGAGGCGGACATTTTATGACGCACGGCCCCCTGCTGTTGACTGAAAGTGACGTCAAAGTGCTCTTGGGCTCGCTTACCACCGTTTTCCGGGTTTGATTACATAATAACAATACTATAGCGACCATATTGTAGAAACAGAACTTTGTCGTAATTTGTGGCACACGCTAGGAAAACGAGCCCTTAGCGCCTCAGTGCCATCCGCTGGCTCGACAAGGGCACTGCAACTTCTGTTCTTTTCTGCTCTATTGCACCAAACAAGCGGCCTATAAATTTACGCTTGTTTGACTTTGTTATGAAAGAACTCGAGAGCGCCGACCTTAGCTACGTTTGGGATGAAGTAGAACTCTTCTCGGGTCCGACATCAGTGACCTCTGACTCATGGCAAGAAAAATAAAAGAAAAAAACCTGCATACACACTCACAACTACTTACTTGGATAGACCGTGTACACTTGATCTAATTCTTTCATTCCTATAGTGCAGCACTCAAAAAAATATATATGACACACCTTGAGGGACTGAAGTGCACTCCCACCGCTGCCTCATTTGCGACGAGTGTAAATATTTCACAGTATTGTGTTCGCAGCTTGTGCTCGCCTAATCAATTAGCTGCAATGTTTTTCCGTCGTGTTCACCTCCTATCTGTACACAAGTCAGCCCTCGGAAAGACAGCTCAGCGGCTCTCATGCTGCTCAGCCATGCAGGACTTATTCTTAGCAATGACTGATCCCAGTTCAGACAAATGCAGACAGTTTTTAGGAGCCCGTTTTTTTTCTTCTCTCCTTTCCATGTTGGAGGTGGGGAACGTGATGATAGGGTGAATCGGAATACGCCGACACTTGAAAGATGAACACATTATTGACAATAGAGGGAGGAGGAGATGGAGGATTGAGGCAAAGGGGGGGAAGCGGAAGAGGGACTGCAGCTGTATCAGCTAAATCACGGTCGATATAGATATCAGCTTGGGATTGCCGAGTCGCTTGAAAGGACACGCGTGGAAACAGGAGGACGGAGGGAGGCAAGCCATGCGGCACCACCTCACATGGTGACAAGAAGTCGACGCAGCCTATTACTCATGCCGGGGAGGAGGTGGGGCACTGTGGGCCAGAGACGCTGATTGAACAAAAAAGAACAGAGGAAGGTTCGTGCTTCACATTCGAGAATGACAAGAGGCTGCGCCAAATGTATCAGCCTGCAGAATCAACATAAATAATGCGGATTTGTGGTCAATTTTCTCCAAAAGTGTATCTTCACGCTGTCAAATGTAAAACAGATATGTTTTAATTGTTCTTACATTTGTTGACTATTAAAAAGTGAATTACCACGACGCTTTTCAAAGAAGCATGTACTGTTATTTTTCCCCCACCACACCTACAGAATCTCTCGATAAAAACAAACCAATTTTCTGATTTTCACATATCCATCGTGTGTAGGCTGTCCACTTCCATAAGGTCAAAAAGGAGGACATCACACGGTTCACTTTTCACGGCCTTGCTGTTTCGCAGATTTTTTTGTTAGTTCAATTTTACGAAATTCATGAAAGTTAGAATGTTTAAACGAGAAAGAAATGGAAGAAAATGTAACTGCCTCAATGAGAAAAGTGTATAAACTGTGTGGTGAGGGGTTTTAAAGCCTTAAAACATTCATAATATGTAAATGTCAAAGTTATCTTCTTTGCGGATTTCATTTATTGCGGGTATTTTTTGGAACTTAACTGTTACGTTCTGGAGTTGGATCCCAAAAGCGCAGACACAAATAACACTTTAACACAACATCAAGGGGCGTAGAACAGACTTGACTAGACGAGAAACAACGAGAACGCATAGAGAATCACGAGACGCCAAGAGATTAAAGATTGTTGACATCACATAGCTTAAAACCAGTTGAAACTAGATGCCGATTACATCAGTTCAAAACAGACACTTGACCTCACGGTCATGACCCAAACTTAACCCTGGCGTGACCCAGTCATGACATTAACGGCAGCGGAAAACGAGGGGAGTATTTTCATCAACAATAAAGTTTTGCATGCTTTATAGATCATGTTTGTGTAACTAAATGGTAAAAAATCTAAGTAAAAAGTCACAATTATTTTTGGCAATTTTTAGCTTACAGTACCATGTTTGTAAACCACAAAGTAGTAACATGCGTCTGTAAAAGTGCCAGAAAACATACCTTATTTTAAAAAGCAAATAAGGAACGCACCTGCTGCTCGCCTTTTGCTTTTATGCTTTTCCGTCCCCGCGTGACGTTCTATACTGCTTTGACCTGACTGCTCACGTCCACATCACACCGACAAAGCGTGAAGAAACCGTGAAACGAGTCTCGACTGCTTTTGGCCGGGAAATTGTGCTCTTTCGTCCATTCAAGTTATTTCAATATTAAAAGATTTCCGGCGTTTTGGCATTTTTTGCTAGCACTGCCTTTTTGCTGCCTATTCTCTGCTGTCAACGAAGACGGCAAGGATGTGACACGTGGGGCTTTGTTTACAATTATTGAACCAATGACATGAGATTTTTAACTGAAGCCACTCTTGGCCAATAACAGAGCAGTTGTGACAAACGTGGGGTGGGGCCAATGCGTCTTAGAGGATGTCAAATTGCCATAAGTTCACAAATTTTGAGCAACCTTCCAATGCATTTTCCCAGACGCAGGTCAGAACTTTCTGACTTCCCACTTGACTCAAAGACAGCAGAAAGTCACTCACTGTGAACCAGGAACTGACAGCTATCATGCAAATTGACATTTTTTTACCCCCTTCACTGCTGATTAATAGTTCAACCTTGGCAGAGGTTTGACATGTTTCCTTGTGCAGGATTCCTAAAATAAGAGCATGAAACCCAAAAAAGCTAACAGTCCAATAATTGGGTCTTTACAGTGTATATAGAAGGGACTCTTGTCACAACGTGGACGCGGGTAAAAAGCTCCTCCCATGTGATACAACTTAACCAATAAAATCGTTTATTCAGAGCATCTTTGTGAGTGGAGTGAGTGTTTGAGGAAGACAAACAGTGCGGGAAGAAGTCCAAGGCAGAAAATGGAGTGCAAACAGACAGAAACCAAAATAGCAAAGAAAAAGAGCTGTTTAGGCGCAGCTCCAAATATTTAATTATGCATCTCTAATCATGAATAATTATTCGATACAGCCAGAGATGCGAAGTAACATAGTACAAATACTCTACTTTGTTTCTTTACACAAGTTTCCCATCTCTGTATACGGGTATAGATTTTGTCATGTTTACCAATATGTAACCACATGTAAAAGCTCGACAAAGCTTACACTTTTCAAATTGATTCAATTAAAAGAAACAACCAGAAGAATGAATTTTGAGCATCCATCATTCAGCAATCGGGACGCCCTTCCATCATTGTCGATTAGTTTCGCTGAGGAATGACGATTAAAATGCGGTTCGTGTTGAAATATTAACAGATTGACGATGACGGAAGGGTGTGATTGTTGATGATTTCCGAATAATGGACGATCACAATTCATTGACGCGCCCACATATATGTTGGAATATATATATTAGGCAATTGCATTTTTTAATCTTCAGTAGTTAACTCATGATTACTCGTAAATTTCATATCTGCTTTAAATGTACAATAACTTTTTCCCCCTAGGTTTCATATTCTTAAAATAAAGTAGAAAAAATGTTCAACTAATTGAAATATGGCTGCATCTTTTAGTCATTGAAACAGTAATTTTTTAATAATTCATAACATTGAGTTAAAATTAAAAAGGTGTACTGTAAAAAACAAAATTTTGATTTGTGTTGGTCATTTGTCTGCCACTAGATGGCATAATTTCATTTCTAAGACATTGGTGACAGCTCAGTGTATTTTTCTTATATTAAGAACTATCTTATCCTTAGGATGAAAGTAACTTGTGAAATTCTGCACATTTTTAAAATTACAATATCCAACTTGACCCCAGTCTTCACAAATATATGCATTATTATTACTGCTAAATTTTGACATGTCTGAGTGTCTACTGGAATTCCCCCAGTACAAGCTTTCCAAGTAAAGGAAAGTCATTAATCGCACGTAAGGAACTTTAAATTAACTCAAAATGAACGCACTAATTTTGACACCCCTAATATATGTTATGAATGCTTTGGCAGTTTGTGATGACAAACAATTTCCAAGCTAATTGTAATGCATTTTCCAGACCTTGGTCTGGAGAACTTTTCCTGCCCTCTTTTCTAACTTTTAATTGAACACCCCTGTCATTGCGTCTGTATCCCTTTAAATGTTAATACAGGGTTGCTTGCAGTGACTTTTTTGTGTGAAAATGTAATGATACAAGCACAGAAAATAATCCTCTAATGACGTCAAAGGAAAAGTCAGTGTCAATTACAGCCAAAGCTCCAACCCATCTTAATTTAACTCAGCTCACAGCTCAGGACGGTCATAAAAAAGCCCCTGCTGAATTTCACTGGAAACTCAGACTAAAAACAAGGGGCTTTATTTCCAACAAGAGCTGCGTTGCAAAAGTTGTGCAAAAATGATTTATGGCCTGCAACTTGGACAGTCGGCTTCTCCAAGCTCATGGGCGTCTTTCTTTCATGGGCGGCGATGATATCTCGGTGAAAGCTGTCTAGCATGAGAGGTTTGCGTTAATCAATTGACGTGCTTGAGGGTGTGCGCAACGCGATGAGAGCTGCAGCTGTTTGGTCAACACGGGGGAGGGCTCCGTTTAAGCAGTGGCGAGTTTAACCTTGGGTCGTCATTGATTATTTAACAAGTCGCACATCTTCTGCAAGCGGGGCGGCCAATCAACACGCTCCTCACGCTCGTGCAGCAAGCACATGCCAGATTTATGAGCATACATCTGCGTTATTTTTTGATGAAATTCCAATTGATTATTCAAGGCATTTATTATGTTTGAGTGTTCAGAATCTGTCATAATTGCAGCTCCAAACAATAAAATCATTAGGGTAGAATTCCACCTGTGTACAGTGAAGCAGCTTGGCAGGTCATTGTTAACTCATTCCCTCCCAGCCATTTTCACAGAAGCAATCCCATTCGCTCCTAGCTGTTTTACTGGATTTTGACTGATTTTGCAAGGCAAGCAGAATCTTGTGTTCTACTGCTATAAAAACATGGATACTACCAAAAGAAAGATTAAAGTTTCTTCTTTCATCAAAAAACAAACAAACATATTTCTACCTGTTTACGTTTTGCAGCACTTAGCATTAGAATGTAGCTAAATTGCATTATTATTCAGATATCTAATTAGAATTGTGAGTATTTGAGCTTTTTTTCAACATGGCCCTGGTTGATCTCCTCTGCTCTGCTGCCACCTGCTGGCCATTTGTGTAATAACTACCATTTCTTCAACCGTTGTGTGCAGTTGAGAGGCTGCATCAAAGCCTTCTGTATGCTCTAGCATAATAAAAACAACAACCAAAAAATGTATAAATACGTCTTTGGGACACTTAAAATATTTAAAATAAAACGTATTTCTGCATTTTTGGAAGCAAATGAGTTAATTTCCATAATCAAATTATTTGGCAACAATCGTCGGCAATTTACGAGTGGCAACAATATCAAATGAATATGATTTTATAAAATTTGGAAAATGCAGCCATTTTGTACTTTCTTCACACATATATAACATATTTTTTGGAAATCAGTCTGTATGTAGTTGTTATATCTCGACTGACTAAACGTCTTTACCTTCAAGACACAATTGAAACTGTAGATTTTTTTTTTTTTTCTCAGTTCAAATGATTATTATTTATTGTTGATTGTTTTGAAAGGCAGTTTTAGGGCAAAATGTTGGCTTAGTCCTAAATTATATTTTTAATTAGGACCATGTTGGCCATCTGTAGAGGTGAGAAATTCAAGTCCAAAAAGTAAACAAACACCACAGTTAGGGATTAGCCACAGGTGCTTGTACTCAATCAGCAGGTAAAAATATCAAGACCAAAATTCATCCTTGGAATTTGAGGTGTCAAGTCAAGTCAAGTCAAGTCAAGTCAAGTCAAGTCAAGGCAGTTACATTTATTTATATAACCCAGTATCGTCTTCACCACCTCAAATTTCTAGGATGAATTTTAGACCCAGTGTGTCCCTGTTCTTTATGTTAATGTTTTGATCCCTCATTGTAATGCGTTCGTGCCAACATGCTATTAGCGTAGGTGTCATGCATTTGCAAATTCTGTGCTAAAAACTTCTGTTTTTCAGTCCTTTCCATCCTGTTATTCAAATAAGGTCACCTGGTCCAATGCACATTTTGAGTATTTAGTTCAACATGTGATTTTTTTTATTTTTTTTATTTAAGTTTAATTTAGAGTTACAACAAGCAAATGATAACTGATAACCTTATAGCATCGAAAAACTTGCAAAATTATACAATATGAGAAGACATGTCGCGCTGACTTAAGAAACCTAAATTGCACTGTTTGTTCTCAGGAGGATCTGTTAGATGAGATTTTTCAGCGACATCCAGCCTCACCCGAGGCGGTAAAGTAGCAGGATTAATCATAGCACTTTCAGATTAATTACTCATAATGCCGGCACACTCTGAAAGGCATAGCCTGCAGTTGTGATGTTTGGTTGATTTCATTAGGCTCAAAGCGACAACACCTAAAATAAGTCTGCCTGAGACGGGGACGGGCGGGGAAAGAAGAATTGCGAAAGTGCTGAGAAGCGAACCAGTTCCGTGCATGTTAACAATCTTGTAGCATCAGCTTGTACACAAGTGTACGAACACAAAAATAGTCACATCACGTAAACAACACGCAATAAGACATCGGGGAGAATTCATTGTGCGGCTACAACGACCAAGTTAAATGTTTATAGGAGATCTGCGAATGCACACAAGCTCTGCTCTCCACCTTAATTAAAATGATTTCGCCTTCCCACCCCACATGGCCCACATTTCCTCCTAAAAAGGCACCGCATGTGACAGCGCTCTGCATTGTTGGCTGCACATGGCGCTGGCATGAATAGACTCCATTTGCTTGTTAAGTTGAGCTGACTAGCCTCAGCATGTCTCTAAGAAAAGAAGAACGGCACCATTGCTCCGCTGCTGAGAAACCACTCCTTTCCACATGACAAAAGGAATCACCGGACAATTTCCCCAGCCACAAGTGCAAGACAGTGGATTTTTGGGTGAATGACTTTCAATCTTTTGATAATGGTTCTTTAACAGATTATTATAAAACCTTTAAAAGCAGACATAAACTGAAGAAAAGACAGCCATTGCCACGGAACATATAACGCCAGACACAAATATGCATGTTAGGTTAACTGAAGAATATATCGTCCATTATACGTAAAGAATTGTCTTTTATGAAAGAGATATTTTGTATATTTGAAGAAAATGCTGCATTTACATTATTACATCTATGTAAAATGACAAGAAATTTCTTGCACCATAATATCCTCTCAAACTGAGCTGTACCATATTGAGTCGTTATCCCACTGAATCAAATCGTTCCGCTTTATAATCGAACCGTCCTTGAACTGTCACACTCGTATCAAATCTTATTTTAATGGAGAGATTTACAACCCTACAACCATATCATTGACTACGTTCACACTCGTCAGTATTCGGGTTGAGGTTAAAAATTCCAATTTCTGAAACATTCGGGATAACCCGTTTACATGTCAATTGGTATATCCCCATTTAAACGGTGATGCATGGACAATGTCATGACGCAAATAAACATCATTTCCACTTCTTACTTTCCACTGTCAATAAAACACATTATATTCATATCACTCACCACACGAGCAAAGCAATTGATTTCCCATTCGCTCCAAAAGTGTGGTTCTGTGCTGCGTCTGAATTTTGCAGTTTATGTATCTGTGCTTGTGTATTTCCTGTGGGCAAACAAGTACTTCCTGTACTCAAAAGACCAAGATTCTTTTTGGATTGAGCATCCGCAAAGCATGTTCCATTCGAAGGAGGTAACCTGACCGTGTTTATATGACTAAATATTTAAGTTACACTCTAAACACATCCATCCATCCATCCATCCATCCATCCATCCATCCATCCATTTTTTGACCGCTTATTCCTCACAAGAGTCGCAGTGGGTGCTGGAGCCTATCTCAGCTTGCTCTGGGCAGTAGGCGGGGGACACCCTGAACTGGCTGCCAGCCAATCGCAACACTCTTTACGCAATTAGGTTAAAAATAACCTAATTTGGGTCAAGAATGGACCAAAACACTAGGTTAATTTGACCCAACTATCCGGGTTGTTTCAACACGAAAAAAAAAAAAAAAAAAAAAAAAAAAAGCCATTTTGTTCAGAACAAGCCATTAAAAAAACGGGGTCAGCCGAAAAAAATAAATAATTTTGTTTAAAACAACCCATGGAAACATCGGTACATTTTGTAAAAAATAAACCTAAAAGTTTGGTTAATTTTGTTTCAAACAACCCATAAAAAATGGGTAATTTTGTTACTGTTTGTAAAACACCCCAAATAATTGGGTCTATTTGTTTAAAACAACCCAAAAAAACTGGGTTGTTGGATCAAATTAACCCAAGCAGTGGATCGGTCCATTTTTGACCCAAATTGGATTATTTTTTACTCACTGCAGAAAAGGGGTAACCCAGAGGTGTCATTCGGGTTTTCCAAATTTTGGTGTGTTTTAAAAGCCAAATATTGCCAATTGTCATGTGCTGAAGATTGGATCCCAAAGCGCAGACACAAATAAGGTTGAACTATTTATATACATCGAGAGGCGTATAACAAACTTGACTAAACGAGAAACAAAGAGAGTTGCGCAGAGAGACAGTGGTAACAGAAGTAATAATCCGACAAAGACACACACTTCTCAGGAGGCTTATATCGACAAGGAATCCATCTGATTGGTTGTGGGTAGACGTGGGTAACAGGACTGACATGGAATTATCTGATTGACTGTTGACCAGGTAAAGGGATTAAAGATTCCTGACATCACGTAGCCCTTGATATCACATAAAATCACATAGCCTAAAACCAGTTGAAACTAGATGCTAGTTACATCAATTTAACAGGTCATGAACTCCAACTTAACCCTGGCGTGACCCTAGACATGACAGTAGTACTGGGGTTTTGAAAAGATTATTGACTGCATGTAAATGTAGTCAGTAAATAAGCTTCATCATCCACAATAGAAATGAAACAACCTCCACTATGGAGGAAGGTACATCCCCCAGCATAGAGAGTCAGAAAACCACTTTCAAACCACACTCATGATTGATGCTGCCTTGAGCAAGACACCTCTCAGTGCTGTGTTGGTGTGTGTGTTTACTACCTACACATGGCTAAAACAAAATGGTCATATCCATCCTTAGGGATTCATCTATAAGAAGCTTGGTATGAATAAGAGCGACGGCACTGGGCCAGAACCGGCTTATGGTTTTAGTTGCAGAATCAACAGACATCGTCTTCAGCGTGCAGAGGAAAAGCATCAAGGTGTTTTTTTTTTTTTTTTGAGAGAGAGTTCAGTAGTGTTCATTTGGCAGTCTTACAGATGCAACATGTCATCATCATTGCTCTTTTTTATTTATTCATTTATTTTTTTGTGTGTGCATGCGAGTTTGTGCTCATGAATTCACCTGAAACCGAATAAAAATCCCATTACCCTTCACCTTAACCGGATACTTCAGAGTCTCACCAGAGTCGCGAAGTTCAGAAGGTCAGGAGACCAGAGGAAAGATCAAAGGAAAGAAGGATGAAGCCAAGTGAAATCCACCACTAATCACAAAACCAAAATCTTTCACCAAACCCAGAAACCTCTAAATTCCAACAGATTAGGGAGATCTCAAGAGACCAGAGGAAAAACTAAAAAAAGGAAGGAAGGTAGTTCTTTAAATTCACAATTTAAAGCCTTTGTTGAATGTATCTGAGGAAGTCCCCTAATTAACGGATGCTATCTTTACTGTTTGGTAACTGTTTGAAGGATGCACCGCTAAGTCGAGTATTAGTCCTCAATCAAAATTGCAGATTAAACCCAACAGAAAGAAAAAAAAAACATCAGCAATTTTGCATCCGGAGAAACGTATAACGTACAGGCGTGTCATGCGGCAATTCGCGGGGGAAGCTTAACCCATCTGTTTATTATTCATTGAACATTGTTGAACGTGAGTGAACACTGGATCAAAAAGAAACGAGAGCAAAGACAAAAAATGTGCAGGTTTTCTTTTTTTTTTTTTCTGAGCTCGGCTTTACTGTGCTGTGTATTTGTTTCCCGGTGACCAGGGAGGGAGCCAGGAACAGAGAGGGGGGTTGACAAATAGAGAGGAAATATGAAGCCGTGAAAGGAGAGTTGGTTGGTGTGTGCCAGAGAAAAACAGGAAGCCATCACAAGTGATTGTACAAGGCTTTTTTTTTTTTTTAATACTGTACTGTGCTGGATATTATTATAATAAAAAGCTTGCTGCCCGAGTGACAAATCACAGGGTACACATTGTGTATTTTTTTTGTGGTGACTGTACCATCTATAGTCATTTCTGTTCAATTTAAACACATCAATGTGAAGCTCATTCAATATATTCGAGTATAAAAGCAACAGCAGTGGTAAACTCAGTTCATTTAATGGACTCAGGTCACACTGGGTCACTCACTATCTAGTTCGCTTGAGTCACTTGAGTCTGTGTTGTTTTTCTTTGACATTTCAGCTCGGCGACAGCATGTCTCAGCATTCACAGGACATTTCATTTGTTTCTTATTAGAAGCTTTCGGTGCATTTTAACAGCTCACAGTACTGGTGTGAAGTGAATTTTTACTTCTTTTTTTTTTCCGACCCAAAGACTTCCATCAAACCATTTCCTAAAACGCTCGTCTTCATTATGGTCACAGGTGAGGTGGAGGCAATCGCTTGGTAAATACGGTCTACTCACAAAGATGATAACATTAATAACAATAATAACAATAATGGAATGGAATGATTACTACAATGATTTAGGCGGTTGGACTGCCAATTTCCCAAACATGGTAAACTAAACACGGCACAAAAACAAACAAATCCAATCCAATATGTGGAGGAACTCAATGTGTGCTTGTATTAGCACGTAGGTGTCTCAATATTAAGTGTTATTAGAGATTTTAGGTTGTCTATATGTATTGCTGTCATGTACAAAAGCAGAAGACTGTCATTTTTTTTAATTTTTTTGTATGAGCTCTTTTTTTATTTGTATTTTTTTTTTTTACAATATTGTGGACTTTTTTGTATCACCAACCTCCCCACAATATTGTGATAACTATCGGATCGTGGCCTTCATATCGTGATAATATCGTATTGATATCGTTACATCCCTAATAATTACAAGCACATCCTGAAAACATGTCCATGTGTAATCTTATTGGAGAGTATTCTGAAATCTCTAAACAAAAATTAGTGCAAAATTTTTGCATCAAATCTTGATTACGGTAACAGCCAAATATCAGTCATTCAAATGGTCATCAGTGCACCCTCCAGTGGACAAAATTAGCAACAGTTCATTTTCGTGAAAAACAGCAGTTTGTATTCTGTTGTCACGGGCCATATTGGACCCCCTGATGGGCCGGTTCTGGCCCGCGGGTCGTATGTTTGACAATGCAAGATTAATAAGTAGCTGTATGGAAAATTGATATTTGTGACCTAATGAACAACAACATCACTTGCATCAATAGTGACAAATAGCTTGCACAGTTCCTTTGTACGGACAGGAAGAAGGCTTTTTTTTTGGACACCCATTGTTTGTAAAGCAGTAACACTGAAGGTGACCCCCGGCCAAAGAATGCTACACCCTTCATCTGCGCGGCTAAATATAAAATCTTGATATAGTGGATAAATGTTTTATAGCTTCACCAAGGAGGCACCGTTTCATCCTCGCAGGTTCACCAAAGCGGTCACGGAACCTCCATTTGTACAAAAAACACTTTCTAGATTAAAGCAAAGGTAAGTGTGTTTTAGAAAGGGAAAATTAGCCCTAAAAGAAGAAATGTAGGCTGCTGCAGCGCAACCGAGCAAGAATACACGCTCACACTTGAGAACTTGTACAGGAACACGTTTGATTTGCAGTAATGCATTGTAATCCACTGTTTGGAAGGTTAACACTGCTCAGTTAGCGTTGCCATGGCAATAAGAGAAGAAACTAGGTTGCCTTGGCAGAGGCTTGCACTCTCATTGTGGCGTCTGCTTTTTCTTTAGCGAAAAATGCCAAGGTTTACGTTCTCCGTATGAAATGTATAATCTACCGTTATTAATGAATAGGCTGAGGCTAAATGAGGTGACGTTACAGTTTGCCGCATTGTGCCATAAGCCGCCGCTGTGACACGAGTGCACCGAATGCCTACATGCGTAAATTCTTCATTGCATGTAGTTATAATTTTATCAGCAAAAACAGCGGGAGGGCTTTGAGGATGCTGGAGAAACAGTGCCTAAATGATGTATAAGCACGCGCACGGTGTGACTTGCGAGTTTTGGGACGGAGGAAGACGGACAGACGGACGGGCAGATGCGGCGCTGAGCGATGTGAGGGCCTCTTTGTGCGCACACTGTCTGCTCTTTATGATGTAAACTGAATGTAACCTTTCTCCCCTTCCGCACAGCCCCTGCAGGAGCGAGCGGGAAGCCCTGGACCCCTGGGGGTGGGGTGCGAGCGGTTGGCACAGACCGCCATTTATCCGAGGTTCAGCTGCTGCGTGTTGTGGGTGTTAAGTAAAACGCGCCATGTTCCCACAGAGAGGGAGGCACAGAGGGAGAAGTCAGAGCAGGGCGGAGGGCGTTCACCTGCTTAGCGCTTCTTGTATCAACCGCAGCACACTTTTTTTTTTTTTTTTTTCAAGACGAATTATTTGGGGGATCTTATTCAGGACACGGGAGAATGAACTGAGGCAATTACTGGCTACTTTTTCTTTGGGTTTATTTTGTATTTCTGAAGAGTGAACACCCACGGCTCTCACTGAGCCTCTTGGCGAGGCTTGACCCCGCTTGTACACTGTTAATGTTGACGTGACGGGGCGAATGCTGAGAGACGCTTTCACGCGAAGGCCCTTGTGTGTTAGTTCTATGAAATGGATGAACGTGTGAAACATATCCATTTGAAAATATTGTTCTCATACGCAACAATTATTGGGTGAATGTTGAGAGACAACTATAAACACTATTTTAGAATTGAAGTGTCCTTGAGTCCAGTGAAAGGTGCTATAGAAAGCTAAGCTATTGTTATCATCATCATTGTGCTTTGAAATATTTATTGTTGCCAAGCTGAGAGCATCAAATCATAATTTTTGGACTCTTCTCAGAAGGAATCTGATGCAGGTTGTTATTTCACACGGTTACAACTTTAGCCCAGGAGAGACTCTCTCCACAGCTAGATAGCTAGCAAGCTCAACCATAAAATGCAGCTCGTCCGTGGCAACATGGCTACCTTTGGCCACTATGGAGCAAAGTAAAGCAAGCCACTAAACTAAAAACAAAAACTTTTCCGAAGGTTGAAGTACAGTAGTGGCTGCCTATTAATCAGATATATTTTTGTTTGCTAAAAAATGACACAAAAATGAAACACTTTTGAAGAAAGAAAATTTTTATTTTCAAGTGCTACTGTGAAAACGTCAAGTGGAAGTGCAACTAAAGCGCAAAACAAAGTCCAATTTTATCAAGGTAGCGTTAAATTCTTTGTAAGTTCGTCAGGCCTCAAATCAATGGTTGTTTTTTTTTTAAATGGTGAGATCCCAAATATAAAGTTTATGCCACAAGACCAGCAACAGTATCTCACAATTCCAAAAGAAATGTACCACAATACTGTTGGAGGGGGAAAAAAACAAAAAAAAACAAAAAAAAACAAAAAAAAACTAACGTAATCAAAATGTGTTCTGTGCCCTCCGTTAACAAAATAAAACTGTAAATGCTTTTGAAAAGACGGAAGCTAACTGAAACAACATTTTTCATTTACAAAACTAACTAAAACTATCTATAATTATATGGAAAATATCCTTCATTTTCATCTTTGGTAATTTTATACATGAGCCTTTGGGGTTGATTTTAAATGTGATTTTAAGCATATTACGGTCGTTTGAAAGTGTGTCGCACAGAAGTGATGTCATTGAGCAGCAGCCAATAGAAAAGCACCTTCAGACGATGGGCTCCTAGACGACAATTTTGTGTTTGACTTTTGGCTCCAATGTCTCACCTCATCTGCTTTTTCATTTAAATCGGACGAAATGCAATGCTCGGTAAGAAGTGTGTTACTTTTTTCATTTTACAATGTTGTTTATTAGACAATAAATACGTCATACACAACATGTTTTTAAAAATGAAAACTAATACCAAAACCAACTAAAATTAAACATTTTTAAAATAACTAAAACTAACAAAATCTAACATAGCCCACCCAGAAAAGTAATTAAAACTAACTAAATTAAAAAAGCAAAAATCCCAACGAAATAAAAACTAATCCTAATGAAATTCCAAAACCATCACGGTGCTGCAAGGTGTCAAAAATACATATGAGCATTCAGCATGCAAGGATGGATGCATTGAAGAGTCCATCAATTCTAATTAGGAAAACAACCCACAAACTTAACCCAAAGCTACTATAAATGTGTCCATTGATCAACAACTACATTATTAATTCCCACGATCTCATCTTTAAATTAATAAAAAATGTTTTTCAATCACCAAGCACCACAGGCGTCTCCCAGCCAGTAGATGAAATTGGCCAAATCTTGCTATAAAATTGCTGTTGCTTGCATTTTTACAAAATGTCAGTCCATTAATTTGGTGGATGAAAGCTTCAACACTTTCTTACATTTTGTGTACACCGCAGTCCCATGTTGCTGCATTCCCGTTTTTTCTGTGAACAATGTCACACTCAAATTTGCACACAGCACACTGAACAGCAACATTGCATTATTAATATGAGCATTTTGTATAACTTTGCCAGTGAACAAAAGCTAAATTGTATAAATGAGTTTTTTGTATAAATGAAATGCAGTCACTCACCTTTTTACTCATTAGTAAAATAGACTCAATATTAGGGATGTAATGATGTCCAAACATCATGATATGAAGTTCACGATCACGATATTGTGGGGGAGTTGGTGATATTTAAAAAAGATCACAATATTGTAAAAAAGAGCTCATACTAAAAAAGCAGAATTTTGTGCTTTTGTACATGACAGCAATGCATAAAAACCACCTACAATCTCTAATAACAATATTGAGGCACTTACTTGGTAATACAATCACATATTGATCGCTTCACAAGCAAATTAGGTTCCCTTTCATCTGACAATTAGCATAGATTTTAAACATAGAAGGCCAAAACATCTCTAATGAAAATTAAATTGCATTAATAAACTAGCCACTAGAGTGTGCTAGAACTGCACAAATGAAAATCAACCTGACTTCTTTAACAAGTGTGTTCCTTTTAAATATTGTGAACATGACTACGACGATATTGTGGCAGTTTTAATATCACGATATCACTATATCGCGCTTATTGTGACATCCCTACAATATTTTATATTATTGATATAATATTATTAACAAAAGCTATATTTAAGAACAGAATTACTGCATGATCATATTTGTATGCACCAGTGGGTATTCAAATACCATTTTAATGCCTGGAGCTAATTGCAATTACAAGAATAGTCAAATAGTTAATACACACCGTGCTCTAGATATTTAACATTTAAACAGTACATTATCTGGTGATAAAAAAAAAAAAAAAAAAAAAAAGGTTTCTTATCCTACTGTGTTAATCTGTAACGAGAAATTCAGAAAACAAGAAGATGAGGGCCAATAACTCATGGTAACTAGAAACAACGGGGACACCAAGATAAATGAAGAGCACACGCATGTCTGGCAGGTAAAAATAGGTAACGTTCGGGAGCAAATCTGCAACAGCAAGGTGTAAGACGCCCGCCTAAAACGTGTAAAGATTTATTTGCTATCTTATACACCATGTGAAAGCCTGATAGCGTCTTTCCTTTTTAATGGGAAATACACAGGATGCAAGGAGAGCCAAGATGAGAAGGGAGATGCTTAAGTTCTAAAATGAAGCACAACAAACTGCTCGGGCCAAAAAATGAAATAGCTGGAAGTTGAAAAAGAGAAGAAAGAAAGGTTACTGCTGCTGTTCGGGGAAGAAAAAAAACAAACTGACAAAAAAAAACAAAAAACGTTAATGGACCACGCCACATGAATTGCTGTCTTTTTAATGGCTTCTGAATCAATTATTTACACAACACATTAATAAGGGAATGACTGTGTCAGTTATGTTTCTAGTAGGGATGTCAGGCGAGTAATTAATAGCATGACTTCAATAGTTAACTCACGATTAATTTCAAATTGTAATATCTGTTCTAAATGTGCAATAAAATGTTCATTAACATGAAAGTTTTCATGCTATTGTTAACATAAAAGTGAAAAAAAAACCTAATAGAAATATGGCTGTATTTTTTAGTCAATGATATAGTAATTTCATAATAATTCATAAAATTGAGTTAAAATGAAAAATATGTACTGTACTGTAAAAAACTAGTGTGATATTAATTTGTGTTGAGGTCATTTTCTGCCACTAGATGGCATAATTGCATTTGTAAGACATTGGTCAGTGCATTTTTCTTTTCATATTAAGAGCTATCTAATCTTTAACATGAAGTAACTTATAAAATTCGGCACATTTTTAAACCCCAGTCTCCACAAATTATTAAATTTATTACGGCAAAATTTTGACGCGGACATGTCTGCTTGCGTTTTGACTGGAATTTCCCCCAGTACAGCCTTTCCAAGTAAGTCATTAATCGCATGTTAAAAAAAATTTGTGGCATTAAAGGATCTTTAAATTAACTCATTTACTTTAACACCTAATTTCTAGCAAAAATAATGCAAAAAAAAAACATTACGATTTTAATTTATTTATTGTAGCACAATACTATCATATTTTTTTGCAGACAACCCAAATGTGCTTCCAGCTAATCTCACTGTCTGAGCCCTATCATACGACACATATTTTCAGCCTGAAGAACCACGGATGTTGACAGGAGAAGTCACGTCGCTCGCTTGGCAGTCAGTTACATTTCGCAACTGGAGCATTTCGCCCGATGAGCGACTATGACGTTCCAATCGCAGGCACGAAATGAGTGCGTCTTTAATTAGTGCTCTCAATAGGGGTTTGTATCAAGGCGAAGATTATTCGCACTCCTCTCTGCTGGATGGAGGACTCGTCTTTAAACTCTTCACATCTCATAAGGAAACCTGAGAGAGCGACTGTGACTGTATATGTTATTCCTGTATAGATTAGATCCACCTCAGCGTTATTTGAAAATGATTATATATATATTTTTTTTTAACTATTTTGCTATGTTGTTGAATTAAATTTGCGGACGTCATGCTGTATGCTGCAAAACTAGAGACTGTTTACAAACAGTTTAAGCAAACAAGTCACACCATGTTGCCAAAATAATAACCAAATGGAATTTAAATACAGTGGTGCCTTGAGACACAAGTTTAATTTGTTCTGTGTTTTCTTTTAATGCAAGGAAACCAATGTTGTGACTTGATGGTGGCTGGATGTTGGCAAAAAAAAAAAAAGTGATTCGATCTTCAGAGTCAGTGTTGTCCCAACATTTTCCTCCAAAGAACACATGCAAAAAATAAAATAAAATAAAATAAAATAAAATAAAATAAAATAAAATAAAATAAAATAAAATAAAATAAAATAAAATACATTTTGAAAAACTACTACCTTAACAGCGATTTTGGGTGGTCCAGATTCTTAAACCCACCAGAAAGTATCAGCCCCAGCACTGAGCAACAGCCGAATCTTTTGGAAGATGACCATTTTTAAAGCAGTTACTTGGGAATGTTTCATGTGATATTGTTCCCAATTTGGACTTTGTTACATAGAAGAAAGTGCAGGAGAACATTTTTGAGTGGAAACATTACCTATACGCTCCAATTGTTTAATTTTAAATAGTTAATTTGTATTTCTATTGCTATAAAAACATGGAACCTACCCAAAAGAAAAATTAGAGTCCGAAAAAAACAACAAAAAGTCTGTATCTGTTTACGTTTTGCAGCAATTAGCATTAGAACATAGCTAAGTTTCATCATTATTCACAAATTTGTTTAAAACAGTGGGGAAAAGAGCTTTTTGCAACATAGCCCTGGTTGATCTCTTATACTTTGCTGCCACCTGCTGGCCGTTTTTGTAATAACTACCATTGCTTCAAGCATTCTCTTCTGGTTGCATCAAAGCCTTCTGTATGCTCTAGAATAAAAACAAAACATAAAAACGTATAAATACGTCTTTTGGAGCAAATGATTAATTAACTGGTTGACCTCAAATCAGATCTGGACAGTGGTTGGGAGGAATTTTTGAGCATCTGTCTTTACAAAACAGTTTCAATTCAGCAATATTCTCGGGGCTAAGGTCATGCCACCTCATCGGAATCAGGTTGAGGTCAAGACACTGACTGGGAAGGTTTGTGTTGTTCTGCTGAAGGCATTCAGATGTTGATTCGCTTCCATTCTTTGGTTCGTGCTGCATCATCTACCTTAAGCTTCAACTGGCAGACAGATGGTCTTATGATTGCCCACAAAATGTCTTAATCAACTTGGGAATTCATTTGTCTGTAAATGATAGCAATGTTTCTCACTTTGAAGCGGAAAAGCATTCCCAAGTTAAGCCACTTCAACCAAAGTTGGATGAAGTTTTGATGAAATCATCTTTGGTACACTCATCTGTACACAGACACGTTTGCCAGGTGCTCCTTTGTAAACTTCAAATTTGACGCACAATATTTTTGGACAGCGGCCGCTTCCGCCGTGGTACCCTCCATGGAAATCTACTTTGTTCGATGTTTTACTTCGATTTGTCAACAGAGACGTCGGCGTGCCAGAGATTTCTGCGCGGTTTTAAACTGATGCTCTTTCGATTTGGCTTCATCTCATCGAGCATTCTGCGCTGCGCTCTTGCAGTCATCTTTAGAGGACGGCCACGACTGGGGAGGGCAGCGACAGTGCTGAATTCTCTCCAATTATAGACAATCTGTCGTACCATGGACAGATGAACCTTAAGGCTTTTGAGCGATACTTTTGTGACCCCTTTTACAGATTCAGTGTAGGTATTCTGAGAACTCTTGGTTCCAAATGCGCAATGTTTGAATCAACACCTCCAATTTCGTCACGTTGATTGGTAGATTCCTGACTCAGATGAACTCTTAGCATATTTGTACACACCCCGACATGACACAAGGATGCATCTGAGGCAATATGACGACTGCGCAACATGAATGCTGATGGTCTTACTTTGTCTTAAAACACGCTATACTCCCACTCCAGCCGTCCATGTATGCAGGCTGAGTCATGTCGCCGTGTGACTAATCATCAACCAATCCCATTGCCAAACGCAACTGGCGCTGTGGCTCGTGTTTATCTTCATCTATTGAACACTCACAACAGTCTGTGTCAGTTTGCATTCTAATGAGCTATCAGTCTATCAGTCTCTGGCGATGTGGGACAAAATGTCCAAAGGTTATAGGAAAATAATTAGTTAATTTGATTTTAAATAAGGACTTACTGATGACAATTTGTGAGCCGTGAACAAAATAAGGGGTCTGCTTTTAACTGTGATTGGCTGTTGGCCAGTTCAAAGTGTGCCACGCCTCTTGCCTAAAGTCTGCTGGGATAGGCTCCAGCTCACCCTAATGATAAGTGCTAAAGAAAATGGATTGGTGGATGGATTTTATCATTAGTAGGCAAGAGCATTGTTTGGACTTGCATTCAAAATCCACATTCACCCCGAATGGGTTACAAATTGTACTTTCGCCGAAAAAGCCATCACAGTCCAAAAAAATGAAAAATCCAAATTGATCATAATCGGAAATGAAGCACACTTCTGCTAACTAGGGTTAGGTATCAATTCTAATTTCCTAAATCGATTCGATTTCGATTTAAAAAAAGTTCAGTTCGATTCAATTTGGAATTTTTTCACGATTCGATTCACTTCACTACAATCCAATAGATTAATTTTGGCTCATCAATTCTTCGATGTCAAGTACATGATGAAAATTCCACAAATATTAAAGGGATACTTATTATATTTATATTTTATAATATAATATACGTTTATATTATATTTAGCCCATTATAGCAATAAAAAGTTAATATTTTGTCTATAGTTAATTTGATACTTTCATTATTTTTCACGTACAAATAGTACCCTTTTAAAACACATTTTTCAACTTGCTGTCGATTAAAAATTACATCACAAGAGCTCAGATAACCAATCACAGCTCACCTGTTTTCTAGGTTTGGTCATGTGACATTCACAAGCTGAGCTGTGATTGGTTACCTGAGTCCTTGTGATGTCATTTTCAATTGACAGCAAGTTGCAAAATGTGTTTTTAAAGGTACTAATTGTACATGAAAACTAATGAAAATAACAAATTTATTATTGGCAAAACATTACTGTTTGACTGCCAAAAATGGCTAAATAAGTAAAGTATCTCTTTAAATTACAAAGTTAATTTTGCTGGGGCAGTAACTGGTCAAATGATTTAATTTGTTCATGAAAGTAACACGTGTTATAATCACTTAAGTGTTACACAAACAATGATATCAGCAAGGAATAGATGGAACTATTTTCATAATTTTAATTTAATAATTGTAAATATAAATTAAAAAAATTCTGAAATCTCTTAAAGTGCAATAAGTCAAATCTTTCATAAATGTAAGAAAATACTTTTAAATTCATGTGAACAGTAAATTTCAAGAAAAAAGTAAGATAGAAAAAAAACGGCCTTTAAAATTATATTTTCTTAAGCATTTATGGAAAAAGAGATATATAAAATAATCGATTCATGGTTTGATGAATCAATATTGGGCTTGAAAACGAAAATCGATTCGGTTTAGTTTAGTTTGAAAAACATTAACCTTCAGGATTCCTTGGCGTACACTGGCAAATGGCGAAACCCTGTGTTTTTGTTTTTTGTTTTTTGGTAAGTTCGAGTCACCAAAGATGCGTGCACTGCCCTAGTAGACACTTTCGTGCAGAGATCTTCACAAAAAAATGGTGCATTAGAGCCTTCAGAGAAGAACAAGAATTTACTGACTGAATTTACACAGAACCCAACTAAGCAGGGAAAATTCCACAAATTGAGTGTGAAACCTACCACGGTGATACAGCGTCCCACAATCGGATAATTAGATGCACGATGATGTCAGCGCAAGCATTTGGGTAGTGACTGTAAGGTGTTAAACCTGACACCCCTCACTCAGCAATGATGACATTTCCTTTACAGAGAGGTGTCGTCCCTCCTCTCATATGGCCTTGGCAGTGTAATACGCCCAAAGATGGACTATTTCCTGGGACGACACGTAAGAAGACAAATTGTGTTGATTGCCTGGCAGAAATTATGCGACTCTTCACCCTCATATTTAGGCATGTGGTTTAAACTAGGAGCTAATTCTGAGCAATAACAGTATTAAAAGCAACACACAAGTGGCTCTTATGGGAATGTTACATTTAATTGTGTTACGTGAGCATCTGACGACATAACCTTGTCATCTTTCATTTTAGGGTTTCATTTTCTGACAAAAAGAAAAAAAGAGAAGAATGTGCTGTTATTTCTATCAAGCACACATGCCAGTGAATTGGATAATTAGGTTTGAGTAAATTGCTGGGACTTAGCCTTTTTCATTAATCCCTTCCTCTATTATAGCCGCCTCCCACTGCTACTTATCAAACATATAACAGGGCCACGTGAACTAAAATCCAATCCTGTCTACCCAAATTTGTACAGGCACACGAGAAATACACATGACCTTTTTTTTTTTTTTTTCTCTCTCTCCGTAGCACACACATGCAGCCTATTCCTTACAGCCTGAAAAAGTGCAACACATCATCACATCAGGCTCTTTAATGTGAGAAGCAAGGACAAGGCAGCAAAAGTAAGCCAAAGAGACATGAAACGCCTCAGGTACTTATTCTCTTTTCACATCTATGTAAATGTCAGAACTTTTACTCTCAGGCCTAAAAGGCTGAGAATCTGAAAAAGTGCTGTGAGACGTTGACCTGCGGAAGATTATGCATTCAGCGCTTTACTGGAGGACAAGTTAAGGCGGTCTTTATTCTAGTTTTGTATTCTAAGTTTTCTACCTTGGAAATGGAGATCTGAAAGGATGTTTAGGCCCTTCACTCGCTCAGAATTTGAATTTTCTTGACAGAAAAAAAGTTGATGAAGCCAAGCAATGAGAATGATGATGATTTATCTCGCTATAATGAAACAAGGATGAATCAAGATCGATAACTAACAAGGAACGTTGTCGAAAATTGAAACGTGTTTGATAACCAAAATTTTGATCTATCACAAACTAAAGTCAGACGCTTTATTGTTCTGACAGCCCTCTTATATAAGATTTGAGATGAAGTGAGATTTGTGACCAGCGCAGCATCTTGTCTCAAATCATTCGCAATCAGTGGGGCTCTTGCTTTGATGCGGAGGTGTTAAACCTGACAAAATGTGTCCAAACGTGTTGTTACAGGGAACATTGAGCTACTGATTTAATCTTTCACATTCACTACCTCATATATGCTGGTTTGCGTAACTATAAAAAAAAATAAAAAATAAAAAATTGGATTTCATTATTGAAGTTATTTCAGTCTTGATGAAATTATGTTCAACTGTGTTCACACAGTGATCTGAAATTTTCATGTCATAAGAAAATTATTTCAGGAGTGTATTGCGAGCTACTGATTTCATTTGAACTACTTTTGACTTCCTGCTTACGTCATGAAGTTTGGATTGAGATACAGTATATATTTTTGGTTTTGTTTAAATAACATGGCTCTTTCGTTTGCATACAGCATGTTAATCAGTAAAGTCGTGGAGAAAATTGGTTAACATGGTTTTTTTTTTCCGGTTGTTGACAGGGAGTTCATAGTATTAATTCAATGTTTAAGCAAATACATTTGGGGTTGGCAGATTAACTCTTTTACTGCCACATGTTATCAAAAAACTTTGCTTTGATCATCCACGAAAGGAGATACAATGCCTCCATCTGCTGGCCACAGTTAGTGGGTGTTTTGATTCCACAACCCATTGACCAGGCAGCACTGCACTTAGACGTTGCACTGAGAAAAAAAATCAAATAAAAAACTTAGTTGACGTCATTTAACGTTTATGGCGGCATACGTCGTGATTTTACTGAAAGTTATTAAACGTTTTTGGCGGTCAAAGAGTTAACGGCTGTAGCTAGCTAGCTATCTAAAGAAATAGCTAGCTAGCTAGCTAGATGCTATCCAGATACTAGATAGATAGATAGATAGATAGATAGATAAATAGATAGATAGATAGATAGATAGATAGATAGATAGATAGATGGATAGATGGATAGATAGATAGATAGATAGATAGATAGATAGATAGATAGATAGATAGATAGATAGTTGCCAATGTATCGTAGCATATAGTTTGAAGATCAAAACTCTATAGCTCCCCTGCGTATGCTTACGTGCCCTCGAGCAAATGATGCACGAGTGCCAGCAAGGATGAATGAGAGGCAGGTTGTATTGTGGTCGAGTGCCAAATAAATGCAGAGCTTTTAATTAACTTTGAAGTCGATTACCGTAACGCGCCGCGAGCAAAGCCTCTACTGGGTGGTTGGTTCTTACTTGAGTGAAAAGTAAACAGTGATGACTGAAGCGTCGTTAAAGATGACCTTTCACAATAAATAAACTAAAAGCAGGGCTGGGCGGAAAGTACACATTTTCTTTGTGTTGGATGCTCAGGCATATCATTGTGCGATATTAAGCATGCAGGAGTCTAAGCTCTGTCAAGACTTGGATTTGATGCACACTCTTTACCAAAGAACTGCTGATTTAAAAAAAAAAAAAATAAAAAAAAAAATCCGCCTTTGCAGGACATGTAAATGATGGACCATTATGTCTACAGACGTCCATCCAGGTTTTAAAAGGCTCAATTAATACAGCAATTTCCATGCTGCACTAAACCTAATGCTGGGAGCTGCTAGGGCCATGAAATAATACCGCTGAGAGAGCCAGACTTGCTCTGTCACACACAATATGCTGCCTTTAATAGTAATCACTCTCAATCACTTTAAATGCCTGCTAAGAAGCAAAGTGCATATGTTAAGTGTTCAATTTGTATATCTAAAGGACAACTAAATGTGCGTCCATAATGTTCAACCTCTCGACATACATAGGACCCAGAGATGCTTTAGGGCTAACATGCACTTTATTTTTTTTCAATTTAGATTATGATTCTGGTTGCCTTTGTTGCCATGGTAACAGTAATCAATCCGATAGGAGAGTAAGAGTGGCACCTCCAGATTCAATCAAGCCACAAGAAAAGGAGAGTGGTGCATTGAAATTGGATAAAATTTGCGTGGTCTGATCCCAGCACACGCAATTTTCGACCCTGTTTTGATCCCAATGGGACAGAACCTCCTTGACTTGGATGTGTGATATGTTCTACCACATCTTTAAGATCTTCACGAAACATATTTCTGAACTTCGGTCTCAAAGCACAAGATTAAGTCTGAAACTCTATCCTGGATTATCCTTGTGGCCTGTAGGACCTGCAAGAATCGCTCTCAAATAGAAGTTAAAGCATAAAAATGGGATTTGTTTGAGCACTCCGACAGGGAACATTCCCATGGATAAACTACGCCATTGTAGTTTTGACATAAATGAAATGAAAGCGAGATAAAAGAGCACACTAACTGGCATGTGAAATAGGAAAGGAAGACAGCGGCAGTCACGCCGCACTCATGTAGCTTGGCTTCATGCCTGCAGGCGAAGAGTACAATTTACCGTCTGTCTTTGCCTCCATGGGAATAAAACAATCACAAGGAAATGTAGACGTATAAATGAGCAGCAAAAGTAGGCTCCATTGTTCAGGTGCGGGGATCGTTGTGAGTTACATTAAAGCCATCTCAAGTGCAATTTCACACCTGGACTGAACAAGATGGATCCACATGATTGCATGTGGTGAGAGGACACAAAATATTGACTGATTTACAATCATTGGACACTCCATTATACATACACCTGCACATTCTAATGGCATCCAAAAAAAAGATGGGTGAACATATGTGCTGAGACTGAAGAAGGCCTTCAATACACAGATACCACCTGCATGTGTGTAATTGTCGCTATCGTAAAATCATAGATGTGCTAATAAATACATTAGATTGTATGAAGATAATTGCTGAAAACTGAGATCTAAAATAGCACCCATAGTGACACAGCTATCATGTGCTTTGCTAGCTAGCAAGCTAATATACAATCTAATGTATTTATTAGCAAGCTAGCAAAGCCTACACCCAAAAAATACATCTTCCATGGATGCTACAATTTTAAAAACTGCTTGGTGTCGTTATTTTAATTCCCAAGTGAAGCGGGGCGCCAGAATCCTGTTAGCTAACTAGCTAACTCATTGCTAGCGCCTCTCGCTACGACGAGTCGATGGGATATATTCCAGGAAACCTTGATTCTTTACAACTCTGAAGACTCATTTTACATAGTTGGCTTTTTTTTTTATCATAAATATTGGACAAGGTTGGAACCAACCTCTGTTTGGATTATGGTGAGTACATTGCCTTGCTTAGCACTGTTCAACTGTTAACAAAGATAGCATTTAGCATTAGCTAAAGCAATAACAAAACCACCGGTCACCAGATTGGCTAGCGATTCATTAGTTATATATTTTTACTGGTGATTTTCAGAAAAATTGTGTTGAAAATGTAATCATTTTAAATTAGCAACCATGTATTTTTACTTTATTGAGCCCTGAAAATGGATGACTAATGTCACAGTACTATGATTGGTGGGCAAGAAGTCCCAACGTGTACTCCACTTCTTCCTCAAAAGTCAAATTTAGTACCAGTAAATAAGCTTTACTTGTATAATGCTTTTCACAGTCACAAAGCTCTTTACAGGGTTGAAAACCGCACACACGTTCACATAGCAGTGGTCTGCTGCTGCCGCTCAGGGCGCTGCCAGGTCCACTGGCAGCAAATTGGGGTTCAGTGTGTTGCTGAAGGACACTTTGACATGGTCACCAGGGGTGAGGATCCACTCTACCACTGCACCATGCCACCCCCAAATATAAACACATGTTTTGAGATTGTTGAAATGATAGTTGTGCATTTTGGTGTGACAGGAACATTTTATATTCGAAGCATGATTGAGCAGCCTTCACCAATAATTACGTTTGCTTTTGGTTTGCCCGGAAAATCAATGACACTATCATAATGTGGAACACATGGCTTTGTGTTACATAATTACCACCTGACACTGTTGCCGTACCCGGTAAATTGTTTTCGATGAAAAATCATCTTCCCTACTGCTGTTTTCATATCCTCGGTAAAGCATTATTATTGCTCGTCCCCTAGCGACAGGTATTCATGCTTACATGTCCCTCTGCAAATGTGTCCATTTGCGGTATGCTGCTGATTAAACGGCTCAATGGAAAACAATATGCTACTCTTTGGGAATTGCGCTGATGTATTACTGACCTTTGATTAGTTAGGCATGTCAATAATCACCAGCAAGATGGAGAGCCTTTCCTGCTGGATAGAAACAAGCGCTGACTCAAGCTGTACTTACAAGACACGAGGCAGCACTGAATTGTGCGTCCTTTGGTTGATTTTAGTATTACTGAGAATTTGCCTTTTTTAGTAACACATGAATTCAACGTCAAGATTTCGGAGTTGTATGTGAGATAAAATAAGAACTATATCTGCCATTGGCAACAACTGTTGCAAAATGTGATATTTAAAAGTGAAATGGACCAAAGAATGTTGCACGTCATTGAAATTGACGAGACGGCATGTGGTTGATATCGTTCAAGCCAGCCAGGCCAATATTCATGTAAATACATTCATGTTTATAGGACCTGCTGGGGCGAGTGCTCTGATGGTTTCGCCTAAGGCAGCCATTTAAAATTCCAGCTTAGCTGGTGTGTGAGCGTGCGCGAGTGAGTGTGTGCGCCAGAGCCAGAGTTGCCGCAATTACAGATAATCAGATGTTGGGAAGAGTTTAAACGATGTGTCCTTTGAACCTCCAATCGGGTAGGAACCAGTGCCTACCATCGTATAATCACTCTCAGTTGGAATCAAATTGGATAAAAATCAACATGCTTTTTTTTTTTTTTTTTTTTTTTTTTTTTTTTTTTTTTTATTGCTTAGTGACTACTCAATAAGCATCTCGACTGCTTTGTGTATTTGTGGGAATCAATACAAAGTATGACTTGAGAACCAAAAGATGTCTTACAGACGTTGGAGCTTCTTGTCATCCACACAAAATGTTGCATCAGTACCAGGCTGTCCCACAGAGCAAAGAGAGCCGAGTTATAGAGAGCAGCTGCACAATAGAATTCTGATGCCAAGAATCAGCATGACGTGCCCGGTCCACCGCCCTCCTGCTCCGAGCAGGTCACAAGCGGAGCCAAGGTGCTGAGTTCACAAGTATGGAGGGCAACTAATTGAAAATGAACAGAAGCTACGTGCGGTAAAAATACATCAAAGGGGTGCTTTTTTTTCCCCACTTGCTCTGACTCATTACGGAGTAGTAGGACGAACCGAAACTGCTTTTGATAGATTTTTCCAACACAACACAAAACGGGGCTGTTAAAATACAATCATGCTCCATTTTAAAATATTGTATAGTGTATTCAAGTGTAATATCACGTTGTGCCACAACATGCCAGACGACATTGAGGTCTACATAGTCACACTTACCTCACTTAAAGATATCAACATCTATTTATTTTGTAGTTGAAAAAAAAAAATGCCGTCTTTACTTTTAAATGGCGGAGTATGCGCCTGCTTAGTTCAGCATTCTGCAGGGAAGAAGAATGCAGAGCCAGGTGCACAGCATAGAGAAGTGCTTGATTAACACATGGATTAAAAAAAAGAAAGAAAAAGAAAGAGAGATCAGGATATTGATCTTCAGTTAGGATCAATAGAGTAAAGTGAGCCAAAAAACAAACAAAGACAAGGCGGCAAGTTGTTTAAAGGACAAAAATAAACGAGTGAAAAGTACTTTATTTGGGATGTAGGATTGCTACATCACCTTTGTCGTTTTTTTAAGATATTTTCCAAAATAAATGCACCTGGAGCCACTAAGACGTTACAGAAGAATATATATATATATATATATATATATATATTTTTTTTTTTTTTAACATTTGTTTTGGCTTCACTGGAAAGTCATGGAGATGGTGTGGGTGCTACAATTTGCACCAAATTGTCATATCATATGTAAAACACAATCATTGACTATATGCATGTACTGTATACATACCTGTATATAGAAAGAGACTCCCACTCCATCACTGTCTAAACAGTTTTTTTCCCTTCTTTTTCTTTTCTTTTCTTTTTTTTTTTTGGACATACAAAGACCGTAATTTTCCCTACTTTCACTTGCCACATGAGCAATTTATCCAGCAATTTTCTTCCATTCTCTGGTGTGCATCAGCAGCACTTTTCCTATTGTGCTCTAAGCATTTTGACCTCAAACTATTTTAAATGGTCACCTCATGTCTTTCGACCAGCTGCTTTGGGTTTTCTCGGTTTGCTGTGGTTCATTCCCAACGGTTATTATATTAACGGCTGCAAACTCAGACTAGTCGGGATGCATTCTATTCAGGACATGGGAATGAATGATTATTAACACATACGGTCAGAAATTGTTTGCAGATAGACATCTTGGCCCCACATTTCGAGTAAATTTTACATTATTAATAGCAATCCAAATTTGAATAGTTCCATCCTTATCCCCCCCACAAAAAGCTGCCACTTTGCAACCCTTCATTTAAGCAGCATTTATGTGTCTTTGCTTTTTAAAAATCTCAACTAAAGCTGTGCCACAATATGTTTGCGGTCTGTATAATTCTAATCTGATCGTTTTTTGTAAATATGGATACATATGGTATGTAAATAACCAACATCTCCCCTTCAGTGATTACAGCGCAGTTTTTCCTCTTCTACTGAAGAAGCTACGCCATTAAACC
Organism: Festucalex cinctus; assembly: GCF_051991245.1. NCBI lineage: Eukaryota > Metazoa > Chordata > Actinopteri > Syngnathiformes > Syngnathidae > Festucalex > Festucalex cinctus. The sequence goes on along the minus strand of NC_135428.1, from coordinate 10,067,007 downwards.
TCAAAATTATTCCTATGCATAAAAGTTTGTGCCAAGGATACATTTTCACTGGCTTTGCACATTGAGGTAAAAAAAAGAAAAAAGAAGCAATTTTCAAATCCAACAAGCATCACATGCAGTTATCTGAATTTTTAAAAATTGGGGATTCATTATTAAATAAATGTCTATTAATCTTAACATTTTGAATAAATCACGTATCAAAGCAACTTGACAGGCAATAATTAGCTTAAATTAATTTACTCAAAATGATATAAATGATTGAAAACATGGGAGGGAATCCAAAGTCCAATTAATTAAACAAAACAAGCAACAGGGACACACACAATATGGTCCTTTTATCTGCTTATATAATTAATTGACAATTCAACACAAAACACACATTTCCCAAAACAGCCGTTGTCACAAAGACTACACGGCCGTTGTAGTGCTAGGCGGCCATGACACCCGCTGTGGGCTCTGTGAGGGGGAACATCTTAGGTAATCTATGCAGACGTCTGTGGTGACTCATTGTGAAATCATTTCAATGCGCTTATAAAGAAATCTCTCTTTAGTGTCTTGTAATGCCAACCTGTGGTGATAAATCAGATTTCCACACGCGGCACATTTCCTCCCACCAGCGAAGCAAAAAAAAAATATATCTGACTTACGGTCACTGCAGAAGGGCCCCCCGTAGGTTGTCATGGTGCAGTCGCAGGAGAAGCCCTCCCAGAGCTGCAGACACACTCCCTGGTGGTGGCACGAGTCCTCTGTGCAAGTGGTGCTGGGACCTACGCGGTGATGACATATTTTAAAATATAACATTGTATTTTACCACAATGGGAGCCGACCCAACTAAAATAGGAAAATGTGACATTCGCCGCAGTTGGGATTCACAGTTTTTTTTTTTTCTTTGTCACGCCTCACCTCCGCAGCCGTGATCCACCTCGCCCACTTTCTGAAGGGCGTCTGCCAGCAGATCGGGGAGTCTTCCGTTCAAGTCCACCGATGCCAGGCAGCCCTTGTAACCTTCGCGGGATGCGATTAGCCGAGGCAGGCTGCTGTACATGCTCTTGCCGACACCTCCGATGTACAGCTCCCCTGTAACAAAAGAGACAGCTTGTTATCAAGTTGATTCTGTTTAAAGGGGAAGTCAAACCCCCCAAAAATGAAAATATGTTCTATGCAGTTCCACTGGTCTAATTATGATATTCTGGTTAATATTGAGTTAGTGGAATACGAGTTAAGCAGCAAAATCATCCCTTTTCATCCATCTCAGGGGGCGGCCATTTTGCCACTTGCTGTCGACTGAAGATAACATCACAGTTGATTAGGTCTCAGATAACAACCAATCACAGCGCAGCTTCAGAAAACAGGTGCGCTGTGATTTGGTCGCTGCCTGAGCCCTGAGCAACCGTGATGTCCTCTTCAGTCGACAGCAAGTGGCAAAATGGCCGCCCCCTGAGATGGGTAAAAATGGGTGAATTTTGCTTCATAACTCTTATTCCACAAATGTAATATTAATCAGAATGTCATGTTTAGACTGGTGAGGTCACATATAACATAATACTGTCAAAAAAATAATCGTAGATTGTATTCGATATTAAAATAATTCACCTTTCAAATCCAGGTTGCGAGCTCCGTTGGCGTGCTGGGTGACGGTGCGGACATCGATCTTGAGCGTGTGCACGTTATTGTTGTCGCGGGAGATGACCACGTTGTGCCACTGGTTGTCATTGAGCGGCTTGTCCGAGTTTCCCTTCATCAGTGATGGGCCATTTCCCAAGTCGAAGACATAATGTATGAACCTGCGGGATGACACCGACATTTATTTGCAGCCATTACTTGTCATCCGCTATGTACTTAGATTATCTTAAATGTACATTTCATTTTATTCTAATTTTTCATTACCTTGCCTATCTTGAAAATATGTCAATGATATTTGTTAAGTCTTTAAATAGTATTTGAGGTCAGTGAGTTGCAAATAGCAGGTGGCTGCATTACACAGGGAAAAGAAAAAAGCAGCCACCTGAAAACTGCCATTGAAGTGTTCCAAGCCGTTATTTGTCTCTGAAGGAGCAAGCCATAGTGCCAAGTGGGACTCCAGACGGACTAATTGCTTCCTAGCTGGAGCACGTTTGTGCGATGTTTGCCAGTGGGTAACTGTACTTTCCTATTTCTTATTGAATCGCAAAACGGATCAGCGCCGCCGCCTCCATTGTCGTCCGTTCCGCCACTTAGGTGACCAGACGCTTGTGACTGTTTCAAGGTGAAGGCTCAAACCAGACGGGGAAGGCCAATTTTTTTATTTTTTGGTCACAGTGTCTCGATTTCCCCAAACCAGTATGTACTTGTGTGTTCACAAATGTTTGTAGGGCCGCAACTAACAATTATTTTAATTATTGTGTTGATTAAACACACATAGTTTAAATTGGTCATATGAAACGATTCACATCTTTGTGTATATGTGCCGTGCCATTGCCTTTTGTTATGCAACTAGAACAGATGTCAGCAACCTTACTTCTCAAAAGAGGCCAAATAATTAACCAAAAATCTGTCTAGAGCCGCAAAAACATTTGAACATTGTGAAACAGGTGCCTTAGTGTTACTCTCATGTACTGAGGGCCCAAGTGCTATTTTGAGCTGCACCAGAACAGAAAAATATGAAGCATTCAATGCTTTGAGATACATTTTTTCTACGTTTCATCTTCCGTTTTTTTATTTTTTTATTTTTTATTGTTATTATAATAACTTTACCTTTTTCATGGTTCGTTTTCATACATTTTTAGAGTTTCATTTTTGACAATTTTATGGACATATGGTAATTTGAGAATGAGACATGTTATGGCTATTTTTTTTTTTTTTTGGCTATTAAGTTTTTTCTGCCTATTTTTGCTTTTACTTTATAATATGTTTGACAATTGTGTGGACATTTTATGGCAATTTGTGGGCCTTTTTTTGTGTGGACATTTCATGGTTACTTTTTGAACATTTTTTGTCTGCCTTTTCTTAAATCAATTTTGTGACATTTTTTGGCAATTTCATGGACATTTTCATGGTAACTTTTTGCTTTTCTTCTTCCTTATTGGATATTTTATGGTCACTTTTTGGACATTTTTAGGTAATTTTTAAAACTATTTAATCTCCCTTTCGTGTCTCTTTTTTTGACAACTTAAAACCTTGGATGTTGACATTTTTGAATATTTCATTATTTATTTGAAAAATCTAAATCATTAATTCATGTAAATACTTATCTAAAAAATACAAATATGTAAAAATTTCTACAATTTTTTTTAGGGAAACACAAGAGAGATAGGAAAGAGCCACATGTGGCTCCAAAGCCGTAGGTTGCAGCTTGCTTTAAGCCTGCAATATACTGTCAACTCACCCTTTGACCAGCTCCACCACAATGAAGTCACTCCCGTCCCCGGAGTTGTACAGTATGAGACCGTCAGGACTGGTGGTCTTAAACTGGAAGAACAGGTGCATCGAGGCGTAGGCTTGCAAGGTGGAGAAGGCTAAGTAGCTGGCTGGGGTCAGGAAGGTGACAGGATTGGCCACGATGTGCCTCATGCCGAATCGTGCGTTCAGCTCGCAGTAGGAGATGTCCCCGTTCTTGCACTGATCCAGGTAGAGCATCCCGTTGAAGGAGAGGGCCTGCAGGTGGCCGATGAAGTTGGACGGGATGACCGAGGTGAACCGGCGCTCGGTCATGATGCCCGTCTCGATGTTGTTCAACTCCAAGCGGGTGTGAGCGCCGCTCATGAAACCTATAGAAGACGAGGATGCGCGTTTAGTGTCACGTGAGGCGTTCTTTCCATCATCTGGAATTACCTTCTGCGGTGACATTGTCCACAGAGAGCTGCAAATGCTTGCCCCGGCGCGCCACCTTCACCGCGTGCCACTCATTGTCATTCAGCTTGTCGCCCAGCAGGAGTACCTCGGGTCCTTTGCCTAAGAGGTGGAGAGCGTCAAGTGACAATTACGCCGAACGAGCCCGGTGTCCCCTCTCATCAGAGGATCCTCTCAAAGTGAACAATGCCACTCAGGTGGCGCGCATTCATTCACATATCACTCTCGCAAGCAATAATTTGTACTTATATTCAAATGTGTGAAGGAAAATGGGAACAAACTTATTATTTTGCTTCTGACGAGCCCGAGTGCAAAGATGAGAGGCATTATTTTGACTGTCGTATCTGTCAGCATGATTACACATAAACTACACGGCCAATTTCTACTCAACTGTTTGGAGAGGTGGCGCATGTGATGAGGAATAAAATCGCTTTTGTGCATCCTATGTGATACTTGAGTTTCTGAGGACCTCGTCATTATCAAAGTGACATTTTTTTTCTTGAAGACACAGATTCTTATTAAAAAAAAATAAAAGGTCACGATTCGATTTGATTCTGATTAATCCCGATATGAATCTATAAGCTGATTATTGCATTTTTTTTTTTTTAACTCAAATTTAGAAAATACTAATCAGTAAACTTGTGCACTGTAATATTTGTGTGAAAATGTACAGGCTTATAACTGTGAGCTACTATATTTAACAAACAGGTTGCAATGTATTTCATGTTAGAACAACATTAAAATAAAATAAAAATATTAAGGCTTAATGTTCCATTAACATAACATTCTTCTATGCTTAAAGTGTGAACCCTAACCCTGATTAAGACATTTTGTTGAATGTTTCCATCAAAAATTGATGTTCAAACATCGATTTGGCTGTATAATGAATCAATACGAGAATTGCGCACTGTAATATCACGATATATTGCCAAATCGATTTTTTAAAACACGACTAATACCTATGACTAATAAAATAAATACATAAATAAAATATATATACATATATATATATATATATATATATATATATATATATATATATATATATATATATATATACATACATATATATATATACATACATATATACATATATATATACATATATATATACACATATATATATACACATATATATATACATATCCAACCTGTTTTCTCGGTTTGGTCATTTGACATTAACAAGCTTGAGCTGTGATTGGTTACCTGAGCCCTTGTGATGTCATTTTCAGTTGACAGCAAGTTGCAAAATGTGTTTTTAAAGGTACTAATTGTACATGAAAAATAATGAAAATATCAAATTTATTAGAGGCAAAATATTAATGTTTGACTGCCAAAAATGGCTAAATAAGTAAAGTATCCCTTTTAAGCGACAGCCCCCCTGTCCGTCGTCATACAAACCCCCGTACTCGACATAAGATTTGCCGCACGTTCTTTTTTTCTTTTTTTTATGTGAATTTGGCATTGCTTATCATGTGTGAAGCCTCTCACGTTGTTTCAAAATCCGTTATGATGTTCAAAATTGTAGTGTGTGAAACCTGCTTAAACCAGGACTAACTGGCTTACTAACAAAGACTAACAAACCAACCAAATCTCTCTTGTTTCGCTTTATCAAGGTCTGTGCTTGGTGTTTTTTCAGGCAAACCCTCTAAGTACAGAACATAGCCCGCTTATGAATACGTACATGCAAGTAAAGCCAAGCCTTTTCTATGGCTTACTAGCCGCTTTCAAAATAGGTCACGGCGCAGAAGCTTGCCACTGCAGCACCGTCATCCCGAATCAGTGGCTGCGCAACAGGCCGACACGCCAGTTCAAAGGAGTTCTGACATCGCTTGGGAAACTAATTGGCCATGCCTAAGCTTGACTGCGCCTTGAGGGGTTTGTCTCTCTAATTGAGCTCTGGGTGCACAATTACCGGGGACGCACAGAGGACAATAAATGGGAAAACATCAAGTGGTTTCCGCACACCTTGCCGATTCATCCCCAGGGAGACAAAAGCGTGACCGGGGGAGATTTCGGGCCACTGCCGCACGTAGTGCGTATCGTTTTATCTTCACAACGCTGCGCATGCACATGCATCACCCCCCACCCTGAACAGCATCGACTGTGCATGGATCGATGGCATTAAAACCCGCTCCCCTCTGTAATTTGATGGATTGTCTCCAATGTTTGAAAACCAAGCACACGGAAGAATAATGTGCTATACACAATTACTAAAACATTCATGCATTATTTGTTTTTGTAAACATTCTTTTGAACATTTTACATGTTATTTTTAACACTTTTTGACTCAGTTTTTGTGCTTCACACAAACAGAAATTGCATCCATTTTGATCTCCACTTACATCCGAAACGGATTAAAAAAAAAGAAAAAAAGAAAGAAAAAAAAGATGACTTCAAAGATAGTGTGCATTTTTTTTTTAGGTCAACCATAAGGAGGCGCCGAGACTTTAAAAGCGGCACGCATATAAGGATCAAAGTATGCCGATTATGTAATTTTGTACAACCAACCCACTGATTCTGATCTGTTAATAATGCCTAGAATGGCTCCAGCAGTGATTGGCTTGTGAAGATGAGGCAGATGGGCTTTGTCCCTAAAACTCCCTACAAAAAAACAAAAAAAAACAAACCCAAAACAGACTAGATCCTACTTAATTGATGTGAAATCTTCATTCTGTAATCAAGTTGATGTAAACTTTGAGGTAATTCCCCCTAAATTATATCAGCAAAATAATTTAAGCAGCTAATTGCATGATTTACATTTGCCTCTAATTTCCCCCTCATCAAATTCTTCCACGAGACAACCATCCATCAATACATCTGCAGCGGTTAATAAGCTCATTTGGTGATAAATTGCATTGGCCCACATGCAATGAGAAATCAGATAAGCGCACATTCTTTTTCTCTACGTGTTGGTGCACTGCCACCTGCTGGAGCAGAGGAACATACAATTGGCTGAGGATTCAGGAGAAAACACCCTCTCAAGATTGCGGAATTGTTTTTGACCACACTTTTCTTCTTTCTTCCCTTCATTACATATGCACACAAAAACAGAACTTACCTGAATATGATTTTAAAAAAGTAATCCAATAGGACATTGCTTGAACCTCAATGCTGACTCCATCAATTAAATATGCTTCAGATTGGATCAATAGATCAACATGAGACAGAATTATAAAAACTTTCGTTCAATTTAACAGAATCACTAAAATCCTGCACCCTTGAGGTTGCGCAATTAAGAATTTGTCAACAGTCTTCTACAGAGATTTCAACTCATTGAGGATTATTTTAACAATTTTAAGTCTTACTTTGCTTGTTCTTTTGATAAACACAAAAGCAACTTCCTGAGAATTTCAGTTTGTCCCATCAATGATGATTTATTTGGAATACTTTTTACGCCAATTGTCATTTTACCTCCCTTACAATCAAAGTCAGCAAAGCTCCAATTTGTCAATGTCTCTAAAAAATAAATAAATAATAATAATAAAAAAAAAAAATCTTAATGACTGCCCCTTACTTGGAAAGTTTGTACTGTGAATTGCAATTGCAATGCGGCAGACACATCCACGTCAAAATTTAGCAGTAATAAATTTCATAATAATGCATATATTTGTGTAGACTGGGGTCAGGTTGTATTTTACAATTTTAAAAATGTGCAGAATTTCACAAGTTAGTTCATGTTAAAGATTCGATAGTTCTTAATATGAAAAGGAAAAATGCACTGAGCTGTCACCGTCTTACAAATGCAATTATGCCATCTAGTGGCAGAAAATGACCTCTACACAAAACAATATCGTACTCATGTTACAGTACAGTACATCTTTTTAATTTTAACTCAGTTTTATGAATTATTCGGAAATTACTGTATCAATGACTAAATGATGCAGCCACATTTCTAATAGTGTAACATTTGTTTCCACTTTTATGTTAACATGAAACTTAGAAAAAAATATTTGATTGTACTTTTTATTGTACATTTAGAACAGATAAAATTTGCGATTAATCGTGAGTTAACTATCGAAGTAATGCGATTTATTAATTTAAAAACAATTAATCACCTGACACCCCTAATATACATATTTGCAATGGGGATTCTGTTTGAGTGTTGTATGCAGCAAAATGCACAATAGATCAATATAAAGGTTATGAAGATAATTGGACATTAAATGTAACACAAGGGCTTGGTAATGGTTTTAATAGCTAGAACTCAGGCATTATGATGACTTTCATCAGAATTCATCCATGGTCAATACCACATAGCCTCGCTTTCTTCTATATTTTTTAAGCTGTCATCTAGACAGTGAAATTAAAGTGTTAAAGCTGTAAGTCAATTTTCATTAAGACCATAATTTCAATCAATAAAAGACTATGATGAATGGAATTATTTTTGTCATTACTTTCTCTTCAGTTGAAGAGATTCTGTCTTCCGCCGCCATAACCCCCTTTGCACATCACATTGTCTTTAACAATTAATACTTGTGACGAAACAGGCAGACATTTCTGGCATCATCCCGCATTAAAGCAGGATAATGAGTTTCTGGCGATGCAAAGTGACTGGTTAGATTCAAACACTGATTCATTTGGATTTGCATAATAGTATTCAACGACATATCATGATTTAAGCCGCTATAAATAGTCTTCCAAAAAAAAACAAAAAAAAAAAACACTCACTCTAAAGGGTACGAATTGGCAGCAAGCGAGCACTGCTATCTTCCTTCCTGATGGCCCTGATAATTTTGTCTCATACTCATCTATCGATCGGATAGCAGACGAACCAGAGCAAAAATAATCTGCGCTCAACTGCTGAAGTGGGATTAGTGACATGGCTGCATGTCTTAAGCGCGGATGAGTCGGGCTGTTTTCTCACTAAAGATAAATGCTATTTACTGCAGCTATTATCAGCAGACATCAGTAATGGAGAACTAATTAGTCACAGGATTGCATCAAGTGCCAAATGCGGCTATATTTGACGGCAGTGCTGTTCAATTGCAACCAAGAACCAAATCAGCAAGAAACAGTGCCGTGAGAAAAGGTATTTGGCTCCTTTACAAAGTCCTATTTTGTGCATAGCTTCCCCATTTTAATGTTTAAAATCATCAAATACATGTATAAATATCAAACAAAGATAACCCAAGTAAGCATAAAATGCAGTTTTTAAATTAATGATTTTATTTATTAACGGCATCTTCACTGAAGCAACCCCCTTCGCTCCCGGCTGTTTTACTGGATTTTGACTGATTTTGCAAGGCCAACAGAATATTGTGCTCTATTGCTATAAAAATATGGAACCTACCAAAAGAAAGATTATAATCTCTTCTTTCATCAGGACAAAAACAAAATACTTTTATATCTGCTGCCATTTTGCAGCAATTAGCATTAGAAAATAGCTAAGTTTCATCATTATTCACAAATCTGTTTAGAATTGTGTGGATATCAGCCTGTTTTCAACATGGCCCTGGTTGATTTCTTAAACGCTGCTACCACCTGCTGGCCGTTTCTCTAAAGACTAAAGACACTGCATATGTCTTCGGGACACTTATAGGGATGTAACGATATCCAAACATTACGATATGATATTTTCACAATATGAAGCTCACGATCTGATAATTATTACGATATTGTGGGGAGGTTGGCGATATTTAAAAAAAGGTCACAATATTGAAAAAAAAATAATTTGCTCATACTAAAAAAAAGCACAATATTGTGCTTTTGTAACAAAACAGCAACGCATAAACCACCTACAATATTTAATATTTAAGATTGAGGTGCTTACTTGTTCATTGCACGCACACATTTTCTGATTGGCCGAAAAGCCAAATGGAAGGCTGGAGCGACCTGGTTAAAGTCAAATTACTTTTTCACATTGCTTTGAATAATTTTACTCCTTAATAAATAAAATCACCATTTAAATAATGCACCTTGTATTTACTTGGGTTATCTTTGATGCAAATACTATTAGATGACACTTTATTCTTAAACCAATTTTAGAGCAATGCAACACAACCACAGAAACAGCCAAATCATTAGGTACACTTGCACATTAAGAGCTGTCATAAACATATTGTTAAATAGAAATTAATAATGATGAGTTTTTGTCAAAAAAAAATAAAAAATGTTGCTGTGCAAGTGTACCCGCCTACCTCATGTACACAACAAACCCGATTGTGAGCAGAATATACTGCTGGACACAATAATGTTAGCTTGATATGACAGCAGTGAGCCATATAAATACATCAAAGTGCATGTCCCCCCCCAATCACAATATAGTAGATAATGGTTGACACTTACTGAGATTACAGTCTATCCTGATACAATCTGGTGAGAGAGAGAGTGAGATGGTGAGATTAAAAGAAGAAAAAAAAGAAGGGGAGAGAATATTTCACATCCTTCAAGGTACATTCTGCAGACACGTCAGTGCTTCTCAGAGCCCACCATCCGGGGACAGCCTCGAGAGTCGAAAGCGCCACTTTCCTCCCCGCCGTGCAAATGGCATTAAGAGAAGGGACAGCGAGTGAAAGGAAACATCTCAGCGTGTGCCGGCCATAGAATGGAGTCAATCGATGAGATCTTTAGTCAGTGTGGAAAAAAATAAAATAAAAATGAAGTGTTGCGTCCAGTTTGATTGGCTTGCATTCGGCATTGGCGAGTGAATTGTGGTTACCATGACGATGCGGTTTAGCAAGTGTGCATCTGGGTGGACATGATGCACTGTATGAGGCAGATATTGTGTAGATGTGAATTTTATTTACACAGTTTTTTGGTGCATTTCAAAGGTATGTGTAACATTATTATTATGATTTTATTTTAATCAGGCAGGCCAAGCTCCTCCTTGATTCACTCTGGCACTCCAGTTAGCTGAGATGTTGGAGATGCATTTTGCACATTAACTGCAGAGGAAAGTGGCGATTTGCACAACCTACAGCCACGATGAACTAGGAAAAAAAACAAGAACAAAAAAAAAACACGTCAGATATCATTTGCCCAAGCCTAGAAGCACTTAATGTCTTCTAAATAAGATATATAAGTCACTCAGCATTGGGCTCGAAATAGACCCACTCGCTAATTTTTGCATGCTGTGAATAATGAAGCCAATGCAGCCGGAGCGCATGACTCGGTTACATCACGTGGCTGAGGAGTGCTCTCGAACTGTCAACCATCACAGAGCAGTGGATGCAGAAAGCCGGAGACCACAGCGTGTGTGTATCTATTCTTTGTGCGACGCCCCGAGCTCAGCTGAAGTGACTCGAAACTCGACAGGCCCGCGTGAGGGGCCGTGTTGTCAAAATGGCCACATGTGCGCTTTCAAGTGTTACGTGCGAGCATTGTGATGAATGTGGTCTCTGACTGCCTTCTCCTTGAACTGCAGACAAGCCATTGAAGGGCTGAAAGAGCTGAGAGACAGCCGGTCAGGCGGGACCTGACCACTGAATGAACTGAGAGAGCGAGAGAGAGAGAGAGACAGAAAGAGAGAAGACCACAGTTGCTTAAAAAGGCAACAATCCCTTGTGTTAAACAATTAACTATAATCACATCCTTATACTCATAACATCATAACTGCTTTACTCAACATGCTCCCCAAGTTGGTGCGTTATATTATTTATAGTGACTTTGAAGGAATATCTCATTCTTTATATATGAGAAGTGTCAGAAAAGTTCCTGGACTGGCGTCATAAAAGGTGCATATCAAATTCAACATACAAGCTACAAGTTTTCCAGGTTACTCTGGAATCTTCTTCTGCAGCTATTTTGTCACCGTCGTGTGTTCTTAAATGAAGCAAACGCGGCATATCGAGATGTTCATCGTCTGGCCCACATTGAAAGGGAAAACTCGTAGTTTGCATTTGAAATAACACCTCATTTTTGTTCATCTCGCATTACATATGCTTAAAGACAAGAGTCAATCTAATTGGTGGTTCTTCTAGTAATTGTGTGAATCAACTCTATACTAAAACAGATTTTTTTTTTCATTTTGATTTCGCAATGCTGAGACAAGAAATTATGTTCATTTTAAGAATTTTAACATTCTAAAAATACATTTGGGCAACAGGCGAGGTACACCCAGGATTGGTGAGTCAATAGATAACCGGGCAACTAATAATAATAATAATAATAATAATAATAATAATAATAATAATAATAATAATAATAATAATAATATTGAATAAACAAAACCTAAATATAGAGTTTATTTTTTGTCCTTTCTGTAAAAGTCACTCAACCCTAAACACCATATGGACATAAAATAAACAATGCACTGAAGATGTCACGGCATCATCTAAATGTGTTTACTCGCCATCCAATCAGAACACTCTACTGCCAGTTCCACTCCCAGATATGAGCTGGGCATGCGATCTGAGGGTTGCCAGGCCGTGCTTTGATGTATAAACCAGCGTTTAAATCCTCAGGTCATTTCTCCCTTGGCTTTTTATCTCGGTGACATCTTAGCATTCACACAAGCGCTAAGAGAATTGCATTTTTTCAAGTCATAATAACATTAAGCCTTCAGATGCACTCGCCTCTATATCAGTTTAAGTAACACATACACATATTGTCCACAAATCATTTTAGAACATGTTGAATTTGGCATTTTTTCCATCTAAGAAACTTGGACCGCTGAAAGGCGACCCGCCAGTCTTCCTGTTCGCTGTCCCCGTTTTCCTGTTTTTTGGATGGGTTGTGACGGGGGGAATTGCCCTTTTAGAAATCAATAAAGTAAACTGAATCTGGATTTAATGATTCAAGCATAAATAGATCATCTAGCAGGAAAGTTAATCTCTGTAAACAACTAAGATTAGATTTCCAGATAAACAAGTTGTGAAAACTGTTCTTATCTCTGATCACCAGTTCTTCCCTAAGAAATGTTAAGTTTAAATTGATTTGAATCTGCTTTTTTCTACTTTTTTTTTTTTTTTTAGCTAAATTAAAGTAAGAAACTCAAGGGACGTGCATCTCTTTTAAAGCAACTGTAGTTATACAGTAGGAGGATGATATGGGACAGAGTGACAGCAGACTAATATACAAGAGATCACCGGCTCAGTGACTCTCCCTGCAAAAATGTCAGCCGACATATTATCTGCTGGCGTAATCTGCTGATGCGGCATTACCCAAGTTGACCGTCAGCTTGACTCGGCCGGCGTCCAGCTCCACGCGCAGGGTGTCGGCCGACTGCTGGGACGTGGTGGCCACCAGCAGCCCAAAGGCCCTCTGGGACATGAAGCGCAGGGACACGTCCTCGGCCTCCGTGTGCAGCGTCCTCTGAAGCATCACCTTCAGGTACATGCTGCCGTCGTAGCTCACCACCGTGGCGTCTGGGCGGGGGGGAGAACACAACGCTTTCACCAGTCGGCTAACCTCAAATCAATGTATCTATATCATGAAAACATCTATCTATCTATCTATCTATCTATCTATCTATCTATATATATCTATATATATATATATATATATATATATATATATATATATATATATATATATATATATATATATATATATATATATATATATATATATATATATATATATATAAAATAATAAATAAAAATAAAACTATAAAAAAAATAATCATAAACAAGTAATAATAAATACATAAAAATAAATATATATATAAATACAAGTAATAATAAAAAATAAAAATGGTAAATAAATAAAAATACAAAAATAATTTAAAAATTTTAAATATGTATTACAAATATATATTTCATTATAGAGTGCTTCACTTATTTATCTTTTTTTTTTTATATTTGATTGGCTAGGAGAAATCATTCACGTGAACTGTCCTACAAGTTACCAAATAATGTTTTTTTTTGTTGCAAAGGAAAGCATTTTGTTTGCACTTTTCAACCCTTAAAATACAACATGAATTTATCATTTTCACATTTTCCAGCACTCACACGAACCCTGCGTTTTAAAAGCTTATCCGTGTTACTCCATGATTTAAACTGACGTTGCAGTTTTCATCTTTTGCAGCAGATGGCAGAAAAAGCCTGGAGCATTTGTAGACGGTGGGCGCAAATGCAGCAGCAATCAGATTTGTGACAGATTCAAAGTCATCATGGAGTGACACAAGGTGAGAGGTTTTCCATACATCCCATATACTGTACTGCTCGTTGTGATTTGACCTCTCTGTGAGAAAACATTGTCCATGAAAATGAAGGGTGATTCTTGCCAGGAAAGCAACATTCATGACACTGATCATTCGTTAGGAAACGTCTCTAGACATCGCCACAATTTGTTTGTACAGTCAGTGGCTCTTCATTACCATAATCTGTCTCTTTCCCTGTCGCCAGGCCTGCTTTGTGCTTGTACTAATATGCTTTAATGGAGTATATAGATTCAGGAGGTGCATTGTATATTGTGCTGGAGAGGCAGTCAATTTACAACGTCCTTGATAGATTGTGTGTGTGGGTAGTAATACGTTAACAAGATCAGATTTACATTCACTAAACCTGGTGTTCACTTTCAAATTGAAATGGAATGAAATTCTATTCAAACAAGGAGTTGCAGACTTTGCAAATGCACCAGGCATTAGTGATAGCATACAGTACATCAGTTTTTTTTTTTTTTATACGCAAAAAAATATGCTCTATTACATCAACATACTTTCTTTTTTTTTTTTTTGTAAAATAATCGCAGGTCTAATAATTGATAATTATATTACATAGGTCGCGCCTCACCGTACAGGAGGCTGACATGTTTCGCCGCCATCTTTCTGCTACCCGAGGGAGACAAACCGAGCAAATGCAGTAATTGGTGGTAGACTTGTAAAGGTGGTCTCTCTCAGGTACCAAGAGTGTGCTTCAAAATACACGCGATTCCAACTAGGTTGTTGCATTCTATTAGTTCACCACTAGATGGCAAACATTTGCCCAGACTGTTACTTTAAAATTTTGTTTATAGGTAAAACCATAGCTGTAGCACAAACTATGACTGCAAATCACTTCGATATCATTTCAAACTCATCCTACATTACCATTAAAAATTAATCGCTTACTGATTGAGTTTGAAAAAATGCACCAAAAGTGCACATACTTACATGCACACGTGCTAGCCACAAAGCTACAATGAACTGGCTTCTACTTCAAGATTTCCATTTGTTGAATTTGTTGACTTTGGGGTTCACTGTACTGAAATGAATCACTATGAAATTGCAATTAAAAGATGCACATCACATGCATGCTGTATTTACAGTAAAAACGGAAGTAGAAATAATCCCAATTAGCGCTTACAGCAAGGGTGTCAAACATACGGCCCGCGGGCTGGATCAGGCCCGCAAAGGGGTTTAATCTGAGACAACTTTGTAAAGTAAAAAAAAAATTGTAATGTCGGACCAATTAATCAGCCAGCCACAATCAAATATATATATTTGTAATTTCACAAGCAGTCCTCAAATGAGTAATGAAACTTGTACATGGAATCGCTGCAGAAGTCATTATTTTATGCACAACTTAAAGTTATGGTTTGTTTAAAATAGAAAAATGTTGTTGTTTTTTGTTGTTGTTTTTTTAAATCATAGACCAATATAAACGTGTTAAATATGACACAAATTCAATTACTGGAAACACAAATACACATGACAGGGATTAACATCCTTGTAACTTCATTAAGTGTGCCACACAGTGCATTCTGGGAACTATATACTGTATATGCAAAACAGGTAGATTTAACACGTCCGGAACTCATACAGGCAGAGTGTTGCCATGTTTCATTTGCATTCGTGTTTTTTTTTTTAAACAACAGATTACAGTTGAGCTACGTAATTTAGGGCTGGCCCAAAAATCTGAGTATAATTGACGACAATCGTTTTTAAGTTATATACCATTATTTTAATATATTTTCCTCCATGCGGCCCCTGAGCTAATATGAGTTTGACACCCTTGGCTTACAGTGACTGATAGTTTTGGTCATACAGTAGAAAGACAAACAAAAACAAAAAAAAATGTGTTAATGCTAATTTGTTGATGGTTGGTAGTCCTGGCATACTGTACATACAGTATACATATTTCATACGCCTAAAACATTCTAATTTGAACAAATTACTTAATTCTAAGATGATATAGCATTACACCTACACACAATATGCTTACATTTGACTACCATCCTTCGATCTCTAAGTGGGGTATGTTTTCCTTCTCAGAAGTCTTGCATGCAGTGTAGAAAATTCTATATTTTTTTTTTCTGAAACACATACAGTGTCCTCACTGTATATTTGCAATTCACTTCTGTCAAATTTCTCTGGTCATTTTGTGTTATTTGGGCCAGAAGTACCAGAAGTAAACAAGGGCATGGGAACTCCATAAAAATTACGAGCAGAGATTTGAACCCAGAACCTTAAGGTGTAAGGCAGGCGGGCGAGCCACGTTTTCCACCATGCTGCACTTCCACATGATCAAATGACCAGAAATCAATAAAGTGAGTTATGATGCTCATTACCTGCATAGCGATTATTTTACAGTTGGTAGAAATGTACCGTATTACTATTTGGGAGGCTCGGGTTTAAAGGATGATATTTTTCCCGTGCATATTTATTTAATGTCACTTTCCAGCCAGGTGCTGAATAAAATAAAGTTCAAAGTGTGCTAAAAGCTTTGCAGTGGTATTTTTTTGCTCACTTATTCATCCATCCATCCTCTGCCTGAGGCTCCTACCTTTCTCACAGTTGGGCCCCAGGAAGCCGGTGCCATTACAGTCGCAAATGTGTCGGTTCCAGCCCTCCTTGCAGTGCCCCCCGTTGGCGCACGTGTCTCGGCCGCACCTGACGTGAGTCTCCCTGGTGCACAGGCTGCTGACGCCGGCGGCGCCCTGAAGCTCGCTCAGCCGCCACAGGTTGCGGCTCTGGCCGTCGATGAAGAGGTCCCGCACGCAGCCCACGTAGCCCAGGCCCAGCGAGGCGGTCCACACCTCAGGCGGGACCATGAGTCCTTGGCGCTCGTCGGGAAGACCCCCCAGATACATGTCCCCGTCCAGGTCAAGGACCTCGCTGCCCTCGTTCGCCGAAAAGGGGATGCTCTTGCTGTTGACTGAAACGAAGCCTGCAGGGGACGGAAGCGCGGCGGGTGAGTCAACTTGCACTTATGCAACGTTTTGCATGTGGGAAATAACGACAGGTGTGTGTGGGCTGCGCCGAGCAAGGAAGAAACGTGGGATTGAGGAAGTGGGCACTCGTCTTTGCTTTTTTTTCTCTCAAGTGTAAATAAAGAAACTGTTCCGCCAGGCCTCGAGAGGATGCGCGTTGAATGTTGCTCTTGGATTTGAAGAATTTGTAATGATACATTTGGAATGTGACTGAATTGGAAACAGTAAGGGAGAAGTGAATCATTTGACACATAAAAACAAGATAGACACTTAGCAGTGTAACCCGTATTTAGTGTCTCCCATCCTTTAGTGAGCCAAGGTACAATTCTGGCATTAAAAAACCATCACTTAACAAAATGTGACAAAAATTATACACACTGAAATAATGATAAATTATCTTGTCTCAATTGTATCCCCAATTTACTTACTCAGTGTGAAATCTGGTAAACTGGACACAATGCTATTATTTTGTTGTATTATTGGCAACAAGTGGATACACAGGCTACTTGTACCTTTGTGGCCAAAAAATGGAAGCCTGCCACTGTATGTTGCTGGCCTAGATAGATGAATATAGACACATTATTCATAGTAAATGATTTTCAGACCAATTAAGTGAAATTAGATAATATCCCATGGCACACCATGATTGGGAATCACTGCTGTACGATTATATTGTGGTCTCTTACAATGCTCAATTGGGACTGAGCCATTATTTGAACTTTATTTCATTAGATGTCATTTCAAAATAAATGTTAATACAAAGTATGCTACCATCTATATGACATTACAGAAATTATAGTTATTTTCACTTAAAAAAAATAGTCAATTCACAAAGAAATTATGGTAAAATTAAAAAGTTAATTTTCAGTAAATATAATTTTATCAATTTTTTTAGGGTTTTAAAGTTGAATTTTACATTTTATTCAATTAAATAACAGACAAATATTTATGAAATTACGATACATTTATCAACGTATTTTAAAAATCAATATGTTCTTTTTGTAAAAGAATAGAAATATTGTGTTTTTACAGTTAGTGATTTCATGTTATTTTATATTTGACATGTAAAATCATAGTTTATTTTTGTGAAGTAAATGATATTTTTAAAATGTAGAAAAAATGTAGAATAAAAAGTAAAATTCTGTTATATTAGAGTTTTTTTACAGTGATATTTTTTTTTATTATTGTGGTTCAGAATTGTGAAGGTGTAGGTGCAACTGCACTGCATCATACTGAGAATTCAAACTAGTTCCCTAATTTAGCTTTGTAAGGGGTGCAAAATACAAGACACACCTCTTAGTACAGTGACAGTATATCATGACATAATAACACTCACAATAACGAACCTATGAAATGAATGCCTGTCAGTGACACTGTCAAAATCATTGTCTATTATATAGTATAGGCAGAATTTTTACTGTCATGTTGAGAGTCAAATTTACAGGTTACATTATTACCCATGCCAGGAAGAGCACATTTTCATCATGAATGGGGATTCCTTCAAGGATATTGAGATTGATTTTTGATGACAATCCACACATCCACATACAAGAAAAATAAACTCTACCCAATCATAACCAATTTAAATAACATTTCCTGTAAGGGTGCAGGTTCAGCTGCTGTCAAGTTATAACGTCAAACTAAGTTTAACCGTCATCTGAGCTTGTTTGGGCATTGGGAAAGAAGTCAGATTTTTTGTCAAATGTCATCTCAAGGCAGAAATTGAGATATACGGGTACATCTTTGAATTGGATCTTGAATTTGTGAAGGTTGTCCTAATGTTCTATATACATTTTTTTTTTTGCAATATAGAAAAAAGATAATGTACTTACAGCACAATCCTATTCAATATGGCCAACTGTTAAATTGACAATTAGTGAAATTATTGAACAAAAATGCTACACATGCATTATAGTGGCTAAAAATATCTGTGTAATTAAAAATCCCACTGCATATGCATGCATGTTTCACTGCAGTGAGGGGAAAAATGGCAAGGGCACAGCACGGTGACTGTATCCGAGCTGGCATATGGTGACTTCACAGCTTGGAAATCTTTGTATGCGGCCGCTAAGAGCAGAGAAACACAGTAACAGAAGCAGACAGAGAGCCTCCCCTGCCTCCTCGCATACACATTATTATTATTTTCTTTTTTTTCCCTTACCATTGCGCCCTTTCCTCTGAAAGTCCACATGGCACCACTGGCCGTCATCAAGCCTCTTGCTGCTGGCTTTCATTTTGATGCTGCCAGAGCCCATATCCATGACCAGGTAGAGGAAACCATCCAGCAGCTCCATGGCAAAGAAGTCGGCCCGGGGCTTGCTCTCGGGCGGCGCCCCCAGCAGGCTGCCGTGGCTGAACAGCAGCAGGCCGCTGGGCTCCGTGGTGCGAAAGTCCAGCGATATGGTGCCTGTCCTCTTTGTGTTCCACCTGGGCAGCGTCAGGTAGGCGGACGGCGTGTCAAAGGTGACCGGCTCCAGGGCCTCCACGCTCTCGCAGCTGAACGTCAAGTCGCCATGGATACTTATTTTTGGGTCCCGCTGCTCGGCCAGCCGTGACAGCTCCAGTCGGAATTCATTATTCTTGTAGACCACCTGATAAATGAAAGAGATGCCGCCGTGAGGTGACAGCTGCGCGAGGCAATTCGTCCGGCCAAAAAGTCGGGATGTTACTCGTCGATAAATAAAGCGATGGATAAGCATCACGTGCAGACCGCTCAAAAAACAATATCAAAAACTAAAAACTATTCAAATTCATATGGTTCAATCGAGGCAGTCCTACTACGTCCCTCATTCAAATAAATGGAAACACTATTAGGAGCGTTCTACACGAAAATTGTGCTCCTTCTGCTTTTCCACGTCTTGGCCACTAGGGTACAGTATAAAGTGTCCCATCGTTTATCGCGGTTCATCTTTCACGGCCTTGCCCTTTCGCGGATTTTTTCTAGAGTGCTTTTTTTTTTTTTTTTTTTTAAATGGCTTTTTGGTTTGTTTATTAATTTTCTTATTTGCACAGCCGTATCTCTCATACGGGCATCGACAGATTCGACCTTCCCAGCGATGTCTGCCCCGTCGCTCCACAACATTGCATTCTGGAGATAGAAAATATAGAAAATATATGCTGTGCTGCATATAAAAAAAAAAAAAAAAAAAAAAAAAGCAACATACTTTTAATGAAAAAAAAGGGACTGTAAATGAAACAAACAAAAAACAAATGATGAATGAAAAAGCATTCATAATAAACTAAAAATCATAATAATAATAATAATAATAATAATAATAATAATAATACTATTTATGCTTGTGTGAGGGATTAGGTGATTTAAAGTAAACGAAAGTAAAATACAATAAGTAGCTGGAAAATAAGTCCAACCCATGCTTACTTTGTTATAAAAAAATAAAAATAAATAAAAAAAAAAAGAATGGCGGTAGCACAAAACACCCGCATGGATTTTTCAAGGTCATCACAATTCAACATTCACCAAACAAATAATAGCATTTATAAGCATGGCTGAGCTCGCACAACAGAAGGTGGCTGATGTACTCAGCTGTGCCATCACAATTTTTTTCATTATTGATATTACAACAAGTACTGGCAGCAAAGCAATATATGTAAAAATATACCATAATTGTGTAAAATGAGTCAATTCAACAGCGCATTCCTCACGAACGCGCACATTATTTCCGCAGCATCCGTGCCACTTCCCCTTGTGTTGTTATTGTATTGTGGTTTGGCCTCATCAATATGCACAGCAGGACACCAAAAAAAAAATAAAGCTTGTCTCATTTCACCCGCAGCCCGATGTGTTATCTGCCACATCACCGTGCCACCAGTCAGCGCCGGAGGTGACACACCACGCTGCACACAGGACTTACAGGCCGGCTCAAAGGGGATATGAGCCAATATCACACTTCACACTGCCTCGCTGTGACTAATTAAGCCCTGAAATCAGATGGTGAAACTGACCATTTGAAAATGAGTGAAAGTAGAAGTTCCTTTTTTTTTTTTTTTTTAATTTGAATTATTATTTAATGGGAACACATTGGTGATTTATTAGCAGAGTAACACCAGGTCGGGCTTGCTTTTAATAAGGGCCGTCAGGGCTGAGAAAGCTGAGAAATAAATTCACCCGGTGTGGAAGGTAGTTACATACACACAAGGTCATGTCAATGTCAAATCTTTTTACCTTAAAATGTCAATAACCTATACTTAAATGTTACTCAAAAATTAAATGCACAATATGCGGAAATTTAAACTCAAGCTTAATTCCCGTTAAATGAGAGAGACATTTTATTTGAAATCTCAACAAAAGAGAAGCAGCTGGAAAGGATTATGCTAACAAATCTGTTTAAATTATTTAGCAGTTTTTCCAGGAAGCTACCAAGAGCACACCAGTGCATCCAATACATCCAGTATTTGTCCTCATTAGGGCCATGGGTGAATTCTAGCCTTTCCCAGCTGACCTTGGACTGGTCACCAGGGAGACCATGAAAACTCCACACGCACGTACAGGTAGGCCAGAGCCGAGATTACTAACCCAAGACCTCTGAACTGTGAGGCAGACACGCGAACCACAAGCCTGCTCTGTGTGCCCCTGCCAGGAACATTTCAGTATAGCATGATAACATTTAGGGATGACCGAGTACTAATACTAGGTAACATATTTCATGGTTCTGTATCGGTATTTGCGGCCATTTTATAACCAGGAACTATTTTAAGATGCCATACCTGTAAGTAGGCCTTGCACGGATATAGAAATACAAAATACTAAATAAATAAATTAATTAATTAATTAATAAATAAATACGTATATGTAGAAATACAAAATGATAATTAAAAAAAATGCCTTATTTCATGCAATTCTAAGGAAAATTAGAATTACGCGTTACAATTATCTCATCGCTTTCTTTGAGAAAAAAATTATGTATCAATAGTATTAGTGGAATCGGTAATTGGGGAAAAAAAGAAGTATCGAACATCCCTAATAAAATGACAATTAAAATCATTACGGAAGAAGATTAGGTCCAGTGAAGAGAGAAAAAGAAAAGTTTGACAGGATTCTCACTTTATTCTCAGAATTCTGACTTTAAAGTGAGAATTATGACGTTAATCTCAGAATTAAAGTAGTGTAAGGAATCTCTGAGAATAAAGTAGTGAGAATTCTGACAATAAAGTGAGAACTCTGAGAATAAAGTCAGAATTCAAACATTAAAGTGAGAATTCTGAGAATAGTGAGATATATATCATAGTAACACAGAATTCTCACTTAAAAGTCAGAATTCTGACTTTTAAGTGAGAATTCGGTCATTTTTTTTCTCTCTCTCTTCACTGGACCTAATTCTGTGTAAATCACACATCATTTAAAGCTTTTTTTTTTTTTTTTTTATTTTTATTACTGATAGCAGATGAAAAACTTGCACATGCACGCCCAACAGCAGCACACACCACAAAAATGGCCGACAGGCTGGCCTAAAGAAGCTTTACTCTTTTTTTTCTCTTTATGTCAACTGCATGATGTTTTCTTGAAGATTCCACTAAATTATCATGAGAACAGTCTCCCCAATAGCATGCGGGATCATTATCCAAATAAACTACAGTAAATGCAGTGTATTGGAGAGTTGAAATATTATAGAGTGTGGCAGAGAAAATGATGTGCTCTCGCAACCAGTGGGTGTAAAGTGGAAACGATGCCATTAGCAGGCGACCAAATCAAATGTGTCACTTCATGACAAAAAAAAAGGGGAGAAAAAAAATTGTTAGAACATTTGGCTGCCTGTAAGTACACAATTAAATCAATTATGTCAATTATCCATCGTGATTTTTTCGAGCCGTTATTGGAATGAAAAAGTAGAATCTGATTACGAGGACCGCAAGGACATTTGGCAACAAATTGGCTTTAAAGGTTGAAGCATGAGAGGAATGGAAGCTCATGACGCAATGTTGGATCTCCCGGTGTAATGTTGACCTCTCAGTTGGTGACCCGGCAGATAAATGTGTCTGCACTTGCTCAGTGCCGGGCTTGATGCATTTGTCTCAAAGTGGCTTTTATTTTCCCTTTTGAGTCGATGAACCCGATGGCCTCTATTATCATCTGTAAAGAGATCCATCATGGGATATGCTCTGTCTTTTCAGTGACACGAGACATTTATCCCACCCCACATAAATATCCTTTGTGGCTTTGAACAACATATTTGAGTCCGTGTTTACTTTTTAGTTCCCGCCGGGATGAAGAAGAATGTAAATGTGTCGATTCTCCGCTTTCAGCGCCCTATCGGTCTAGTGGCGAAGCTCCAGGCTGGACTGACCCGTCTCTGAACCTCGCCTCAGCATTTCCTGGCGGGCTGATCCCATTTGATCAGCTTTGCCTCATCCAACCACTCGCCCTCATTAGCGGGGCTTTTTTTTTTTTTCCTCCCCCCCATTGCCGTTTGTCATCCCGTCGTCACGGCTGCGGTGCACATCGCATCCTGCCAGCGTGCCTTCAATACGTTCTACTTTGGCACATCAGCAGCGCGGGCCCCGAACAACCACCACCAGCCATGCCGCCCACAGAGCGGAGGTTGCAGTAATGCCGGGACAATAACCTGCCCATAAATAACATCTCATCTTCATTTCGGCGCCTTCACGCTGCAGAGTAAATATGGAGAGCAAATCATCCGGCGCCTGTGCTTGAAAATGATGTTTGAAACCAATACCAACATTTAAATTGAAGCAAATTAGAGTTACGCTATTGAATGAGAAAATGCATTTATCGCCGTTAAGGAGAAGCTAACATATTTTTAAAGTGAGAATAGCATGCATTCATGGGACATTGAATTAGGCACACCTGAAAAAGCTGTAAAATAGCAACAAAGATTACACGCTTAGTTAGTTAAAAGTGTGTTTATTGTTGTGGTTATAGTTTGCAGTGGAGAACAACACAAAGTGGTTTCTATTATTTTGACGCGCTCTTGTAAATATTTAACTGTCATTTAATTAATTAATTTATTGTAATACTAGTCTGAAAGTGTCAATTAAACAACATTGCTTTTGTAAAGGTTAATTACCTTCAAAAAGACCTTGTTGCAATGACTGTGTTTTGTGTTGGGTCATATGTGACTGTTTTATGTTGGGCCATAAGGTTATTGTGTTGTTATGATGTTGATATGGTCAGTTGCTATGTCCCTTTTGATGATATTTGCAGTGCAGATTATGATGATGCAGTAGCCATTCTGTTTGTTTAGTTACTCTTATTTTGTTGTTGCTATGCAATTACTATCTATCTATGATGGTAATATTGTCAGTTGCTATGTCGATTGTGCCGATACTTGCAGTGCTATGCAGTTGCTATGCCACTTGGGTTAATTTATTAGTCACTATTTGTTTATCTAGTAACTCTCATTTTGTAGTTACTATGCAGTCACTATGTCCCTTATAATGATAATGTTGTTAGTTGCTATGCAGTTGCTATGTCCCTTGTGATGATACTTGTAGTGCTGTGCAGTTGCTATGTCACTTATGATGATGATGTTGTATTATCCAGTCTTAGCTCATCTAGTGACTAGTCACTTATTTTGTAGTTGCTATGCAATTGTCCCTCATGATGCTGTTGTCAGTTGCTATGTCCCTTGTGATTATATTGTAGTGTTATGTAGTAGTTGCTATGTCACTTATGATGATGATTTATTATAGGGATAGACCGATAATCGGCTGGGACGATTATCGGCACCGATACACGACACACTTTCATGCTAGTAGCTAGTTACATTGCACATTCAACATTCTGTAATTGTCCTAATTAACTAAAATAAATCTACAGTGGTTTTTATATTGACATCGCATGTATTTACCAACATTGTCAAATTCAACAAAAAGTGGTACTTAATACTTACTGATAGTTACTGTAACAACAGAACAGCTTTTTTTCTAAAACAATAAATTGTATTGGATACTAACTCTCTTCTCTTTTGTAATCTTGTCTTTCAGTTGCTGCTCGACAGCTTGACCGTACACTGACTCAGCAGGACTTTGGTGTTACTGTCAAGCATTGGCTGCGTTTTGCTCATGAGCGTAACGGTGGCATCCCAAGCAATGCTAGTGCCTTGGACGCAACTGCGAACGCAAGTCAAATTTAGTGTGTCTTTTTATGGACTGACGTACAGTCAAAGTGAAATGGTTACCGCTTTATACACTGATGTTCCTACAGTTCATTTCATGTTTATTTCATTCCTTTGTCAAGAAAAAGAATAATACAATAAAAACAAACATTATTTGAGGCAGAAACCAAACGGGTGTTATTTTCTTTGCCTCCATTCTCCCCAGAATTCAGTTACAAAGTACTGTGTTTTGATTTCTAATAAATGTTTGAATATTAAACATATTTTCTGTCCTAAGATTTTCATACATATGGGGAAGTATGGTTAAGGAAATCAACAAGCTAATAATACATCCAAGTAAGTTGTAAGACATCTGCAGAAACACTAGGTGAAAAACATACGGTAACTTTTTTTTTTCTAGTGGACTAACCCAATATTTTTTGTTAGTTTAAAAAAGTAGTTCTATATTAATGTGCATGATAATAGTAATAATAATAATGTACATTTAGATGTAAATTCCAATGTAAATGATGATTAACTTAAAACATTTATTCCTCACATTAATTCACTATAAAAATGCATGTAGGTACTGATTTAGATGATAGTTGAAGCGACATTGATATTGTGTGATATATGGTTACAAAGCAAACGTTGACTCAACATTTTATCAACCTTGCACTTTCTGTATAATTTAAATGTTAGAATTCAATGTAAAATCAACCAAAGATGCATGTAGATTCTCATTTAGATTATGGTTGAAACGACATTGATATTGAGTGATATATGGTTGGAAAGCAAACGTTGACTCAACATTTTATCAACCTTGCGCTTTCTGTATAATTTAAACGTTAGATCTCAACGTAGATTCAACACTTAAGCCGAACTATATTTCAACGTTGATTCAACCACATTTTGCTATCTGGGAGGTTATCTAGTCACTTATTTTATCATATAGGCCTTTATTCTCTTATATACATACATATGTGCATTGCCCTAGCAAGACTTATTGAATGACATTCTGATCAGTATGTTGAGGTTCCCTAGCCGATGATGTCATTAGGTCTGGGGGAAAAAAAAGTCGGTGATTAAGTCCATCACAAATATTGGCCAACACAAATTTCTGCCTCGAAACTAGAATGAATAATGGTAATTACTTACTAAACAATTTCAAAAATATTATTTTGTGACAGCTCAAGATTTCATTGTTATTCTTTCAGTATGACTACAGTACATTGCGGACCAGTTTCACGGTACAGGATGACATACTTCCACGGACTGGCATCGAAACAAACGAAAAGTGTGTCGCCTTCCTGGTCGGATGTTTAACGGGTGAATTGAAACTCGTCTCCTTTGAAAGTGGAGATGCCAAAAATACGTGACTAGTGACTCATTTTATTTTCTGCAGGTTTTTTTTTGTTTTTTTTTACTATGAGTGTTTTGAGTCTATTTTTGCAAGGTGTTGTGAGTGCTGTATAGTGTAAGCTGGCATGAGGGCTTGCAAATTAAGATTGTTGCCAATGTTTTACATGTTTTGCCAAGGGAATGAAGTGGCACCAAACTATGCTGCTTTTCTTTCTTTTTGAATAGAAAACTTACGTAAAAAAAAAAGCCAAATCTCACACAGCTATGAAGTGTTGCGCTAGCTTTGGCACAGTTACATAATAAGCCTCCAGTCTGATTTTAACAACAATACAATATGAAATTCTCTTTATCTGCCAAGCACTCAGTCACATATGCTGTTGCTTGTGTTTAGTTTCTCCACCTTATTTGCTGGGCGAATTCTGTGCATCCTATAATTCGGATTAGCTGTTTGTTTTATGCGGAAAGCTTCACTGGGAAGAGACAAACGCAAACTTTATTGCCATGTGAGCAAAAAAAAGTATTTGAATAGCGAATGTCAACTCATTGATTTGAATTGGGACTTTTCCTTCACTTTGAAATGCGTGATTTTCACGAGACTGCGCTTCCATTAAAAACGTGTACGACACAGCTGAAATTGGGCATTAGCAGATCATGTGCCACGCCGCTTTACACCTGACATAATTTGAAATGCACAAGTACACGATGTTAACGTGCTCCATGGAGATAATCAAAGTGACAGGTGCGGGCCGTGGCTTTATGGAAAGATTAAAAATGAGGACGAGCTCCAGGAGTGAACTTAAGTAGTGGGATGCATTACTTATGTACACTGTACTGGTGCCACTATCACTTCTCTCTCTAAGGCATTCCCATAGGATGCTATAAACACACATGGTGCAGCCTCTCTGCTAAATGTTTCTCCTTGAGACACCCTCCAACAGTACAGGCTGACTTTCTACACACGGAGCACGCCCTCAGCATATAGGAAGAGGGAGGAGCCATCTCAAAAGGGCAGGATAGTATTTCACGTGGTCGAGCAAAGACTCACGTCTTTGAGGCAGCCCATGAAGTTGTTGCTGACTGGCGAGCCAGGTAGGTCAGCTGTGTCCACGCTGCCTCCGATGTAGAAGAGGTCGTCCGAGCCCAGCATGGTGTAGTCCTCTTGCGTGTAGCCCGTGGTGGTCAGTATCCCGTCTACCAAGATTGTCACCTGGAAGCAGAACAAAATGATTTTGCAGGGCGGCAAAAATCATATTGGCCTTCAATTCTATCCGTGATAGACCATATACATTTTTTTTTGTTTTTTTTTTTGCGTTTAAATACAATGTTTACTGTAATGTCTGTTTGCATGAAAGAGGCAGAGCCTGGCAGGCTGTCATGTGACATCTGTGAGTCTGTGTGTGAGTGTCTGGGTGAGAACTGTGGTCAACAGCAGCTTCTGAGTGAGTCGCTGACTGTTTTACTGTTTGGCTTCAATTAATATAAATGGGATAGAAATTAATAGCGTAAGTGATTGTATTGTATTTTTCTTTTCTAAAGGAATGGAATACATCAATAAAATGAAAATAAAGTATAATGTGAACACAAGCACACAAAAAAAAAAAAATCACATATTTTTCCTTCCTTTTCATTTCGTAGACTGCTCTAATGTGTCCATAGGTGTGAATGTGAGTGTGAATGCTTGTTTGTCTAATCATGTCCTTGAATTGACTTTAAACCAATCCAGGATGCATCCCACCACTCACCCAAAAGTTTGCTTGACCAGGCTCAAGGTCACACTAGAGCTGAATGAATGGATGAATGCATTTATTGTTTTAAAACAATTTAATGGCATTATTATTTCCCTTAACTAAGAATAACTGATTTGTACTGCTTCCTAATGAGATCAACATATTGCTATGTATTGATATATAATGACAATTACTTTGTTTTTATTACTATAGTCTCATTTTCTAACACTTAAAACATTTATCAAATCCTCACGTAGGTTCGTTTTCATATCTTTCGAATTATGCATTTTTCACTACTGCTGTTTTTCCTCACTAGCTGGAAGAATTCACGTGGTTCTTTGCCTGATAATGGCTTACTTTTAGATCTGGGAAACCATTACAGGAAAAAAACCAGCCTTGATAGCGTCACTAATCTCTGCTGATTCCCATTTCTGATGGCAGTAAAGTCAGCACACCACAAAGGTTTCTTCAAATCACACTTTGGCACCGAAAGGCAATGTGGGTGCTGCTCAAGTTGGAAAACTCATTTAATTTGGGTTTAAGAATACTGAAATGGTGATCTTAATTAGTTATTTTGCCCACTGGCAGAGACAACCAAAAAAAACAGAAAAGAAAGGGGAATAAAAAAATAAAAAAAAACTCGTCGTATCAGTCACATCACAAGAGACAGAGGAGATGAATTGTAAAACAGTGCAGTATGGGAAAAGGAGGATATGCTTGTTGCCATGACAATAAGCCCACTGGTAACATGAATTCCCTCATAAACGAAAGCCATTCTTGCCACATGACAATAAATTCAAACAATTACAACTCAAGAAGTTTTTAGGAAATGGTCAAATTTCAAAACACGTTGCAAGCGTAATCATTTGATAAATGCGGACCATGAATCATAAAGTACTGCAGCATTTATATGATGTAAGGAAAGCAGCTTTTGCAGATATGTGAATTAAATCTGTCTGGCAGTGTTCAGGTTTAATGATCTACAGCGACTGATTTACAATTCTTCATGGATAATTATCATTTTGATTAGGTGACTCCGCAGTGATAAAGGGCCTCTTTAAAAACAGGGCAACACAATTTAGCTTCTTTCAGCTAATGAGAAGCCTTTTCTTTCTCCGTCTTATTTTTTTTTTTTAAGAAAATAAATTCCAATAGTTGATTTCACAGGATAGCAACATTCTTCCTAAACAGAATTTTTTCCCCCCCATAGTTATCCCCTCGCATTGAAAGCTCGGGGATAAAAGTCAAAGTAGTGATGGGCCACGCTGAGGTTGTCGGGTCCTGCCGACCATTCTCTTGTCATGACACATATTGATTTTTTTGTCCATCTTGTGGTAAAACCTTGAGTATCTTGAGCTTCGACTCTTTGAAAATGGGTCGGCTCGGCTTTGCGAGATTGATGGCACACATCAAATAAAAGGCTTTTATGTTTCGAAATTGATAAACGTGGCTCTCTCGTACCTGGCAACGTCTACAGCAGATCTTTGAACACCGTAGACAGCTGACTTTGGTGCCCTTTTCTTATGTAAAAAAAATAATGAGGG
The DNA here is from genome assembly GCF_051991245.1 of Festucalex cinctus. Taxonomy (NCBI): domain Eukaryota; kingdom Metazoa; phylum Chordata; class Actinopteri; order Syngnathiformes; family Syngnathidae; genus Festucalex; species Festucalex cinctus. The sequence continues at coordinate 10,037,400 of NC_135428.1, read as the reverse complement.
GCTACAACCACTCAGGTAGACTATACACAAAACAAATAGCATTCTTTGTCACTGTCTGTAATGTTGCATGTCAGCAAAATTCCAAGTTAGCCATGATATGAATCACATAGACAACAAAAATCAGTCATCCATTTAGTTTCCTTCACGGGGGAGTTGCAGGCTATCCCAGCTGACTATGGATGAGAGGACACACAAGTTGAGGGATTCCCAGCCTAATCTTAACTCATAATGCTAAATAACAAAATGAGTATGAAATTAGCAAAATGTAATCATCAGCTTTCAGTTAACACCCATAAGTTGGGATTCCTGGCATGGATATCGATGACAACAGCAAGGTAATGAGCCATTGTTTTGCTATATTTTGAGCCACTGACTTATTTGTTGAGTGCCTTTTAAAAAATTGGATTTTTGAACACTTCATGATGTTTAGTTCATGATAAGTGTAACTTATAATCGATGAAAGAGTTCCACGTTTGACCTACTAAATCATTATTGCGTCATTATCTCAAAATCTGACTCATTTGCTATGCTGGGTCACATATACACTGTATACAAAAAATTGTACTGAAAACCAAACAAAAAAAAATAACAGCAACATAAATGACATTGTGTACAAATAGATGTATGGTGCTTGCACATCAATAGGCAGCAGGATCATTAATAAGGGTCAGAAAAGGAATACAATCATTTTGTCCGCCTCAGTAACGGAAGAGACAAGAGAGGGCGGGAGGTGGTAATTGGAGGAATTCTTGCCTGAAATGCAACAGCGGATCTAATAAAATGTTTCCACCGGCATTCTCCCGGGAGTTAAAGTTCTCCATATCTACATGTCAGGGAGGTAACTTATCTGAGGCGAAGGCAATTTACACAGGGATCAAATGCATGGCTGAAAGCATAAGTGACGTCGCGAGCATTGAATCGCCTCTCCTGTGGAAGTGAACCAACCGGCATGGAGGAGAATGCAAGTTTACATTGTGATTCATGTGGCCAGCCTCATAATATACTGCTGATGGTGAATTAGATACACCGGGAGTCCTTCTTTTGCACGTCGACATTGAAATGCGCCGCACATCACAAGACCAAGATTAGTAAAATTATGCTGCAGGTGAACGCTCACTTTATTTTGCACGTATTTCTTCCTCCCTGAATGTCTCCCCTGGAATGAATAAAATGTTATCTGCGATGCGCAATTCCATAAAGTTTCAATGTGGCGGAAATGATCACAGGGATTCTGCAGTGAGACTTTTTCGTTGCAGATGTTTTAAAAGCACATCTGAGGTAAAAAAATATAGCTTGGCAGCTCAGCCCAAAGGAGTTCTGCATGAATTGACACAATTTATGTGCCTGAACGTGTTGAGCGCGCTCCCCACTATGTGAGCCCAGAGCATTGGCACAAAAAAAAGCACAAGTAATTCAAGAAAACTTGCCGCCACAGCGTGTTGACGCCACAAATATAGTCACTAAGCACAGCTAGGACACTGTCACATTGGCCAAATGTCATTTTATAATCACACAACATACATGATATGAACACAAGTACTGATACAACTGGTCATTACAACAGCAATAGAAAATGAATGGGAAGAATTATGCATTGTGCAGCGAGAGCGTCCTTTCATTCAAAAGTTCATTTGTGAGGTCAGAGGTCACAGATGTTGGGCTTGGGAATTAAAAGCCTATTATTTGTCTGTGATATTCTCACAGCTATAAGTTTCTGGTATCAATACTAGATTCAGGTAAAAAATTAAAATAAGACTGGTAGTTTTTTTTTTTTTTTTTTTTTTTTTTTTTTTTTTATATTAGGGCATCTTACATTTGTGATTGAGGAAGTGCTTCTCAAATATTTTTGTTACGCCCCCCCCATGAAGAAGATATATTGCGCCCTCCAACTTTCTGCCACGACTATAAAGAGTATTATTTATTTGTATCAAAAACTGTAGTAAATGATAATACTCTGACAATGAGAAGAGACATACTGCCACCTACTGTAGTAGATGTGCAATTATGCCATGTTCCCCAGAGTCACATGCATCCTGGCATCAACCCTGCAGCGAGGCCACACCCTTAATTGAGAGGAACTGGATTAAGGTCTTGTAAAGTAGTTTTAAAATACAATTTTTCAAAATCTATTTTTTTTTGCATTGTACTACTTTGCTTTTAAAGTGGTAGTCAACCTTAAACATTTCTTGACACTAATATGTTTTATGTGACCTCACTAGTCTAAACATGACATTCTGATTAATATTAAATTTGTGGAATATGAGTTATGAAACAATATTCAGCCATATTTATCCAATTTCACGGTGTGGCCATTTTGCCACTTGCTGTCGACTGAAGATGACATCAATGTTGCCCAGGGCTCAGGTAACAACCAATCACAGCTCACCACCTGTTTTCTGAAGCTGAGCTGTGATTGGTTATTACCTGAGACATGAGCAACGCAATACTAATCAGAATAGCATATTTACTTGTAGACAAGTGGGGCTGCATAGAATATCTTATTGTAAAAAACAAACAAACAAAAAAACACCTTCCCCTTTAAATGTCTTCAACTCTTTGGCCTATAAATGCTTTTAAATAATGTACTTTAAATTTTTCGAAGCACATTAAGTTACTTTGTGTATGAAATGCACTATATAAATAAAGTATATAAATAATATAAATAAATATTTAACAAAGTGCCTTGCCTCGCCTTGCCTTATCGCTCCCACATTCACACCAAATGTGTTTATTTATTATTTAGTCATGTACTATATAGTTGTCACCAGGGGCACTGTCATGGGAAAGAAAAGTAATGACGATTCTCAGGGTCCGTGACTGACTGACAGGGGCCCTTGAAAATAACATTTTCCATTTGTGCTTTGTGCTTATTGTATTCCTCTCCCCTGGAGCCCTACATTCACACAGCGCTGCACTTATCTATGCCCAGGCACATTTTAGTACGTCATCACATCATCATGTGACAACTTTAACTGAGTGGATTACTGCATATCATACCTGTTTTTTTTTAGGATAGTCAAATCACAACTTTTTCCTTGAAATTCTATTATTCTGAAATTAGTTTTATCCATCCTACCATTCTGCACTACAAGATGGCTGTTATTATCAACAACTGGTGGGAGGAATGATTGCATTGATTATACATGCATGAGTTCAGGAAACATGCATGAGTAAACATGCTGTCCAAGCCTACCTTTCCAGACTTGCTTGAGCACAGCATGTAGCACTCACACTCGTCAAATAATTTAGACTCGATGTGTCAAATGTGCTTGACCACGGTGAGGATTGCCTAGTGGCAGTGGACCTTTAGATCTTAGCACTTGGTTGGAGTTTTTTGGGAGGAAATTTTGTGGGGTTTTCTAATGCTGCACGCTAGCTGGAATAGACTGACCACAGTCCGAAAGTGGAAATGGGGTCACATCTACTGTAAAAGACACATCGTGGCAATTAGTTGGAGGATTCAGCACAGTGCCTTGTCCTCTGGACAGCACAAATGAATATGAAACCTTAGGGCTGAGTTGTACTTGGCATGCATTGCCTGTATTCATTATACAAGCACTGCTGTTGCTTGCATGACCTCTCTGAAACTGCTGCAATGTTGCATCATCCGCCACAGAGACAAAAATTAATTTCAAGAGTGGGTGTTGCCATGTGCGGCGATTATTGTTCTAGGTAACATAGGTTATAAGATACTGTATGTGAATATGATGGACATTATTGCATTTTCAAATAGGGATGTAAAAAATCTTGTGGTGCATAAAAAACAAGATGCTGATTATATCAACCAAAGCAATCTGTTTCACGAGAAAGAGGGCAATGACCTAATATGAGCTGGTAATCTCTAGCCGAGCACGAGAACACCGAGAGCGGGACTCCTGCAGAGTACACATATTTAACATTCATTAGAAGCAGCACTTGTTTGCTCGAATCTTCGCTGATGTAGAACTGTATTACCTTAAAAGATTTCCTGAAGGCAAGAAAATTACCTGAACCTCTTAAGAATGTGACTCAAGTGTTACAGACCTAAATTAAGTGCGCATGATTGACCTGAATGTGGGTGTGACTAGAATGTAGCATCTTCCCCACTGGCCTTGAGGGTTTGAAGGATTGCACGACATGAAATGCTGCCTAGCAACAAGGGGCCATGACAGGAAGCGTTTACCGGTCTGAAGCTTACCTAAGTGTCGATGCCAATGGGCAAATTATGGCCCAAATGGCACCCAGTCCATTCTTTAATCAGGCAATAATCCATCCATCCATACATCCATCCATCCATACATCCATACATCCATCCGTGGCTGGATCACTGGAAAAACCCGACTTGCCACTTTGTCCAGGTCTATGAGGGGGACCTCAGGCCACTCGAGAGACATAGTCTGTCCAGCATGTCCTGAGTCTTCCACAGGGACCTCCTACCAGTGGGCCATGGCCAGAAGGCCTTACAAGGGAGGCATCGAGAAAGCTTGCCAACTAGATCCCAGAGCCACCACATCTATCTCCAATCAATGTGGAGAAACAACAGCTGTACTCTGAAGCCCTCCTTGGTGCCAAGGTTTCTCTAGAGCAGGAGTCTCCAAGTTCGGTCCTTCAGCACAGCTGGATCTAATGATCAGCTAATCAGCAAGCTTTGCAGAAGCCTGATAACGATCCCGATCATGAAACAGGTGTGTTAGTGGAGAGAAACATGGAAAACAGGCTGGATAGGGGCTCTCGAGGCCCGAACTTGGAGACCCCTGCTCTAGAACCTGGATAAACCTAAAAAGGAAGCTCTTTGTAGCTGTTTGTGTACGTGATTTTGTTCTTCCAGTCACCTCCAAAAGCTGGTGACCATTGGTGAGGTTGGGACTGGAGATCGAGCAGAAAATCAAGACCTTTGCCTTTTGGCTCAGCTCCATCTTCACCATGACAGAACGATGCATAGTATGCATCACTGCAGAAACTCCACCAGTCATCCTGTTCCTATTCTTCTCTCACTTGTGAACAAAACCCCAAGATACTTGAACTCCTTCACCTGAGTCGGAAGCACATCCTCGACTTTGAGCGTGCACATCACCCTTTTCCAACTGAGGATCCTGGCCTCAGATTTGGAGGCGTCAAATCTCATCCCAACCGAATCAGACTTTGCTTCAAACCTCGCCAGTGTAGGCTGGAGATTGCTGCTTGATGAATTCAACAGAACCACAACATCTGCAAAAACCAGAGACCTAATACTGAGGGCACTAAACCGGATACCCTCAATACCTTGGCTATCATCCATAAATGGCCTGGCCCATTCGTCCATTTCAAATTTCAAATGTGGACATCCCTGGTCTACAGTGGCCCATGTGACTACATTCAGCTCCAGGATGATGTTTGATCCCGGACTTTGAATTTAATTTTCACAATTAACTCAGTCACTGCCATTGACGGCTAAAGCTGTCAAAGATCCATTTTATTGGACTGGCAGAGAATGAGTTAGCAAGAAAGACAGAAGAATACAATTTGTGTTTAGTTTAGTAAGTTAGGCTAGTTGTTTTGTTCTATTTATTTACTGTAATTATCGAACTCAGCATGTTTAGAGTCTCAAAGACCTGGATCCTATCTCGGTTGACTTGGTGAAAGGCAGACTACACCCTGCACTGGTCACCAGTCAATCACTCGGCACATATAGTCACAGACAACCATTCAATCTCATCTCATTCAATCTCCCACATCACTCAGTGGGAGCTGAACCCACGCCGCCTGCACCAATGACTCATCTCATCTTATTGCTCCCCATTGTTTTGTTCTGTTTCAGGATTGTTGATCAAGAATTAGACCAGGAGATGATCCCATACAAACCATTCAAAACAAAAAAAGGTGAAGGTGTACTCACCTGACGGAGGTTGCGCGTCACTCGAACATCGTGCCAGATGTCGTCATTGAACTTTCCGCTGGCTGGTTCCACAAGGGCCTCGAAGGCACCAGAGCCCAAGTTGATGACCAGCCACAGAGCTCCATCCCTCAGTGACAGGTTGACATAATCTCCCGACTTCCCCGTATGAAGCAGCAGGCCGTTCCTTTGCAGCGTGCGGAAGGACAACGTGATTTCATCCAAGCTGCTTTGAATGGGTGTCTGAGACAGATTGTAGCTGAAGTATTCGTTGCCTTTAAACGTGGCCATCGACTCTCCATGGCCTGAGAACAGAAGAATAGACACATGTTAACCAGTCTTACAGTCATCGGGCCTACAGGAAATATGCTCAACTTCTGCAAAGTCAGTACGTCACACTACATAAAGACCACAACAATAAATCAAACCTGCAAACAAGTATGGTGTTTGCAGCCGGAACCTAATATGATCTAACATTCTCAGCACTCCATTGCAATGGTACAACTAAAAAAAGAAACCCCAAGGTTACGTTTAAAGATTTATATGCCACTGTGAGAAATGTGTTGTAGCAGTGAGCGCTATGGACAAGACAAGGCAGACAAAAAGCACCAAAGAGTTTTTCCCTCCATACAATTTGTTGACAATAATAAAAAGAGATAATTACGCCTGTGCCTTTATTCATCCGTGACATTTTAGAAATGTCAATACGAGTGTGAAAGTCTAACTAAACTTCCACTTGGAAAAAAGTCGAGGGGGCAGAGAGATTTTTTTACTTCTGACATTTTCTAAAACTCCATATTAAGAACATAGAAAAACAATCCACTTTTGTGGTGTCAAACTGAATCCAAACATATAGATAATGAAATACACATATGCTGCATAACTACTGTAAATACCAGTGCATGCTTTGGTATGCTAGCAAATTAAGATTCAGAGGAAAGTGTCTGGGCTCAATACCCATACAAATGGCAATGGACCACCAGATCGCAGATTGTATTTCCCAATATGTAATTTATATTTGTGTATGTATGTCTGTTTATATTTGTTTTTGAAGGAATTTCCTTATTGTTTGTCTGTCTGACTTTCGATTTCTGTCAACTGTTTTCGGCCGTGATGTTTCGAGCGTATGATTGTTGCTGTCGATATGGAACTATTACTGCCGTTGATACGGTTGTTCTTATGCCTGTTGTTTGCTTGTCCCCCTTCATGCTGCTCAACCCTCTCATTACTGTCCATATGACCCTCTCCTACTCTGTGTTTTCATCATCTAGACCAATTGACTGCGGTAGACGTTCAACATGCAGAACTTGGGTTCTGGTTAAGGTTTCTACCTCTGAGGGAGCTTTTCCTTGCCTCCGTCGCTAAGTGCTTGCTAATATGTTCGGTTGGTTTGTTTATATAGTGTGGTTCTTGACCTGCTAAATGTATATTATTGTCTTGAGCTGATTTGACTTGTCTAGGGGCACAACGTCAACAGTCACGAGTTAGCCATTCCAAAGAAGTTTTTGGTGTCTGATAGTTTTTCTTTTTATTTAATTTCCGTGGGGAAGAAAACAAACTGAGATTTGAAGAACGCGCAGTGCAGCTATCTAGCTAGCTAGATAGATAGATAGATAGACCAGATAAATAGACCCTTCTTTAGGATTTGCTCCATTGTTTGCAGCTACCGTATTGACGAGGCACCAGGGAGGCCAGTAGCTGCTGCGTTTGCCCTGACACCACTCAGACTTTGGCACTAACTCAGAAGCAAAGGCTGCTCAAGGCTGCAGTCAAATGGCTGATGCTGATGGGGCAATTCAGCACCTTGTAACTGCTGCCACCGTTGGCAAATCCATCACCGTTTACCTTGGCGGCAGCTATTAGACCATTGTGGAGGACCGCGGCCGAAAATGAAGCTCAGCAGAATATACTAGCATGAATGGCAAGCGCTGTATGACTGCGACCTCTTTCCTCATATCCCCTTCCCTTTCTCTGACAAACTACATTGGCTAGTATCCTGTCTCTTGACACTATAGAGGTGAGAATGGGTTCCCTCTAACTCAAGGTGGGAAATCATATGATGTTATTTCAGGCAAATCAAATCTACTGACAATTATACGAAATAACTGAACAAATTCAATGGAATAAGTGTATTAATATTTGTAATGCACGTTTGTGATTTTTAGAAGTGGTTTTATTTGCTTTTAAAATGCAAGGAGGGCCAGATCACCACACATTACTGTATAAGAAAGGTCCAGATTGTTGTTAATTTCTCATATACTTTTTTTTTGCTCATACATGAAAATCCTTCATTACAAAACGTAATGAACATTCAGAGTTGACCGTTTATTTCAAATGTTTGTGTTCAAGTTGCTACTGTACTTGTGGATCGTAGTGGTAAAGAAGGGTGCCTCTTGTGACTAAACAGGTGAGGTGCACTGCAACAAAACACATCATCCCTCCCTGACATCCTTTTGAGTCTTTAAAATGACAAATGTGGTCCCCATGCTCATAATATTTACATTAGCAGCTAGTTTAAATTAGTATAGTAATAACAACTGCCACAGCATGAATCACATTAAACACAGACGAGAAAGAGGGCCGACCCACCAGGTGGGCATCACGAGCTCATTCGTCTTAAGAGCCCACCTGTTACACTGACACCATGCAGTCATACAAAATGACAATATGCGGATTGGTTATTATGACGAGACTTCAGCATTTACAAATTCAAAGTGGTCCATAAGCCGGGGCCTGGACTTGGGCACAGGTGGTGACTAAGTCTTTAGTGCGGGGGGGAGGCATCTGTCAGTTTCTCAAACTAAGACAGGTGGCATGGACATATGGGCAGCTACTGACCACGGAGTCCATCGGGGAATGCATAAGCAAGTAGGTGTCCACATCTGTGCCTGCATAGCTTTCAAATGTTTGTGAATTCAAACATCATCTAAGCATAAAAAATAAGCACCATCTGAATTCATTTCTAGACCGTGCGGATAAACCCACAGGGGAGCGACTACATTGTTTATTTGATTTGCGCTAATTTAGTGCCAAATAAAAAACAAACCAGCTCAAACTAAAACACATGCGCATAAGCCTCAGGCTAACAGCTTGACAACTGCCAATGTTAATAACCAATGTTTCATATCAGACTTAACGCCATGGTCAAACTTTTCCGTCTCACGTATTTCTCCCGCAGTTAGATGTACAGCGCTTTGCTACAAATTGAAAAGTGTGCTAGTATTGCCTGGGGGGTAATTATCTCCACAATGTCTTCTTATTGATGCATGAAATGGAGCAATTACTTTCAGGCTTCATTTCAGGACAAATCGCAGTATGGTTGACCTTTAGGACCTACTCATTGTATGACTCAGTAAATATTTGATCCTGAAATGCTACCTACCATACTGCAGGTGCTAATGTTAATCATTATACAGATGCATTGGTGGTAGCATTTAGCGTAGCATGACCTTAAAGTAAACATCACCTTGTAATCCTATCATTTTGATATACACTGTATTCAGAAGTCTGACCAAAAGGGAATTACTACAGAATATGTAACACCAAAGTCATCAAGTCGGAAGGGAAGACTTGAAAAAAAACCAAAAAAAAAAAAAAACCCACACATCCCATTCTATGCACTATGGACTCTCCCATCTACTGTAACTGACTTTGACAAGATATTTATGCAATCATATTTTTACCCTGGAAAATGCACAAGAGATCATCCAGCTGGATAATTAATTTCAGACTCTTCATTCATGTATACAGATATAATTCACAGAAGACAAAATTTTGGAATAATCACGTTATACAATACAAAAGAATGTCTGAATTAGAACTTAGGTTTTCTTTTCTTTTTTTTCTTTTTTTTTTTTTTAATTTACAACTTACACTGTAGTATTAGTTACATACTGTAGTTTTATTTTTATTTTTTTTAACATAGTGGGATATGCCAAAAACAAAATAAGACTGCAATGCAATCTACGAAACAGTTAAAAATCAGCACGGCAGTTGGTGGCATTCCAGACAAAAAAACAAAACAAAAAACAGTTTGCCTCAGAATCTTGCAGAGATCAGTTTCCTCCCTGAGAAACGACATTTTGAAAACGAGAAAATTGAGGGCAGGAGCTGTGTATTTTACTGTGGGAGTAGGTCATCAAAGTCAGGTCTCTGTGTTTCGTGGAAAGCGATTGCCATGGAGACGCGGATAACGACTGATCAGAATCTCTGTGCACACGGTAGAAAAAAGAAAACCCAAAAAACACAAAAGCGTAAATATATAGGTCATAGCTGCTGTTGAGTCTGAATGCACACCAAATATGTTGTCTGAAATGAACGTTTTGTATCCCAGTATTTGAATATCAGTTTGGAACTTCTTATTCAACATATGTGTACTACAATTACCCCATGTGAGAGGTAATATCATTCTCAACCCTGCTGGGATCAAAAGTAACACCATTTAAGCTCTCTACTGTATTTGAATGGCAAATTAAGTGAAAACAGTAAATTATTGTCTTAATATATTCATGTATTCTTCTCATTAGCTTCCCAGGAAGACAGTCAGCGAGTTCTTGTGACCCGAGACACATTTTTGGCTTTGAAAATACCTTCAGCAAACCGAAGAGACGCCATGAGCGTCGGTGCATTACCTTGGCTTAAGACTGCAGAGGTCAAAGGTGATGTTCCAGTAGCGCAGTCAGTGGTCAGGACAAAGGTTTGATGGACAAGAAGTGAGTGAGTTGTGAGTATAACATGAAAGGCAGCAAAAATGAGCAAGTTTATGTACACATGGAAAAAAAAAACAGGAGAGGCAATATTAGTGCAGCACAGTAAACTGAAATGGCATCTATGGGAAAAAAGGGGGTGGGGGATGTTGTGATTAGGTGGCTGGGAGGGAAAAGCAAACCAAATAGACCCCATACCTTGGCGGTTTAACATCAGGTGCGCCAGACCTTGAGGGAAAGAACAGAAAAAGGATACGAAAACAGGAAGTTCATAAAGAGGATCGGGAAAACAAAAAGAAACATTGTCACAATGTTGGACTGCAGTTTGTGACAGACATCCTGGGGTAGGCACGGATGTCAGAGTTCAAAAGGTGAGAGAAAGGAGGGGGGAAACAAATAAAAAAAGAGACAGACATCTCAAAGGGAGGAGGAGGGGAGGAAAGAAAAAAATCATCTTGATAGGCGCAACCGTCCTCACAGTTGCTCTCAAAGATGCTTTTTTCCCAAATGGAACACATATCGTATGTTAAGACAGTGTTTGGGATGTACCAATTAACAGTCTACACTTATGGATGCTTTTCATGTGCACTCGATTTTCATCTAAACGCTCAGCCAAGCCGCACGGCGAACAGGACGTTATAAAAAGGCAGCGCTGACGTTCATCCTCACTCACTACATCTAACGTCGGAATCATACAAAACACATTATGCCAAGCGGCGTAGTGGATTTACAGGTTGAGTACAAAACAGCAAGTAAATATGCCTCCTGCTGCAGTACTCATACAATGACATCACACACCAATCATCATGTAACACATCAGCTTGAAAAAAAAAAAAAAAGAGAAAGCAGAAAGGAGCAGCAGGCGCCAAGTTGTTCACTCCTACGTCTATTTCCTGTGCGTGCACACACGCACACATGCACACGCACGCTAATCAATATGCAGCCTGGCAGGGAGTATATGTGGCGTACTTCACCCGCCTTTCGTGCCAAAAAGGAGACGGGGATGACAAAACACAACACTTCTGCTGAGCGCATGAGCCCCACTGAGCCAGCCAACACAAACAGCTCTGCTCATTGCATCGGCGCTCTTCAACGCACCCGCAAAGCTCGCTTTGTCACTCACAAGACCCACTGGCATCGACAATTACCGTTCAATTCGGCTCCATACTGGACGGGGTACCCCCGCACTCGCATTGTTAAAAGTTGCCAAGCGTGGCATCCTTTTTGTTAAGCGTGGTGTTTCCCGACCTTTATTGAGCCGCTTCACAAAAATTGCGCAAATGGTATGAATACGGAAATAATGATGATGTCGTCTCAATTTACTCACAAATGGGCTAACTCAGTGTGAAATCCGGATGTGTTTAATTGGACACAAAGCTGATCCGCTCATGGGAAGCCATGCCTTATTCAGTTGTATGATCGGCAACAGGTGGATACAAAGGTTTATTGTCCCATCTGCCATCAAATGAAAGCGAATAATAAACAAAGACTTATTTTTCATTATATTTCCTTAAGTTGGAATGAAATAATTACAATGTTCTATTCTTCTAATTTCTAATTCCTTTAAGTAAAACAGCCAGAATCAGCCGTGGTCGCAAGTACCACGACTGTCAAATACTCGTCCATCCCTATTTGTAACTAATAAACAATAATTTTGACATAATGATCTCTAAGGGCGGCACCTATTCATCTAGAACGTATCACTTTATTTTAGCATCCTTTTGCTAGTAGACCAAATGTGGTCGTGGTATTTGATGGATTTTTTCCATAGATCTGTAATTTCTTACATAACTTTAAGTCTCACATGAATACTAAACTAATAGAGACGGGCGAGTATTGATACCCATGGTCTGTATTGGCAAGGTATCGGTTCTTTTGACGGCTCATATCAGTGTCGTACGCTCTCTTGTGACCATCGAGAACGTAAATCTTTTTAATTTGTATTTATATAAAAAATTATTTTATGAACAAATGTAAAAAGATAATAGAAGGTTGTTGCCGTTATGTATCAAAAGCACTTAGTGGTATCAGTACTTGGCATTAGTGACTAGTCAAGAGTGGCATATTCGTACTGGTATCAGTCTGGAAAAACGTTTTTTTTCGCACACCCCTTATAACTAATGACAGATGAGAGTGTTGAGTATGATTGTGGTTGATGTTTCCCGTTTGAATAAATCAGAGAATGACAAAGTCAGATAAGACCCTCAGAGGAAACAATGATAGCCAGATAGTGAGAACGTAGACCATGTTTAGTGACGATAATGGGGTATGGATTACACATGTTTAGCTCAAAAAAGTCTTTATATACAGCTTTTTGCTGTATGGTCATTTTTTAATCATCTGTAAGCTTAACCAGACATTATTTATGTAATTTCAACTCTAACAGTGACATTAGCCAACCTTCTATTTGAGCACCAAACACATTCATTGTTTCGATTTGACAAGCAGTATTTTGGGGAACCCAAATAATCGCTCTGTTCTCAGCCACTTTTTGCACACTTTCTTTGCTAAATGCTTTATCATGCTATCAAAAGAGATTTGATGCAGTTTGATAGATGAGCTATTTTTTATTTATTTTCTGCTTTGAAGGATACCCATACCGCATCACATTCCTGCTGGGACTAATATGGCACCTCAAACGGTTCAGTTCAGTCGGATGCTTAAAGCAATGTGTCGCCTTTCTATGCTTTCAAGAGCGTACCGAATGGCGTATTGCAGTACTTAAATGGATTTGGGTCCGTTTGATAGCTTAGTCATATTTTGCATTATCTGTAACTTAACACATTTCAGTCAGAAGTGGTACTGTACCTAAACTGGTTTGGCTCAGTATACTTTTAAGAGACAGATAATTATTGCAGACACTCAAAAGCTGTAAAGAGTACCAACATAATTGATTCACTGCATAACAGTTTTTGACTTTTTTTTTTTTTTTTAGGGTACCAGTGCTAACGGACCCATGAATTAGCCAGTTTGCTGTTTGATCCAGTGATGAGGTAGCTTGCATCGTGTTGGAATGCCATCAGATTATTTACGTAATTATCACCATCCCGCCTACACACACAGCAGTAGTGAGTTGAGACAAGTCCGATGCGTGTTAACTTCTCCATGTGCTCAAACTGAATGAAAATGTACCGCTTATGAAGGAAACATGACTACTGGTCCATCTCAGTCACAAGGGAACCTTATAAAGATGCAGGTCAGAGTATGTCTTGGTGTGCTCACAACATCATCACCCAAGGGAGCAGGTAAGCACCACACACAAACAAACGCACACCTGATGATCTTTTGTTTGAACAACCCTGCAAACAAAAAAGCGCAGCCCATATGCAGTCCCAGTGGGGATGCGGTTGCTCGACAACAAACCAATACGTCGTTCTCGACATCCAAACACGAGCGCCTCTTCCTCCTCTCCTCACCCCTCAGGCCATCTCGTTCTCACCGGTAGTGTTGAGATTGAACTGGACAGGAAAGCAAGAAACATCAGCACCTTAAGGTGTCTGTCATCCTTCAGGAGTCGGGTGGGGGTGAGTTTTGTGTGTATGTGAGTGTCTGTGTGTGTTCACTTAGGCGCTCACTCATCACAACTGTTGGCAAGGCAGAGACAAAGACACACCCAGCAGCAGCAGCAAGCTGCAAAACACCTTTCAATGAGGAGCAGGAATATATCACGAATGAGAGGCAAGCATCCTTTTCGGAGCCTGTTATAGTAGGATTTTCTACACAATGTAATGGATTGTACTTAGTAGAAAGAAGACATATTTGAGGTGACTTGAAAAAGCCCATTGTTTTGGATTTGTCAATGCATCTAACAATGTGACCTAGCTGCTGTGGAAACTGGCACAATAAAACAAATGGCGGCAGGAGACAATCTCAACTGATCTCCTTCCCATTAAAAAGCAACATGCCACTCAAAAATCATAGTCCTTCATTTGACTACACAGGCAGTATAAACATTAACAGTACAAATATCCATAGCATCAGATTCCCTGAAAAAAAATGTTTATGAATAAAAATAATGACATAACCTGGCAGCCACCTTGAGAAGGTCATATTATGACTGTGATTTATTACGTGCTGTCATTTTTTATTTGGTTCCTGGTCTATTTTGCTATAAAAGTGCCATATGACGACGTCTAGTATTGCTATAATTTAAATACAGTCATACACAGACACTCTGTACCATCTCAGGTTTCATATTCTTTTGAAAGGAAAAAAAAAAAAAGCCATTTAGAGCGACCCATCCAAAAGGCAGTCAATGAAAAGCTCAACATCATATAATATCCGAACAGTAAGATAGAGCCTCACCATAACATATGCTTTGTGGACCAAATGAATTCAAACCAAAACTTCCGTGACCATTGCTATCTGTACCCAAATTTTTAATTGTCATGTATAATAAATAAAAGCGTTGAGATTCTGCAAGATTTTTTTGTATCCTTTGTACAGTAATTTGAACAATAATTCAACAAACTATTATCCTTGAGTTCTGATTTCAGAACTAGTCAGCCATCTTTTTTTGCAAATATAATAACTTGAGCTGTCATGTTAATTTTTTCGACATGTAATGTTATGAGGACGTCTTCAACATTTTTTGATTCACTCTCATCCTCCACTTTTTCTAATCAGTTAAACACCTGCATAATTTAAAATGAAAAACTATCACTCCAGTAGTTTGACATGAACAAATATTCTCAATGTCATACATTAAACATTTATGAAATGCTTTACTTTAATGCATGTAGTTATGTTTATTGCTCAAACACAACTTTAACATAACCATCCGGTGTCAAGCTTAAGGATCATCTGCGGTTAAAATTAATAGTGTGATTAATCTCTGCTAATACATGAACACGTGATAATTTTTTGTGATTAATCAATGAGTTAACGCATTAACTTTGGCAGCACTAATAATAATACAATGAGACAAGTAAACATTTATTTGGTTTCACCGTCATAGCGGCCCAATGGGAGAAGCCATAACTACAAAAATGAGTCCCACCCCTGGGTTAACCAATTCATCACTCCCAAAGCGATTGATTTGCCACAAACCTTTTTTTTTGAAAATCTTCCTGGATCTGCTACTTTCCAACAGGTATTTGGAACTGCAGATGTCATTCCACTTCAAATACAAGACCATTGCTTACATTTCTGCACAATTTCCCCTTAAGTTCCCGTGAGAACATCTTGCATGTCCGAACAATGCACAGCAAACCGGGTGACCCACGAAGATCAAACCATCACAGTCAGAACGTGATGCCCAGACCAAGCAGGCTAATCTTACTACGATAGTAGTATTGGAGGGAAAGTGGATGAGATCTGTCGTCCCTGCCCCAGTAAAATATCACATGGAGGAAGTCACCGCATTGAATATTCTTATCCTACTTGGCTGAGCCTTACAGCCAAATCTCAGAGTGGCAATGCAGAGATAGAGTCCCAGGAGCATATATGAACATAAACCGCCTTTCCATCTCTTCCTGTACTATTTAGTTAGCTATTTTTAAACGTGGAAAGGAAAGTAAAACAGCAGGCATTGGAAGCAACTGTGATTTATATGTTGGCATTTAAGCCGTTTGATTTAGCTTTGCAGCAAACGGATGGAGTCTGAGGAAGTCAGGATTGAGCATTATTATCAGTCTACAGTAAACTCACAATTGTTTATACCAACTCATGTTGGATCTAATTAAGATTGTCCAAGGTGTAATAATACTGCACATAGCTGGTATATGAAAATATAAAGCTTATTGCTTTCTGTATTGAGGAACGCAAAGTTCCTAATACATCACTACGATTTTTTTTCTTCTTTCATTTTCACAACCTATGTTCGAGCAAGCTGGCGGTTGTTCAATTTAGGGAAGAATGTGTTAGACCTAAAAACACTGTGAGCATTTTCCCAATCTCACTCGGTTTTTAACAATTCACATTCTTTAAGATTTGCCCGAAAATGTTGTTGGAAACTTCACAAATCGAAAGCCATTGTTGAGACATAATTAGTGACCAACTTGGAAGAAAGAGCCATTGCATTAGGATTAGCCAAATTTGTTTTCCATGAAAAGTACTGTATTATGAAGCGTGTTATAATGAGGGATTAGACCAAGGTCATCGCTACTGGACGATCTGAGCCCACTCAGACCAGCCGTGTCCTTTTTCTCAAGATGCCAATGCATGCTTTGTCATTTGCTGCAGTTCCTCGAGTGCAATTACTGTGCGCTTGTGCATACAATTCTGAGAGTAAACAAAGCGAACAAACATAAAAAGCCCGACAAAGCAATGACAATGCGTTTGCAGTCGGACTTTGTGTGTTTGTGTACGGCTGTCCCGTGACGTTTGACAGAATCCTCTGCAGTCCGCTTGTGCGATGTGAGGTGGCTGCGCTTATCTCTCGTTCGCAGACCTGCTTTTTCCGCTCTCGAAACATCAGAGGATGCTTTTGGCATTAGAGCGTGCCCCGCCGTGGCCTTTGTCCACGCAGATCAACTGGATCCCACATGCCGCATACTGTTGACGAACAACCGGCAAGAGCCACCTGCTGTGCCAAACTGTTTCGTTCCCTCTAAGCGTTTCCGCTGGCAAATGGGGATTATTCCGACAGCACTTCAAACCCGCAGTCAAGATCGAAATAAAGCATATGGGCGGCCATCTTGGCTGTCTACGGTGAGGGGATGGGGGGGAATTGGTTGAAGAACAACAGACTCGCTGCTGCATCGCACACCGGGTTGCACGATGGCAAAAAACAAGTCATCGGCTGAGTGTATTTTATTTTTGTTGTTGTTGTCAGTGTTGTTTTCATGCTTTCCGCGCAGGGGATTGTCTCCATGTCAAGCTTTAATCCAATAAACACTCTGATGCGCTCTCTTTGCAGTATGTCATCTAATAATGGCTGCATTTTTGGGGCAAGAGCAGACGCACGCCACCTTTGTGCGAGTATGTGGCGATTATAGCTTATTTGTAAACGGCTGGCACACTCGACACTCTAAAGCTTATGACAATATTGTGCATTGTGTCGCCACAGTAACCTTGAAAAAGTAACTTAGTTACTTTACTGATTACTTGCTTTAAAAAGTAACTTAATTACATGACTGATTATGTGTTTTTAAAATGTAATTGACCAATTACTTGCTTTAAAAGTGACTTAGTTACTTTACTGATTACTTTCTTTAAAAAGTAACAGCGACTTGACCAATTACTTCAAAAGTAACTTAATTGATTGATTACTTGCTATAAAAAGAAACTACGTTAGATCACACTCGCACTCTAAAGCATATGACAGTGTTTTGTGTTGCAACATTTATATTGAAAAAGTAACTTAGTTATTTTACTGATTACTTTCTTTAAAAAGTAACTTAGTTACTTGACCGATTACTGCTTTAAAAAGTAACTTTAGTTACTTTACTGATTACTTGCTTTAAAAAGTAACTACACTATACTACAAGTTACTTTAATAGTTAAATTTGGCCGATATCAACCACACTGCTTAAGATAAAAATTACATCTCGTTTTATGCGATGATGTTACTCCCTCAGACATGAATGCTACATGAAAGCTCCCACAATGCATTTCCATATTTTCGAAACCAGAGTTTGCCTTTCTTATGTGTTCTCGATGTATATTTTTTTCTGCATGCTGTTCATTGAAGTCTTGTCAATTGTTTCTTACTGGTGCCTCTTGCAACTAGCTAAGTGCTATTTACTAACTGTTGAAGTAAAAGTTGCCACTCTCAAATACTGACATGTTTCAAAGCAAACATATTCATCATCATACGTGACTGCAAATAGTAACGTGTTAGATTAGTCTCGACTTGAAAATGCACTCATTTTGGAGTAATGTGTTTGTCAAAGACGTGATTCTATACCGAGTTGCATCAATGTTACCACACTATCCATGAAAATGTTTTATAGTGTTTTTCACGCAAGTGTATTCATGGATTTTGGAGAGCAGGTGTGCATAGTTTGCTGCATAACAGTGATTGATAATGTGCCGTGGTTCAGTGCACCTCCCCAGAGTCTGTTGGCCGCCACTTCACCGCGACGGCCACTTTGCTGACGTGATGTATAAGTCTCACAAGCCGACAAATAAATCTCCTTCTTGCACTTTATGTTAGCATTCTGTGTGTTCATCATATTTGCAAAACGGGGTCTGTTTGGTAGTACTGTTAGAAAGTTGCGGGATAATGAGCCAGTAATGACACAGTGGCTTCCTTTCAGAGGAAACACAACATCTCTGGGAAGTCTCACTGTGCAAAATAACATAACAAATTGATGAATGTCCCCAGAAATCAGTCAGTGGATTTCTGCATGTTTGACTCCGTGTGTCAAGCTGAGAGCTTAAATGTCATTTAAGTCTAGCAAACAAATAGTCGCTAAGAAGTGGAAAAGGTGAAGCGTGCAAGAGGGCAAAACTAGTTTTTGTGTGGCGCAGTATGCAAACGCTCTGCATGTTGTTGCGACGCCCACGGACTCGACAGACCTAACAATTCACCTTGACTGCCCTGATTACATATGCAACCAGTATATGAACAACTTGCATACATACAATATATTTCCTTGCAGCCTAATGTCGGATGTCAGAACTGCAGTCCAAACTGACAATAGCAACCTGATTACAGCAAACAGACTAAGGCTGCAGTAAAAAGCTTTTGCAAAGACTACACAATGGTTACCATTATGCTCATTATAAAATGTAGTGGCTTACCTTCTACTTCTTTCTGGACACCTGCTGTAATAGGAAGAAAAACAGACAGATTTATTTTGTTAGAGAGTAAATACCGAGCGGCTTCCAGTTAAAACTCACACAGCTGCTTATGCAGAATTTAACAAGTGACAGTTGAACAAATACAACACTAGCATGTCCCAACTATATGATGCAAGCACCTGCATGTTTCATATTTTGAGTGAACAAAATACAAATACGAGTAGCCATTCGGCCCATTGTATTTCCTGTTCGGATCCTGCCTTTACAGTTAGCTCATTAGTGTGTTATGTATTGGGTATTATTACCCAAAAATCGCTTCTACATTGATCAATGAATAATCAGTCTAAATGCATAATTTAGCGTTCTTTTGTTATAATTTTTAGACACGTCGGATGAGCGCATGGTTTGCCGTGCATTTACCAATTTGGCTGACCGGTCTCCACCAAAGTCGATTGGTTAGATCACGCCTAAGTGGCCGGCACAGCAGCTTAATTGATAAATATATGTCAACAGTGGGCATCAAACTTTCTAAATTATAGTATTATTATCTTTTAAATAATCCCATTGGGCGGCACATGAACAATTGGGGGTGTGAGCGGTCTCCAAGACTGGCGTGCCGCATTAAAGGGAGTGAAGGGAGACACTTTGAGTGGCTATAATTGAAGTTAGCTGCGACCACTTCTACAGCAGTGCAGCCCTCCCTCTCAAAGATCCGCCAGCCTGCGCTTGTTGGTGAAATAACCACCATCACTAAGAGATATGTCAAGCATGGAACAGGATTCACGCTGGTCACGAAAATAAAGCTAGCGTTGTATGCTAAAGCAAAAGCTAGCTTTTTATGCTAGAAACTCTTATGTATGTATATTTGAAACATTAAATTATTGTTAACATTAAAAATCGGTGGACTACACATAATCATCTTAAACTGTTCACACTTTTTAACTTTTAAGGGATTTGTACTTTGAAGATAACGCAAAAGCACAAATTACTATTGCATTAAAACAAGGAACAATGTGGGTTTTTAAAAAAATCAATTTTAGAGCTGCACAATGGAGAAACTTTCTTCTATTCACAGAAGACAAAAATATTTCTAATAATAAGATCATATTCATACCAATATGTTTACATCATGTGCAACATGTGTCATTGTTATGTACTGTGTAATAAATATTAAAATAATTTCTATTGAGGGAATTAAAAAAAAAAAAAAAAAAAAAAAAAAAGCCTTTTGCCAAATGTAGTGGCTGTTGGATCCTCTTTTGATTTCATTTTTCTGAGTTTGATTTGTTGCTGAATGTATTAAAAACAAATATGTTATTATTAAAAACTAAGCTTGACTTCTTTTTGCACATTTTCAGTTGTGCAGTTAAAAGTTAAGATGGGCTTTCAAATAGTTCTCGTAATTCCCTCACTGGTGTTTTGTAGCGGTTCCAAGGTAAACAAATGACATCAAGCTGCTGTCACATTAGAAGTAATTCTGCAAAGATAACTGACGGCACTCCAACCGCTCTCATATATTTGACTTCAATCAGTCCCTCGCGCTTTGTTGATTATCCACGAGGCGCAAAATTGTGTTTTGCTGTGAAAACAAAACCTGTGATTTGCCTCACCTTCGTGGCAGTAGCTTCCCACGTAGCTGGTGTTGATGCAGTCGCACAGGACCTCCCCCTGGCTGACGGAGCACAGGCCTCCGTTATTGCAGGGCGAGTGCGCGTCGCAGATGTAGTCCATGTCGCTGTGGACCGACTGGCCGTCCAGGAGCACGGGCAGAGCTTCGCCCACTTTCAGATTGGCGATGAGGCCTTCGAACGGCGGCTCGTACTTGACGGTGCTGGACGTCAGCGCCGAGAGGCGCACGTCGGGCGAGATCCCGCCCACGTAGAGGTCGCTGGCCACGACCATCTCGCTCCTCTTGGACTTGACCTCGGCCGCCTTCTCTTCGTTGTCCACCAGCAGCTTGGTCTCCCGGTAGTTCCTCGAGAGGAGAACTCGGTGCCAGCGCAGGTCGTCGACGCGCGTCTCCGTGTGCAGGGAGGCCGGCTCGGCGCAGTGGATGGCGAAGCGCAGCTGCAGCCTCCCGTCGGATATGAGCAGCTCCAGGAAGTCGCAGTCGCCGCCGTCGTCTAGGTAGAGCACCAGAGCTTTGCTGATGTTTGTCTTCAGGATGAAGCTGAGTTCCGCCGTCGTCTTGGCGTCCCATTGTCCGTAACGTGTCCACTGACCCGGAATGCCTTCATATTCCAATGCGCTTCCTCTTAGCGCCAAATGAACTAAAAACAATAACCACAGGGCTTTGTTGTGACACCTGGCCATGGTGCTTAGCGTCTACAAGCTAATTCAGATGTATCCAACGCAACAAGAGAGAGGAAGAATAGCTTAGTGTCTACTGCAGGCCGACAAGCTCCCCAAAACAAGAAAGCGATTTTTACATGCAGTGTTTCTTTAGCCTTGACTGTCTATCCGGATTCTTCTTGCCATCGTTCCACGCGTGACAGAAAGACAACAAACATCACAAGCGAGCCACAAGACTGTGCGCTTCCTCGTCTTCGCCATCCAGCGTCTTGGCCTCCATCCAGTCAATTCTCCATGTGTCAACTAGGCACCGAGCCTAGGTGGCGCGGTCTGCCTTCTCAGCCACGCAACATCCTACGACAAAGGACAAAAGGACAAGATACAATGATTAATCTTAATTATCGCATGTCATAAGGGAATCACTTCTGAATCAATCATTTGCATTCAGAGTGAGGATGGGCATAATGTAGTAATCGACTGATTGCGTGAAATTGATCATCATGTTTTTGAATAATTGAAGCAAAATCGAATGCCAGTGCAAAACTGGGCTTAAGAAGCAACAAGGGGGGGGGGGAATTAAAAGAGCAATATTTTACCCACTTACCCAAAAGGATAGAAAAATGTGAGTTGGCAAGATTACTTAAAGGAAGCAAGCAGAGGTGTCAAACTTATGTTAGCTCAGGGGCCACATGGAGGAAAATATATTACCAAATGGGCCGGACCGGTAAAATCGTAGTATACCATTTAAAAACAATAGGGGTCAGTTATACACACATTTTTGCTATTTGCAGGACAGCCCTCAATAGCTGGGCTCAACGGTAAATATATTGTTCCAAAAAAATAACACAAATGCAAATGGAACACAACACTTTGCCCACATGAGTTCCGGGTCTGTTATATCTACCTGTTTCGCATATATATTGATCCCAGAATTCATTGTGTGGAGCAGTTAATGAAATTATCGGACATTAATCCCTGCCATATGTGTTTGTGTTATCAGTAGCTGAAGGTGTGTCATATTCAGCACGATTATGTTTGATTTATGTTGGTTTATGTTTTAATTTTATAATGTATAATGACATCCGTGTCAATTCCGTGTACAAGTTGCGAATTGCTTCTGAAAGTACGAATTCATGTTTTTATTTTGGCCGTCTGATAAATTGGGCCGACATTACTCTTTTTTTTTTTTTTTTTTTTTTCAACTTTAGAAGATCATTTCGTTGGTCAATAATCTCCTTTGTATGCCTGATCCGGCCCACGGGCCGTACATTTGACACCACTGTCTTAAAACTACGTACACCTATAGATTTATGGCATTTCCTATTTGAGGTTAAATATACTCATAGCCAGTAATCTCAATATCAAGTTTTGATACCAATTTTCAAGGGAAAAAATGTTTTAGCAAATAAAATGCTCTCATACGATAACTACCTGCTAAGGAGACATTTCTTGGCAGAAAGAAAAACAAAAAGGCACGTTGTTGCCTTAATTTGAGACACTGCAAAATCTAAAATCTAATAAATGTACCACCTAACTTATGACACTTTGAAAAAAAAAAAAAAACACAAAAAATAAAAAATTAGATCATAGTTGGTGAACTTAAAGTTCAATGCCCATCCCTAATTCACATACTGCTAACACTTGCCACCTATGAAATAAGTGTATAAACAGCTAAAACACACGGACAGCTAAAATAACCATTCATGCAGATGTCGAAAATCCTGTGGAGTCAAAGGAAGTCAGTGTAATAGGATCATATATCCAAGCACAACAACCCGATCCGATGAGCGGCGTAAGCTTCACAACACATTTCATATAATTCTCCACATTGCATTAGAAATTCTGCCAATTTCTATCTGCCTCACATCTGCGTGCTTTGACATAGCAGTTTCGAACCAACCAAGCAAGTCAATTCCATTTATATCTGGATGGTTTTGCTAATTATAAGCGATTGTTTTTTTTTTTTCCATTCTAAATCATTCATAAAATCCAAATTGATATGTCAAAGACTGTGGCTAGGAAGTGGCATGCAAACAAACAAATGGTCACACACACAGTCTGATGAAAACGAAGGAAATTAACGATTACATTAAGTCGATCCCGGATGACTGAGCGCGGGCACCTACACTGATACCATTTCCCTTAAATGTTAATTGTACATGTATGAGACAAAGTCAGCAACATGCTTTCAACACCAAGAAGACTATTACTGCTGTGAAAAAGGGTATAGAGCGTCGTAGTACTTTTGCAGCATCCTCTGCTGCATTCCAAGAATATGGCAAATACATGCCATAACACATACATGTTGTGTAACAGCCAATGGCCACCTCATGGGACGTTAAACGCCGTAAGCTCTATTTGAGCTCTCTGGACTCAAGCTAAGATACTGTCGCCTATCCATACATGGGCAGGTCACAAGTTGGCAGAGGTGGAAAGTAGGAAGTTGGAGTTTATTCTCTCTGTTCAGTTAGTTATTTAGATAACAAAAATGAAAGCCACTCTCGTCAAATAACAATTTAATGGTGATAACAATTTGTTCATTTCTGTTGCATACTGAAAAGATTTGGGATCAACATTATGTTTAAAAAATAGCAACAAAAAAAAAAAAGCAATTGTGTTGTTAAGAAAGGATGTAAGGTCCACCAGAGCCATTACAGAAAAAATGGGCCGAGTTGCATATTCCTCATTGGATGCCAAAAGCCAAATAAGTTCAGACTACACAATACTGTATAGCAAAAATAAAGGCCTTCCTGACTTCAAGGTCGGGTAACTAGCAGCAACACTTCAAGTGGCCCCTTAAATAAATACAAAAATAAAGGAAAAAAAAAAAAAAGAATATATTTTTTTTTTTACCTTTTTTTTCACAAAGCCAAAAATATTCTTTAAAAAAAAATAAAAATACTGGGAGGAAAGAATCGCAAATTTGCGTGTGCTGAACTGAGCATATACATCACAGGTCTCAAACGCCAGTCCTCGAGGGCACACCCAATTCATCAGCAAGCTCTGCAGGAACCTGATAATGATCCTCATTATATGATACAGCTGTGTTTGAGGAGAGAAACCTCTAAAACATGCAGGACTGCGGCCCTCGAGGACTGGAGTTTGAGACCTGTGATATACATTGACAGTATAGTTTTAAGTTGTAATGTCACTTTTCACCACTAGATGACAGACATGCACCTAAACTAGGTCTGATACTTCACTATCACATGAGTCGGCCTAATAATATTTTGCAGATTTGAAATATGCTGGACAAACATCTTGTACAAAATGGTTTCTTGCACTTAATGTTGGTTTGCGGGCTGCTCGGCAGTTTTGTGCCATCTTTAAATAGTATTTTTTTTTGCACTGAAAAAGAAAAGAAAAATGACAGTAGGTGGTTATTTTTTTGTTTGCGTCAACTTGAGTTGTGTCTAAGCATTTAAGTTGCTCATCCCTGTCTTACTTATGTGAGAGGAGTATAGCTGTATCCTCCTTTTGTACTGCCCATCTAAGTCAGCTTTCTCAGTGTTTTTGCAGCTTACTATCCTGTGTGTAAGGCACCATTGTTTAATGGTAAGTGGAGATTGATTTGCAAATTTGGTGTCCTCCAACGTCGTAACACAAATGGAACGCCCCTTTTTGTGTAAGGGGCTAGCGAGAATCTGCGAGCACAGTGCAAAATTGAACACCATCGCCACACATCCAATTATCTGAATGTGTGGAGCCGCAACATCTGCCCGCACGCGCGTGCAACTTCTCTGAGTTGTGTCTGATAGGCGGAGGCGAAAAAATGCCGGCTCTGCTGTAAAGCCTCTGTTGTGTCAATTTGGCAGAGAGGCAGTGAGACAGAGGCTTGTGCGTCTTAAGAGTGAAAACAACTTCCCATTAAACCTTCAGTGTTTGTTCTTTGCATGTGTTTTCATGAAGAAATGTTTCAGGGTTTGCTGCGGCCTTGCGTGCATGCAGGCATTTTCCCAGTTGTGAATTTGTTTACAAGACTGCCATTTCATTTTCACATTCCAAACCAGAAAAGCACTTCTACCGAGACTGAACTGTATTTGTATGACCAGTGACCACACTGCGGTATCCCCAGTTCCCGCAATTAGCAACACCTGCTCTGGCAATAATGAGGTAGTCGAGCACAACCAATGGCCATCATAATGAAGCCACGCTCAAACAACAAACATCGAGATCGCTGTCCTGCTAACAGAGAGTTACCTCCTGGTTCAAATGGAACATCATCTGACATAAACAAGCCTAACTCAATATCATAAATCACCGGTTTCACTGAGGAGGATGGAAGATGACAAGATTGCAGCAGGGGCTGGTTATTGTAATGTAAACGCTGAACACAGAAAATAAATTCCACTGTGTCCACATTGTTATCGTGATATGTGCCAAAACTGAAAAATCCCCATTTGAATGATTTTAAAAAAGTATCTAGAATGAGGTTCAAAATTGTGAAAAAAATCAAGCTCGTGTCTCTGCTCTCAAATACTGTGGGCGCATCTGGTGAATGGGTGAAAATATGGCAGGCTAAAAAATAGATGCTAATTTGTATAGCATCTTTCTTATGTTTACACACGCATACATGCCTCAGCCATGAAAACATATCCACGTTGCACAGAGTGGTGAGAGTAGTAACCAAGTATCTCACACCACTGATATAATAGGAAATGGTGACTCTGTCATCTGATTGGTTGTGACTAAGTAAAGGACTAAAGATCGACATCACATAGGTCCTAACATCACCAAACTGTCACATAGCAAAAGCCAATTGAAACTGGATGCTGTTACATCAATTCCAAAACAGATACGTAACAGGTACATAACAGACACTTGACCTCACACGGTCAACTTAACAGGTCATGAACTCAAACTTAACCCAGACATGACAGACTCACTTTCAGCTACGCCCCTCCCCCCAAAAAAATCAGGAAAACCAAAATGGTGAAAAACAGTTGAACACTGTTTCTTGGCAAGGCCTTCAATGCAATTTCAATCAGCAAAACAAAAACTAACAAACTATCAGTTTAAAAAAACAAACAAACAAAAAAAACAAAAATCATCCATTTTGCACTTTGGAGGTAATAAATTCTCAAAGGATTGACTGGCCATGTCATTATTTTTGACCAGCCTCAATCATACGCGCTTGGCAAGCTAAATTGAAATTTGCACTCCTCTTGAGGCTGGCGGTTTGCATAAACAACAGGATTTATTTTAAGTAAAAAATATTTTGGTTGTATATTAAACTGTGATTTATTTATTTATTTTCCCTCAACAGGGCGCATTAGTGAAGGCATCTCCTGCAGGGCTGGCCCATTTTCATCTGCGCACAGAGAGAAATATATGATACGTTTGAGTCAGCAGGGAATTAGGGCCTCTATTGGGGCGCCGCAGATGAGCAACTGCCACATTTGGGCTTGCTCACATTTGGCGGCGTTGCGAGCAAAAGCACATCATAGGAGGCGAATCAAAGTTGCTCTTGAAAGCTGGAGGCAGGAAGAAAAGCCTGCAGATAGATGGCTTTATCATGGGAATAGATGCATCCTGGAAGGTCATACAAACTGACTCGCTCCTCGCAAGATGAATTGCAATTTGCCAAGGTCAGTTATGGAGTATGAAATGAGAGTCCCGTCCCAGTTGCATCGACGCGGTTCCGACTTCACCTCGTTTTCATTTCGACAAAGAACACATTTGCGCTTCTCCGCGCGACGCGCTCGGCTTTTCGGCTTCGCAACAACTTCATTGGGGGAGGCAAAACATCCTGCGCAATATGTCACCATGTGCTTCATAATGCGGGTCGAGGTGTTCTCGAGTAGGTTATAATGATACCAAATAAACAAGGGCGAGGCGTATTTCACAGCTGGGAAGAGACTGAGGCGGTCCCTGTTGTAGGAAGGTGTAAATATTTTCTTAATTGGTGCTACGTGGCTAGAGAGAACAGTGAAAATGGGTTCGTCTCTTTTGCCAAACAAATGTGCAACGACCTAACTGGGTGAGACTTTTTTGCCTTCCAACACGAGACGACAAAGCAACATAAAACTGGAACGGCACTCTGTGGATTGCAGAAATAAGACGTCGGTAAACAAAAGAAAAATCAGGAGACCTCATATTTGGATTTCTTTTCTATTTCATTTGAATGCAAATCTTGAAATTTGTGTTTGTCCATCTAACTTATGGTCTGTGGATAATGGGAGTGCATATAAATAAACCCCCCAAAAAAATATCCATCCATATTTTACTCCCAAAGTGGCTAGCTTCTTTGTCATATCAATGTTTCCTGAAAATCACTAAATCCTGCAAATCCTTATTGATCATCCAACCAAACCAATACCTCTTGCATCTGCGCTTATGTGCTTGGCAGAAAGAGTAATTCAGTTTAAAAGCAGATGGATTATTAAATGGAGACTGTCAAAAAAAAAAAAGTGATCCCGAAACACCATCATATGGACCAGAAAATGGGAAATAAACAAAGCAAAGCTGGAAAGCGGTGTTATTTCAGCCATCGAGGCACTTTGAAGATTTCATTCGAGCAACATTTACACAGCCACAGATGATTTCAAGAGAACAAAAAACACCCACACAATTATTATTTGCAGAAGTATGCCCTAGGCTGATACTGAATCTGTCAATTTCAGTTTTGTAAACGCTGTCAAAGAAGAACAAATGCTTGGACATCACTTCTTGTTGAACATTTGGATTGTTTACCACGCTAAAATGTGAAAATTGCATAATAACGTCGCTGAGAAATGCACCATAACAATTTCGCTTAATCCTTCATGACATGTAGTGGGAACTACAGCATAACTCTGCAAATACACAATGATACGATTTATTAGGAGTGTACATCCCTCCACAAAAGACGATTCGATACGGTTTTCAATACGTGGGGTGCAAAACGATTCAAGGACGCGTCGGTTTGAAGGTGAAACGATTCGATTTGGCTTGGTGGGACTCGATTCGATATGGTACGGCTCAGTCGAGAGAGTATGATGCAACTTCTTTGTTGTCATTTCACATACATTTGAATGAACTTGTCAGTACTGTAAATGTGCCTTTTCCTACCAAGATACATCTCAACAATAAAAAAAAAAAAAGATTAATGCTACATTTACTACATTTCACAAGAAAGGAACATGAATATTAGACACTGAATATAATAATAGTTTTGGATTTTACTTTAGTTTTTATTTCATTTTGACTTTTTTTACTTTTAAGTTCAGTTAGTTTTAAATAGTTTTAGAGCAAGTTTTTTTTAAACGCTTAGTTTTAGTTTACATTTTTTATTAGTTTTAGTATTAGTTTTTTTCCTTTTAATATATGGAGGATTTGTTGAGTGCAAGTATTGTGCAATTAAGTAAAGTAAACTACAATTTTTAAATAACTGTTAGACCTTTCTTCTACATGGTCCAATAGTAATACAGAAATAAAGACTGAAAGTTCATAATATTCATTGACAAAAATTAAAACAAATTTTGCAAATAATTGTAGTTAGTTTTAGCTAGTTTTACAAATGTAAAATGTTTTGTTTTCCTTTTTTTTTTAGCATTTTTATTTTATTTCATTAACGCAAATATTTTTTTTCAATTTCAATTTACTTTTTCCATTACGTTTCAATAACTAATAACCTTGCATTGAACTCACAAAATAGGCTGCTACAATGCGTTGGGCAAGTGCATTTAAATACTATACATTTTATGCTATTCATTGAGATGGGAGCAATATTATAACACGTGTGAATTTGAGAAGGACATCCTCAATTCCTCATCTTGTCCATAGAGATAAAAATAAGTCAAACCGTCTATAGCAGGTTACCACACACTTGGATCAGGCCCTAAAATATGTCATTCATCTATTTTCACCACCAGCAATCCTCATTAGGGTTGCGTGTGAGCTGAGGACAATCCCAATTGACCTTGGGCACACCCTGGAATGGTTGTCAGCCAATGGAAAACAACCATTCACACTCGCATTCACACCTGAGTAGCATATAGTCTCCAATTAACATAATGTGCATATTTTTAGAATGCGGGAGGAAGCTAGCGTAACTGGCGAAAGAACATGTAAACAGTAAACAATAATAGACTGCCGCATTGGAATCGCGTTTGTTGTTTATCATCCTCAGACGTTTGCACCCATGGATTATACATAATGCAATTTAGTCCTTTTGGCTCCCGGGGAGGAATAATTCGGGTCTTGCAATAAACATTTCGGTAATCCCGACCTATAAACTTGGATAGCATAACTTGACGATCTTGGCTGCTGAGGATTTTCTTCTCCGAAGAGTTAACATGCAACCCAAGGGAGGGGCCCGAGGGCCTTGGAGGGTGGTCAGAGGTCCGACAGTGATTGCGCACAGACACAAAGCTGCGGGAATAATCTACCAATCACATTCTGCATGAATCCAAGCAGCTGGGTTTCATTGTGCACGTTTTACTAACATTTCAGTCAACACAATGGTGATCTGACAACACCTCTCTGCAAAATCAATCGGATTGTTCAGTGAAAGCCCGAACGAGGAGGCCGTCTCGGGTGGAGGTAGCCCTCGACAAATGACAAAAAGCATTATTATACCCTCAATAAGCACACAGTTAGGGAAACATTCACAACAGAAATGGAATCCAATACGAGGAGTATCCACATTCTTTCTTTCCAAAATTAAATATGACTAAGAGCTCACAGAATGCACACCAAAAGCACAACAATAAGCACGGTGTTAAATGAATACTTCTCCGACAATGTCAATCACCAGTGAGTGAGCAGCTGCCTTTTGTAAAAGCAGAATTTTCTCTCCCTTCCATCTCATTAGCGTGAGCCGCTGTTGCTCATGAAGCGGTCAGTGAGCGCATATGAATATATATGACTGAGTGCACTTAAACATGCGGGTTGCTGATGACTTAATCGGCTTTTTGTCACAACCTCAAAAGGATGAAGAGAGTTTCTATGAAAGCTGCCTGTGTATTTAGTGATAAATAATAAGCGCTTGTTGAAGAAGCATCTGAGCTGTGAACACTTTGTTTTGTAATCTGCAGCTCGCGGTGCAATATTTCAAAAGACTGCATCATTTGCTCTGCATGGTTATTGGCCCCAAACAGTTTAGCTCGACTCTTTTCACTCATCAATTTTCCCATTGAGGAGCGGCGGAGGTTGATTACGCCGCCGTCCTTTAAATGGAGCCTGCAAGACTATGAAAGCAATTACAATCCGCCTATAGAGGTGAACGAGCAGAAGAGCGCACCCGGTAATGACATCAAGTCGACGGGGAAGCTCGAACCCGTTAAGTGAAAGGGAACTTGCCGCACACCTACAAGCTCGTTGGCAATCTTTTACTTTTCCGGGTAAATGGAAACGGATCTGTGGATTTGCAGCCATTATTATTTTTTTTTTTTTATGACTATCTTGAGAATTTCAATATGAACAAATTCAGCCTCAAGCTCTGGCATCCATGCATCATCTATATTGTTTGTCCTAATTAGATTGGTGGGTGAACTGGAGCCTAACCCAGCTGACTCCAGACAATTTAAACCAGTGGTGTCCAAACTATGGCCCGGGGGCCATTTGTGGCCCACCAGCCATTTATTTTGAGGCCCGCGGCAAATACGAAAAATAATTTTTGACATGGTCCGCAATAATAAAGATGATTAAGTTTCCGAAACAAAAATGATTTTTCTCTACTGAAAATGACCATATCACATTTATGATCCGGCTCTGAATTTGGGAATGGATTCAGCCATTGCTCAGTGAAAGGGTGGATCTATTCTAGTGGGATACCGGGCTGTGGGCACCCCAAAACGTAAAGGAAATTCTGTACTATTTCCCTTATCACTTATGACAGAAAGCATTGATGTAGCAGTTTTCAAAAATAACATTAACAATATAAAATATATAAATTGCTTGAAAGAAAAATAAAGTGTCTCTTACATTGTTCTATTTCTCTGTATGTGGCAGTTAAAGGAAAACATTTGGATGCTCCTGATTTCAACTGTTCATTACTGAACATCCCTGTTGCACAAAGTTCGAATACCTGGTGAAAACACAGTGAGGGAACATGCAAACGCCACACAGGAAGGCCAAACCAAGAGATTCAAACATAAGAGCTTCAGAACTGTAAGGCAGACATAGGCTCAACTATTTCATCTTTAAATGTTCAGTGAATTATTTATTATATGAATATACCGTATTTTCCAGACTAAAAGTCACACTTTTGTTCATAGGTTGGTTGTTCCTGCGACGTATACTTCGGAGTGACTTATACATGAAACAAATATACCGGGGGTATATAATTTTACAGACAGTCACAAGAGGGAACTAGACTTATACTATAATATACTATATATACTTAATATTGTTAATAAGTGGGACTGATGTATGTTTTTTCTACCTAATTATGCATTTTTTGCCTAGTGCGACTTGTATTCCGGAGCAACTTATAGTGTGGAAAATACGGTAATTTATAAATAAAGAGACTACTGAAGAAAATATGGATTTAGTATGTTCTCCCATTTAAAATTAATACAATATAAAAACATAAATAATAAATAAATACAATGACTATATAATCAATCAGTAATTGTTCATTTTTCTCTTCATAGACATATAGTAAATACAATTAATCCCACTAGATATGACTGTTGTTTTAAGCATGTTTTTCAAAGTACTTGTAAATATTGACTCAATAGCTTTACCTCCATTGCACACTTTGAATTAGCATACAGCTTACAAGACATTGCAGACAACTGTTAAAACATTACGTGTCAATCAAGAAAAGAACGTAATAATTCCCCATGATGAATAATCGATGGAAACAATGACTAAGAATAATGATACATATTTTTAATTATCCATATTAAGTCTGTTGCAGTCAGATATGGAACAAAGGCACACCTGACCTACATAGGCCGTCATATTTGCTTTGAATTAAAAATATCACACATAAATGCTTCTGTCGCAGGGATCAATGTTTTAATTGTGTTTTCTACTCCATAATTTGCAGCTCTTTCCATTGTTTCAGCTCCCGATTTCATTAAAGCGACATCGTTTTGCTTTGATTGCTGTCTCACGCTGAATCATTTACAAGGCTTTCTAATTGTTTAAGTAATTAAGCGCAACTGGGAATTGATTGCTTCATCCAAGTTTAAGAGAGGGTCTGTCCATTTTGTTGGCTGTTCAAACATGCCTCTGCCTGCAGGTCCACAAGCACAGACTATATTTACTCGCTCATATTTAATCAGGCTTCCCTGTGAGACAGTGTGCATGCAGAAAACTTGCTCTCCCAAGAGGCCAACAATAGCTGCTTACACAAAGTTATCAGATGGACGCAAAGTGCGAGCGTGTGCATTAATGGATATTTTTAAACATGGGCCTGATGCTACTTTTTGTGCAAGTAGATAATCTCTAATTAGTATGGATGTTTGCATACGTGCGAGACAAAGCGTGACCACAAGGTTCCAGAGCTTCAAAGTCCAAACATTGTCAGGATTTTGCCTTTTGAGAGCAACATCCTTTTAGATCGTTGAGAAGCGAGCAGTGAAGCGTATCAGGAACACCGAAGATCTATCAAGGCACTTTTCAAAGTCAAAGTGTTTTTCATCAGGCAGCCTTGTAATAAACAAAGATAACTCTAAAGATACCGGGTACCATGGATGCTACTGTTTACTAATCCCTTCCCTGTTGTTCCTTGTTCTCCACAGAGCCTGTTATTATGAGACTATAGAAGGATTTTGAATATTATTTAGGTTACTTGAGGAAGCTTTTGTTCTCCTCTTTTAAAAAAAAATAAAAATAAAAAATATTATGAGACATCTCATCCCAAATGACTGAACCCAAACTTCCAACAACTCTGACAAAAAATGCACAAAATGGCCTCCGTATATTTGGAGTTATATTTTGACAGAAATTGTTGAGATTGATTTTAACTATGGGGGTTCCATGCTTATGTTGATTTGACTAAATATAGTACAAACATAGTGTAGAATACATTTGAACATAATTGAATTAATCCCCCCAAATTTTGTTGTTGATTATTCTTTTCCAGTCCCTGTGAAGTAGAAATAAATAGCTTCTACATTTCACACATCACAGATAAGTGTAACTGCAAAAAAGCCTTACAAAAAAAAAAAAAAAAAAAAAAAATCAAGTTGTCTCGCCTCTCAAATGCTGTGGGCGTGTCCACTTAATGTGCTGAAACCACGCCCACTCAACTGTCAATCAAATACCACTGCTACAACTAGGAAAAACAAATCCCTCTTCATTTATCCTCTTCCGAGACATTACATGTTTGAGCCACATAATGTCTCTCATAGCTGGAATATAAACACCAGGAGAACAGGGCGCTCTAAAGTAGCCATAGTCCAAAGTACTAATCTACAGCTGTCACGTCTGATTTTTTTTTCTCTCTCTCCCTTCTTTGTCTTTCACCTTTCTCTCAGTGACATACGTGAACTCACAGCCAACGATGAGGCGCTCTTAAATGGCTAAACTAGCGGTCAACGTGCTGACAATTACAAAAGAAGCACCATACCTTGTTCTTCCACTTACTCTCTGTGATGCAGACAAACTCAACAAGGCACTCTAAGTAGCCACGGTAGTAGAGTGATGTTAGCATATAGCTGTTAGCTACTATGCTGCTGAAATAAATGACGGTACTCTTTATTGTAGGGGGTTCAATTTTTTGTTTTTGTTATAAATTTGATGTTGTATTCTTGTCTGCTAAGCTTTTGGCATGTGTAAATACTCAAATATAGTCAATTTTGAACTCACTGGGTGCTTATTTTCATTAATCTTTTAATGAATTCCAAATAAATTCTAGTGAGAACATGTTGCTTCATAATATGTCTCATTAACTGTCATGCGTCTGAAATTACAACCGCTATCGCAAAGGACTCTAACGACTCTCTCTCTTAGCTGGCAGTATTAGCATACATTTTTAATGATTATAAATACGAGGTTCTAGACACTAAACAAGAGGAAATTCAGTCCGAATTGTGCTGCGTGTATAAATAGGACACACTTGAAAATGTAAGCAGGCGAAAGGCGGCAGGGGGTTGTCACTCAGGCCATGCTCATGCCCGGGGAGCTGCAGCTCCGCTCCAAGGACAGCACCAGCCCTCCACCCTGCAGCACACAGGATGAAGCCACAGAAGGCTGCTCAGCTGTGCGCCATCGCTCCAGCAAGCTGCTAGCTCGCCCGGACCCAGCTGAAGCTTCTTACCATGTAAAACCGGGAGCTTAGAAAAGCGGCCGCGGCGAGCTATTATTGCAGACTTCCAGGTTGGAACAAATTCTGCACCGGAGACACCTAAGAGATTTGGCTGCTTAATTTTCTTTTATTGCATTGATTAACTCATTTCAGCATTACTTGGCTGGCAGTAGGAAACGATATTTACATTGTACAAGTACAATAAATAGACGGTGTAAACTTTTTCCATTATGCAAAATGTTTTGTGCCAGTGTGTATCCCAAGTTTACTGGACACTAAAATACATTCAGGGGTCCGACAATAAATGGTAATGCTATCGTGACCATGCAAACCTACTTTCTACACTTTTAGAATAGGGACATACCATGGATTAAAAAGTCTACACACCCCTGTTCAAATGCCATGATTTTCTGATATTAAAAAAAATGAGACAAAGATAAATTAAAAAAAATAAATAAAAATCTACTTCATCTATTTATGTGACCTAAAACCTCAAATGAAAACTTCTCAAAAGAGAAGTAAAAATAAACAACTGAGATAATGTGGTTGCACAAGTGTACACACCCTCTTGTGACTGGGGAGGGCTTATCCTCACATTTGGTTTGGGTTACAAATTTCCCCACATTAAATGGCAGCATTTTAACTATTACCATTTAACATAAGTTTGAATGTAATTGATTACTTCTGAACATAACCACATCCACAATTATAAGAGGGGCTGCACACTTGTGCAACACATGATTTCAATTGATTATCTACATTTTTTTTTTCTTTCAGTTGAATTGTACAGGTTATATACTCCAAAGTCAAATTTAAGCAGCACATCATCAGGACTCATTATCAAGCTTTTCCAACAAATTACAGGTGAGGTATACTCCCTCAAATTGAAAAAGAAAGAAAATAAATGCAAGTCGGTTTCTGTTTGTAATAGCAGAACTAGAACAAATTGAAGCAATACACATTTGAAAATGTGTCACCTGCCTGGAAGCAATCATTGCTTGTTTCATTTCGAGCCATTGAAAGCACTTCATCTAAAGTTCGAGCGCTTTATAAACCCTAAAAACGCAACATTAAATTAAATCATTTCAAGTATCATAAGAATGCAGTGCTATTTTACTTTTAAATATGTTGTATTAAATTGTATTTTTTTTTAACAGAGAAATTAAGGTATGATATCCTGGAACACCTAAGGGTTTGCATTTGAGGATTTGTCACTTTGAATACATCATGAAGTTTGCAAATATCTCTGCTAGCAGTACTGTATATGTAATATACATAAAGCTTGCATTTTCAGATTCTAAGTCAAGCATCGAGAGCATGACAGCATCTGCTTCCAAATATATGTCATGTTGCAAAGAACATTCCCCGTCTCCTACCAGCTTTATAAATCTTACATGTTATCCCTTCTATGACTTCCGCAATCCTCTCTCGCTTTTTTTTTTTTTTTTTTGAAGGTGTGGTGAAGCAAACGCATCCCTACAGCTCAATCTTTTATGATGGGGCAGTTTTGCGGCGTGGCTTCAATTACTTGCAGGTGTTTTTGCAGGGAGGGTGCGAGGAGGTGCAGCAACAGAAGTGTCTGCGCTGTTGTTGTTCTTGGAAGATGATAGATGGGTTATTTTGGTTATGACTACTATTGCGGTGTCAACAGTAGCGCTTGCAGATGGATCTTTTTTTTTTCTTTTTTTTAATCGCCGTGTCAATCAAAAGGTGGGATCAATGCTCAGACTACAATGACAAGCAGAATATATATCTCACGATGATGTTGATAAGATGAGCAACTAATGAAGATGTTGCATTGCTGAATCAACACCGGGACTTAATGAAACCGCTCGCTCGTAATTATGTTTTAGGGTCACGAATGGAAGTCTCGTGCTTTCAAATGAAGCGATTGG
The DNA here is from genome assembly GCF_051991245.1 of Festucalex cinctus. NCBI lineage: Eukaryota > Metazoa > Chordata > Actinopteri > Syngnathiformes > Syngnathidae > Festucalex > Festucalex cinctus. The sequence continues at coordinate 10,000,785 of NC_135428.1, read as the reverse complement.
ATTATTTTGTGATTTTTATCTGCATTTTTTTTAACTGTAAGCTTAAGAGATATAATTGCAATTCTCATCAACAGCTGCATATCAGTTCTGCTGTCAAGCGTACGGCCTTCATCATTATCCTCATCCTCATCATCCACTTAACCAGTACATTCAAATTTCAAGATCTGCGATTCTGCTGTTTTACGAGATGATCTAATGCGATCCAACACGAGGGCGGCAAAAATACATCTTTACAAAAGATAACAAAGATATCCCTAGAACAATATGTTTACTAATGTTTAGTGTGCTGGTGTGGAATTGCACTGCATCATACTGAGAGTCCTTTCAAGTCATGGAGATAAAGGAAATAACCAAAATGATAAAATCTTAAAATGATGAATGCTTAGCTACACCACTGCAAACTACAGCCACGATAATAATCACATTGATAAATTCGTATTTTTACCTAATACTAGGGATTTTGGATGCCACTTTTTTTTCTGACCAAAACTAGTACGAGTCCTCGACTCTTGAGTAGTCACCCAATGCCGATAATAAGTACTGATGCCACTTGTAGTTTTGGTAAATGGTACTTCATGTATATATGTTGATACATATAATTACTTACAATTGCATGAAATCAATGACAGATTTCTAATCTTGTAATTTCTAGATCCTGACAATAAAACAAGTATCAGCAATGATCGCGAGTCCCAATACCTTGAAATAAGGCCTGGTATCTAATACCTGGCATCGGTACTCACTCATCCTCTCTCTCTCTCTCACTGATTTATTTATTTTTTTTTACAGTACTGTACAAACAATATTTTGGATGCAATTTTAGCATTAACAATTCAACATGCAAGTATTAAGTATCTGAAATATGATGTAAGTATCAAGAGTCATTTTGTGACAAATAGGGATGGGCGAGTACCGATAATATGTATCGATTTCGGGCCGATACAAGGCATAATTTCTTGCAACGGCAGTCACATACATTGTCATTAATTTCATTCAATTCACTCTTTGACCGCCAAAAAGGTTGAATAACAATTAGTAAAATCAGGACGTATGCTGCCATAAATGTTAAATGACGTCAACTACGTTTTTTATTGATTTATTTTTCCGAGGTGCAACGTCTAAGTGCAGCACTGCCTGGTCAGTGCGTTGTGGAATCACACTAACTATGGCCAGCAGATGGAAGCATTGTAACTCTTTTCGTGAATGATCAAAGCCTTTGTCATATCAAAGTTTTTTTGATAACGTGTGGCAGTAAAAGAGTTAAAGGGGAAATGCTATGTTGGGATATATAGGTTGTTCTTTAAAATTATCAATCATTGCTTTGGGGGGAAATTTGATGTATCATAAGTACTGGTGGTGTTGGTATCGGTGGCTACTCAAAGGTGAAGTAGTCGTACTGGTATCAGTCTGAATTAAGTTGTATCGACCATCCAACAAATGTACCGAAGAAGTGGAAGTAAAGGTATTAAGAGGAAAACGGTTTGTCTTGCTTAAAAGTTGCCATAAATATACATAAAGTATAGATGTATCCTGGACTGTTGATGTGTCACCTTGTCAGTATTTTTCAAAAAATTCTAGCAGTACCTAATGTTGTAGCCAGTACGTGGCCAATCCTTTAAAAATGCATCCATCTGTTACAGTCACATAAAACTTGTATTTTTATGGGACACGCACCCACGAACAAAAAGACAGACAAGCATAACAATCCCTTTAAAGAGTATCAAAGTGTACTCGAAGTACTGTATATGTAGGCCATATAGCGAGTGTGTGCGCTTATGTGTGTGTTCCAGCATTCCAAGAGGCGCAGGGCATTGGAACAGCTGACATTTTCACAAACCAGTAAGCCAGGTAATTGAGTAGCTAAGTGCACAACACTTGCTACAAGCATAAACAGACTTCTGCGCACACTACCTCATTAAGTAAATGCAAATGTTCTGTAGGTGTAGTACAGCAACAACCGCAACACCGCATCTGCTCCCTTACATTGTAGCATGCACCAAAGACGCAGTTGAGAGAGAAAGAAAAAAAAAAAAAAAGATATTTGATGAAGAAGACAACAAGCAAGCATCACCAAGCATCTTCATTTGCGAGTGACCTGCTGTTATCAATGCATCACAGCTCTTATCAGCCAAGATTGCTGCTATGAGTCGGGGCTACAAGGGCTCCATTAAGTGGAACTCGGCCCAGACTAGACGTATCCATCATCCACATTCACTCAGCCCTCACTTCTCTGTGTATGTGTCAGTTGTATTTGTCTTGAGTAGGTAGTTAAAAGAGCGCCCTACTCACTTTGAGCATGCTATGATACTAATAATGGAGAGCAGGGAGGCGGTGAGGAGCGACACTTTCGGCTCCCACTGCTAAGCTAAAAGGGGAAAGGGGTGAGAAACTATTTTGGTTATGTCATTAGGATTGCAAACAAAGGCTTGTTGATCTATTACAATAGCAAATTTCCATTCTATGCACTACAGTATATCTGTTGTAGTATGAGTCACTAGGGGGGACGAAATAGATGGATGGGCTACTCTCCTCACGAGCAGTGGGGCAAAAAAACATAAAAGCTTGGCCCGGGGTGGCACTAGAGGACAGGCTGTGTCAAACTAGTTTACCCTCTGTGCAGCTGCCACAGTGCCGCATCTCACAGTCACCACGACATTTGACTCATTATGCAAGGCTCACAAAATATTGTGCTCTTTTGCTATAAAAATATGGAACCTACCAAAAGAAGGATTGTAGTCCGTTCTTTCATCAGGAAAAACAGTATATTTGTACCTGTTTCCGTATTGCAGCAATTAGTATTCGAAAATAGCTAAGTTTCATCATTATTCACATTCCTTGTGAAAACGCTGACAAAAAAAGCTTGTTGCAACATGCCCCTGGCTGATCTCTTACTCTACTCTGTTGCCACCTACTGTTCGTTTTATGTAATAACTACTAATGCTATAAGCCACCTCTTCATGTCAGAAGCTGCATCAAAGCATTCTGTTTGCTCTTGCATAATGTTGAACACAGTGTAAAGCTAGCTTACATATTTTGACAAAATGAAAAATAAGAAAATGGTAAATAATCAGTAAATAATTTCTCAAGAATTACATAAAAAATTGTGTTAAAATTTAAACACTGTACAAGGTCCAGTTTAAGAGTTCAGCAGTGATCCAGTTGCAAAAGTCTTTGTGCCCTATTTTCTTAACTGTACGCATGGGTGAAGTTTTCTTTTTGGTATTTTGCTAGGCTAGTGCAGGTACGTGGGTGCTTTGAGACGTGTGAAGGAATGCAACCGATTCTGGCCAATCGAAGCAGCTTCCCTTAGTCCCTTTAAATTCAGCATAGAGAGAGCAGTGTTGTCTAAATGGCAGTGTAGATGCAGGAGATTGGTATCTGCAAAATACATTTAAAACAAATTTCAAGAAGATCACCACGTGGATAACATAAAGTTGGCAACTGGTGGCTTAGGTTCACACCAAGGGACAATTTAGAGACATGTTTTTGGAATGTGGGAAGAAAACCTACAGAAGCATTATGGCAACATGCAAACTCAACGCGGCCCAGAATCGAACCCCCACCCTCAGAACTGTGTTAAACACCACAGCAGTTAGGTCATATTAGAATTCATTAACAGTAAAAGACACATAATTATGTCTGATTTAAACTAATTACGATGCGTGTACAACAGTACGAGATTCTCACGAGAACAATCTCATTAATGCCATTCTGCAACTGCTCATGAAGGTTCAGTATGGGTAAATATCTAAAAAAAAAAAAAAAAAAAAAAAAAAAAGGATGATCTCACTTTAAACCCGGAAGGAATATTTGCGGGATAGAATTCTCCTGTGATACCGAATTAAATCTAAGACTAGATACCTATCATTTTAATGAGCAAATCCACAGTTGGGGAGTTAACATTTACAAGATGCAGAGCAAAGATCACCTCTTTCAAATTGCCTCTTCAGAATTACTAACACGCAAATGGTGTAAAACGTACCCAATCATGAAAGCAAGGCCGCGTGAGTTTGACTACATGTGACAGTTCCTTCCCACTCAACTCAAAAGGAGGACCAAAATTGCTGCTGAGATGTCAACCTCCAGAAGAACAATCTGCATCAATCCACGCTGCGTAAATTAAGACCCTCGTCAAGAAACTTCCTAAAACGTGCGGCGGGAGAAATCGGATGAGACAAGCGGTTCCTCCTGCACCCGCTTGACATTACCAGGATCCATCATTGGCTCGCTTGCTCAGGCTTTTTTCCCTTTCATACTGTATGCTGCTAATGATGGGAATGTTTGCCCTTGAAATCCCAGTTAATAAGCAGCTATGCTATGACATCCACGATTAGATCATCCGGCGCTGTCACATCTCATCCTGAGGAGAATGCCACCAGACAAAAAGTGAGAGTGGGCGCCAGCGAGCGTCCTCTCTGCCTTCCTTCCTTCACACATGTACACGCACGCACGCACGCTTGCGTTCGCAAGCACTTCAGTTGAATCCCCCCCCATAACCTGCACCACGAGCCCCACGTGAGAGCTGACACCGAGGCTGACGTGCAGCCTCCTGACGCAGGTAAGGTTGCTGGAGACAAACGCTTTCCGAGACAAAGCAGCCGCGGGCAAGGAAAAGATTGAGATTGCTTCGATGAGACTCTTGATGCATATACAACGATGAATTAGCATGAATCCGTTCCCCGTGAGTGACGCCCGCGGACGGAGAGAGGGTGGAAATAAATGGCTGCCGCACTATTTACCACACACCTCCCGCGCCGCCGTCACTTGGCCATCTAAGTGTGACAGGCCCGCATCGAGCACAGTGGAGATCAGCGTGACGGATGGACGGTCAGGCAGCTGTTAAAATCTCTTGATTCAAGTCCAGACTGCTGTGCCACTCAATGATCAATTGCATCTGCGTGAAAATGCCATTCACCTTAAAGTGAGGGGGGGGGGCTCTCAGGGTCCTACATTAAGCCATTTTGGGTGGTGGCCCGAGCCATGTTGTGAAGGCTGGCACTGGCCCTGTATGTTCATGATATCATATGACACGTTTCACTAATCACTTCATATTTTATCTGTATTATCTAAGCCTTTAATAAAATATAACATTTGTGTAGTTTCTTTGTTTTCTTCAGGACAAAATCCAATTCAATATTTAACATTTTGTGTCATTTTTTCGGCTTATTCAAGCTATTATGGAAAGGTTTAACCAAACACAAAAAAAATTGCATTATGGTCAAAAGAAAGGGAAACTCAAGATTAAAAAAAAATCACAACAATTGATATGTTCTATGTGTCCCTCCTATTCGAAACATGGTACAGTATTCTGGTTAATATATATTTTTAAACATTTTTGGAATATGCATTAAGCAGCAAAATCAACCCGTTTTCATCCATCTCAGGGGGCCGCCATTTTGCCACTTGCTGTCAACTGTATATGACTTCACAGTGGCTAGCGGCAAAACGGCCGCCCCCTGAGATGTATAAAAACGGGTGGATTTTAATTCATATTCCATATACGCAATTAGAATCACAATTCCTTGTTTAGACTGACTAGTCAAGACACATGGACCAAATTACTGTAATGAAAATTTGGGATTTAACTTACTTTTTAATGATGACTGATCACTTTTACTTATTTGTTACGCACCCCCACACGCCAGGAAGAAGAAAATATTTCATGTGCCCAACTCTCCACCACAACTATAAATAGTATTTGTCTATAAAATTGTTGCAAGTACACCCCTGCAGAAGAGCTAATAATTCTTGTACACTCTCCGACAATGAGTATGCCACTGCCACCTACTGTAGTGGGTGTGCAATTACATTAAAAAATAAAAAAAAGACTGCTTTAAGTGAATACAATTCAAAATATTTAATATTAAGATTTTTATTTTTTTTTAAGCAAGAAAATGTTGATTTCATCGTATTTATTGATGAAACCTAACTAATTTACCTGATGTCACTCTAAAGGGAAAAACATGGGGTTATCTACTAGGTGGATTCCCACATTGCACATAACAACCAAAACAAAAATGGAGGACCACTGTGTTGCTGTAGCAGTTGGCGCTACAGTACTCAAGACAATTTGTCAGCAAAGTATACATTCATGCTTTCATGTATTTTTTTTTTTTTTTAGAAAAACATACTATATGTACATGGCAGTAAGGGATTTTTGTTGCTGTTGGTGTTACATTGTTGTCGCGTAAATGTACCCAGACATAGCTGTATGCTACACAGCTCTCATTCCTCCCCAGGGAAAGGTGTGTGAATATTAGCGAGAGATGAATGCCTGCGCCAGTGAAGGAGGTGTCGGGAATAAAAGAGAAAGATTCATTGAGAGATCTGCAACGCAGATAGCGGAGCGACCTCAGTAGCACCACAGATTTGATGCGAGTTCAATTCAAATGCTGAGACTGGCCAAGATGTAGTTGTTTTTCTTGAAATCTCAAAGATAGTTGTCACTTGGCATTGTTTTGTGTCAGGTGACATCGATAAAGTGTTTCATCTGAATGACAGTCTGCCAAGGCGCATTTCCTTACGTTTCTCGTGTTTTCGTTCAAAACGCCCTGTGATCATACGATACGTTCTAAACAAAGCTCGATAGAGAGATAAGGAAATGGTACATTTGTTACTGCAATCCATTTCTTGCTATAGATTTGAGACTTGTTTTCTCGCAGTCTTCTGAGCCCCGTAACTGCATAATGTATACGCCAGGCAGGTAATATTGTGTTTTATGTCTCTACGGGCACTGATAATGCTGCCTGAGCACATTTTGGTTCGCAGTGCAATTTTCAGCTTCCTTTCCTCAAGCTGTCACACTGTAACAACGATGGATGAGCTGTAATGTTTGCAACGTGACACCACTCTCAGAATGGTGCAATCGGAACGAGGCTAAGAGCTTTCACGCTTTAACCATTAACTGCTTAGACACATATGTTACGTTTAATGCGGCATGCTTATTTTATATAGCCCGGCTTTAAATTGTGTCTCAAGGGGATTTATTTCATGCATTATTATGGATATTGTTTTGGTTCGGCGACAGCAGAAATGTGCAATGTACAGTGATGTCCACCATGGGTATTTGTGGGGGAAAATGGGAAGACTTCTTGGGGGCCCAAAACATTTCGAGGTCCCCCTGAAGTGAAGGTAATCCTGAGAGATGGTTGACATTGGCTCATATCGCTCATATTAGAAAAGCTAAAGCTAAAGAGCAACAATCTAGTTGCAAGTTAGCAAGATATACCTGTTTATACACAGAGCAGTTGTATGTCATTAGTGATGTTAGAGCTGTCAGTTTACTGTGCCAAAATTTGTACTAATTTGTGTTTTATGTTATCAAAATGTATTATTAAAACTCATTCCCTCCCAGCTATTTTCACAGAAGCAATCCCGTTTGCTCCCGGCTGTTTTACTGAATTTTGACTGATTTTGCAAGGCCCACAGAATATTGTGTTCAATTGCTATAAAAGTATGGAACCTATCAAAAGAAAGATTAAAGTCTCTTCTTTCATCAAGAAAAAAAGTATGTTTCTATCTGTTTCCATTTTGCAGCAATTATCATTAGAAGAGAGCTAAGTTTCATCAGTTTTCACAAATCTATTTAAAATTTTAAGTAATTTAGCTTTTTTTCTAGATGGCCCTGGTTGATCTCCTTTGCTCTACTGCCACCTGCTGGCCGTTTATGTAATAACTACCATTTCTGCAACCGTTCTTTGCAGTTGAGAGGCTGCATCAAAGCCTTCTGTATGCTTTAGCATTAAAAAAACAAACAAACGTATAAATATGTCTTTGGGACACTTAAAACATTTAAAAAAACGTATTTACACGTTATTGGGAGCAAATGAGTTAAATGTGTATCTCCTTTTATGGTATATGTTACACCAAATATCACGTTAATAAATGTAATAAACTGATGATGTTATTGTAAATGGTCCTCTCATCTACAGTACTACACCTTTGTACAATTTAGTCTTCAACTGACGTAATCAACAAGTTTTGGGGTGTGGGAGGAAACTGGATTACACTGAGAAAATCCACGAAAGCACGAGGAGAACATACAAACGTCACATCGAGATTCAAATTTAAATCTCCTGACAGTGTGAGGCGGACGGGCACACTAATCCCACCGTTCTGGCGCCGCTTCAACCTTAAAGTCCCTAATCAGGTGTTCAAGTCAATACATGTGCTTATTTATGATTTTAGATGACACGTTGTAATTAGTGAGCCTCATTGCAAAAGTCACAAGTGTGTTATTATTGTATGAAATAATCAATGAAGACACAAAAGTAGTACTCTGCCGCATCCCTTGGTTTGTTTGTCACTAGTCTTTTTAATTCTACTTCCCCCGAGAGAGAGTTGCACTGCTTAAAAGTCCCTCGATATTTACTGTAAGTACGGTAATAGTCTCTATGACTTTCTAATGTGAAGCGAAAGTACGGTGTTAGCAGCCAGTATAGAAATGGCAGCTTTATCAGGACAGCGACACTTTTAGTTGACAGAATGTCACTGTACAGGCATGTGACCTTTAGAGAATACATTCACACTTGTTGGCATGTCCGGAGATTCCATGTCTAGATACAGTAAAAGCAATGAAGTGACTGAATGCTGCTATGTCTCACGGGGAGAAAATACAGAGATTAATTTAGCAATACTGCAATGGGTATTTAAAAGGCGGGTAATTATTTTAATCTTGTCATCATATGCAAATGTGAAAGAAGGACGTCCAGACCTGACAATCTGGTAGGAGAACAATCTAAAGGAGAATAGACATTGACCAAATATTCGGTAAAGTCAACTAATAAGTAAGGCTGGGTTTAAAAAGGGAAAAAATAATAATAATAATAATCGATACCGAATCATTTTTTCTTTGCTAGCCTGATATCGATTAATAGAACCATGAATTGATTATTTTTTTCTTTTCCCCATAAATTCATAAGAAAATATATATATATATATATATATATATATATATATATATATATATATATATATATATATATATATATATATATATATATATATATATTTGTTTTTGGGGGGGGGGGTCTTACCCTTTTCTTGACATTTACTGTTCTCATTAATTTAAATGTATTTTCATACATTTATGAAAGACCTGACTTATTGCACCTTAAGACCATTCGGAATTTTTTTTAATTCATGTTTACAATTATTGAATTAGAATTATGAAAATATTTTCATCTCACTCTTGCTTATATCAATATTTGTGTAACAATTAAGCGATAACATGTTACTTTAATTAATTATTAATTACTTAATTAATTAATTAATTAAATCATTTAAGCAGTTGCTGCCGCTGCAAAATTTTATTTCAAATGTAATGTCTGTTTTTATATTTAAGAAGATTTGATGTTAAATAATTAATCAATATTAGATTGAAGTGAAATAAATTTAATTCAGAATATTTTATTTATGTTTACAATTATTGAATTCAAATTATGAAAATATTTTCATCTCACTCTTGCTGATATCAATGTTTGTGTAACACTTAAGTGATAACGTGTTACTTTATTAAGTAATTTAACCAGTTGCTGCTTCCGCAAAATGTAATTTTAGATTTAATGTTTGTGTTTTTATATTTAAGAAGATTTGATGTTAAATAATTAATCAATATCGGATTGAAGTGAAATAAATTGAATTAAAAAAATAAATTAATTAAATCTAACTGAACTCGTGTCTCCAAATCGAATCGATTGAGGAAAATTGAATCGATACCCTGCCCTACTCATAAATATTCTCATGGTGATGAATTAGAAATTACATGAAAAACATCCATAATATTCCAAATGTACTATTATAGCCCGTAGGCAGTATCTTATTTTGAAATGACTTGGTCAGAACCACCAAAAAGCCCAAAACAGGTCACAATACTGCCTATGGGTTAAAGCAGTAAATGGCTGATTTCAATCATGAAACAGCAGGCGCATAATTATTACCAGACAATGGTGCAAACACTGCAGGTATACAGGTTGTGCACTCACTCACAATGCCCTTGATCAGACGTCATTCTAAGACCAGCACACCCGCGGTTTCATTGATGCCTGCAAGTACGTCAACAGGATCTAACTGACACGGGGGCCACGCAAGTAGAAAGGCAGGTGCCAGAAAAAGGCAAACAAGTCAGTCAACAAAGCGGCAAGGACACCCCAGCGCCAGGTGTTAAACGTGGCCCCATCGCTACATCTGCTCCTGGTGGGAGACTACATGTGTTTCCGCTGTAGCCAATCAGCTTGCACTTCAGCAGTCGCACACTCATCTACCCAACGTGGAACGTTGCAGCTTCCTGAACAGCCGGACGGATGAATCTGCAGCAATTACACGTGAGCTGATGAGAGGACAAGGTTCAAGTTACCCGTCTTCCGCATTCTACTTCCTGGCCTGTCAAATCCACTAAAATAACTCGGCATACTCTTAGTTAAGCAGATTATTGCTCCTTAATAAATAATGCACGAGCATAAAAAGAAAATATCCATTTCAATTTCGCAGCATCAATGTTTTTCATCACACCTCATATTGTATGCAGTAAAAATCTGATCGAAGACATGCTTGCCAAGCCCGAATTCAGTGACTCACGCTGGAGTTGTTCTCCAACGACATTGCTGCCATCATTTCTCCTCGTATGACAGGCTGCAGCGTGCCAAGTTTAGCTGAATCCGGAACAGGATTGATCGAACCGAAAATTACAGGCCGCGCTCCATTCCACCTACTAGGACACCTGTAGTGAAAATAGGAGGCAATTTCCCAGATATATGCTGATATCATCCAAGCTTTGTACAAATCAGGCAAAACAGTACATGAGGCTGCTTTCAAAGCTCGGAGCCACTCTGGAAAAACAAGTTGGCATAATGACCCAGATTGCAATGTAACCTACAGCACGCTGCGGGTGTCGCGGTTTTAACTCCAGGGCTCTTGGCTATGTGTTTTACATTGTGTGGATGAGACTATTTTATTTGAGCAGAAATAAAGCACAAATCCCATACTCGCCCAAGGTGTAGCTAGACAAAGATCTCGACAGTGACCTTTTTGTGTGTGCCTGTGTGTGTCTTCACCATCCAGGGCCATAATCCCTGTTTGGCGGTGCAGCTGGCATGCAATTGAGTCACGCGTCAGCCCTGATTAGAAGCAGCAGTGGTCCGCGGGCCCCATTCCTCTGCCAGAGCCAGGAGAGGGAAAGGCCAGGGCCACCACATCCAGTCTGTGGATGTGACCTTGATGGGCTATGATAGAGAGGAAGCGACACAATTCGCAATGCCACACAATATCTGTAACCTTCTCCTCGCCGCTCTGCATGCGCCAGCCACTGAGCAATAGCAGACGCGCGCATACACACACTATGTCAACTCTGCCCCGCGATTAATTCCGGCAGTCTCCTCCTTCATGCCATCCAATCATCCATCTCTCTTTGCATATTGGCTGCTGCCTTTGTGTGAGGTATCTTAATTTCAAATATGATTTCCTTTTCATGCTCAGCAGCTGCTATGCTAATTTAAAAGAGATAGTGGCTTAAAGGGAGCCCAAATACCCAGCTGAACGAGCAGCGACCACGTACCATACATCCAAATTCTATTAACGAAAGCACATTAGAAGGAACAGCATCCATTACATCATTTGAGTCTTTGATCTTCATCACGGCTACTTTTTAATATTACCAACTACTAGGAAATCATGGCTACATAGTAAACCTTTGCTAAGGGAAGCGGCTAAGGTTGAATGTTATGACACACTAGTGTGCCGTAAGAGAGCATCACTTCACTTTGTTAGAAAATTATTTGTCCGTTTACAAAAGAACGTTGGAACTGAAAACGGATCAAAACTAGATTGTTTTTTTTTGGGGCACCGAAAACAATAATGGCGGTGCATAGCATTTATATTAGAAGTGTGACGATATATCGGTATTTTACTTTGTCTCCCAATAGATTATCGATACGCCTATGCCAAGTACCGTTATTTGTAGTTAATATACAGCCACTATAACGGCTCTGTTACTTGGTGGACTACTAGGGGGATAACCTCATAAGTGTGTCTTCAGGCAAAGAAGACTCATTAGCTTACTTTTGTGTAAGACATTAGTCCAGCGACTGACTCAGTTTTGCATACGTTTCTATGAAAAAGGTGTATTATATCTTCTATTTTAAAGTTTTAAAACATATTTTCTGTTTCAAGTTTTTGAAGCACACCATTTCTGATGAATATTAATATTGATTTAATTGGATTTAATATTGAAGTATTTTTATTCATTTATTTACTTTTGCAATGTTACACAAAAAATTGTGTTGCAGTTTATAAAATGAAACAATGTGACTGACTGACATTTTGCATGACAATAATGTTTAAGAAAGACAAATTTGTTCACAGAAAGTTGTCTGTGAAGAAAACATTTGTATTATTTAAAAAAAAATATAGAATGTACTCACTGTGAAGAATACTACAGTTTTACTATTGTGTTTCAGTGATGGTACAAAAAAGAAATTATTTTCTCATTGCAAAAACATCAGTTTATGTCTCGAGTAGTTCTATCATAGATTATCGTGGATTTATGACCTGACCAATATATCGATAATCGCGGCATTGTCATATCATGAGATAATCGTTATCGTGGGCCTTGTAATCCATATCGGATCCTATTGATGTACCCATAGTTTACCACCCCTAGTTTATATATGTCAACACTTTTTGTGCAAAGCGCCACTGCCCACTACTGGCCTAATATGCAAATGACAATGTTTCCATTGAACATAATTTTGAATGTGATTGGTTAATTCTGACCACAGCCACATCCCCATTCATAAGAGGGTGTGCACACTTGTGCAACCACATTATTTTTTACTTTTTAGTTACTTTAAAAAAAAGTTGCGTAGTCGTTAGCAACATTAAGCATGCAGAAGGTTTTGAAAAGATTTATTTTGGTCTGTTTTTTTTTTTTATATATCACAAAATGTGGCATTTGAACAGGGGTGTGTAGACTTTTTAGAACCATTGTATGGAGAGCCTACATGTGTGTGTCTGGCTATGAGCTGTGGCTAACATCAGTATGCTCGCTGTGTTTGTATATTTTACTGTTTTTCTGGCATACTATAAATGATACAAATTGCATGACTGTGGCTCTCCTTTCCCACAAGTAAGGGCATTACAGATTTCCTCAGTTATGATGAGGACTGCTGAGATGATGTTCAAAAAATAAAAAATAAATAAAATAAAATAAAAATGTATGTAAAGTGAATCAGAAAATACA